>NW_027362761.1:1118775670-1119375670 GCF_046119375.1 Phyllobates terribilis | reverse complement strand
AGAAGCGCTGGAGTCGAACTCTGATTCCCAGGCTATAGTATGAGTAAACAGCTCTGCAGACTCAACCATCTGTTCTACCTCATACTCAGACGGGCAGACTTGGGAGCTGTGAGGAAGCAAGTGCGATTGGGGTGACACCTTTGAGGACTGGAGTATTTGTGATGTTGAAGTTGATGTGGAGGAGAGCCCACTTAAAGGAACACTTGATATCCGTTGAAGCACCTGCTGTTTTTGTGCCTCATCTGGAATTTGTAGCGATTGGCGTAGCCGTAAGAAAGGGATCTTATCACATTGTCCGCTAAAAGAAGTAGACATTTTAGTTTGGCTGGAAGATGGTCTTTCTTCTGCAGATGTTACTGTTGCTTTAACACCTACCCCACGGACACAACCTTTTTTCCCCTTCCCAACACCCTATTCCCCTTTCCACCAGCAGCAGGCCTTTTTCCACTCATTTTGGTGGTTAACTAATTCACAATTCTGGAGTTGTTTGCACAAAAAAACAATGGATGGGAACCGAGCAGAGCTGAGTGGCCAAACTGTGGTATTAGGCCAAAACTATTGGCTGGGTTAGATGCAGAAAAAAATTATATTCAATTTGCAACCTGATGGAGGTCAGTATAGATGGACTAATAGAACAAGTCCCACACACAGCTAGAAGCCCAAATATTTTTTCAGAGGTAGATGCAGAAAAAAATTATATTCAATTTGCAACGTGATGGAGGTCAGTATAGATGGACTAATAGAACAAGTCCCACACACTGCTAGAAGGCCAAATATTTTTTCAGAGCTAGATGCAGATAAAAATTATTTTGAATTTGCAACTTGATGGAGGTCAGTATAGATGGACTAATAGAGAAAGTCCCACACACTGCTAGAAGGCCAAATATTTTTTCAGAGCTAGATGCAGAAAAAAATTATATTCAGTTTGCAACCTGATGGAGGTCAGTATAGATGGACTAATAGAACAAGTCCCACACACTGCTAGAAGCCCAAATATTTTTTCAGAGCTAGATGCAGCCAAAAAATTATTTTGAATTTGCAACCTGATGGAGGTCAGTATAGATGGACTAATAGAACAAGTCTCACACACTGCTAAAAGGCCAAATATTTTTTCAGAGCTAGATGCAGAAAAAAATTATATTCAGTTTGCAACCTGATGGAGGTCAGTATAGATGGACTAATAGAACAAGTCCCACACACAGCTAGAAGCCCAAATATTTTTTCAGAGGTAGATGCAGAAAAAAATTATATTCAGTTTGCAACCTGATGGAGGTCAGTATAGATGGACTAATAGAACAAGTCCCACACACAGCTAGAAGCCCAAATATTTTTTCAGAAGTAGATGCAGAAAAAAAATATATTCAGTTTGCAACCTGATGGAGGTCAGTATAGATGGACTAATAGAGAAAGTCCCACACACTGCTAGAAGGCCAAATATTTTTTCAGAGCTAGATGCAGAAAAAAATTATATTCAGTTTGCAACCTGATGGAGGTCAGTATAGATGGACTAATAGAACAAGTCCCACACACTGCTAGAAGCCCAAATATTTTTTCAGAGCTAGATGCAGAAAAAAATTATATTCAATTTGCAACCTGATGGAGGTCAGTATAGATGGACTAATAGAATGATGCTATGCCCAAAAGATTTTACTTCAGTAGGTGCAGTAAAAAAATTGGTATTCTATACACAGGTGGTATATCTTGCAACACAGATAGGCTACTCCACTGACTAACACACTCTGCAATAGGCCAAAAAGGATTAGCTTTGCTAGATTCAGCCAAATGCTGTGAAAAAAACTTGCACAGCACTGGCACAGACCTGCCTGGCAAAAACTGATAGGAACTGATGTAACCTAGTCCTGAAAAGGACTGCAATTACAATTAGTCTTTACTCCCACAACCTATCTATTTAAGAGCACAGACCTGCCTGATAAAAGTCGTAGGAAATGCTGGAATCTAGTCCTTAAAAGGACTGCAATCACAACTATTCCCTACTCCCAAGCTATCTGTAGATTTGTGCGAAAATTGGCTTGAAATTAACAAGGTATAGCGCACACAGCAACAGCGGTGCCGTCTAACACGCAGCTGCAGCAGTGAGAAAATGGTGGCGACGGGGAAAATGGCTTGGTCTTGTAGGGCAAGGACATGTGACATACACTGCCAATGACACATGCCCTTGCTTGTGTGAAAAAAAGCACTTCGCTCCGTGTGTGCGCTGCTGATAGGCTGACAGATTGCACCTCCCCACTGTAAATGCGGAAAGAGAAAAAAAAAATGGAGATCTTCATTATTCCTGCAGAGATCCATCCACTGCCCCTCCCCCCACCCCGCTGTACACTCAAACTGCCTATTAACATTAATTTTCATCATTACTGAGAAAAAATCCAGTTATGATTTTGGTGCATGAACAGTTATCGAACATAACCTCGAACAGCCGAATTTTTCTCAAATCGTTCGTGTTCGCCGAACGGCTCGAACACCGCCCAAAACAGCTCGAATTTGAGATTGGCGAACAGTTCGAGTCGAACAACGCTCATCTCTAGTCAGTATAGATGGACTAATAGAGAAAGTCCCACACACTGCTAGAAGGCCAAATATTTTTTCAGAGCTAGATGCAGACTAAAAATTATATTCAGTTTGCAACATGATGGAGGTCAGTATAGATGGACTAAAAGAACAAGTCCCACACACAGCTAGAAGCCCAAATATTTTTTCAGAGGTAGATGCAGAAAAAAATTATATTCAGTTTGCAACCTGATGGAGGTCAGTATAGATGGACTAATAGAACAAGTACCACACACAGCTAGAAGCCCAAATATTTTTTCAGAGGTAGATGCAGAAAAAAAATATATTCAGTTTGCAACCTGATGGAGGTCAGTATAGATGGACTAATAGAACAAGTCCCACACACTGCTAGAAGCCCAAATATTTTTTCAGAGCTAGATGCAGACAAAAAAATATTTTGAATTTGCAACGTGATGGAGGTCAGTATAGATGGACTAATAGAACAAGTCCCACACACAGGTAGAAGCCCAAATATTTTTTCAGAGGTAGATGCAGAAAAAATTTTTTTTTAATTTGCAACCTGATGGAGGTCAGTATAGATGGACTAATAGAGAAAGTCCCACACACTGCTAGAAGGCCAAATATTTTTTCAGAGCTAGATGCAGAAAAAAATTATATTCAGTTTGCAACCTGATGGAGGTCAGTATAGATGGACTAATAGAACAAGTCCCACACACTGCTAGAAGCCCAAATATTTTTTCAGAGCTAGATGCAGAAAAAAATTATATTCAATTTGCAACCTGATGGAGGTCAGTATAGATGGACTAATAGAATGATGCTATGCCCAAAAGATTTTACTTCACTAGGTGCAGTAAAAAAATTGGTATTCTATACACAGGTGGTATATCTTGCAACACAGATAGGCTACTCCACTGACTAACACCCTCTGCAATAGGCCAAAAGGGATTAGCTTTGATAGATTCAGCCAAATGCTGTGAAAAAAACTTGCACAGCACTGGCACAGACCTGCCTGGTAAAAACTGATAGGAACTGATGTAACCTAGTCCTGAAAAGGACTGCAAGTACAATTAGTCTTTACTCCCACAACCTATCTATTTAAGAGCACAGACCTGCCTGATAAAAGTCATAGGAAATGCTGTAACCTAGTCCTTAAAAGGACTGCAATCACAACTATTCCCTACTCCTAAGCTATCTGTAGATTTGTGCGAAAATTGGCTTGAAATTAACAAGGTATAGCGCACACAGCAACAGCGGTGCCGTCTAACACGCAGCTGCAGCAGTGAGAAAATGGTGGCGACGGGGAAAATGGCTTGGTCTTATAGGGCAAGGACATGTGACATACACTGCCAATGACACATGCCCTTGCTTGTGTGAAAAAAAGCACTTCGCTCCGTGTGTGCGCTGCTGATAGGCTGACAAATTGCACCTCCCCACTGTAAATGCGGGAAAGAGAAAAAAAAATGGAGATCTTCATTATTCCTGCAGAGATCCATCCCCTGCCCCTCCCCCCGCCCCGCTGTACACTCAAACTGCGTATTAACATTAATTTTCATCATTACTGAGAAAAAATCCAGTTATGATTTTGGTGCATGAACATTTATCGAACATAACCTCGAACAGCCGAATTTTTCTCAAATCGTTCGTGTTCGCCGAACGGCTCGAACACCGCCCAAAACAGCTCGAATTTGAGATTGGCGAACAGTTCGAGTCGAACAACGCTCATCTCTAATCATGATAGGAAAGTCTAAAGAAATCAGCCAAGATATCAGGCAGAGAATTGTGGACTTGCACAAGTCTGGCTCATCCTTGGGTACAATTTCAAGAAACCTGTAGATGCCTCATTCATCTGTACAAATAATTATACGCAAGTACAAACAAGATGGGAAAGTCCAGCCATCATACAGCTCAAGAAGGAGATGGGTTCTGTGTCCCAGAGATGAACGTGCTTTCGTCCAACATGTGCATATCAACCCAAGGACAAAAGAAAAAGACCTTGTGAAAATGATGGTGGAAACTGGTAAGATTGTGTCAATAACCACAGTGAAACGAGTACTGTATCAACATGGGCTGAAAGGCCACTCTGCCAGGAAGAAGCTGTGTCACCCTGACCTGGATGCCACAAGTGTAATTAAAGCTGTGTCTGAGAGCAAGGGGGAGGTTCTCTTGTCAGGGGAACATTAGCATGCAATGCCTCCTGTCTCAGGCCAGAAGGGGGAGCTGGCTGCCCCTATATAAGCTGGTACTGAGGGCAGGGTTAGAGAGAACTGGAAAGCCTGTCTCAGCACTGAGATGTGTCCCAGAGTGGAGCAGGGACAGAAAGTTGTGTTGCACCTAAGAGGAAGTGTGGCAGTAGGAGAGCCACAAGCCAGAGACAAGAGGCGAAGAGAGCCTGTCTTGGCAGAAAGAGGACTTAATTTACCAGACTTTGGTGTTTGAAGCTGGAAGGATTTCACATCCCCCAGCAGAGAACCAGTCCGCAAGGGACTGTACATTCCTTGGCCTAAGAAGCCTGGAGGCCCTGCCACAACCGAAGGGACCAGTAAAGCCGTACAAGGCTGGGAGCAGAAAGGAACCCACATCGCAGGCCATACAGGCGAGAATACACGAAAAGCTTGGAAACGTGGGCTGTTACCCTATAACGAGGAGATAGCCAGAAGGAGCGCAGAAAGCACGGTAGGCCTACACCCTTACCCTGACCAGGGCCAATTTCCCCGTTGCTCTCAGACATCCAGGTCCCCTCCTAGCTGGGACTGTTTGTGGGTCAGTTTACCTGTTTAGTAAAGACCCTGGACTGCAACCTGTTGTCTGTGTGCTCCTTGCTCCTCCAGCACTATCAGCACTGGGACTCTCACTACCATCACTCCCACCATCCACTATACTGCCCTGGGGCCGCACTCTTCCCGTGGGGAGTCACACTACCCTAGCTGCATACCTCATCAGCCCCAGCGGTCTGCATGCAGCGGCAGTTCCTAATAACCGCAATCCACGGGTGGTGTAGTCGGATATAAACATCAGTACATAACGGACTACCACTGGCCTGACCACCCTGAGCCACGGAACCGGGTTGCCACTACTACTCCCATCGTTCCCCCTATTTCCCGGATCCGAGTGCCTCACGGCCCAGGGGGCGAGTCAGCTTTGGCGTAGTCGGCAGGATTTCGTGCCCGCAACCACCGGGTACTGCGTGCCTGAAAAAGACTTTTATAACTTACCTGTGGCGAAGTTTCCCGCCGTCCGGAGTCGTTTCCCGCCATCCGGAGCCGATTCCCGCCATCAGACGCCATCTTGGACCGTTTCCCGCCGTCTTCTGCCGTCTTCCCGCCATCCGCAGCTGTTTCCCGCCATCGGACGCCATCTTCAGTACGCCGCGCGGGAAGAAGAGAGGCGTGGACGTCAAAACCGCGCGAGATCCGAAGCTCCGCCCCACGCACCGACGCTGCGCAAGGTCCTGGAAGGGAGAGAGAGCGACGCTGACGTCATCAGGATGCGACGCCAGGTCCTCGTCCATAGCAGCAGCAGCGGAGCCGCGGCCTACAGAAGAGGATCGTCGGAAGGTAGGCCACGCTTAACTAGGGGGGAGGAAGATGTCGGACACAGATGCGCCCACTACTACCAATGCAGCTGCAGCAGCGGTGATGCCCTTTTCCCTGCCCTACATCCCTGGAGCGGCCTGGCTGCCCAAATACTCAGGGGAGCCCCATGCCCTAACTGCCTTCAAGGAAAGGCTATACAGTTTGTTCCACGTTTACCCCCTGACAGAGGAACAGAAGGTCAGCATATTGACAGGGCAGTTAACTGGCGCAGCCCAAAGGGAGGTAAAATCATGGCCCACTGAGGAGAAAAGGACTGTGAAGGGTATTCTGGCCCGGCTGCGGGGTACCTTTGACACACGTACCTCCGCTGAAATTAAAATGAGGTTCTATGGATGTAAGCAGTGGGCACAGGACAGCATCAGAGACTATGCCCTAAATCTGCAGGAAGCCCTGAGGGCTATCCAACAAACTGACCCTGGCAGTGTGCAGGAAACGGATAAACTGCTAACAGAACAATTCATAGAAGGTCTGCTGTCCAGCGCCCACAGGGCCCAGCTGCGCCTCATGTTCTTTCAGAATCCCGACCTGACCTTTGCCCAATTTAAGGACAGGGCCATAAGGGTGCTCCGTGAATCTGCAACCAGTGGCGCTATAAACCCCCGGCGCCCTGCTATCACCTACCACCAGGAGGCGGCGCCCTCCTCTATGGACTCCGTGGAGGCTGATGCACAGGCCCTGAACCAAGCCCCATCGAAAGGCCTGCACCACCAAGTCCAGGAGCTGACCAGGAGCGTCGCGGCATTGACCAGGACCGTCCAGGCGTTGCAAGTGGACCCGTCAAGACCCATCGAGCTGGCTTCAAGTCCGGAGGATGTCCCGTGGCGTCGACAGAGGAGGATCCCGTCGTTCCGAGGGAGGCCCACAGACCGCTACGCGGAGGATGGACAGCCCATTTGCCGTCGATGCAACCAGCCCGGTCACCTTTCCAGGTACTGTAATTTAAACGGGTCCAACCTGGGGCAGAGGGCCAACCCCCAGGCATAAGATCACCAGGCCCTTATAATTGGCGTGATAAGTACGTTGGGGGGCGCCCGGTTTTACCCGTGGTGCTGGACGGTATCCCCATGAGCGCCTTGCTGGATACTGGGTCGCAAGTAACCACAATCCCTTATGTACTTTTTAAGCAGTATTGGACTGATGTTGATATCACACGGTATCCAGACAGTAACTTGAGCATCATCGCCAGTAATGGCTTACCCGTGCCGCAGATGGGGTTCAAGGAGATGACCATTAAAATTGGTAAAGTTGAACTACCGGCACAGGGAGTGATTATTGTGGACATTGACCGTCGTGAAAGTCACCCTAAAATAACTGTAGGTACTAACGTAATTGAAAATTGTCTTTCAGAGGTAATTGTAATCTTACAACAGGTGGCGGTGAATGCTAGTTCCAGCCAACAGAGAGTCCTCAACAAGGAGATAAAAGCCCTGATGAGACGGCAGCAGGTAGAACTGTCTGGTGGTGAGATCGGTAGCGTAAGACTGAGTGACCCATTCCCCATTTCCATGCCTCCCAAAAGTGAAATGATGATCTGGTGTCGGACTGCAATCGGGTTGAGAGGTAGAGACTACCAAGCCATGGTAGAACCCGTGTACTCAGACAGCAGGCCCACCATTTTGACAGCCCGGGGGGTGGTTGATGTCCGTCATGGGAGGGTGCCCGTCCGCATACTCAACATTGGGGAGAGGGAAGTACACTTACCCAGGTACGCTACACTCGCCAAACTGTTTGTCGTCGAACACAAAGCTATCAGGGCCGTGGAACCCTTGCCTCCATCTCCTCAGGCGGAGGGTAATGGCTCCCAGAAACAAAAGGAGGACTGGTGCCAGAAACTCCACGTGGGTGCTGACTCCACTCCCCTGCACCAAAAACAAGGAGTCTACCGGGTGGTACAGGAGTACGAGAGAGTCTTTAGTAAGCACCCGCTAGACTTCGGCAGAGTAAAGGGGATAGAACACCACATCCCCACCGGGAGCCACCCACCAATAAAAGAGAGGCACAGACCTGTACCCCCTGCACATTATCAGAACGCAAAGGGCATGCTAAGAGAGATGAAAGAAGCTGGGGTTATTAGAGACAGCTGTAGCCCCTGGGCAGACCCCTTGGTTCTGGTCAAAAAGAAAGACGGCACCATGAGAATGTGCGTGGACTATAGACAAATCAACCGTATCACCCACAAAGACGCATATCCGCTGCCTAGAATAGAGGAGTCTTTAGCCGCACTAAAATCTGCTAACTTCTTTTCTACTTTGGACCTTACTAGCGGGTACTGGCAGGTTCCTGTGGCAGAGGCTGACAAGGAGAAGACCGCCTTCACCACCCCGATGGGACTGAGCGAATTCAACTGCATGCCTTTCGGACTCTGCAACGCACCAGGGACCTTCCAGCGGCTGATGGAATGCTGTCTAGGGCACCGAAACTTCAAGACGGTTCTCCTTTACCTGGACGACGTGATCGTCTATTCGAAGACCTACGAGGACCATCTAAAGCACCTGGCCGAGGTGTTCGAAGCCCTGGCAGGCTATGGCCTGAAGGTGAAACCATCGAAGTGCCACCTGCTGAAACCAAAGGTCCAGTACCTAGGGCACGCGGTAAGCGCGGAAGGAGTGGCCCCCGACCCTGACAATGTCACGGCAATCAAGAGCTGGCCAAGCCCCTCGAACATCAAAGAGGTGAGACAGATTCTCGGGTTGGTAGGCTACTACCGAAGGTTCATCCCCGGGTTCACTAAGATGGCAGCTCCTATGCAGGACCTCCTGATCGGACAGTCTAAGTCCAGGAGTCAAAAGCCACCCTTCAAGTGGGATAAACCGGAAGAGGAGTCCTTCCGCCAGCTAAAGATGGCCCTCACGGGGAATGAGATCCTGGCCTATCCTGATTACGGCCAGCCTTTTATTCTCCACACGGACGCCAGTAATGTGGGACTGGGAGCCGTACTGTCCCAAAACCAACAGGGCAGAGAACGGGTGATCGCATACGCCAGCCGGAAGCTGAGGCCCACCAAGAGGAACCCGGAGAATTACAGCTCCTTCAAGCTAGAATTCTTGGCGGTGGTGTGGGCCGTGACGGAACGCTTCAAGCATTACCTGGCCTCCGCGAAGTTCACCGTGTACACGGACAACAACCCGTTGACACACTTGGACAATGCAAGACTGGGTGCCCTGCAACAGCGGTGGATGGCCCGTCTCTCCAACTATGACTTCGTGATCAAGTACCGGGCAGGCAAAACCAACGCCAACACGGACGCCCTATCAAGGATGCCTCACTTACCTGAAGGTGACGAAGACCCAGAAGAGCTGGAGGAGGTAGAACTCCCCGCGTTTCTCCGGTATGGAGCCGCTCAACACTCCCACTGCGTGAAGGAGGAGGATCTAACAACTGTGATGATGAATCCCCTACCTCACCACAGCTGGGCCGAGACCCAAGATAGTGACCCTGCAGTCCGCCTGGTGAAAGATCTGCTGACCCGGGAAGACGCCCGCCTAGATCCAGATGCCCCAGAGGAAGCCAAGCAGCTATGGAAGGAGAAGAGCAAGCTGTTCCTCTACGAAGGCAAGTTGTGCAGAAGGATTGTTAACCACCGGACGCACGAGCTGACCTGGCAAGTCGTGGTCCCAAGGCGAGATGCAGCTATGGTCCTGGTGGCTTACCATGACAGAGCGGGACACTTCGGTTGGAAGAAACTGGAGTTCCTACTAAGAGGAAGGTTCTTTTGGGTCGGCATAAGATGAGCTGTGGAAAAATGGTGCAGAGACTGTGGCCCTTGTCACCTAAGGAGGAAGCACCGTACCAGCCAGAAGACACCCTTGAGGCCCATCGTCACCACGCAGCCTCTTGAGCTGGTAGCTCTGGACCATGTCAAGTTGGCTCCCAGCCGGTCAGGATATATCTATGCCCTGACAATCGTGGACCACTATTCCCGTTTTCTAGTGGTGGTCCCGGTAAAGGACTTGACAGCCCAAACAGCGGCCAGAGCCTTCCAGCAATATTTCTGCTGTCCACACGGGTATCCGGAACAGGTCCTGACAGACCAGGGTCCAGCGTTCGAGGCTGAAATCTTCCAGGAGTTCTGCAACCTCTATGGCTGTAAGAAGATTCGTACAACGCCTTACCACCCCCAAACCAACGGGATGTGTGAGAAGATGAATAATATAGTCATTGATCTCCTGAAGACGTTGCCCCTGGAGGAACGCAGCCTGTGGCCAGAAAAATTGCCGGACCTGGTAGACATGTACAACAACATCCCGGTGAACGCTACAAACTACACCCCGGCTTACCTGATGCGAGCTAGACCAGGTAAGCTGCCTGTAGACCTGGAGATGGGAGTCCTGATACCTGAGGACACCTCCCCGGATGCGGACTGGGATACGGAAAGGCAATTGCAGTACAAGAAGGTACAGGAGAGTGTGGAGAAGAGCCTGGCCCAGGTGAGAGAGAGGCAAGAAAAACTCTTCAACCAACACGCCCCTGCTAGTCCCCTAGAACCTGGTGAGCAAGTCCTAAAGCGAAAAAGAAGGCTACATAAGTTGGACGACCAGTGGGAAAGGGAACCCTACACCGTACTGCAGTCTGACCACGACAACCCAAAGGTGTGCTTAATCACCAAGGACGGAGGAGAAACCACTAGTGTCGTCTCCAGAGACCACCTCAAAAGGTGCCCCGAGCAACTCCGTAGTGCAGAAGAGGATCAGAGTGACCTTGAACCCGCAGAGGACAAGGAAGAAATGATCAGCACCGTCCTCGGAGAGTTCCCTCAGTCCTGGACTCGCATAAATGATGCCATAGTGGTACCCGTCCTGCATTTCCTGCAACCGGCACAGCAACAACCAACACCAGAGCCAGAAGGTGAAGAAGAGCAAGCAGTTCCAGAGGCAGAAGAGCCTGTACCAGCAGCCCAGGAGAGTCAACCCTCTGCTGACAGTGAGCCTGCCATGCCTGCGGTAAGCCAAAGGACCTGCAGACAGCTGCCTGCCCTACCTGTACACCCAGCTGGTAGCTGTACCCCTAGCGCTAGTGGGGAAAGCCAGGTTGGTCCACCACCAGACAGTGGGCTACGTAGGTCAACCAGGAGCACAAAGGGACAGATAACCGCTCGCTGGAGAATATAGGATGCACTAAATTGTAAATAACCTTGTTGCCAAATGTTAAAATGTTTGCCAGAGTTACCTGCATGTTTATTAATAGTGTGTTTCAGTTTCTTGCAGCTACCGTAAGGACTCAAAGGTTATGGACTTTTTATAACCGGGACCTTGTATGGACTGCGTTCGGAGCCTAACCCAGGAATGAACTAAGACTGTAAAAGGACTTGGGGTAGGACAGACCCCCACCTGGTTAAGGCTCCCCGTTGTGTTGGTGATATGGACACCCGGTCACTGACCACACTGTGACCTAAAGAACTCAATTTGTGCGTCGTTTGTCCATTAATGTTTTATTGTCATGTATATTATCCTTGTTTATTGTTTAGTCCCGGAGTACTAAATTTCACTAGGGGGGAATGTGTCACCCTGACCTGGATGCCACAAGTGTAATTAAAGCTGTGTCTGAGAGCAAGGGGGAGGTTCTCTTGTCAGGGGAACATTAGCATACAATGCCTCCTGTCTGAGGCCAGTAGGGCGAGCTGGCTGCCCCTATAAAAGCTGGTACTGAGGGCAGGGTTAGAGAGAACTGGAAAGTCTGTCTCAGCACTGAGACGTGTCCCAGAGTGGAGCAGGGACAGAAAGTTGTGTTGCACCTAAGAGGAAGTGTGGCAGTAGGAGAGCCACAAGCCAGAGACAAGAGGCGAAGAGAGCCTGTCTTGGCAGAAAGAGGACTTAATTTACCAGACTTTGGTGTCTGAGGCTGGAAGGATTCCACATCCCCCAGCAGAGAACCAGTCCGCAAGGGACTGTACATTCCTTGGCCTAAGAAGCCTGGAGGCCCTGCCACAACCGAAGGGACCAGTAAAGCCGTACAAGGCTGGGAGCAGAAAGGAACCCACGTCGCAGGCCATACAGGCGAGAATACACGAAAAGCTTGGAAACGTGGGCTGTTACCCTATAACGAGGAGATAGCCAGAAGGAGCGCAGAAAGCACGGTAGGCCTACACCCTCACCCTGACCAGGGCCAATTTCCCCGTTGCTCTCAGACATCCAGGTCCCCTTCTAGCTGGGACTGTTTGTGGGTCAGTTTACCTGTTTAGTAAAGACCCTGGACTGCAACCTATTGTCTGTGTGCTCCTTGCTCCTCCAGCACTATCAGCACTGGGACTCTCACTACCATCACTCCCACCATCCACTATACTGCCCTGGGGCCGCACTCTTCCCGTGGGGAGTCACACTACCCTAGCTGCATACCTCATCAGCCCCAGCGGTCTGCATGCAGCGGCGGTTCCTAATAACCGCAATCCACGGGTGGCGCAGTCGGATATAAACATCAGTACATAACGGACTACCACTGGCCTGACCACCCTGAGCCACGGAACCGGGTTGCCACTACTACTCCCATCGTTCCCCCTATTGCCCGGATCCGAGTGCCCCACGGCCCAGGGGGCGAGTCAAAGCCATTACTCCAAAAGAAGCATAAAAAAGCAAGATTAATGTTTGCAAATGCACACAGAAAAAATACCTTAATTTTTGGAGACATGTCCTGTTGTCTGATGAAACTAAAATTGAACTTTGACCATCGTTATGTTTGGAGGAGAAAGGGAGAAACTTTGAAGCCTAATAACACCATCCCAACTGTGAAACACGGGGGTGGCAGCATAATGTTGTGGGGTTGTTTTGCTGCAGGAGAGACTGGTGCACTTCACAAAATAGATGGCATCATGAGAAAAGAAGATTATGTGGCAATACTGAAGCAACAACTCAAGACATCAGCCAGGAACTTAAAGCTTGCACGGAAATGGGTCTTCCAAAAGGACAATGACCTGAAGCATACTGCCAAAATGGTAACAAAGTGGCTTAAGGATAACAAAGTCAATATTTTAGAGTGGTCATCAAAAAGCCCTGATCTCAATCCTATTGAAAATTTATGGACAAAACTGAAAAGGCAAGTGCGAGCAAGGCGACCTAGAAACCTGGATCAGTTACACCAGTTTTGTCAGGAGGAATGGGCCCAAATTCTGACCAACTATTGTGAGAAGCTTGTGGAAGGATATCCCAAACGTTTGACCCAAGTCATTCAGTTTAAGGACAATGGTACAAAATACTAATGAAATGTATGTAAAGTTTTGACCTTGCAGTAAGTAATAAAAATGCCATAAAACATTCTCTCTCTCTCATTATTCTGGCTTTTGGCAAATATTAAAAATTATGGTAATCCTAATTGATCTAAAACGGGAAAGGTTTATTCTGATTTCATGTCAGATATTGAGAAAAACATGCATATGTGTCTTTTTTATAGTGTATGTAAACTTCTGGTTTCAACTGGATATCACCAATAGATTCCCATGTAAAAAAGCTTACTTCATATAGTTTACATTTTTCCACATTCCGTTTACATTTCTTTCACTTTTTCATGTGACTACGAATAAAGGTATTCCAGCTAGAAAGTCACTCTTTTCTCATCTACTAGGGACTATTTGTGCAGTTGAAATCTCCAAAGTCAGAGAAATGATAGTATGAGAAAAAAAGGCTCAGAGTAGCAGAAAATGTCATGTAATTCCTAAAATAAACCCAGAATTTCATCCATCTAATATAAAACTTGTAAACCGCCCATTGACCAATTAATTTCTTACGACAATATTGGGAAACAAAGTGAAGCATTGTTCTGAATTTTATGATAGTATTTTCTATATAATGGATTACATGTAACACTACAAATAATGCAATATGCGGACTTACAGAGTAAGGGTAAAGTGAATGTAAAAAAGTTCCACACAAAACACATAACGACATAAGAGGGAGAATAAATCTTTAAAATAAACATTACTCAGTTCAGAATTTTGTGAAAGAAGAGTTTTTATCATAGATCTCATCAGAACCCTATGATATATTAATGCTGAAATTGTTATTTATCATCTTTGTGTTTTACATGATATTTCATCAAAATAATCCATGATAATGTGATTCACACTTAGGTTATTTATCTTTTCTTGTAAGCCATGATACATTGTCGGTCCCATTACCATGAACACCACCTGTGCCCCACAGACCCCACCGAAAGGAAATGGTAAATTTACTCCTGGTGTCTATTGTTTTGGTGGGAAAAATTGAAAAAGTTACATAATAGGGACCCCACTTTAATTCACTTACGCTAATGACATTTTATATGAATGCCTTCATGAATTAAAGGATTCGGGTTACCATTCTTTTAAATGAGGTTCGGGTTCTGTTTCAAGTTCAGGTACAGTTCTGGTACCCGAACCGAACTTTGAAATAAAGTTTGAGTCAGGTACCAGAACGTGAAATTCCACGGGTCTGCTCATCCCTACACATGAGCCCTGCAGTCAATCAGTGGCCACTTCACTCTCACTTCGTTAAGACGAAACTGACAAGGGAAAGAAGTGAGAGCTGTTACTGTTTCTGGCTTCCTCTGAAAGTCAGTTACGACTGAAATAAGTGATGGTGAAGCGACCAATAGCTGGCTGCATAGGTTGGAGGATAGGCTTTTGTCTTACCCGTGGGAATATAGCACTTGGGAACAAATTGTCTGAGTAGTGGATAACCGCTTTAAAATGAAAAGGAGTCTAACTCAGTGGCAGGAGAAACAAATTGTGAAGGAAGCCATCATAAATCTTGGAACAGTCAAATCATGGTGAGAATGATAGCAGAGTCTAAGATTCAGAGGCAAAAAATGCTGGAAAAAATAGCAAGTCTGAACCCAAAAATTATGTTCATATTGATACTCAACCTACAAAATTATGAAGTCACGATATCAAGATAAAAAAATATAATTTTTATTTAGAAAATTATCTTAAAATTGCAACAATTGCAGATAAAGTAACCATGTGGTCTATCTTATACATATAGTAACAACAAGTCAGCAAGGTTTAACCGTGAAGGCTCAGACCGAGAACAACACCAATATAGCAAGTGATATATACATAAATATGCATATGGACAGTAGAGGAAAATGCTGGCAAAGTAATGAAAGGATATCTGTATGTGTAAAACCCTACGAAATTCAACATGTAAGGGATGGCAGTGAAATCAGTTGCTGAGGGGTCAAATATGCAAAGTAAGACGTATGTTAAATGAACACCATACATATAGCACAAAACTATGAACAATATAGAATAGCCACACATTCCTTACCCATAATGCTGGTGTATGTCTCCAAACCCCTATGCTCGTTTTGCTTGGGCTTCTTCCAGGGGTTGGGACCCCTGTCCAGTGATGCATCACTTTTGACTGCAAGAATAATGGACAATCTACCATACAACAGATATGTCAAAGCCTTAAGGCAAGACAAAAAGACCAATGAAGGCATGGAAAATTTAATATATCCCTATTCTAAATTTTACTATTGAGTCACATAATAGTTTATATTGTGTCATGGGTGTGTCAGATGTGACAGACAGTCACCCTGCAGTTGGTCATAGAAGATCTCTTTGCTTGGCATTACAGACACCTTCCTAGATCTGTCTCACTCTAGGACCCAGCTGCTACCTCCCTCCTGCTAATTGACACCCAGGCCTGGGTGTTTAAATACTTTCTGTTTGCTACAGGGAGGGGCCAGTGATATTCATATGTTCCCTTGTGAAGGCTAGTAGCTATTGCAGTCTGCTTACTTTCTCTCTGGTGTCTAGGAGTACGTTTGGTGTTATCTCTCTGAAGTCGGCTCAAGCTAAGTTCCTTTCCCCCTGTTTGTCTCCCTTGTTGTGTTTAGTTGTTAGTGGGGACTGACTAGTGCTCACCATCCCTTCCCTATCCAGGACCAAGCTCTAGGGAAATACAAGGTTTAGGTTCCTGTGCGGCTATTGCTGAGGAACCAATATAGGGACGATAAGGGAGACTGGGTGATATCAGATCAGCCTAGGAGGTCTCCACTCCCACTTTACCCAGTGTCTGGGCTCCCTTCCCCTCTTCCCTTCTTGTTGCACTTAGTCTTTCCCACACCTTGCGTGACATATTGTTTGCATTATCACTTTTCTTTTTTTGGGGTTGAGCGTGAGTGTTATTCCTATTCTATGATATCATGAGGCCATAATATCTGTACTCACTGTATTTAGAATTCCTGGTTTGCTACAGTTTACAATTTATGCATGTAATGTGACATTACTGTGTGCATTATCCCAAAAAAAGTTCCAATACTGCTACTTCTTAACTGTATAAATAATATTAAAGAAACCCAGTTTTTGAAAGTAAAATTTAATTCTTGTTTTTTTTCTGCAAAGTTTAATTCACTTAAGCTAATGATATTTTATATGAATACCTTCATGTATTAAAACTGTTTTATGTGTATTAAGTTTGCTTGGCTGTAGGCAGTGATATCAATTATATGTATCACGTCTGGACAAATTTAACAAAAATATTCGACATTTTGGCAAGTTATAAATGCTATGGCTTTTATTCAGGTGATATCTGGATAGATACAAATTTTACTGGACTGTGACTTTCAATTTTAGAAGTATAACATTTTTTGTAATTATGTCAAAATTATGTAAAGCAACCACATGAAATGGTAACTTTAGAAATGTTGAATATTCTTGAAGAGAGCAATGTCCAGTCATCTAGTTATATATGAAAAGGAAAATCTAAATTACCAGGATCAAATAATAAAATCTGCTTTCAACTAATCATCTGGGATATATTTTCATCTAATCATTCACAGTATTTGCTTAAGGCCTGAATGCACATTTGCCAAGCCATCTGCTCCTATTTTATAATTTCGAGGACCATCTGAGACGTTAAGTAGTTAGATACAATAGATAATTTACGTAGCTCGTTATATTTTTATTTTTAGAAATAAAAAATTAGACTAAGGCTTATCAAAAGACAACTTCATGTTGACATGGTCTTTTTTTAATACCTGATCTGTAGATATTTTAATAGATGATATTTGGGTTTATGAGTAAGAGCTTTAAAATGAACATAAACAAGGCTCTAAAAGTGGCCATAAATATGATACGTATATCTGTCAGCAGGAGGTCTATCTTCCTTAAAAATAAAAAGGTAAGATCAGGCACTTAAATTGTAACTTCAAATTTCTTTTTTTCAAGTCAAGTGGAAGTCAAGAGGTCCTTATACATATCAGATGATCGGCTGGGTGGAATCAGAAAATTTAGACACCTTTGCTGTGTAAAAGGACTTTTCACAAGTTTTAGCATGTCAAACTAGTCATATAATAGAACACTGACTGCAAAGCTTAATACAACATAGTTTTTATTTTTAAATTCATCCTCCCTGTCGCAGAGATATTAGCTAATAAAGTTTAGGTTACAAATTTTGATAAGCCCAACTGGGCATTCGCAGAGATTGTTTTCTGGGGCCGTGTACTTTGTCCATGATTCTGACCTTTCATAAGCAGAAGACACTATGCGTGGGGAAAAAAGAACATGCCCTGCTGTCAATGGTGATATCTTCAATTACTTTGTATTGTAGATCAGAGCTGGATCATTATAAACACTTTTAGATCACTCATGGCAGTCAGTGGAGGTGGATTGGGGTTACAGGGAGATTATAGCTGACAATGGATACAAACACTTCCAGATCTCTTCTCATGACAGAATCAGTTTGAGGGGAGTAGCAGAGCTGTGACAGGAGAGCTGCAGATGCAGACATGTTTTTAATGACAGTCAGCTCTGCTGTATTCTCCATCCCCCCACACTGACTGCTGTGAGAGGAAATGTTAAGGTAATTATAATCACACTTAGATCTGACCTATACTACAGTAGCTTCAGAGATTAGAACTGAAAGCAAAGCATGTTCTTATATCACCTGAATGATGTCTCCTGATAAAGACTGAACAATATTATGCAGGGGACAAAGTACACACCCCTAGATAAGAATCTTTGATAATGCCAGTTGGACTTGTGAAAAAATTATAGCCAAATCATTACAAGCTTATATATCTGCAACAGAGAAAATAAATTTAAAAATAAAAATTATGCTAAACTGTAGAAAAAAGACATGGATCATCACATTTGCCATGACGTGGCTTCAAAATGTCTGATCATCATAATGTTAAATTAAGAACCTCATGTTCAATTTTTAAATTTTTGCCTAGCGGCATTAGACATATTATTTTTGGATATGCGGTCCATGTATTTTTTCAACAGTTCAGCATAAAAAATAAACAATGTTTTATACAGCTCTGTAGCCACTATTCCATGATGTGACCAATATAGCATGCTCAAACTGGTGAACAATACTCTTTAAGTAGCTTTTGCTCTCGAATATGTTATATACTGCACTCCAATAAATAAAAAAAATAGTATTATTAGGTCAGTGGTTTTCAACTCGTTTCCAGCTAGTGTGAAAGTGCAACTCCCCTGAAAACTTCCAGAGAGCCACAGATTGAAGAACTCTGCCCTATATTATTGACCTTTGCAAAAAATGTAAAAACTGGTTACAGAGACCATAATAAACTTTTGATAGCTGATCCTGTGATTTTGACTGAACCACCATAAATCACATTTGTACTCTTCAAATTGAGTGTCTTGGTGTTCTCTCCGTACCAATAGACACAGTTTGCACTCATTTTCAAAAGAAGGTATTGTAATGCTTGGGGGTGTGGACCCACTGCACCACGAGCCAGGCTTACCCGGGAGGTGCAAGACTAAGTGTCTATCGGGTCTTCACTAGGGCCTCTCATGTTGAGGATAGGCTGAACTTCTGGTAGACACCAGGTACTATTCCAGGGCAAGTCCCGAAGGGTCAGAGGTATCAATCCGAGGTACAGTAGGACAAGACAAAAGCATAGTCAGACCGTCCGAGATCAGGGCAAGCAGCAGGGTAAATAGGCCGGGTCGATAATGGGAGACAAAATACGGAGATATGCTCAAACAAGATGCTAGCATGCTAGGAACCAACATTCGGATGAGGAATGGAGGCTGGAGTGGCCTGATCTATCACCTGCTAGCAGGTGATAGGCTGGAGAAGAAAATCTCTGCAGGACAGGGTAGATACAAATTCCTCCCGAGGTTGGCAGCGCCCCCCTATGACTCACGGCCAGCACATGGCAATGCAGAGGGATGGTCAGGTACTGGATGGAGCAGAGAGAAACACACGGTGAGTAGGACAATGTTTAGAAGGCATGCCAGTGGCCGGCGTAACAGGTATGACCACAAATAATATGGTTTCTTCTTTCTTTTGTAATATATAGCTAATATATGTCGTGTGATGTGCGGTTACAATTATTCTAAAATATGAATGTTTGGATATTATCTAAAAAGCAAGCAAAATATGATTCAGACCATGCTAATTTTAAATTCATGTCAGTTAAGGTGTTTCCTATCCTTCCAGGTATGCTAGATTATTTAAGTGTGAGGTTTAATGCTAGATCAGTAATAAAGCACACATGTGACCCATTATATGACCTGATACATGTTTGTGCTTCTAAATTCATGTACATGCTTTTTGGAAAGGTACGAATTTTTACAGAAAACATTAGAGATGAATGAATCGGTTCTAGGCGAATTGAATTCACCTCAAATTTAAAAAAAAAATGGATTCTTCTGAATAAAGTATTTTTTTGTGATTCCCTTCATGTCAATTCAGTAAAATGTTGGCTGGCTGCCTGTCATTTTGTCGATCTGTAGATGGCCTAGAAAGGAAAAAAAAGTTACACTTAACCATTCACGTGTCCCGTCGTTGAAACTCCCATCCAATGCTTCAACTAGCCTCTTCTTTGCTTCTTCACATGACGACCTGTTCCAGCTTCTTTGTTGGGACTAGTGTTGAGCCACCCCCGTAGTGTTCGAGTTCGGTTCGGTTCGTCGAACACCCGTGTGTTCGCCGAACTGTTCGTCGAACTGTTCGTCGAACACCTTCGAACACCGTTAAAACCAATGGCAGGCAAACAAAAACACATAGAAACACATAGAAAACACCTTCAAAGGTGTCCAAAAGCTGACAAACTGCTCAGAAGACATAACTAACACATGGAAAAGTGACAAGTACATATAGTCATGCGAAAATAAAAGAGGTGGAGGAGTAAAAGGAGGGGGAGACACAGATATAGGCATGTCATGCCCTTCTAAAATCCAAAAAGTGAGAAGCCGACACGGCCAGTCCGCTCCTGCCCGTGCTACCTCCGTGTCGCCGGGTTTGTGCCAGAGCCGCGGTGAACCCTGACGGCCAGCCCCCCTCTCCCAATACTGGTGCCTGTCCGCTGGTGGGTCGAGCGAGCCCCCCTGTGGTGGAGGCAGCTCTAAGCTTTTTAATTTAAATTGTCTCTCTAATTTGAATGAATACACTTTAAATCCATTTACAAGGATCTATTGGAGGGCAAGTCTCATGCCAGCAGCCGCGGTAATTCCAGCTCCAGTAGCGTCCACTAAAGCTGCTGCAGTTAAAAAGCTTTTATAAGGATCGAGCTCGGCTGTCCACCGCAAGGCATCCTACTGCCAGTTCCAGCCCCTATGCCTTGGGGTGCCTCCTGATGCTCTTCACTAAGTATCCCATGGTCCCGAAGCATTTCCTTTGAAAAAATTAAGTGTCTAAACTACAGGTGGTGCAGCTTGCTTAACAGCCGGGATAATCCGCTCACTAGCAGACACTGCTACTAGGCACAAAGTATTTCCTGGGCTAGATGCAGTTAAAAATTTGTAATTAGATACTCTCGTTGGATGCTGAGAAAGCATTCCATAGAGTCTCCTGGCACGCCATATATGATTCTCTTAAAAAGCTTGGGGTAGGGGTCTAGGGGACCCTTTTATAGCCAAAATCACGGCCCTGTATCGCAATACGTCACCTAGGCTGAAGATAAATGGAACTGTAGCACCCTGAGGGCTCGGTTGCTACAGACGTATTGCACCTCACCCAGAGGTGTGATAGCTCACTCTCAGGTAAGGATGGAGTGTGGATCAGGACCCGACACCTGCATGCATTACACCACATTGCCGTGGGGCAGGGCGACCAATATGCCCCTGAGATGGGCACGACAGTCCCTCTCCCTGGCTGGAGTGGGGGGAGGGAACACTGAGGAAGGGGAACCCTGTAGTGCAGGAGCAGGGAGGAAGCAGTTCCTGGGTGCATTGAGAAGGGAGTATAAAAGGTGGGCACCATCTTAGTTCAGTGCAGAGAAGTCTGAGCAGAAGTGGCAGGGAGCAGGGGCTCTGCATGAGCTCTGCTCCGGAGGCGGGCCTAGTAACAGAGGCCCAGGCCTGGAAGAGGGAGAAGGAAGGAAGAGGAGCGGAGAAGGCTCCAGGAACGAGGAATGAAGGGATCCCAGGGGTGCGGACGGGCGAGTCGCCACCGCACGCCCGAATCCACCTGCGTGGAGGGGTCAGGCCAAAGGGGGAGACCGGTCCCCGAACTAGTGGAGGCAGGAAACGACCCTCAGCTAGAAACCGGAGGCTCTGACATTTTATGTGGTGCAGCCCCTCGCTACACCCGCTAGGAAGGCACCACATAGGGTCAGGGAAACTGGCGCCAAGTTTACCAAGAGGAGGCCCGAGGCAGCCGGACAGAAGTGTTGGTAAGAAAGGCCAGACAAAGGACACACAAAGGGGGTCCTGTGAAGTGCTCCAAAGTTATCTGGGAGTTGTCTGAGCCCCTCACCTGGTGAGCACAGTACGACGTGGGCAGCCGTTACCTGCAGACGTGGTCTGGATAATAAGAACTGTGAGTAAAGGCCCTGAACTGCATCACTGACTCCGTGTCGTTACTGCTGCTGCCCTGCACCATCACCCCCATCCTCCGCATACACTGCCCTGAGGCTATACTCCTCCCGTGGGGAGTTATGCTACGCTCTGCTGCACCCACAACACCAGCCTCAGTGGTCTGCCCTGTAGCGGCGGTTCACTCTGACCGCAATCCACGGGTGGCGTAGTCGGACATTTAAACATGAAAACCACATAAATAGTTCCGCCACTGGTTTGACCGCCCTGAGCCACGGAACTGGGTCGCCGCCACGAAGACTACAACCACCAGCATCCACCAAAAAGGGTCCGGCTCCGGGTGTCCCAAGGCCCAGGGGGTGCGTCAGAACATTTTCATCACCTTTCACAATCACCAATGGGACAAGGCAGTGATGTCCTCTGTCCCCTCTCTTATACATCCTAGTGACGGAGCACCTGCTCTCATCAATTCGCCATAACCCCAATATTAGGTGGATTGAGGTGGGAGGCACCGAGTACAAGTGCTCTCTATTTGCTGATGATGTCCTAGTATATATCACTCAATCACATATATCCATCCATGCTGTTATGGCTGAAATAGATCACTTTGTTACATGGTAAAATTTTAAAATCAGTGCAGCGAAGTCTGAGGCCCTCGATGTCTCCCTCCCCAAATCCATATAGGATTCCATCCAGTCCAACTTTCCCTTTGCCTGGCCCTCACAGGGTATCAAATACTTAGGAATTCCTATTCATAGAGACCTCTCCCATCTATGTTATCTTAATTTTGGGCCCTTTATTGAACAACTCCATACAGACCACGGCTGGCAAGTTAGAACTGTAAGATTCACTACGTGAACCACTGGTGTTTTGTGGAAAAGCACATGTACACTGCGTTCCAAATTATTATACAAAAAGTGTTTAGGAGTGATAAGGGAAGAATTTGTTTGTTTGTCAGTTAAACTCATTGATGGTGATGTGTGTCAGGGCTCTTTATATCACTGTAAGCAATTGCAGACACCTGTGCTAATTAGTTTGGCAGGTGTGTCCAATGAAAGGCAAGACTACTTAAGAAGGCTCTCTCACATTATTAAGCAGCCTACATTTTCTGCCAAAATGGGAAAGAAAAACGATGTGTCGGCTGCTGAGAAGCAACAAATTGTGGAGTGTTTAGGTCAAGGCATGACTACAATCAACATTTTGCGATGATCAGGATGAAGTGTCTTGGCAATCAAGAAGTATGTAGCTGATTCACAGTACACACGTGTGCGTGCTGATAAGGGCAAATTGAGGACTCTTTCCTACAGGCAATTACGTCAGGTTGAAAGAGCAGCGGCAAAAAAGCCTTGTCATAGCAGCAGACAAGTTTTTGAAGCTGCTTGTGCCTCCAACGTCCCCCGAACAACAAGATGCAGGGTCCTTCAGAGGTTTGCAGCTGTGCATGCGCCATCCTGTCGACCTCCTCTATCCACTTCACACAAGCAGAAACGGCTCCAGTGGGCCAAACATTACATGAAGACTGATTTCAAAACTGTTTTGTTCACGGATGAGTGCCGTGCAGCGCTCGATGGTCCAGATGGATGGAGTGGAGGATGGCTGGTTGATGGACACCCCACGCAAACACGGCTACAGCGCCAACAAGGAGGAGGTGGAGTAATGTTTTGGGCTGGAATCATGGGGAGAGAGAATGTCGGCCCCTTTAGGATCCCTGAAGGCGCTAAAGATGAACTCCATAATGTATGTGGATTTTCTCAAACAGCACTTCCTGCCATGGTTCAAGAAGAAGAACCGTGTATTTCACAGCAAGATCATTTTTCTGCATGATAATGCACCATCTCATGCTGCACATAAAACATCTGCATCTCTGGCTGATATGGGCATAAAAGGGGACAAACTTATGGTGTGACCCCCATGCTCCCCTGACCTCTACCCCATTCAGAACCTTTGGAGCATCATTAAAAGGAGTGTCTATGATGGCGGGAGGCAGTTCACATCTAAGCAACAGCTCTGGGAGGGTATTCTGTCCTCATGCAAAACAATTGAAGCAGAAACCATCCAAAACCTGACAAATTCAATGGACGAGAGAGTTCAGAAGCTCCTTTAGAACAAGGGGTCCTATGTGAAAATGTAACATCACCTAGAATAAAGTTTTGAGTTGAAAACTGTTTGATTTCAGTTTCTAACAACCTGCTAATGCTTATAATTTCAAAAATGACCATTTTTTTGGTCTTTATTAAAATGAAAAGGTTGATCGAAAAGTTTGGGGGATCTAAGAGTGTGGCAACCCAGTAGTCATGATTACTTCGAATTCTGACAATATGAGGGTCATGCTGCAGGTAGTGCAGCAAGAAGGCACTTATGTGCCTTGCGCATCTCGGAGCCCCAAAATTATTTTCCGGGCTAGATGCAGCTAAAAATTATTTTTAATTTTAAATCTGGTGAAGCTTTAGTATAGATGGCCTAATAGGATCAGTGCTGCACACTGCTACAAAGCCCAAATTATTTTCCAGTCAAGATACAGATAAACATGATTAGTAATTTGAAAGCTTAAAACGGTTGGTAGGGTGATTTTAACCAATCATCAAGCTTTTACTTTCCCCAGGATGACACAGGGGTAGAAAAGTCGTTTCGGATCCATGATTTGTTCATCTTTATGAACGTGAGTCTGTCTACATTATCAGTGGAGAGCCGCGTGCGCTTATCTGTCAGCACACCACCAGCAGCGCTGAACACACGTTCAGACAGAACGCTGGCTGCGGGGCATGACAAGATCTCCAAGGCGTAAGTGGCTAGCTCCGGCCATTTATCCAGATTGGAAGCCCAAAAAGAGCAAGGATCCAGTGACACAGTCGTGGCTTCAATGTTTACTTGGAGATACTCCTGTACCATCGTCTCTAGGCGTTGACTCTGTGTCAGACTTCTTGTCTCCTGTGGCCTTGCAAAGGATGGGCTAAAAAAGTGGTGAAATGATTCCGCAAAATTGATGTTACCAGCAGATACTGTGGTTCTGTTACGGTTTGAGTGCTGAACACTTGACGGTCCCACGGTTGGCAAGTTGGAACTGTGAGATTCACTACGTGCACCACTGGTATTTTGTGGAAAAGCACATGTAAGATTCTGCAACAGTCTCTGCTGATACTCCTGCATGCGTGCATCCCTTTCTATGGCAGGAATAATTTCTGCAAATTTACTTTTGTACCGGGGATCTAACAGTGTGGCAACCCAGTAGTCAGGATTATTTCTAATTCTCACAATTCGAGGGTCATGTTGCAGGTAGTGCAGCAAGAAGGCACTCATGTGTGTTGCGCATCCAGGAGCACCAAGTCCCTGTTGTGTTGGTGGCGAGGTAACAATCATGCTTCCTTCCTCTGTCCTCTCCCCCCAACCTCGAACAACAGAAATGTGATCAAAGTCTCCCTCATCTGATGAGTCTTCCATCAGTTCGTCCTCCACTTCTTCCTGGGCTCCTGCACCTTCCTCACTAGTTTGGCTGCTACCATGCGCCCTGGTAAAACCATCTCCCCCACCCTCACATGCCTGCCGCCTTGGTGCTGCCGACCGTCTGGACCTTGCAGATGTTAGCCCTTCCGCATACAACTCCTCCTCCTCTACTTCCTCCACCTCCTCTTGTGCCACCACCTGACTCCGAATTCTGTTTAACATGTGCTCCAGCATGTAAATCACCGGAATAGTCATGCTGATAATGGCATCGTCAGCACTAAACATCTTCGTCGCCATTTCAAAACTGTGCAGAAGGGTGCATAGGTCCCTGATCTGAGACCACTCCTCCAGCGTGATTTGCCCCACCTCTGAATCTCGTTGGCCCAGGCTATACGTCAGAACGTATTGCACCAGGGCTTGTCGGTGCTGCCACAGTCGCTGCAACATGTGCAGAGTTGAATTCCACCGGGTAGGCACATCGCATTTTAGCCGGTGAAGTGGCAGGCCCAACGACTTCTGTAGAGATGTAAGTCGCTGAGCTGCGGGATGCGAACGGCGGAAGTGAGCACACAGCGACCGTGCCCTCTGCAGAAGGCCATCTAGTCTGGGATAGTGGGCTAAAAATTGCTGGACAACCAGGTTCAACACGTGAGCCATACAAGGCACGTGTGTGACATTGCCCCGGCGAAGGGCCGCACCCAGGTTTGCAGCATTGTCGCACACGGCCTTCCCTGGTTTCAGGTCCAGTGGAGACAACCATTCATGAAATTGGTTCTCCAGAGCTGACCACAACTCCTCAGCTGTGTGACTCACATTTCCCAGACATTTCAATGTAAAAAACGCCTGATGACGTTGAGCCCTACTGCCAGCATAGTAAGGAGGTGTGCAGGATCCCTTCTGCGCAGTTAGAAAGCTTGTGGCATGACCAGACAGGCTTTGGGTGCAGGTGGAAGACCGAGAGGAGGTTGAGGAGGCAGAAGCAGTGGAGGAACTTTGACATAAAGAGGATTGACGCACAACTCGTGGGGACGGCAAATCTTGGACAGCAGCCCCTTGTCCTGCTGTCACCATAGTTACCCAGTGCCCAGTCAGCGACATGTAACTCCCCTGTCCATGCCTACTCGTCCAAGTGTCTGTGGTGAAATGCACCCTGTCACACACAGAGTTTCTCAAAGTAGCGGTGATGTTGTGTGCGACATGCTGGTGGAGCGCAGGCACACCTTTCTTTGAGAAGTAGTGCTGACTGGGCATCTGGTACTGGGGCACTGCGACGGACAGAAGGTCTCGAAAATCCTCTGTGTCCACCAGGCGGAAAGGCAGCATTTCTGTAGCCAAGAGCTTGCAGATGGTGAAATTCAACCTCTTAGCTTTCTCATGGCTAGGAGGAAATGGTCTCTTACTTGTCCACATCTGAGGGACCGAGGGCTGGCTATTGTGCTTAGACGGGGTTGATAAGGGTGTCCCCGGCAAACTGCCGGTCTGTGAGGAAGATGCAGGTGGACATGTTAGGTTGCCTTGATCCAAAGGTGGTGCTATCGATGTCGGACAGCGCTCAACACCAGCTGGTGTTACCACCTCCAAAGAAAATGATGACCTGCCAATCACGCTGGCTGTTGCGGGTAAAGAGGTGGCAGGTCTGCGCCCCAAAACAGGTGTGACTGCTGTCCCCCCAGTCACAGAGGATGAAGAGGCCGCGGATGCACAAGATATGGCAGACGGTGATTGGCCCGGCCGGCTAGGCCGCATGGTAGCACACTGAGCTTCCCACTGCAACTTATGCTTCATGTCCATGTGCCGGTTCATGCATGAAGTACTCAAACTATGTATTTTTTGGCCTCTACTTAGCTTTTGCTGACAAATGTTACAGATAACACGAGTTGGGTCATCTTTATCGATCTGAAAAAATGCCCAGGCTATGCAAGGCTTAGCACCCATGCGACCTGAAGAGCCACCACGACTTGTGGTGAGAGGCAGAGTTGTGTTTGAGGATGCAGTTGTTGACGTGCTTCCAGTACTACGTCTCTGTCCAGGAAGGCGCAACCTGACCTCGTCGTCACTAGCATCTTCCTCCACCTCCTCTGCTGACCTCATCTCTTGGCTGACTGTGGGATGACAGTAAGTGGGATCTCCGACCTCATCATCATCACCCTGTGCGTTATCACACCCGTCGTCCTCAGAGCCAACCTGTTCCTGCCCTGACAAAAATCTAAAGTTGTCGCTCCAATCAGGTATTTGAGTCTTATCATCGTCTTCCTCATTGTCTCCACCAACAGTAGTTACAGTTTGGGAATGAGGGTCTACATTATGGTCAGAACCTTCTGCGTCTGGTCCTGGATCCGACTCATAAAGATTCTGGGCATCAGTGCAGATCATTTCCTCGTCTGGATTCACAGAAGCGCTGGAGTCGACCTCTGATTCCCAGGCTATAGTATGAGTAAACAGCTCTGCAGACTCAACCATCTGTTCTACCTCATACTCAGACGGGCAGCTGGAGATTTGGGAGCTGTGAGGAAGCAAGTGCGATTTGGGTGACACCTTTGAGGACTGGAGTATTTGTGATGTTGAAGTTGATGTGGAGGAGAGCCCACTTAAAGGAGCACTTGATATCCGTTGAAGCACCTGCTGTTTTTGTGCCTCATCTGGAATTTGTAGCGATTGGCGTGGCCGTAAGAAAGGGATCTTATCACATTGTCCGCTAAAAGAAGTAGACATTTTAGTTTGGCTGGAAGATGGTCTTTCTTCTGCAGATGTTACTGTTGCTTTAACACCTACCCCACGGACACAACCTTTTTTCCCCTTCCCAACACGCCTATTCCCCTTTCCACCAGCAGCAGGCCTTTTTCCACTCATTTTGGTGGTTAACTAATTCACAACTCTGGAGTTGTTTGCACAAAAAAACAATGGATGGTAACCGAGCAGAGCTGAGTGGCCAAAGTGTGGTATTAGCCCAAAACTATTGGCTGGGTTAGATGCAGAAAAAAATTATTTTGAATTTGCAACCTGATGGAGGTCAGTATAGATGGACTAATACAAATAGTCCCACACACTGCTAGAAGCCCAAATATTTTTTCAGAGCTAGATGCAGAAAAAAATTATTTTTAATTTGCAACCTGATGGAGGTCAGTATAGATGGACTAATAGACCAAGTCCCACACAATGCTAGAAGCCCAAATATTTTTTCAGAGCTAGATGCAGAAAAAAATTATTTTTAATTTGCAACCTGATGGAGGTCAGTATAGATGGACTAATAGACCAAGTCCCACACACCGCTAGAAGCCCAACTATTTTTTCAGAGCTAGATGCAGAAAAAAATTATATTCAATTTGCAACCTGCTGGAGGTCAGTATAGAAGGACTAATAGAACAAGTCCCACACACTGCTAGAAGCCCAAATATTTTTTCAGAGCTAAATGAAGAAAAAAATTATTTTTAATTTGCAACCTGATGGAGGTCAGTATAGATGGACTAATAGACCAAGTCCCACACACTGCTAGAAGCCCAAATATTTTTTCAGAGCTAGATGCAGAAAAAAATTATATTCAGTTTGCAACCTGATGGAGGTCAGTATAGATGGACTAATAGAATGATGCTATGCCCAAAAGATTTTACTTCACTAGGTGCAGTAAAAAAATTGGTATTCTATACACAGGTGTTATATCTTGCAACACAGATAGGCTACTCCACTGACTAACACACTCTGCAATAGGCCAAAAAGGATTAGCTTTGCTAGATTCAGCCAAATGCTGTGAAAAAAACTTGCACAGCACTGGCACAGACCTGCCTGGCAAAAACTGATAGGAACTCATGTAACCTAGTCCTGAAAAGGACTCCAATTACAATTAGTCTTTACTCCCACAACCTATCTATTTAAGAGCACAGACCTCCCTGATAAAAGTCGTAGGAAATGCTGTAACCTAGTCCTTAAAAGGACTGCAATCACAACTATTCCCTACTCCCAAGCTATCTGTATATTTGTGCGAAAATTGGCTTGAAATTAACAAGGTATAGCGCACACAGCAACAGCGGTGCCGTCTAACACGCAGCTGCAGCAGTGAGAAAATGGTGGCGACGGGGAAAATGGCTTGGTCTTATAGGGCAAGGACTAGAGGTGAGCGTTGTTCTACTCGAACTGTTCGCCAATCTCAAATTCGAGCTGTTTTGGGCGGTGTTCGAGCCGTTCGGCGAACACGAATAATTTGAGAAAAATTCGGCTGTTCGAGGTTATGTTCGATAACTGTTCGTGCACCAAAATCATAACTGGATTTTTTCTCAGTAATGATGAAAATTAATGTTAATACGCAGTTTGAGTGTACAGCGGGGTGGGGGGAGGGGCAGGGGGAGGGGCAGGGGATGGATCTCTGCAGGAACAATGAAGATCTCCATTTTTTTTTCTCTTTCCCGCATTTGCAGTGGGGAGGTGCAATCTGTCAGCCAATCAGCAGCGCACACACGGAGCGAAGTGCTTTTTTTCACACAAGCAAGGGCATGTGTCATTGGCAGTGTATGTCACATGTCCTTGCCCTATAAGACCAAGCCATTTTCCCCGTCGCCACCATTTTCTCACTGCTGCAGCTGCGTGTTAGACGGCACCGCTGTTGCTGTGTGCGCTATACCTTGTTAATTTCAAGCCAATTTTCGCACAAATATACAGATAGCTTGGGAGTAGGGAATAGTTGTGATTGCAGTCGTTTTAAGGACTAGGTTACAGCATTTCCTACGACTTTTATCAGGGAGGTCTGTGCTCTTAAATAGATAGGTTGTGGGAGTAAAGACTAATTGTAATTGGAGTCCTTTTCAGGACTAGGTTACATGAGTTCCTATCAGTTTTTGCCAGGCAGGTCTGTGCCAGTGCTGTGCAAGTTTTTTTCACAGCATTTGGCTGAATCTAGCAAAGCTAATCCTTTTTGGCCTATTGCAGAGTGTGTTAGTCAGTGGAGTAGCCTATCTGTGTTGCAAGATATAACACCTGTGTATAAAATACCAATTTTTTTACTGCACCTAGTGAAGTAAAATCTTTTGGGTATAGCATCATTCTATTAGTCCATCTATACTGACCTCCATCAGGTTGCAAACTGAATATAATTTTTTTCTGCATCTAGCTCTGAAAAAATATTTGGGCTTCTAGCAGTGTGTGGGACTTGGTCTATTAGTCCATCTATACTGACCTCCATCAGGTTGCAAATTAAAAATAATTTTTTTCTTCATTTAGCTCTGAAAAAATATTTGGGCTTCTAGCAGTGTGTGGGACTTGTTCTATTAGTCCTTCTATACTGACCTCCAGCAGGTTGCAAATTGAATATAATTTTTTTCTGCATCTAGCTCTGAAAAAATAGTTGGGCTTCTAGCGGTGTGTGGGACTTGGTCTATTAGTCCATCTATACTGACCTCCATCAGGTTGCAAATTAAAAATAATTTTTTTCTGCATCTAGCTCTGAAAAAATATTTGGGCTTCTAGCAGTGTGTGGGACTTGGTCTATTAGTCCATCTATACTGACCTCCATCAGGTTGCAAATTAAAAATAATTTTTTTCTGCATCTAGCTCTGAAAAAATATTTGGGCTTCTAGCAGTGTGTGGGACTTGGTCTATTAGTCCATCTATACTGACCTCCATCAGGTTGCAAATTAAAAATAATTTTTTTCTGCATCTAGCTCTGAAAAAATATTTGGGCTTCTAGCAGTGTGTGGGACTTGGTCTATTAGTCCATCTATACTGACCTCCATCAGGTTGCAAATTAAAAATAATTTTTTTCTGCATCTAGCTCTGAAAAAATATTTGGGCTTCTAGCGGTGTGTGGGACTTGGTCTATTAGTCCATCTATACTGACCTCCATCAGGTTGCAAATTAAAAATAATTTTTTTCTGCATCTAGCTCTGAAAAAATATTTGGGCTTCTAGCAGTGTGTGGGACTTGGTCTATTAGTCCATCTATACTGACCTCCATCAGGTTGCAAATTAAAAATAATTTTTTTCTTCATTTAGCTCTGAAAAAATATTTGGGCTTCTAGCAGTGTGTGGGACTTGTTCTATTAGTCCTTCTATACTGACCTCCAGCAGGTTGCAAATTGAATATAATTTTTTTCTGCATCTAGCTCTGAAAAAATAGTTGGGCTTCTAGCGGTGTGTGGGACTTGGTCTATTAGTCCATCTATACTGACCTCCATCAGGTTGCAAATTAAAAATAATTTTTTTCTGCATCTAGCTCTGAAAAAATATTTGGGCTTCTAGCAGTGTGTGGGACTTGGTCTATTAGTCCATCTATACTGACCTCCATCAGGTTGCAAATTAAAAATAATTTTTATCTGCATCTACAGTACCTCTGAAAAAATATTTGGGCTTCTAGCAGTGTGTGGGACTATTTGTATTAGTCCATCTATACTGACCTCCATCAGGTTGCAAATTCAAAATAATTTTTTTCTGCATCTAACCCAGCCAATAGTTTTGGCCTAATACCACAGTTTGGCCACTCAGCTCTGCTCGGTTACCATCCATTGTTTTTTTGTGCAAACAACTCCAGAGTTGTGAATTAGTTAACCACCAAAATGAGTGGAAAAAGGCCTGCTGCTGGTGGAAAGGGGAATAGGCGTGTTGGGAAGGGGAAAAAAGGTTGTGTCCGTGGGGTAGGTGTTAAAGCAACAGTAACATCTGCAGAAGAAAGACCATCTTCCAGCCAAACTAAAATGTCTACTTCTTTTAGCGGACAATGTGATAAGATCCCTTTCTTACGGCCACGCCAATCGCTACAAATTCCAGATGAGGCACAAAAACAGCAGGTGCTTCAACGGATATCAAGTGCTCCTTTAAGTGGGCTCTCCTCCACATCAACTTCAACATCACAAATACTCCAGTCCTCAAAGGTGTCACCCAAATCGCACTTGTTTCCTCACAGCTACCAAATCTCCAGCTGCCCGTCTGAGTATGAGGTGGAACAGATGGTTGAGTCTGCAGAGCTGTTTACTCATACTATAGCCTGGGAATCAGAGGTCGACTCCAGCGCTTCTGTGAATCCAGACGAGGAAATGATCTGCACTGATGCCCAGAATCTTTATGAGTCGGATCCAGGACCAGACGCAAAAGGTTCTGACCATAATGTAGACCCTCATTCCCAAACTGTAACTCCTGTTGGTGGAGACAATGAGGAAGACGATGATAAGACTCAAATACCTGATTGGAGCGACAACTTTAGTTTTTTGTCAGGGCAGGAACAGGTTGGCTCTGAGGACGACGGGTGTGATAACGCACAGGGTGATGATGATGAGGTCGGAGATCCCACTTACTGTCAACCCACAGTCAGCCAAGAGATGAGGTCAGCAGAGGAGGTGGAGGAAGATGCTAGTGACGACGAGGTCAGGTTGCGCCTTCCTGGACAGAGACGTAGTACTGGAAGCACGTCAACAACTGCATCCTCAAACACAACTCTGCCTCTCACCACAAGTCGTGGTGGCTCTTCAGGTCGCATGGGTGCTAAGCCTTGCATAGCCTGGGCATTTTTTCAGATCGATAAAGATGACCCAACTCGTGTTATCTGTAACATTTGTCAGCAAAAGCTAAGTAGAGGCCAAAAAATACATAGTTTGAGTACTTCATGCATGAACCGGCACATGGACATGAAGCATAAGTTGCAGTGGGAAGCTCAGTGTGCTACAATGCGGCCTAGCCGGCCGGGCCAATCACCGTCTGCCATATCTTGTGCATCCGCGGCCTCTTCATCCTCTGTGACTGGGGGGACAGCAGTCACACCTGTTTTGGGGCGCAGACCTGCCACCTCTTTACCCGCAACAGCCAGCGTGATTGGCAGGTCATCATTTTCTTTGGAGGTGGTAACACCAGCTGGTGTTGAGCGCTGTCCGACATCGATAGCACCACCTTTGGATCAAGGCAACCTAACATGTCCGCCTGCATCTTCCTCACAGACCGGCAGTTTGCCGGGGACACCCTAATCAACCCCGTCTAAGCACAATAGCCAGCCCTCGGTCCCTCAGATGTGGACAAGTAAAAGACCATTTCCTCCTAGCCATGAGAAAGCTAAGAGGTTGAATTTCACCATCTGCAAGCTCTTGGCTACAGAAATGCTGCCTTTCCGCCTGGTGGACACAGAGGATTTTCGAGACCTTATGTCCGTCGCAGTGCCCCAGTACCAGATGCCCAGTCGGCACTACTTCTCAAAGAAAGGTGTGCCTGCGCTCCACCAGCATGTCGCACACAACATCACCGCTTCTTTGAGAAACTCTGTGTGTGACAGGGTGCATTTCACCACAGACACTTGGACCAGTAGGCATGGACAGGGGCGTTACATGTCGCTGACTGGGCACTGGGTAACTATGGTGACAGCAGGACAAGGGGCTGCTGTCCAAGTCTTGCCGTCCCCACGAGTTGTGCGTCAATCCTCTTTATATCAAAGTTCCTCCACTGCTTCTGCCTCCTCAACCTCCTCTCGGTCTTCCACCTGCACCCAAAGCCTGTCTGGTCATGCCACAAGCTTTCTAACTGCGCAGAAGGGATCCTGCACACCTCCTTACTATGCTGGCAGTAGGGCTCAACGTCATCAGGCGGTTTTTACATTGAAATGTCTGGGAAATGTGAGTCACACAGCTGAGGAGTTGTGGTCAGCTCTGGAGAACCAATTTCATGAATGGTTGTCTCCACTGGACCTGAAACCAGGGAAGGCCGTGTGCGACAATGCTGCAAACCTGGGTGCGGCCCTTCGCCGGGGCAATGTCACACACGTGCCTTGTATGGCTCACGTGTTGAACCTGGTTGTCCAGCAATTTTTAGCCCACTATCCCAGACTAGATGGCCTTCTGCAGAGGGCACGGTCGCTGTGTGCTCATTTCTGCCGTTCGCATCCCGCAGCTCAGCGACTTACATCTCTACAGAAGTCGTTGGGCCTGCCACTTCACCGGCTAAAATGCGATGTGCCTACCCGGTGGAATTCAACTCTGCACATGTTGCAGCGACTGTGGCAGCACCGACAAGCCCTGGTGCAATACGTTCTGACGTATAGCCTGGGCCAACGAGATTCAGAGGTGGGGCAAATCACGCTGGAGGAGTGGTCTCAGATCAGGGACCTATGCACCCTTCTGCACAGTTTTGAAATGGCGACGAAGATGTTTAGTGCTGACGATGCCATTATCAGCATGACTATTCTGGTGATTTACATGCTGGAGCACATGTTAAACAGAATTCGGAGTCAGGTGGTGGCACAAGAGGAGGTGGAGGAAGTAGAGGAGGAGGAGTTGTATGCGGAAGGGCTAACATCTGCAAGGTCCAGACGGTCGGCAGCACCAAGGCGGCAGGCATGTGAGGGTGGGGGAGATGGTTTTACCAGGGCGCATGGTAGCAGCCAAACTAGTGAGGAAGGTGCAGGAGCCCAGGAAGAAGTGGAGGACGAACTGATGGAAGACTCATCAGATGAGGGAGACCTTGATCACATTTCTGTTGTGCGAGGTTGGGGGGAGAGGACAGAGGAAGGAAGCATGATTGTTACCTCGCCACCAACACAACAGGGACTTGGTGCTCCTGGATGCGCAACACACATGAGTGCCTTCTTGCTGCACTACCTGCAACATGACCCTCGAATTGTGAGAATTAGAAATAATCCTGACTACTGGGTTGCCACACTGTTAGATCCCCGGTACAAAAGTAAATTTGCAGAAATTATTCCTGCCATAGAAAGGGATGCACGCATGCAGGAGTATCAGCAGAGACTGTTGCAGAATCTTACATGTGCTTTTCCACAAAATACCAGTGGTGCACGTAGTGAATCTCACAGTTCCAACTTGCCAACCGTGGGACCGTCAAGTGTTCAGCACTCAAACCGTAACAGAACCACAGTATCTGCTGGTAACATCAATTTTGCGGAATCATTTCACCACTTTTTTAGCCCATCCTTTGCAAGGCCACAGGAGACAAGAAGTCTGACACATAGTCAACGCCTAGAGATGATGGTACAGGAGTATCTCCAAGTAAACATTGAAGCCACGACTGTGTCACTGGACCCTTGCTCTTTTTGGGCTTCCAATCTGGATAAATGGCCGGAGCTAGCCACTTACGCCTTGGAGATCTTGTCATGCCCCGCAGCCAGCGTTCTGTCTGAACGTGTGTTCAGCGCTGCTGGTGGTGTGCTGACAGATAAGCGCACGCGGCTCTCCACTGATAATGTAGACAGACTCACGTTCATAAAGATGAACAAATCATGGATCCGAAACGACTTTTCTACCCCTGTGTCATCCTGGGGAGAGTAAAAGCTTGATGATTGGTTAAAATCACCCTACCAACCGTTTTAAGCTTTCAAATTACTAATCATGTTTATCTGTATCTTGACTGGAAAATAATTTGGGCTTTGTAGCAGTGTGCAGCACTGATCCTATTAGGCCATCTATACTAAAGCTTCACCAGATTTAAAATTAAAAATAATTTTTAGCTGCATCTAGCCCGGAAAATAATTTTGGGGCTCCGAGATGCGCAAGGCACATAAGTGCCTTCTTGCTGCACTACCTGCAGCATGACCCTCATATTGTCAGAATTTGAAGTAATCATGACTACTGGGTTGCCACACTCTTAGATCCCCCAAACTTTTCGATCAACCTTTTCATTTTAATAAAGACTTAAAAAAATGGTCATTTTTGAAATTATAAGCATTAGCAGGTTGTTAGAAACTGAAATCAAACAGTTTTCAACTCAAAACTTTATTCTAGGTGATGTTACATTTTCACATAGGACCCCTTGTTCGAAAGGAGCTTCTGAACTCTCTCGTCCATTGAATTTGTCAGGTTTTGGATGGTTTCTGCTTCAATTGTTTTGCATGAGGACAGAATACCCTCCCAGAGCTGTTGCTTAGATGTGAACTGCCTCCCGCCATCATAGACACTCCTTTTAATGATGCTCCAAAGGTTCTGAATGGGGTAGAGGTCAGGGGAGCATGGGGGTCACACCATAAGTTTGTCCCCTTTTATGCCCATATCAGCCAGAGATGCAGATGTTTTATGTGCAGCATGAGATGGTGCATTATCATGCAGAAAAATGATCTTGCTGTGAAATACACGGTTCTTCTTCTTGAACCATGGCAGGAAGTGCTGTTTGAGAAAATCCACATACATTATGGAGTTCATCTTTAGCACCTTCAGGGATCCTAAAGGGGCCGACAATCTCTCTCCCCATGATTCCAGCCCAAAACATTACTCCACCTCCTCCTTGTTGGCGCTGTAGCCGTGTTTGCGTGGGGTGTCCATCAACCAGCCATCCTCCACTCCATCCATCTGGACCATCGAGCGCTGCACGGCACTCATCCGTGAACAAAACAGTTTTGAAATCAGTCTTCATGTAATGTTTGGCCCACTGGAGCCGTTTCTGCTTGTGTGAAGTGGATAGAGGAGGTCGACAGAATGGCGCATGCACAGCTGCAAACCTCTGAAGGACCCTGCATCTTGTTGTTCGGGGGACGTTGGAGGCACAAGCAGCTTCAAAAACTTGTCTGCTGCTATGACAAGGCTTTTTTGCCGCTGCTCTTTCAACCTGACGTAATTGCCTGTAGGAAAGAGTCCTCAATTTGCCCTTATCAGCACGCACACGTGTGTACTGTGAATCAGCTACATACTTCTTGATTGCCAAGACACTTCATCCTGATCATCGCACAATGTTGATTGTAGTCATGCCTTGACCTAAACACTCCACAATTTGTTGCTTCTCAGCAGCCGACACATCCTTTTTCTTTCCCATTTTGGCAGAAAATGTAGGCTGCTTAATAATGTGAGAGAGCCTTCTTAAGTAGTCTTGCCTTTCATTGGACACACCTGCCAAACTAATTAGCACAGGTGTCTGCAATTGCTTACAATGATATAAAGAGCCCTGACACACATCACCATCAATGAGTTTAACTGACAAACAAACAAATTCTTCCCTTATCACTCCTAAACACTTTTTGTATAATAATTTGGAACGCAGTGTACATGTGCTTTTCCACAAAACACCAGTGGTTCACGTAGTGAATCTTACAGTTCTAACTTGCCAACCGTGGTCTGTATGGAGTTGTTCAATAAAGGGCCCAAAATTAAGATAACATAGATGGGAGAGGTCTCTATGAATAGGAATTCCTAAGTATTTGATACCCTGTGAGGGCCAGGCAAAGGGAAAGTTGGACTGGATGGAATCCTATATGGATTTGGGGAGGGAGACATCGAGGGCCTCAGACTTCGCTGCATTGATTTTAAAATTTTACCATGTAACAAAGTGATCTATTTCAGCCATAACAGCATGGATGGATATATGTGATTGAGTGATATATACTAGGACATCATCAGCAAATAGAGAGCACTTGTACTCGGTGCCTCCCACCTCAATCCACCTAATATTGGGGTTATGGCGAATTGATGAGAGCAGGTGCTCCGTCACTAGGATGTATAAGAGAGGGGACAGAGGACATCACTGCCTTGTCCCATCGGTGATTGTGAAAGGTGATGAAAATGTTCTGACGCACCCCCTGGGCCTTGGGACACCCGGAGCCGGACCCTTTTTGGTGGATGCTGGTGGTTGTAGTCTTCGTGGCGGCGACCCAGTTCCGTGGCTCAGGGCGGTCAAACCAGTGGCGGAACTATTTATGTGGTTTTCATGTTTAAATGTCCGACTACGCCACCCGTGGATTGCGGTCAGAGTGAACCGCCGCTACAGGGCAGACCACTGAGGCTGGTGTTGTGGGTGCAGCAGAGCGTAGCATAACTCCCCACGGGAGGAGTATAGCCTCAGGGCAGTGTATGCGATGGATGGGGGTGATGGTGCAGGGCAGCAGCAGTAATGACACGGAGTCAGTGATGCAGTTCAGGGCCTTTACTCACAGTTCTTATTATCCAGACCACGTCTGCAGGTAACGGCTGCCCACGTCGTACTGTGCTCACCAGGTGAGGGGCTCAGACAACTCCCAGATAACTTTGGAGCACTTCACAGGACCCCCTTTGTGTGTCCTTTGTCTGGCCTTTCTTACCAACACTTCTGTCCGGCTGCCTCGGGCCTCCTCTTGGTAAACTTGGCGCCAGTTTCCCTGACCCTATGTGGTGCCTTCCTAGCGGGTGTAGCGAGGGGCTGCGCCACATAAAATGTCAGAGCCTCCGGTTTCTAGCTGAGGGTCGTTTCCTGCCTCCACTAGTTCGGGGACCGGTCTCCCCCTTTGGCCTGACCCCTCCACGCAGGTGGATTCGGGCGTGCGGTGGCGACTCGCCCGTCCGCACCCCTGGGATCCCTTCATTCCTCGTTCCTGGAGCTTTCTCCGCTCCTCTTCCTTCCTTCTCCCTCTTCCAGGCCTGGGCCTCTGTTACTAGGCCCGCCTCCGGAGCAGAGCTCATGCAGAGCCCCTGCTCCCTGCCACTTCTGCTCAGACTTCTCTGCACTGAACTAAGATGGTGCCCACCTTTTATACTCCCTTCTCAATGCACCCAGGAACTGCTTCCTCCCTGCTCCTGCACTACAGGGTTCCCCTTCCTCAGTGTTCCCTCCCCCCACTCCAGCCAGGGACAGGGACTGTCGTGCCCATCTCAGGGGCATATTGGTCGCCCTGCCCCACGGCAATGTGGTGTAATGCATGCAGGTGTCGGGTCCTGATCCACACTCCATCCTTACCTGAGAGTGAGATATCACACCTCTGGGTGAGGTGCAATACGTCTGTAGCAACCGAGCCCTCGGTGCTACAGTTCCATTTATCTTCAGCCTAGGTGACGTATTGCGATACAGGGCCGTGATTTTGGCTATAAAAGGGTCCCCTAGACCCCTACCCCAAGCTTTTTAAGAGAATCATATATGGCGTGCCAGGAGACTCTATGGAATGCTTTCTCAGCATCCAACGAGAGTATCTAATTGCAAATTTTTAACTGCATCTAGCCCAGGAAATACTTTGTGCCTAGTAGCAGTGTCTGCTAGTGAGCGGATTATCCCGGCTGTTAAGCAAGCTGCACCACCTGTAGTTTAGACACTTAATTTTTTCAAAGGAAATGCTTCGGGACCATGGGATACTTAGTGAAGAGCATCAGGAGGCACCCCAAGGCATAGGGGCTGGGACTGGCAGTAGGATGCCTTGCGGTGGACAGCCGAGCTCGATCCTTATAAAAGCTTTTTAACTGCAGCAGCTTTATGGGACGCTACTGGAGCTGGAATTACCGCGGCTGCTGGCATGAGACTTGCCCTTCAATAGATCCTTGTAAATGGATTTAAAGTGTATTCATTCAAATTAGAGAGACAATTTAAATTAAAAAGCTTAGAGCTGCCTCCACCACAGGGGGGCTCTCTCGACCCACCAGCGGACAGGCACCAGTATTGGGAGAGGGGGGCTGGCCGTCAGGGTTCACCGCGGCTCTGGCACAAACCCGGCGACACGGAGGTGGCACGGGCAGGAGCGGACTGGCCGTGTCGGCTTCTCACTTTTTGGATTTTAGAAGGGCATGACATGCCTATATCTGTGTCTCCCCCTCCTTTTACTCCTCCACCTCTTTTATTTTCGCATGACTATATGTACTTGTCACTTTTCCATGTGTTAGTTATGTCTTCTGAGCAGTTTGTCAGCTTTTGGACACCTTTGAAGGTGTTTTCTATGTGTTTCTATGTGTTTTTGTTTGCCTGCCATTGGTTTTAACGGTGTTCGAAGGTGTTCGACGAACAGTTCGACGAACAGTTCGGCGAACACACGGGTGTTCGACGAACCGAACCGAACTCGAACACTACGGGGGTGGCTCAACACTAGCAAGGACATGTGACATACACTGCCAATGACACATGCCCTTGCTTGTGTGAAAAAAAGCACTTCGCTCCGTGTGTGCGCTGCTGATAGGCTGACAGATTGCACCTCCCCACTGCAAATGCGGGAAAGAGAAAAAAAAATGGAGATCTTCATTGTTCCTGCAGAGATCCATCCCCTGCCCCTCCCCCCACCCCGCTGTACACTCAAACTGCGTATTAACATTAATTTTCATCATTACTGAGAAAAAATCCAGTTATGATTTTGGTGCACGAACAGTTATCGAACATAACCTCGAACAGCCGAATTTTTCTCAAATTGTTCGTGTTCGCCGAACGGCTCGAACACCGCCCAAAACAGCTCGAATTTGAGATTGGCGAACAGTTCGAGTAGAACAACGCTCATCTCTAGTTGGGACTTCTGGCACCAAGTAAGCCTTCTGGCACCAAGAAAGCTTCTGACATCACAACAAATGCTTAGAGTAGACTACCATGGCACACTTATACTCAGAAAATGATATAGTGTTTATTCGTTAGTGCAGCAACAAATCTGTACAGAAGAAAAGCCAACATTTCGGTCAACAGACCTTGTTCATGGCCAAAGTGAAGAAACAGATAGAATTAGGCACTTATTGCCTGGATGTTCAAAACATTAGCTTTTCTTCTGTACAGATTTGTTGCTGCACCAACGAAGAAACACTATATCATTTGAATTGAACTCTTTCTACCACTGAGCCCCGAATTCTACCGGCAAGTGCCAACCATATATTCTTTTATTACAACAAATGCTGTGACATTCCGATGTCACGAAATGCGTCGCTCAAGGTTACCTATTTGAAGCCCTAAATTTCCAAGTTTTGTCTAATTTTCTGGAAACGGGTGTCCATTGTTAGAATAAAGAGGGCAGGATTGAGGCTTGTCATTGGCAGATGACATTTTTTATTTGGAATTGGTCTGAGAATGTGCCGTTAATTCTAATACGTGTGTAAATGAAACATGGGGGCAATTACATTTTTCTAAAATGGCTTTCCTTGAAGATAAGTCCCCATGGTCTAAAGCTGCATTTCCCAAACTCCAGTGCTCACAGCCCCCAAACACGTCATGTTTTCAGGATTTTCCAAAGTCGGTACCAAGAAGGACTAAGGGATTTTACTATTTCTAGCATAGATTATAGAATGTCCGGATGTGATGAATTAATTATTGAATTACATTTTAATATTTTTTTTTATTATACATGAAACAACTTGGAATAAGATTATGTGAGAAAAAGGAAACTAGCTCACAAATGCGCGCCATTATTCACACACAATTATAGTAATAGACCAGTCTTGTTATTTCTATATCTTCTACTTATGAAAAGCAATAAAACCAAGTATCACTGCAATTTTATTACCCTGGCCTGACCAGTTCACACAGCAGTGTTCGTTTTGTACTGAAGGGCTGGATATCCTGCGCGCCTCTTTCTAAAAAGGTATACTGTAAATGGCTCATTAAAGGCTTAAATGCCTCTTTAGAGTTGCTTCCAACCAGTCTTGACTGGGGTAACGTCACAAGCCTGGCTGGAGGTAGTGAAATTAAGGACTCGAGATGGAAGTTTATTTTACGAGCGGCACATTACAAAACAACACAATGACAAGTCGGCTGAATTATTTTCACCAGTAAAATTGCACACTAAGTAGATGCTTTATGGACTCGTCTATTTCCTTCATCTAAGCTGTATTTTTGAGTTACAGGATGCAGAAGGTTATGTTCCCCTTATTTCTATTTTAATCAAGCGACTGAATTGAAGTTCAAGAACCTATATATAGAGCAGCCTTAAAAATAACTTCACCTGAAGAGTAGAAGAGCACCCTGTCTCCTCAGTATGGAAAAGGGACAAGAGAAAAACGTGCCGTTAATGGGAAAATGTAGACAGGCGAACAGAATACATTATTGAGTAAATATGATGTTGAATGTAAGCTCCGCGCTTTGTTGGGATTAGACTTTTAATGTATCTTTATAGCATAGTCTATTCTCATTTTGCCTACAGAAACCTCTAGAGGGTGCCAAGGAGTAGATAGGTAGATAGAAGTACTTAAATCCGCGGAGGATCGAGTTGGAGTCAAATTTCCTAAAATTCACGGTTTCACATGAATTTAAATATTTAGAGATTTGATTCGTGGTTCACAAATAAAAAAAAACAACTTACCCCAAACCATTTCCCTTCCGTGCAGCTATGACATCTTATGGATTATCACACTTTATACAGTAGTGGTCAGTATGTGGGCCATCACAGATTAGTGGTTTCCAATGGAGCACAGTTTGTATAGAAGAGTCTATTTCCATCTCCAGAGTCACTGGGTAAGTCGCTCTCTCCAGTAGAGTGTAAGCTCTTATGGTGAGCAGAATCCTCACTCTCTTTTGTAGATTATGATCTTATAATCCACAGGGTCCTCTTTTTCCTGTAGAGTATAAGCTCTTATGGTCAGGGCAGGGGGGTCCTCGCTCTCTTCTCTTGTAGAATGTAAGATCTTGTGGTAAATGGCGTCCTCGCTATCTCTTTCTCTCTGTAGAGTGTAAGTGCTTATGGTAAAATAGGTCTTCCATCTCTTATGTAGAGTGTAAGGTCTGGTGGGTTCTCTCCCTCTCTTTCAATCTCCTCTTCCCCACATGTATTTTCTGAGCAATTACAAGCTTTCCAGTATTAAGATTAAAGCAAATATGTTCGCCTCAAATCAAATTTTGTGGGAAAAGTCGGCAAAGTTGGCGAATTCGAATTTCAAAGGCCCCTTATTTTCTAATTAGGATCTTACTGCATGTGGTATTCTGAATTCAACAGCACAGTGCTATTGCTATCTATTTAGAGGAAATGTGCCCTAAATAATGATCTCCCCATAATGGAGTTATCAATTTTCATAATTTTTTAGTTTAAGATTGAGGGTAGACTCAAGTCCGTCAAAGTCAACCTATACCCTAACATGTAGATCCAGAAAAAAAAACATGAGACTGATGTTACTCCCCAGATGTTAGGGGAGAAATTATTTCCTGACTCCAGTTGATTTTGCTTCTAATGCTGACTTTGGACGGCCCGATAATTGGATAATGAATGTTCCTTGTAACGCTCATTCCAAACTATCAGACCATCTAAACATGGCTGCAATCACTCAATGAATGAGTAAAGTACTCGTTCATTGGGTACATTCATTTTTTAGTGAGCTTTAAAGTCATCGTTCACAGAAGCTCATTGGCCTAAATTGTGTAACCAGGTGATGTGCTGCCGAGAAAAATTCTATTCTGTGCGCATTAGCGATCATTCAGTCCACATGGAATTCTGGTCAAAATGTCAAAAAGGGACATTAAATGGTCACCAAATAGCTTGAATGTAGCTAATCGGCAGTCCCTTAATGGCCGTAGTTGACACTTCTGAACCCATCATTTGTGTCAGAATGGTATAATAAAAAACAAAAGAAGTTTTTTACAATAACTACACAACTAATCAGATCTGCTACTTGAGTTTGTGGTAAGCTGGATACTGATATAACAATTGTCATTAGTAATTGCTGTCTCCCAGCATCTGTCACCCATGCTATAGACCATGATAGCGCCATAATAGACTTTCCACAAAGTGTCAACTCAGGGACTTATAATCTCTGCATTGTTAAATCAAGAAGATCAACTATCCATTTATAAGTTTAACATAGTGCGAGATTTCTTCCGACATCTCCTCTAACCTTATTAATTGCATTTTTATTATTTATGTATTTAGGTGCCATTAATAACTTTTCAAATATATGTCTAGCCTAATACTTAATTGCACGGGAACAGATATTACGAAACGCACAGCGGTAGCCGCAGCTTTCATTATAAATTTGTTAGAATGTCCAATTAAGTAAAAAGAAGCCGGGGAATTCTCAGATATAAATGATCAGTTATTTATTGCTTCTTATATTAGTTACAGACTTTACTCTTGCGCTGATTAAGAAGCCCCTAGATGATTTCATATGAATTGTACCAAGAACTAAGGAAATGGGAAAGTATTAGAAGGTTTCACAGTGAAATACATAATTAAACGTTGAAAAACAGGGGAGACATTTGCAGGACAATGTAGAGGGTACTTAAGAATATTTTTTGGTAAACAGGGTATTTTTGGTTTGCCTTGTCTTGTGAATGAATCTCAATGCCAAACATATCTGTGCATCAATATAGACTTCTATCCACAGCTTGTCCACGTATTTGTGGCCAGAGTCCAGACCAGCAATAGCAACATGTCACAAGATTGATTGCGAGACACTGTAAAATCTATCTATAGGTCTAGTAGTCTTGGAATCCCACTCTCTGAAAAAGCCGCTAAATATGTTGAGTAAACAATAAACCCGGAACCTATTTTTAAAATATTCCAGATCATGTCACCTGAGTACTAAATATATCTGGTATTAGGAAATATATGGTATAAATGACAACCAATGAAAATTATTTATGGACTGTATTCCTTTGTAAATATAGTGGCACCGACCAAGTTCCAACATGATGACTTTTCCTTTTTCAGTATCTGTCATTAGTGCAATACAAATGGAAAAGGGAAAAGGAGCCTAGACTCTAGGGAAAGGGGGGAAGTGGAGACCTCCTTGGTTTATCTAGTGTCACCCTGTCTCCCCTAATGTCCCTGTATTGGCTCTTCACCAATCGCCCCACGCATGCCTCGCCCTGTCTTTCTCTGGCATATGGCTATGGCTAGGAAAGGGAGCAGATGATCACTAGTCGATCTCTACTAAACACTATAGACAACAAGGGTGGGCAAACAGGGGGAAATTGCTTAGCTTTAGACGAATCCAGACAAATGCGCACACGTCCTCAAGCTAAAGAGAGGACGAAGTACTGCTCTTGCTAAAGCCTTCACAAGTAGTAATGAATATTGCCGGCACCTCCCTCTGAAACACAGCAGATATTTATACACCCAGGTAGGGTGTTAATTAGCCAGAGGGATGTAGCCGCTGTGTCCTAGAGACAGCCTCTAAGAAGATGTCTGCAATGCCAAACGTAGAGATCTCCTGCAACCAACTGCAGGGCGACTGTCTGTCACTTCTGACACACCCGTGACAGTATCATTATATCATTCGAACGCTAATAAAAGTTTCATAGGATGATAATTTAAATAGTTTATCCTGGACTATATTATTTTTTTCTCATGGGCCTAACCACCTGGCTGTTTTGCCCAGCACACATTTCTGATGGCACAGAGTGGTCACTGACCACTCCTGCTGGCAATTCTGCAACTCCTGCTGACATCATGTGGACAGAGTAGAGGCTTCTATTCCACATTGCTCTGTTGCCGGGACGTGACTGCCAATATCATCCTGATTGACAGCTGGCTCCCCGCTGCATAACTTCAGGAAGCTGGCTGTCAATCAGCATGATGTCGGCAGTGATGCCCCACTGACAGAGCAGCCTGGAAAAAGAAGAGGTTTTTTATTGACGTGGACTAGTTGAATCGCTGGCAGGAGCGGCCATTGACCATTTTGAGTCAGTGCATGACAGACAGAACAGGTTGCTAACTAGTTATCAACTACATGCCTGTTAGTTTTTGGCTCATAGTAATAAAAAATATTTAATCAAGGATAACCCCTTTAAAATAGTTGGATTAAATAACGCTTTACTCAGAAGCATCATCTATGTTTATGACCTGCGTTTGGTGATGCAATCTAGAGAAACACTTCATAAAGTTGCACACAAAAAAATCCCAAACCTTCTCCATTTATCTTCTCTTTTTCTTTTATCCTTTTTAATCACATTTAAGAAATACAACTAAAAATTATATAATAAAAATTGTCTTAGTGTCTCAGTGTCTCTTCCTCTTCTACACTACATTGTGTGTGCCTGAAACACAACTGGCTGCAGCAGGGTCTTCCCCCTCTATCCTGTCTGTAGTAGGGCAAAAATCTTTTAAGCTCTACCCCATTGATAAAGCAGCACCACTTCAACCAGTCACCAGCTGAAGCTAGAACAGATCAGTAGGAAAATAATATCTTTAAGGTCAAGTCATCAAAGCCGCCAAATTTTGGCTTCATGCCACATTAACCCAACTCCGCCAAAATGGGTGGAGCTGTAGAGGAGCCTGGGCGGGACTGGGCACAGCCACTCCTACTGGTCAAATTCATTAAAACTAATGGTATTTTTTACACCGCAAATAATTTCTGGGGAGGCGCAAGGAGGCACACATCACAGCAAAAATGCGCCAAATTCATTTAGTGGTTTGCATCTCTTAATGAATTTTGTGCATTGTACTCTAGTAAGGCTATCACTAAGACTGGCGTTTCCAATGCCAGTCTTAATGGATCGGCCCCTTGGTTCTCTGCCTGATTTCTGCAATTCTGTTAATTTCAGGATCATATAGAAAAGCTGCAAACTAAGGGCTCATTCAGACGAAGGTATTAAATATCCCTGTACTGACCATATGCAAAACTGATAGCATCCGGACAAGACACTTGACCAACACAAGTCAATGTTATAGTAACATGAACGTTTTTACACTGGACTGATGGTCTGTGTATAAAAAATTGCATAATGCATTACTTTGATTCATATTCTGAATCAGACTCACCCATAATAATTAAATTGCTTCTCAAAAAATGGATGACTTATGGGTCACCAACCACCATCCATACTTCATGCATTTTGTCACGGATAGATTAGGGTTATAAAGACAGGAAACTGTATTTGTCCTTTATTATTTGTTAAATTGTCCATGAAAAAAACGGATGCAAACGAATGGGCAAAATGGACATACTGATTTTTCTGCACGTAACACAAATTATTTTGCCTATGCTCATATGAAACTGGTCTAACAGACAGTGAGGGAAACTAGATTTTTTTTTTTGCTTCATTTAATCATTCCCTTCTGGGTTTGATTTTCCTTTAATTTAATTCAAGTTAATTTCCTATGGGGGAAAAAAATTGCACTTTTTTCTTGATCACAACAACCTTCTTTAAAGTCCTCTATTAAGTTCTATTTGAATTAATAATATGAAGAAAAATATTGTTTTTTTTTCAGTGTTATATTTTTTATTTTTCAAAAGCCTCCAAGTGGCAGCCAAATAAGAGAAACACACTATCTTCCTGAATTATCTGTTTACAGTGTAGCACGTGCATGGGTCTGCTAGTATGGTTGTGCGTATGTGGGTGCACCTGCATGCGCATGTGTCTGTGTGCGTCTATGATCGTGTGTTTGTGCATGTGCTGTGTGCATGCATGTGCATGTGTCTGTGTGCGTCTATGCTCGTGCGTTTGTGCATGTGCCTGTGTGCATGCATGCGCATGTGTATGTGTGCGTCTATGCTCGTGTGTTTGTGCATGTGCCTGTGTGCATGCATGTGCATGTGTCTGTGTGCGTCTATGCTCGTGTGTTTGTGCATGTGTCTGTGTGCATGCATGTGCATGTGTCTGTGTGCGTCTATGCTCATGTGTTTGTTCATGTATCTGTTTGCATGCATGCGCATGTGTCTGTGTGCGTCTATGCTGATGTGTTTGTGCATGTGCCTGTGTGCATGCATGCGCATGTGTCTGTGTGCGTCTATGCTCGTGTGTTTGTGCATGTGTGCATGCATGCGCATGTGTCTGTGTGCGTCTATGCTCGTGTGTTTGTGCTTGTGTGCATGCATGCGCATGTGTCTGTGTGCGTCTATGCTCGTGTGTTTGTGCATTTGACTGTGTGCATGCATGTGCATGTGTCTGTGTGCGTCTATGCTCGTGTGTTTGTGCATATGCCTGTGTGCATGCATGCGCATGTGTCTGTGTGCATCTATGCTCGTGTTTGTGCATGTGCCTGTGTGCATGCATGTGCATGTGTCTGTGTGCGTCTATGCTCATGTGTTTGTGCATGTATCTGTTTGCATGCATGCGCATGTGTCTGTGTGCGTCTATGCTCATGTGTTTGTGCATGTGCCTGTGTGCATACATGCGCATGTGTCTGTGTGCGTCTATGCTCGTGTGTTTGTGCATGTACCTGTGTGCATGCTTGCGCATGTGTCTGTGTGCGTCAATGCTCGTGTGTTTGTGCATGTGCTTGTGTGCATGCATGCGCATGTGTCTGTGTGCGTCTATGCTCGTGTGTTTGTGCATTTGACTGTGTGCATGCATGTGCATGTGTCTGTGTGCGTCTATGCTCATGTGTTTGTGCATGTGCTTGTGTGCATGCGCATGTGTCTGTGTGCGTCTATGCTCGTGTGTTTGTGCATGTGCTTGTGTGCATGCGCATGTGTCTGTGTGCATCTATGCTCGTGTGTTTGTGCATTTGACTGCGTGCATGCATGTGCATGTGTCTGTGTGCGTCTATGCTCGTGTGTTTGTGCATGTGTCTGTTTGCATGCATGCGCATGTGTCTGTATGTGCCTATGCTCATGTGTTTGCGTGAAAAAAAAAGTCAACTTCCAGAGAATGTTATAAATATTTCTAATTTCTAGCAAGTAATGGAGAGTACAAGACCAGGAAGTGACAGCTGAGATGTATACAAAGCTTTACCTGTGTGTCCAGTGTTTGGTGTTACTTCTCGTCTCATCTAGGTCTTCAGTACTAATAAAGAGTTGTCATTAATGCCTACTGTGGTGATGAGATGACTATATGCCAGTCTAGACAGCAAAACTGCCAGTTAAGTTTGAAGAAATAGGAGGTACTATATTTTTTATACGGAAATTTAAAAAAATAAAAATTAATAAAAAACAAAACAAAAATATGTTTGCTTACAAATCATTACCTTTAATTTTTCACAATCAATTTTTGGGGAAAGCTCACACGACCACTTGACAGTATATACCCTCATAAACACTCATTTAATTTTTCATCGCACTCCCATTTACGGTGCTCAGCATAAATAAGTTCTCTATGTGACTGCAGACTTGTACTGCCTCACAGCACGCACAGTGCACAGCTGTCAGGATTTTCTGGTGCCGGCAGTGGTCATGTGACTACAAGTATGTGATTTGCATACTTCCAGACACATTTCACTTCACTTGCATTGGGCGAGGCTGCGTATGTCTGGTCAGTGTGTGACTGCTTATATGCAAATTGCTGTCACAGGGATATCACAATAGAGAGGGTTCAGAAGATCAAGACGTCTGGATACCTGATCTCCTGCACTGGTTAAAACTGCTTCACCTTCATACTAAACAGTCAAGGTTTTCTTTGCCCTGACATTGCTAGGGTTAAACAGTTCAGTTGATCTCCTGGAGCTTTCCATCATGGATTTCCTCAGCTGTTCTGTGTTGGACACTCTGGTATATATGCTTGCCACTGGCATTTGGGAATTGCCAGTGATAGTTCATTCTGCCTGGTTTGGAGTTGGAGGAGTTGTTCTGTGTTTGGAGTTGGCAGTTGGAGATTTGTTCTGGAGATTTCTGAGAGGAGTTTGTTTGTGTGTTTATCCTCATTCTCTTCTATTTCACCTACCTAACCCTCCCTTGAGTTTCACTTTGTTGTTTCGTGAGTGTATTTTGCATGATTGTAGTTTTCATTTATCCCTGTCTTTCTTCCTTTGTCTTTCTGATTAGTGTAATACTATACACTTCGGCCTCACACCTTCCTGAGTGGGGGAGGGAAAAGATAAGGGTAAGCCAGGAGTATAACAAGGCACATGACCCCGGCGTCTCCACCTTCCGGGGTAATCCGGGGGACAGGAATAGACTATCACATCTAAAACTAAGTGTGAGGGATAGGGAGCCCCTTCCCCCGAGAAATCCTGCAACAGGACCGTGACAATTGCACTTGCACTTTAGCTCCTGCCCACTCACTTGGGCTGGAAATAGAGAACGCTGACGACGTACACTGCGCGCTGTGAATATTCATAAGTCTGCACTCACATAGACTAACTGAAAACTTTCTCCCCAAGCCCGGACAATCACTTTAATGAGAATTTTGTAGTTTAAACTTTAGTTTTGCTTCTTAGACATTCATTGGGGTGTACTCATTTTTGCAGCACAGTCGTAAATTAATTTGCTAGGAAAATTACATTGTTCGTTGTGCAAAATTTTATAGTATTGTATCCCATAGAAAACTTTGATTCTGAAAGGAAATTAAAGGTTTTTCTGACAAATCTGCTGGAATGTATCATTTATGCTGAGCACTGTAATACAGAGTTGTGCTAATGATTGAGCAAATATGAATTATCTGATGCACAAATAACCACAGAAACTGAATGATGACTTGCAAGACATCCATAGAATATGAGATCTATTTTATGTGTAAAAGGAAAATATAGGATTTTCTGCCCTCCTGGACAATATAGACCACTAGGGGCATCCTCCTATTTAGCAGAAGAGACACAATTTAATGTCCTGGGGCCCTAGCCATAAAGAACATCGTTAATTGGTGGCCAATAACCAAGGCAGAAGCCAAGTAGTTAATCACAATTTTATATATATATATGTATATATATATATATATATATATATTTTTTTACATTTTCAATGTCTCTTGATATTTCTTACCTGTTCCCATGTTCTCTGTAAATCAGTTCATGAACGGCTCTTAATCATGAAATCTATTACCAAAACTATTTACAAACATAACATTAACAAAACTGCATCGAATTTCATTTCACTTGACGAACAAGCAAAAATTAGGAATGTGCAATTATAGATAATTTTTCATTTTTAGCTAAAAAAGCTTTTTTAAAAGCACCTGTTCTGTCACTTGTTATAGTCACTTTTTGTTTTATTCATGAAGAAGTAGAGTGTGGTTTCATATTACAATACTTATATTTATCAATGAAGATTGATGGTTCCTAAATGCCACATACAGTCTGGTATGTAATCCCATTATTATAAAAGGCACAATACAATTACGGTATATTATTATCAGACAACCTGATTCTCAGGACATAGATTAGACCACATTGAAACATGGTATAAATGGTGCTGATTACCATGTATTTGCTAAGGTCAGTTTACATGGACCAACCGGCAGTCATTTATTCATTATTTTCATGTTAAAAAAAATTAACTTTTACAAGGACTGACAGAGAAAGCCTGTGAGTCTTCGAATCCTCACCCACATTGAGTTATTGACAGCTCTTCATAAAAAGTCACGCTCAATTCATTTCCTTAATGGAATTTTGGAGATTTAATAGGTATCTTTCATTTTTATTATTATTATTATTATTATTATATATATTTTTTTAGCTCACAATTGATTCCATGGTGCTGAACATGAGAAGAGATTACATACAAATATAAATGACAATGAACAAACTAACAATGACCAACTGGTACAGAAAGGAGAGGACGTTCCACAGGATAATGGGGAAGAAGACAGTAGATCAGTGAGTTGCAACAGCTTCGGTGGTGGTGAGGTGGCAGGTGGTCCTTGCAGGTTGTACATTTTCTTGCAGAGATGGGTTTTCAAGTTCCATCCGGAAGTTCTGATTGTGGCAGACAATTGGATGTATTGTGACTAGTGATGAGCGAGCATGTTCTGCTAACCCTTTCGGCGAGCATGCTCGGGTGCTCGCCAAGTATTTGCGGCATGCTGGAATGTTATGTTCTGTGTGCATGATTTGCGACTGTTTGACAGCTTTAATACATGTGAGGAATACCTAACAAGCAGGCATTCCTCACATATATTAAAGCTGTCAAACAGTCGCAAATGATGCACACGGAGTGACTCAAACATAACATTCGAGCATGCCGAAGATACTCGGAAAACACCCGAGAATGCTCGTAAATCTCGAGTAAAAAGCATGCTCGCTCATCACTAATTGTGACACAGAATTCCAGAGGATGGGGGATACTCGGGAGAAGTCTTTAACATGATTGGATGAGAAACGTATGAGTGTGGAAGAGAGCAGGAGGTATTGGGAGGACCTGAGGTTGCGTGTTGGAAAATGTCGGCAAATTATTTCAGAGATACATGAAGGAGGCAAATCATGGACGGCTTTGTAGCTCAGTGTTAGTAGTTTGAACTGGATACGTTGAGGAATTTTCAGCCAATAAAGGAACTTGCAGAGCAGAGAAGCAGAGGAGTAGAGTGAAACGAGGTGGATAGTCAGGCAGCAGAGTTAAGGATGGACTGGAGAGGTGCAAGAGTGTCAGCCGGAAGGCCACATAGGAAGATATTGAAGTTGTCGAGGCGGGAGATGATGAGGGCATTCATTAACATTTTAGTAGATTCAGGGTTGAGGAAAGGACGGATTCTGGAAATATTTTTGAGTTGGAAGGGGGCAGGAGATGGCAAGAGCTTGGATGTGCAATTTGAAGGACATGACAGAGTAGAGGGTTACTCCGAGCAACAGACTTCTGGTTCTGTGGAAAGCATGGTGTCATTAATTGTGATAGATAGCTTAGGTAAGGGAGTTAGGTGATATGGAGGAAAATGATGAATGTAATTTTGTCCACATTGAGTTTTAGTAAGCAAGAGAAGAAGAAGGAGGATATGGCTGATAGACATTCTGGGATTCTGGACAGCAGAGAGTTGACATCTGGGCCAGAGAGATAGATCTAAGTGTCATCAGCATATAGGTGGTAATGGAAGCCATGGGACTTTGAGTTGTCCCAGGCCAAAGGTATAGATTGAGAAGAGTAAGGGTCCCAGGTCAGAGCCTTGAGGAGCTGCAACAGAGAGAGGGCGAGATGAGGTTCTAGTGTGGGACTGGGAGACGCTAAATGTGCATTTAGAAAGGTATGAAAACATCCAGGGGAGGGCAAAGTCTTTGATGCCAAAGGAAAAAAGGATTTGCATTAGGAGGGAGTGGTCAACTGTGTTGAAGGCAAAGGGCAGGTCTAGAAGGAGGAGAATAGAGAATTTTCTATTAGCTTTAGTAAGTAAATACAGTGGTGGCCAAAAGTATTGGCACCCCTGCAATTCTGTCAGATATTACTCAGTTTCTTCCTGAAAATGATTGCAATCACAAATTCTTTGGTATTATTATCTTCATTTAATTTGTCTTCAATGAAAAAACACAAAAAGAACTGTCCTAAAGCCAAATTGGATACAATTCCACACCAAACCTAAAAAAGGGGATGGACAAAAGTATTGGCACTGTTTGAAAAATCATGTGATGCTTCTCTAATTCATGAAATTAACAGTAGAGATGAGCGTTGTTCGACTCGAACTGTTCGCCAATCTCAAATTCGAGCTGTTTTGGGCGGTGTTCGAGCCGTTTGGCGAACACGAACGATTTGAAAAAAATTCGGCTGTTCGAGGTTATGTTCGATAACTGCTCGTGCACCAAAATCATAACTGGATTTTTTCTCAGTAATGATGAAAATTTAATGTTAATACGCAGTTTGAGTGTACAGCGGGGCGGGGGGAGGGGCAGGGGATGGATCTCTGCAGGAATAATGAAGATCTCCATTTTTTTTTCTCTTTCCCTCATTTACAGTGGGGAGGTGCAATCTGTCAGCCTATCAGCAGCGCACAAATGGAGCGAAGTGCTTTTTTTCACACAAGCAAGGGCATGTGTCATTGGCAGTGTATGTCACATGTCCTTGCCCTATAATACCCAGCCATTTTCCCCGTCGTCACCATTTTCTCACTGCTGCAGCTGCGTGTTAGACGGCACCGCTGTTGCTGTGTGCGCTATACCTTGTTAATTTCAAGCCAATTTTCGCACAAATCTACAGACAGCTTGGGATTAGGGAATAGTTGTGATTGCAGTCCTTTTAAGGACTAGGTTAAAGCATTTCCTACGACTTTTATCAGGCAGGTCTGTGCTCTTAAATAGAGTAAAGTGGGAGGAAAGACTAATTGTAATTGGAGTCCTTTTCAGGACTAAGTTACATCAATTCATATCAGTTTTTGCCAGGCAGGTCTGAGCCAGAGCTGTGCGAGTTTTTTTCACAGCATTTGGCTAAAGGAAAATATAGGATTTTCTGCCCTCCTGGACAATATAGACCACTAGGGGCATCCTCCTATTTAGCAGAAGAGACACAATTTAATGTCCTGGGGCCCTAGCCATAAAGAACATCGTTAATTGGTGGCCAATAACCAAGGCAGAAGCCAAGTAGTTAATCACAATTTTATATATATATATATATATATATATATATATATATATATATATTTTTTTTTACATTTTCAATGTCTCTTGATATTTCTTACCTGTTCCCATGTTCTCTGTAAATCAGTTCATGAACGGCTCTTAATCATGAAATCTATTACCAAAACTATTTACAAACATAACATTAACAAAACTGCATCGAATTTCATTTCACTTGACGAACAAGCAAAAATTAGGAATGTGTAATTATAGATAATTTTTCATTTTTAGCTAAAAAAGCTTTTTTAAAAGCACCTGTCCTGTCACTTGTTATAGTCACTTTTTGTTTTATTCATGAAGAAGTAGAGTGTGGTTTCATATTACAATACTTATATTTATCAATGAAGATTGATGGTTCCTAAATGCCACATACAGTCTGGTATGTAATCCCATTATTATAAAAGGCACAATACAATTACGGTATATTATTATCAGACAACCTGATTCTCAGGACATAGATTAGACCACATTGAAACATGGTATAAATGGTGCTGATTACCATGTATTTGCTAAGGTCAGTTTACATGGACCAACCGGCAGTCATTTATTCATTATTTTCATGTTAAAAAAAATTAACTTTTACAAGGACTGACAGAGAAAGCCTGTGAGTCTTCGAATCCTCACCCACTTTGAGTTATTGACAGCTCTTCATAAAAAGTCACGCTCAATTCATTTCCTTAATGGAATTTTGGAGATTTAATAGGTATCTTTCATTTTTATTATTATTATTATTATATATATTTTTTTAGCTCACAATTGATTCCATGGTGCTGAACATGAGAAGAGATTACATACAAATATAAATGACAATGAACAAACTAACAATGACCAACTGGTACAGAAAGGAGAGGACGTTCCACAGGATAATGGGGAAGAAGACAGTAGATCAGTGAGTTGCAACAGCTTCGGTGGTGGTGAGGTGGCAGGTGGTCCTTGCAGGTTGTACATTTTCTTGCAGAGATGGGTTTTCAAGTTCCATCCGGAAGTTCTGATTGTGGCAGACAATTGGATGTATTGTGACTAGTGATGAGCGAGCATGTTCTGCTAACCCTTTCGGCGAGCATGCTCGGGTGCTCGCCAAGTATTTGCGGCATGCTGGAATGTTATGTCCTGTGTGCATGATTTGCGACTGTTTGACAGCTTTAATACATGTGAGGAATACCTAACAAGCAGGCATTCCTCACATATATTAAAGCTGTCAAACAGTCGCAAATGATGCACACGGAGTGACTCAAACATAACATTCGAGCATGCCGAAGATACTCGGAAAACACCCGAGAATGCTCGTAAATCTCGAGTAAAAAGCATGCTCGCTCATCACTAATTGTGACACAGAATTCCAGAGGATGGGGGATACTCGGGAGAAGTCTTTAACATGATTGGATGAGAAACGTATGAGTGTGGAAGAGAGCAGGAGGTATTGGGAGGACCTGAGGTTGCGTGTTGGAAAATGTCGGCAAATTATTTCAGAGATACATGAAGGAGGCAAATCATAGACGGCTTTGTAGCTCAGTGTTAGTAGTTTGAACTGGATACGTTGAGGAATTTTCAGCCAATAAAGGAACTTGCAGAGCAGAGAAGCAGAGGAGTAGAGTGAAACGAGGTGGATAGTCGGGCAGCAGAGTTAAGGATGGACTGGAGAGGTGCAAGAGTGTCAGCCGGAAGGCCACATAGGAAGATATTGAAGTTGTCGAGGCGGGAGATGATGAGGGCATTCATTAACATTTTAGTAGATTCAGGGTTGAGGAAAGGACGGATTCTGGAAATATTTTTGAGTTGGAGGGGGGCAGGAGATGGCAAGAGCTTGGATGTGCAATTTGAAGGACATGACAGAGTAGAGGGTTACTCCGAGCAACAGACTTCTGGTTCTGTGGAAAGCATGGTGTCATTAATTGTGATAGATAGCTTAGGTAAGGGAGTTAGGTGATATGGAGGAAAATGATGAATGTAATTTTGTCCACATTGAGTTTTAGTAAGCAAGAGAAGAAGAAGGAGGATATGGCTGATAGACATTCTGGGATTCTGGACAGCAGAGAGTTGACATCTGGGCCAGAGAGATAGATCTAAGTGTCATCAGCATATAGGTGGTAATGGAAGCCATGGGACTTTGAGTTGTCCCAGGCCAAAGGTATAGATTGAGAAGAGTAAGGGTCCCAGGTCAGAGCCTTGAGGGACTGCAACAGAGAGAGGGCGAGATGAGGTTCTAGTGTGGGACTGGGAGACGCTAAATGTGCATTTAGAAAGGTATGAAAACATCAAGGGGAGGGCAAAGTCTTTGATGCCAAAGGAAAAAAGGATTTGCATTAGGAGGGAGTGGTCAACTGTGTTGAAGGCAAAGGGCAGGTCTAGAAGGAGGAGAATAGAGAATTTTCTATTAGCTTTAGTAAGTAAATACAGTGGTGGCCAAAAGTATTAGCACCCCTGCAATTCTGTCAGATATTACTCAGTTTCTTCCTGAAAATGATTGCAATCACAAATTCTTTGGTATTATTATCTTCATTTAATTTGTCTTCAATGAAAAAACACAAAAAGAACTGTCCTAAAGCCAAATTGGATACAATTCCACACCAAACCTAAAAAAGGGGATGGACAAAAGTATTGGCACTGTTTGAAAAATCATGTGATGCTTCTCTAATTCGTGAAATTAACAGTAGAGATGAGCGTTGTTCGACTCGAACTGTTCGCCAATCTCAAATTCGAGCTGTTTTGGGCGGTGTTCGAGCCGTTTGGCGAACACGAACGATTTGAAAAAAATTCGGCTGTTCGAGGTTATGTTCGATAACTGTTCGTGCACCAAAATCATAACTGGATTTTTTCTCAGTAATGATGAAAATTTAATGTTAATACGCAGTTTGAGTGTACAGCGGGGCGGGGGGAGGGGCAGGGGATGGATCTCTGCAGGAATAATGAAGATCTCCATTTTTTTTTCTCTTTCCCTCATTTACAGTGGGGAGGTGCAATCTGTCAGCCTATCAGCAGCGCACAAAAGGAGCGAAGTGCTTTTTTTCACACAAGCAAGGGCATGTGTCATTGGCAGTGTATGTCACATGTCCTTGCCCTATAATACCCAGCCATTTTCCCCGTCGTCACCATTTTCTCACTGCTGCAGCTGCGTGTTAGACGGCACCGCTGTGTGCGCTATACCTTGTTAATTTCAAGCCAATTTTCGCACAAATCTACAGACAGCTTGGGATTAGGGAATAGTTGTGATTGCAGTCCTTTTAAGGACTAGGTTACAGCATTTCCTACGACTTTTATCAGGCAGGTCTGTGCTCTTAAATAGAGTAAAGTGGGAGGAAAGACTAATTGTAGTTGCAGTCCTTTTCAGGACTAAGTTACATCAATTCATATCAGTTTTTGCCAGGCAGGTCTGAGCCAGAGCTGTGCGAGTTTTTTTCACAGCATTTGGCTAAATCTAGCAAAGCTAATCCTTTTTGGCCTATTGCAGAGTGTGTTAGTCAGTGGAGCAGCCTATCTGTGTTGCAAGCTACACCACCTGTGTATAGAATACCAATTTTTTTACTGCACCTAGTGAAGTAAAACCTTTTGGGCATAGCATCATTCTATTAGTCCATCTATACTGACCTCCATCAGGTTGAAAATTGAATATAATATTTTTCTGCATCTAGCTCAGAAAAAATATTTGGCCTTCTAGCAGTGTGTGGGACTTGTTCTATTAGTCCATCTATACTGACCTCCATCAGGTTGCAAACTGAATATAATTTTTTTCTGCATCTAGCTCTGAAAAAATATTTGGGCTTCTAGCAGTGTGTGGGACTTGTTCTATTAGTCCATCAATACTGACCTCCATCACGTTGCAAATTGAATATAATTTTTTTCTGCATCTAGCTCTGAAAAAATATTTGGGCTTCTAGCAGTGTGTGGGACTTGTTCTATTAGTCCATCTTTACTGACCTCCATCAGGTTGCAAATTGAATATAATTTTTTTCTGCATCTAGCTCTGAAAAAATATTTGGGCTTCTAGCAGTGTGTGGGACTTGTTCTATTAGTCCATCTATACTGACCTCCATCAGGTTGCAAACTGAATATAATTTTTTCTGCATCTAGCTCTGAAAAAATATTTGGCCTTCTAGCAGTGTGTGGGACTTGTTCTATGAGTCCATCTATACTGACCTCCATCTGGTTGCAAATTGAATATAATTTTTTTCTGCATCTAGCTCTGAAAAAATATTTGGCCTTCTAGCAGTGTGTGGGACTTGTTCTATTAGTCCATCTATACTGACCTCCATCAGGTTGCAAACTGAATATAATTTTTTTCTGCATCTACCTCTGAAAAAATATTTGGCCTTCTAGCAGTGTGTGGGACTTGTTCTATTAGGCCATCTATACTGACCTCCATCAGGTTGCAAATTGAATATAATTTTTTTCTGCATCTAGCGCTGAAAAAATATTTGGCCTTCTAGCAGTGTGTGGGACTTGTTGTATCAGTCAATCTATACTGACCTCCATCAGGTTGCAAATTGAATATAATTTTTTTCTGCATCTAGCTCTGAAAAAATATTTGGGCTTCTAGCAGTGTGTGGGACTTGGTCTATTAGTCCATCTATACTGACCTCCATCACGTTGCAAATTGAATATAATTTTTTCTGCATCTAGCTCTGAAAAAATATTTGGCCTTCCAGCTGTGTGTGGGACTTGTTCTATTAGTCCATCTATACTGACCTCCATCAGGCTGCAAACTGAATATAATTTTTTTCTGCATCTAACCCAGACAATAGTTTTGGCCTAATACCACAGTTTGGCCACTCAGCTCTGCTCGGTTCCCATCCATTGTTTTTTTGTGCAAACAACTCCAGAGTTGTGAATTAGTTAACCACCAAAATGAGTGGAAAAAGGCCTGCTGCTGATGGAAAGGGGAATAGGCGTGTTGGGAATGGGAAAAAAGGTTGTGTCCGTGGAGTAGGTGTTAAAGCAACAGTAACATCTGCAGAAGAAAGACCATCTTCCAGCAAAACTAAAATATCTACTTCTTTTAGCGGACAATGTGATAAGATCCCTTTCTTACGGCCACGCCAATCGCTACAAATTCCAGATGAGGCACAAAAACAGCAGGTGCTTCAACGGATATCAAGTGCTCCTTTAAGTGGGCTCTCCTCCACATCAACTTCAACATCACAAATACTCCATTCCTCAGAGGTGTCACCCCAATCGCACTTGCTTCCTCACAGCTCCCAAATATCCAGCTGCCCGTCTGAGTATGAGGTAGAACAGATGGTTGAGTCTGCAGAGCTGTTTACTCATGCTATAGCCTGGGAATCAGAGGTCGGCTCCAGCGCTTCTGTGAATCCAGACGAGGAAATGATCTGCACTGATGCCCAGAATCTTTAGGAGTCAGATCCAGGACCAGACGCAGAAGGTTCTGACCATAATGTAGACCCTCATTCCCAAACTGTAACTCCTGTTGGTGGAGACAATGAGGAAGACTATGATGAGACTCAAATACCTGATTGGAGCGACAACTTTAGTTTTTTGTCAGGGCAGGAACAGGTTGGCTCTGAGGACGTCGGGTGTGATAACACACAGGGTGATGTTGATGAGGTTGGAGATCCCACTTACTGTCAACCCACAGTCAGCCAAGAGATGAGGTCAGCAGAGGAGGTGGAGGAGGATGCTAGTGACGACAAGGTCAGGTTGCGCCTTCCTGGGCAGAGACGTAGTACTGGAAGCACGTCAACAACTGCATCCTCAAACACAACTCTGCCTCTGACCACAAGTCGTGGTGGCTCTTCAGGTCGCATGGGTGCTAAGCCTTGCATAGCCTGGGTATTTTTTCAGATCGATAAAGATGACCCAACTCGTGTTATCTGTAACATTTGTCAACAAAAGCTAAGTAGAGGCCAAAAAATACATAGTTTGAGTACTTCATGCATGAACCGGCACATGGACATAAAGCATAAGTTGCAGTGGGAAGCTCACTGTGCTACAATGCGGCCTAGCCGGCCGGGCCAACCACCGTCTGCCCCTTCTTGTGCATCTGCGGCCTCTTCATCCTCTGTGACTGGGGGGACAGCAGTCACACCTGTTTTGGGACGCAGACCTGCCACCTCTTTACCAGCAACAGCCAGCGTGATTGGCAGGTCATCATTTTCTTTGGAGGTGGTAACACCAGCTGGTGTTTAACGCTGTCCGACATCGATAGCACCACCTTTGGATCAAGGCAACCTAACATGTCCGCCTGCATCTTCCTCACAGACCGGCAGTTTGCCGGGGACACCCTTATCAACCCCGTCTAAGCACAACAGTCAGCCCTCAGTCCCTCAGATGTGGACAAGTAAAAGACCATTTCCTCCTAGCCATGAGAAAGCTAAGAGGTTGAATTTCACCATATGCAAGCTCTTGGCTACAGAAATGCTGCCTTTCCGCCTGGTGGACACAGAGGATTTTCGAGACCTTATGTCCGTCGCATTGCCACAGTACCAGATGCCCAGTCGGCACTACTTCTCAAAGAAAGGTGTGCCTGCGCTCCACCAGCATGTCGCACACAACATCACCGCTTCTTTGAGAAATTCTGTGTGTGAGAGTTTGCATTTCACCACAGACACTTGGACGAGTAGGCATGGACAGGGGAGTTACATGTCGCTGACTGGGCACTGGGTAACTATGGTGACAGTAGGACAAGGGGCTGCTGTCCAAGTCTTGCTGTCCCCACGAGTTGTGCGTCAATCCTCTTTATGTCAAAGTTCCTCCACTGCTTCTGCCTCCTCAACCTCCTTTCGGTCCCCCACCTGCACCCAAAGCCTGTCTGGTCATGCCACAAGCTTTCTAACTGCGCAGAAGGGATCCTGCACACCTCCTTACTATGCTGGCAGTAGGGCTCAACGTCATCAGGCGGTTTTTACTTTGAAATGTCTGGGAAATGTGAGTCACACAGCTGAGGAGTTGTGGTCAGCTCTGGAGAACCAATTTCATGAAAGGTTGTCTCCACTGGACCTGAAACCAGGGAAGGCCGTGTGCGACAATGCTGCAAATCTGGGTGCGGCCCTTCGCCGGGGCAATGTCACACACGTGCCTTGTATGGCTCACGTGTTGAACCTGGTTGTCCAGCAATTTTTAGCCCACTATCCCGGACTAGATGGCCTTCTGCAGAGGACACGTTCGCTGTGTGCTCACTTCCGCCGTTTGCATCCCGCAGCTCAGCGACTTACATCTCTACAGAAGTCGTTTGGCCTGCCACTTCACCGGCTAAAATGCGATGTGCCTACCCGGTGGAATTCAACTCTGCACATGTTGCAGCGACTGTGGCAGCACCGACAAGCCCTGGTGCAATACGTTCTGACGTATAGCCTGGGCCAACGGGATCCAGAGGTGGGGCAAATAACGCTAGAGGAGTGGTCTCAGATCAGGGACCTATGCACCCTTCTGCACAGTTTTGAAATGGCGCCGAAGATGTTTAGTGCTGACGATGCCATTATCAGCATGACTATTCCGGTGATTTACATGCTGGAGCACATGTTAAACAGAATTCGGAGTGAGGTGGTGGCACAAGAGGAGGTGGAGAAAGTAGAGGAGGAGGAGTTGTATGCGGAAGGGCTAACATCTGCAAGGTCCAGACGGTCAGCAGCACCAAGGCGGCAGGCATGTGAGGGTGGGGGAGATGGTTTTAGAAGGGCGCTTGGTAGCAGCCAAACTAGTGAGGAAGGTGCAGGAGCCCAGGAAGAAGTGGAGGACGAACTGATGGAAGACTCATCAGATGGAAGACTCATCAGATGAGGGAGACCTTGATCACATTTCTGTTGTGCGAGGTTGGGGCGAGAGGACAGAGGAAGGAAGCATGATTGTTACCTCGCCACCAACACAACAGGGACTTGGTGCTCCTGGATGCGCAAGACACATGAATGCCTTCTTGCTGCACTACCTGCAACATGACCCTCGAATTGGGAGAATTAGAAATAATCCTGACTACTGGGTTGCCACACTGTTAGATCCCCGGTACAAAAGTAAATTTGCAGAAATAATTCCTGCCATAGAAAGGGATGCACGCATGCAGGAGTATCAGCAGAGACTGTTTCAGAATCTTACATGTGCTTTTCCACAAAACACCAGTGGTGCACGTAGTGAATCTCACAGTTCCAACTTGCCAACCGTGGGACCGTCGAGTGTTCAGCACTCAAACCGTAAGAGAACCACAGTATCTGCTGGTAACATCAATTTTGCGGAATCATTTCACCACTTTTTTAGCCCATCCTTTGCAAGGCCACAGGAGACAAGAAGTCTGACACATAGTCAACGCCTAGAGACGATGGTACAGGATTATCTCCAAGTAAACATTGAAGCCATGACTGTGTCACTGGACCCTTGCTCTTTTTGGGCTTTATTCTAGGTGATGTTACATTTGCACATAGGACCCCTTGTTCGAAAGGAGCTTCTGAACTCTCTCGTCCATTGAATTTGTCAGGTTTTGGATGGTTTCTGCTTCAATTGTTTTGCATGAGGACAGAATACCCACCCAGAGCTGTTGCTTAGATGTGAACTGCCTCCCGCCATCATAGACACTCCTTTTGATGATGCTCCAGAGGTTCTGAATGGGGTAGAGGTCAGGGGAGCATGGGGATCACACCATAAGTTTGTCCCCTTTTATGCCCATATCAGCAAGAGATGCAGATGTGTTATGTGCAGCATGAGACGGTGCATTATCATGCATGAAAATGATCTTGCTGTGGAATACACGGTTCTTCTTCTTGAACCATGGCAGGAAGTGCTGTTTGAGAAACTCCACATACATTATGGAGTTCATCTTTACCCCTTCAGGGATCCTAAAGGGGCTGACAATCTCTCTCCCCATGATTCCAGCCCAAAACATTACTCCACCTCCTCCTTGTTGGCGCAGTAGCCGTGTTTGCATGGGGTGTCCTTCAACCAGCCAGCCTCCAATCCATCCATCTGGACTATCGAGCATTGCACGGCACTCATCCGTTAACAAAACAGTTTTGAAATCAGTCTTCATGTAATGTTTGGCCCACTGGAGCCATTTCTGCTTGTGTGCAGTGGATAGAGGAGGTCGACAGGATGGCGTATGCACAGCTGCAAACCTCTGAAGGACCCTGCATCTTGTTGTTCGGGGGACGTTGGAGGCACCAGCAGCTTCAAAAACTTGTCTGCTGCTATGACAAGGCTTTTTTGCCGCTGCTCTTTTAAATTGACGTAATTGCTTGTAGGAAAGAGTCCTCAATTTGCCCTTATCAGCACGCACACGTGTGTACTGTGAATCAGCTACATACTTCTTGATTGCCAAGACACTTCATCCTGATCATCGCACAATGTTGATTGTAGTCATGCCTTGACCTAAACACTCCACAATTTGTTGCTTCTCAGCAGCCGACACATCCTTTTTCTTTCCCATTTTGGCAGAAAATGTAGGCTGCTTAATAATGTGGGACAGCCTTCTTAAGTAGTCTTGCCGTTCATTGGACACACCAGCCAAACTAATTAGCACAGGTGTCTGCAATTGCTTACAGTTATATAAAGAGCCCTGACGCACATCACCATCAATGAGTTTAACTGACAAACAAACAAATTCTTCCCTTATCACTCCTAAACACTTTTTGCATAATAATTTGGAACACAGTGTACATGTGCTTTTCCACAAAACACCAGTGGTTCACGTAGTGAATCTTACAGTTCTAACTTGCCAACCGTGGTCTGTATGGAGTTGTTCAATAAAGGGCCCAAAATTAAGATAACATAGATGGAAGAGGTCTCTATGAATAGGAATTCCTAAGAATTTGATACCCTGTGAGGGCCAGGCAAAGGGAAAGGTGGACTGGATGGAATCCTGTATGGATTTGGGGAGGGAGACATCGAGGGCCTCAGACTTCGCTGCATTGATTTTAAAATTTGACCATGTAACAAAGTGATCTATTTCAGCCATAACAGCCTGCTGATGGATATATGTGATTGACATCATCAGCAAATGCAGAGCACTTGTACTCGGTGCCTCCCACCTCAATCCACCTAATATTGGGGTTATGGCGAATTGATGAGAGCAGGTGCTCCGTCACTAGGATGTATAAGAGAGGGGACAGAGGACATCCCTGCCTTGTCCCATTGGTGATTATGAAAGGTGATGAAAATGTTCTGACGCGCCCCCTGGGCCAAGGGACATCCAGAGCCGGACCCTTTTTCGTGGATGCTGGGGGTTGTAGTCTCCGTGGCGGCGACCCGGTTCCGTGGCTCAGGGCGGTCAAGCCAGTGGCGGAACTATTTATGTGGTTTTGATGTTTAAATGTCCGACTACGCCACCCGTGGATTGCCGTCAGAGTGTACCGCCGCTGCAGGGCAGACCGCTGAGGCTGGTGTTGTGGGTGCAGCAGAGCGCAGCATAACTCCCCACGGGAGGAGTATAGCCTCAGGGCAGTGTATGCGGAGGATGGGGGTGATGGTGCAGGGCAGCAGCAGTAACGACACGGAGTCAGTGATGCAGTCCAGGGCCTTTACTCACAGTTCTTATTATCCAGACCACTTCTGCAGGTAACAGCTGCCCACGTCGTACTGTACTCACCAGGTGAGGGGCTCAGACAACTCCCAGATAACTTTGGAGCGCTTCACAGGACCCCCTTTGTGTGTCCTTTGTCTGGCCTTTCTTACAAACCCTTCTGTCCGGCTGCCTCGGGCCTCCTCTTGGTAAACTTGGCGCCAGTTTCCCTGACGCTATGTGCTGCCCTCCTAGCGGGTGTAGTGAGGGGCTGCGCCACATAAAATGTCACAGCCTGCGGTTTCTAGCTGAGGGTCGTTTTCCGCCTCCACTAGTTTCGGGGACCGGTCTCCCCCTTTGGCCTGACCCCTCCACGCAGGTGGATTCGGGCGTGCGGTGGCGACTCACCCGTCCACACCCCTGGGATCCCTTCGTTCCTCGTTCCTGGAGCCTTCTCCGCTCCTCTTCCTTCCTTCTCCCTCTTCCAGGCCTGGGCCTCTATTACTAGGCCCGCCTCTGGAGCAGAGCTCATGCAGAGCCCCTGCTCCCTGTCACTTCTGCTCAGACTCCTCTGCACTGAACTAAGATGGTGCCCACCTTTTATACTCCCTTCTCAATGCACCCAGGAACTGCTTCCTCCCTGCTCCTGCACTACAGGGTTCCCGTTCCGCAGTGTTCCCTCCCCCCACTCCAGCCAGGGACAGGGACTGTCGTGCCCATCTCAGGGGCATATTGGTTGCCCTGCCCCACGGCAATGTGGTGTAATGCATGCAGGTGTCGGGGTCCTGATCCACACTCCATCCTTACCTCAGAGTGAGATATCACACCTCTGGGTGAGGTGCAATACCTCTGCAGCAACCGAGCCCTCGGGGTGCTACAGTTCCATTTATCTTCAGCCTAGGTGACGCATTGCGATACAGGGCCGTGATTTTGGCTATAAAAGGGTCCCCTAGACTCCTACCCCAAGCTTTTTAAGAGAATAATATATGGCGTGCCAGGAGACTCTATGGAATGCTTTCTCAGCATCCAACGAGAGTATCTAATTACAAATTTTTAACTGCATCTAGCCCAGGAAATACTTTGTGCCTAGTAGCCGTGTCTGCTAGTCAGCGGATTATCCCAGCTGTTAAGCAAGCTACACCACCTGTAGTTTGGACACTTCATTTTTTCAAAGGAAATGCTTCGGGACCACGGGATACTCAGTGAAGAGCATCAGGAGGCACCCCAAGGCATAGGGGCTGGGACTGGCGGTAGGACGCCTTGCGGTGGACAGCCGAGCTCAATCCTTATAAAAGCTTTTTAACTGCAGCAGCTTTAGTGGATGCTACTGGAGCTGGAATTACGCGGCCGCTGGCATGAGACTTGCCCTTCAATGGATCCTTGTAAAAGGATTTAAAGTGTATTCATTCAAATTAGAGAGACAATTTAAATTAAAAAGCTTAGACCTGCCTCCACCACAGGGGGGCTCGCTCGACCCACCAGCGGACAGGCACCAGTGTTGGGAGAGGGGGGCTGGCCGTCAGGTTCCACCGCGGCTCTGGCACAAACGGAGGTGGCACGGGCAGGAACGGACTGGCAGTGTCGGCTTCTCACTTTTTGGATTTTAGAAGGGCATGACATGCCTATATCTGTGTCTCCCCCTCCTTTTACTCCTCCACCTCTTTTCTTTTCGCATGACTATATGTACTTGTCACTTTTACATTTGTTAGTTATGTCTTCTGAGCAGTTTGTCAGCTTTTGGACACCTTTGAAGGTGTTTTCTATGTGTTTCTATGTGTTTTTGTTTGCCTGCCATTGGTTTTAACGGTGTTCGAAGGTGTTCGACGAACAGTTCGAGGAACAGTTCGGCGAACACAAGGGTGTTCGATGAACCGAACCGAACTCGAACACTACGGGGGTGGCTCAACACTAATTAACAGCACCTGTAACTTACCTGTGGCACCTAACAGGTGTTGGCAATAACTAAATCACACTTACAGCCAGTTAACAAGGATTAAAGTTGACTCAACCTCTGCCCTGTGTCCTTGTGTGTACCACATTGAGCATGGAGAAAAGAAAGAAGACCAAAGAACTGTCTGAGGACTTGAGAAACCAAATTGTGAGTAAGCATGAGCAATCTCAAGGCTACAAGTCCATCTCCAAAGACCTGAATGTTCCTGTGTCTTCCGTGCGCAGTGTCATCAAGAAGTTTAAAGCCCATTGCACTGTGGCTAACCTCCCTAGATGTGGACGGAAAAGAAAAATTGACGTGAGATTTCAACGCAAGATTGTGCGGATGGTGGATAAAGAACCTCGACTAACATCCAAGCAAGTTCAAGCTGCCCTGCAGTCCGAGGGTACAACAGTGTCAACCCGTACTATCCTTCGGCGTCTGAATGAAAAGGGACTGTATGGTAGGATACCCAGGAAGACCCCATTTCTTGCCCCGAGACATAAAAAAGCCAGGCTGGAGTTTGCCAAAACTTACCTGAGAAAGCATAAAATGTTTTGGAAGAATGTTCTCTGGTGGACGGATGTGGACGGAAAAGAAAAATTGACGTGAGATTTCAACGCAAGATTGTGCGGATGGTGGATAAAGAACCTCGACTAACATCCAAACAAGTTCAAGCTGCCCTGCAGTCCGAGGGTACAACAGTGTCAACCCGTACTATCCGTCGGCGTCTGAATGAAAAGGGACTGTATGGTAGGATACCCAGGAAGACCCCACTTCTTGCCCCGAGACATAAAAAAGCCAGGCTGGAGTTTGCCAAAACTTACCTGAGAAAGCATAAAATGTTTTGGAAGAATGTTCTCTGGCCAGATGAGACAAAAGTAGAGCTTTTTGGCAAAAAGCATCAACATATAGTGTACAGGAAAAAAAAAGAGGCATTCAAAGAAAAGAACACGGTCCCTACAGTCAAACATGGCGGAGGTTCCCTGATGTTTTGGGGTTGCTTTGCTGCCTCTGGCACTGGACTGCTTGACCGTGTGCATGGCATTATGAAGTCTGAAGACTACCAACAAATTTTGCAGCATAATGTAGGGCCCAGTGTGAGAAAGCTGGGTCTCCCTCAGAGGTCATGGGTCTTCCAACAGGACAATGACCCAAAACACACTTCCAAAAGCACTATAAAATGGTTTGTGAGAAAGCACTGGAGACTTCTAAGGTGGCCAGCAATGAGTCCAGACCTGAATTCCATAGAACACCTGTGGAGAGATCTCAAAATGGCAGTTTGGAGAAGGCACCCTTCAAATTTCAGGGACCTGGAGCAGTTTGCCAAAGAAGAATGGTCTACAATTCCAGCAGAGCATTGTAAGAAACTCATTGATGGTTACCGGAAGCAGTTGTTCGCAGTTATTTTGGCTAAAGGTTGTGCAACCAAGTATTAGGCTGAGGGTGCCAATACTTTTGTGTGGCCCATTTTTGGAGTTTTGTGTGAAATGATCAATGATTTGATTTTTGCTTCATTCTCTTTTGTGTTTTTTCCCTGCAAGCAAATTAAATGAAGATAATAAGACCAAAGAATTTGTGATTGCAATCATTTTCAGGAAGAAACTGAATATTATCTGACAGAATTGCAGGAGTGCCAATACTTTTGGCCACCACTGTAGTTTATAATTTTGGTCAGGGCAGTTTTGTGGAATGGTGGGGACAGAAACCAGATTGTAGGTTGTCAAAGAGTGAGTTAGATGAGAGGTGGGAGAAAAGTTCAGCATGGACACGCTATTTGAGGAGTTTAAGACAACGGGAGCAGCGATATGGGACAATAGCTGCATGTAGATGTCAGGTTGAGGGATGATTTCTTCAGGATAGGTGTGATTGTGGCATGTTTGAAAGCAGAAGGGAATGCACCAGAAGTTAATGATAAGTTTAAGAAATAGGTTAGGGCTGGGATAAGCTTGGAGGTGAGGTTGTGGAGGTGGGATGGGATGGAGTCAAGTACACAAGTGATGAAGTGGGATTTGGAGAGGAGATGAGAAAGCTTTCTTTCAGTGATAGTGGGGAGGAAGGTTATGGGGAGGGGCAATGGTCTATTATATGTAATAATAATAATTATATGTAATAATGTGTATGTTGAGTTGTGATGTTTTTTTCACGTATTTATTTTATAAGGGTCTCCAAAATATAAGCTGATTACAAAATATATTACTGTTGGAACTCCCAGAGATTAGCTATAATATTTGGAGAACACTGGAAGGAACTGTTTAGTTTACCTATAATGCCACATACAGAAAATTAAAGAGGTTGTCCACTACCTAAAAAAAACATTTATAATTAAAGTAGTCCCCCTTCAGATAAACCTCAGACAATTTGAAGTAGTGAGTAGAGATGAGCGTTGTTCTACTCGAACTGTTCGCCAATCTCAAATTCGAGCTGTTTGGGGCGGTGTTCGAGCCGTTCGGCGAACACAAACAATTTGATAAAAATTCGGCTGTCCGAGGTTATGTTCGATAACTGTTCGTGCACCAAAATCATAACTGGATTTTTTCTCAGTAATGATGAAAATTAATGTTAATACGCAGTTTGAGTGTACAGCGGGGTGGGGGGAGGGGCAGGGGATGGATCTCTGCAGGAACAATGAAGATCTCCATTTTTTTTTCTCTTTCCCGCATTTGCAGTGGGGAGGTGCAATCTGTCAGCCTATCAGCAGCGCACACACGGAGCGAAGTGCTTTTTTTCACACAAGCAAGGGCATGTGTCATTGGCAGTGTATGTCACATGTCCTTGCCCTATAAGACCAAGCCATTTTCCCCGTCGCCACCATTTTCTCACTGCTGCAGCTGCGTGTTAGACGGCACCGCTGTTGCTGTGTGCGCTATACCTTGTTAATTTCAAGCCAATTTTCGCACAAATATACAGATAGCTTGGGAGTAGGGAATAGTTGTGATTGCAGTCCTTTTAAGGACTAGGTTACAGCATTTCCTACGACTTTTATCAGGGAGGTCTGTGCTCTTAAATAGATAGGTTGTGGGAGTAAAGACTAATTGTAATTGGAGTCCTTTTCAGGACTAGGTTACATCAGTTCCTATCAGTTTTTGCCAGGCAGGTCTGTGCCAGTGCTGTGCAAGTTTTTTTCACAGCATTTGGCTGAATCTAGCAAAGCTAATCCTTTTTGGCCTATTGCAGAGTGTGTTAGTCAGTGGAGTAGCCTATATGTGTTGCAAGATATACCACCTGTGTATAGAATACCAATTTTTTTACTGCACCTAGTGAAGTAAAATCTTTTGGGCATAGCATCATTCTATTAGTCCATCTATACTGACCTCCATCAGGTTGCAAATTAAAACTAATTTTTATCTGCATCTACAGTACCTCTGAAAAAATATTTGGGCTTCTAGCTGTGTGTGGGACTTGTATTAGTCCATCTATACTGACCTCCATCAGGTTGCAAACTGAATATATTTTTTTCTGCATCTACCTCTGAAAAAATATTGGGCTTCTAGCTGTGTGTGGGTCTTGTTCTATTAATCCATCTATACTGACCTCCATCAGGTTGCAAACTGAATATAATTTTTTTCTGCATCTAGCTCTGAAAAAATATTTGGCCTTCTAGCAGTGTGTCGGACTTTCTCTATTAGTCCATCTATACTGACCTCCATCAGGTTGCAAATTAAAACTAATTTTTATCTGCATCTACAGTACCTCTGAAAAAATATTTGGGCTTCTAGCTGTGTGTGGGACTTGTTGTATTAGTCCATCTATACTGACCTCCATCAGGTTGCAAATTAAAACTAATTTTTATCTGCATCAACAGTACCTCTGAAAAAATATTTGGGCTTCTAGCTGTGTGTGGGACTTGTTGTATTAGTCCATCTATACTGACCTCCATCAGGTTGCAAACTGAATATATTTTTTTCTGCATCTACCTCTGAAAAAATATTGGGCTTCTAGCTGTGTGTGGGACTTGTTGTATTAGTCCATCTTTACTGACCTCCATCAGGTTGCAAATTAAAACAAATTTTTATCTGCATCGACAGTACCTCTGAAAAAATATTTGGGCTTCTAGCTGTGTGTGGGACTTGTTGTATTAGTCCATCTATACTGACCTCCATCAGGTTGCAAACTGAATATATTTTTTTCTGCATCTACCTCTGAAAAAATATTTGGGCTTCTAGCTGTGTGTGGGACTTGTTGTATTAGTCCATCTATACTGACCTCCATCAGGTTGCAAACTGAATATATTTTTTTCTGCATCTACCTCTGAAAAAATATTGGGCTTCTAGCTGTGTGTGGGACTTGTTGTGTTAGTCCATCTATACTGACCTCCATCAGGTTGCAAACTGAATATATTTTTTTCTGCATCTACCTCTGAAAAAATATTGGGCTTCTAGCTGTGTGTGGGTCTTGTTCTATTAATCCATCTATACTGACCTCCATCAGGTTGCAAACTGAATATAATTTTTTTCTGCATCTAGCTCTGAAAAAATATTTGGCCTTCTAGCAGTGTGTCGGACTTTCTCTATTAGTCCATCTATACTGACCTCCATCAGGTTGCAAATTAAAACTAATTTTTATCTGCATCTACAGTACCTCTGAAAAAATATTTGGGCTTCTAGCTGTGTGTGGGACTTGTATTAGTCCATCTATACTGACCTCCATCAGGTTGCAAATTAAAACTAATTTTTGTCTGCATCTACAGTACCTCTGAAAAAATATTTGGGCTTCTAGCTGTGTGTGGGACTTGTTGTATTAGTCCATCTATACTGACCTCCATCAGGTTGCAAACTGAATATATTTTTTTCTGCATCTACCTCTGAAAAAATATTGGGCTTCTAGCTGTGTGTGGGTCTTGTTCTATTAATCCATCTATACTGACCTCCATCAGGTTGCAAACTGAATATAATTTTTTTCTGCATCTAGCTCTGAAAAAATATTTGGCCTTCTAGCAGTGTGTCGGACTTTCTCTATTAGTCCATCTATACTGACCTCCATCAGGTTGCAAATTAAAAATAATTTTTATCTGCATCTACAGTACCTCTGAAAAAATATTGGGCTTCTAGCTGTGTGTGGGACTTGTTGTATTAGTCCATCTATACTGACCTCCATCAGGTTGCAAACTGAATATATTTTTTTCTGCATCTAACCCAGCCAATAGTTTTGGCCTAATACCACAGTTTGGCCACTCAGCTCTGCTCGGTTACCATCCATTGTTTTTTTGTGCAAACAACTCCAGAGTTGTGAATTAGTTAACCACCAAAATGAGTGGAAAAAGGCCTGCTGCTGGTGGAAAGGGGAATAGGCGTGTTGGGAAGGGGAAAAAAGGTTGTGTCCGTGGGGTAGGTGTTAAAGCAACAGTAACATCTGCAGAAGAAAGACCATCTTCCAGCCAAACTAAAATGTCTACTTCTTTTAGCGGACAATGTGATAAGATCCCTTTCTTACGGCCACGCCAATCGCTACAAATTCCAGATGAGGCACAAAAACAGCAGGTGCTTCAACGGATATCAAGTGCTCCTTTAAGTGGGCTCTCCTCCACATCAACTTCAACATCACAAATACTCCAGTCCTCAAAGGTGTCACCCAAATCGCACTTGCTTCCTCACAGCTCCCAAATCTCCAGCTGCCCGTCTGAGTATGAGGTAGAACAGATGGTTGAGTCTGCAGAGCTGTTTGCTCATACTATAGCCTGGGAATCAGAGGTCGACTCCAGCGCTTCTGTGAATCCAGACGAGGAAATGATCTGCACTGATGCCCAGAATCTTTATGAGTCGGATCCAGGACCAGACGCAGAAGGTTCTGACCATAATGTAGACCCTCATTCCCAAACTGTAACTCCTGTTGGTGGAGACAATGAGGAAGACGATGATAAGACTCAAATACCTGATTGGAGCGACAACTTTAGTTTTTTGTCAGGGCAGGAACAGGTTGGCTCTGAGGACGATGGGTGTGATAACACACAGGGTGATGATGATGAGGTTGGAGATCCCACTTACTGTCAACCCACAGTCAGCCAAGAGATGAGGTCAGCAGAGGAGGTGGAGGAAGATGCTAGTGACGACGAGGTCAGGTTGCGCCTTCCTGGACAGAGACGTAGTACTGGAAGCACGTCAACAACTGCATCCTCAAACACAACTCTGCCTCTCACCACAAGTCGTGGTGGCTCTTCAGGTCGCATGGGTGCTAAGCCTTGCATAGCCTGGGCATTTTTTCAGATCGATAAAGATGACCCAACTCGTGTTATCTGTAACATTTGTCAGCAAAAGCTAAGTAGAGGCCAAAAAATACATAGTTTGAGTACTTCATGCATGAACCGGCACATGGACATGAAGCATAAGTTGCAGTGGGAAGCTCAGTGTGCTACAATGCGGCCTAGCCGGCCGGGCCAACCACCGTCTGCCATATCTTGTGCATCCGCGGCCTCTTCATCCTCTGTGACTGGGGGGACAGCAGTCACACCTGTTTTGGGGCGCAGACCTGCCACCTCTTTACCCGCAACAGCCAGCGTGATTGGCAGGTCATCATTTTCTTTGGAGGTGGTAACAGCAGCTGGTGTTGAGCGCTGTCCGACATCGATAGCACCACCTTTGGATCAAGGCAACCTAACATGTCCGCCTGCATCTTCCTCACAGACCGGCAGTTTGCCGGGGACACCCTTATCAACCCCGTCTAAGCACAATAGCCAGCCCTCGGTCCCTCAGATGTGGACAAGTAAAAGACCATTTCCTCCTAGCCATGAGAAAGCTAAGAGGTTGAATTTCACCATCTGCAAGCTCTTGGCTACAGAAATGCTGCCTTTCCGCCTGGTGGACACAGAGGATTTTCGAGACCTTATGTCCGTCGCATTGCCACAGTACCAGATGCCCAGTCGGCACTACTTCTCAAAGAAAGGTGTGCCTGCGCTCCACCAGCATGTCGCACACAACATCACCGCTTCTTTGAGAAACTCTGTGTGTGACAGGGTGCATTTCACCACAGACACTTGGACGAGTAGGCATGGACAGGGGCGTTACATGTCGCTGACTGGGCACTGGGTAACTATGGTGACTAGTGTTGAGCCACCCCCGTAGTGTTCGAGTTCGGTTCGGTTCGTCGAACACCCGTGTGTTCGCCGAACTGTTCGTCGAACTGTTCGTCGAACACCTTCGAACACCGTTAAAACCAATGGCAGGCAAAGAAAAACACATAGAAACACATAGAAAACACCTTCAAAGGTGTCCAAAAGCTGACAAACTGCTCAGAAGACATAACTAACACATGGAAAAGTGACAAGTACATATAGTCATGCGAAAATAAAAGAGGTGGAGGGGTAAAAGGAGGGGGAGACACAGATATAGGCATGTCATGCCCTTCTAAAATCCAAAAAGTGAGAAGCCGACACGGCCAGTCCGCTCCTGCCCGTGCCACCTCCGTGTCGCCGGGTTTGTGCCAGAGCCGCGGTGAACCCTGACGGCCAGCCCCTCTCTCCCAATACTGGTGCCTGTCCGCTGGTGGGTCGAGCGAGCCCCCCTGTGGTGGAGGCAGCTCTAAGCTTTTTAATTTAAATTGTCTCTCTAATTTGAATGAATACACTTTAAATCCATTTACAAGGATCTATTGGAGGGCAAGTCTCATGCCAGCAGCCGCGGTAATTCCAGCTCCAGTAGCGTCCACTAAAGCTGCTGCAGTTAAAAAGCTTTTATAAGGATCGAGCTCGGCTGTCCACCGCAAGGCATCCTACTGCCAGTCCCAGCCCCTATGCCTTGGGGTGCCTCCTGATGCTCTTCACTAAGTATCCCATGGTCCCGAAGCATTTCCTTTGAAAAAATTAAGTGTCTAAACTACAGGTGGTGCAGCTTGCTTAACAGCCGGGATAATCCGCTTACTAGCAGACACTGCTACTAGGCACAAAGTATTTCCTGGGCTAGATGCAGTTAAAAATTTGTAATTAGATACTCTCGTTGGATGCTGAGAAAGCATTCCATAGAGTCTCCTGGCACGCCATATATGATTCTCTTAAAAAGCTTGGGGTAGGGGTCTAGGGGACCCTTTTATAGCCAAAATCACGGCCCTGTATCGCAATACGTCACCTAGGCTGAAGATAAATGGAACTGTAGCACCCTGAGGGCTCGGTTGCTAAAGACGTATTGCACCTCACCCAGAGGTGTGATATCTCACTCTCAGGTAAGGATGGAGTGTGGATCAGGACCCGACACCTGCATGCATTACACCACATTGCCGTGGGGCAGGGCAACCAATATGCCCCTGAGATGGGCACGACAGTCCCTGTCCCTGGCTGGAGTGGGGGGAGGGAACACTGAGGAAGGGGAACCCTGTAGTGCAGGAGCAGGGAGGAAGCAGTTCCTGGGTGCATTGAGAAGGGAGTATAAAAGGTGGGCACCATCTTAGTTCAGTGCAGAGAAGTCTGAGCAGAAGTGGCAGGGAGCAGGGGCTCTGCATGAGCTCTGCTCCGGAGGCGGGCCTAGTAACAGAGGCCCAGGCCTGGAAGAGGGAGAAGGAAGGAAGAGGAGCGGAGAAGGCTCCAGGAACGAGGAATGAAGGGATCCCAGGGGTGCGGACGGGCGAGTCGCCACCGCACGCCAGAATCCACCTGCGTGGAGGGGTCAGGCCAAAGGGGGAGACCGGTCCCCGAACTAGTGGAGGCAGGAAACGACCCTCAGCTAGAAACCGGAGGCTCTGACATTTTATGTGGCGCAGCCCCTCGCTACACCCGCTAGGAAGGCACCACATAGGGTCAGGGAAACTGGCGCCAAGTTTACCAAGAGGAGGCCCGAGGCAGCCGGACAGAAGTGTTGGTAAGAAAGGCCAGACAAAGGACACACAAAGGGGGTCCTGTGAAGTGCTCCAAAGTTATCTGGGAGTTGTCTGAGCCCCTCACCTGGTGAGCACAGTACGACGTGGGCAGCCGTTACCTGCAGACGTGGTCTGGATAATAAGAACTGTGAGTAAAGGCCCTGAACTGCATCACTGACTCCGTGTCGTTACTGCTGCTGCCCTGCACCATCACCCCCATCCTCCGCATACACTGCCCTGAGGCTATACTCCTCCCGTGGGGAGTTATGCTACGCTCTGCTGCACCCACAACACCAGCCTCAGTGGTCTGCCCTGTAGCGGCGGTTCACTCTGACCGCAATCCACGGGTGGAGTAGTTGGACATTTAAACATGAAAACCACATAAATAGTTCCGCCACTGGTTTGACCGCCCTGAGCCACGGAACTGGGTCGCCGCCACGAAGACTACAACCACCAGCATCCACCAAAAAGGGTCCGGCTCCGGGTGTCCCAAGGCCCAGGGGGTGCGTCAGAACATTTTCATCACCTTTCACAATCACCAATGGGACAAGGCAGTGATGTCCTCTGTCCCCTCTCTTATACATCCTAGTGACGGAGCACCTGCTCTCATCAATTCGCCATAACCCCAATATTAGGTGGATTGAGGTGGGAGGCACCGAGTACAAGTGCTCTCTATTTGCTGATGATGTCCTAGTATATATCACTCAATCACATATATCCATCCATGCTGTTATGGCTGAAATAGATCACTTTGTTACATGGTAAAATTTTAAAATCAATGCAGTGAAGTCTGAGGCCCTCGATGTCTCCCTCCCCAAATCCATATAGGATTCCATCCAGTCCAACTTTCCCTTTGCCTGGCCCTCACAGGGTATCAAATACTTAGGAATTCCTATTCATAGAGACCTCTCCCATCTATGTTATCTTAATTTTGGGCCCTTTATTGAACAACTCCATACAGACCACGGTTGGCAAGTTAGAACTGTAAGATTCACTACGTGAACCACTGGTGTTTTGTGGAAAAGCACATGTACACTGCGTTCCAAATTATTATACAAAAAGTGTTTAGGAGTGATAAGGGAAGAATTTGTTTGTTTGTCAGTTAAACTCATTGATGGTGATGTGTGTCAGGGCTCTTTATATCACTGTAAGCAATTGCAGACACCTGTGCTAATTAGTTTGGCAGGTGTGTCCAATGAAAGGCAAGACTACTTAAGAAGGCTCTCTCACATTATTAAGCAGCCTACATTTTCTGCCAAAATGGGAAAGAAAAAGGATGTGTCGGCTGCTGAGAAGCAACAAATTGTGGAGTGTTTAGGTCAAGGCATGACTACAATCAACATTGTGCGATGATCAGGATGAAGTGTCCTGGCAATCAAGAAGTATGTAGCTGATTCACAGTACACACGTGTGCGTGCTGATAAGGGCAAATTGAGGACTCTTTCCTACAGGCAATTACGTCAGGTTGAAAGAGCAGCGGCAAAAAAGCCTTGTCATAGCAGCAGACAAGTTTTTGAAGCTGCTTGTGCCTCCAACGTCCCCCGAACAACAAGATGCAGGGTCCTTCAGAGGTTTGCAGCTGTGCATGCGCCATCCTGTCGACCTCCTCTATCCACTTCACACAAGCAGAAACGGCTCCAGTGGGCCAAACATTACATGAAGACTGATTTCAAAACTGTTTTGTTCACGGATGAGTGCCGTGCAGCGCTCGATGGTCCAGATGGATGAAGTGGAGGATGGCTGGTTGATGGACACCCCACGCAAACACGGCTACAGCGCCAACAAGGAGGAGGTGGAGTAATGTTTTGGGCTGGAATCATGGGGAGAGAGATTGTCGGCCCCTTTAGGATCCCTGAAGGCGCTAAAGATGAACTCCATAATGTATGTGGATTTTCTCAAACAGCACTTCCTGCCATGGTTCAAGAAGAAGAACCGTGTATTTCACAGCAAGATCATTTTTCTGCATGATAATGCACCATCTCATGCTGCACATAAAACATCTGCATCTCTGGCTGATATGGGCATAAAAGGGGACAAACTTATGGTGTGACCCCCATGCTCCCCTGACCTCTACCCCATTCAGAACCTTTGGAGCATCATTAAAAGGAGTGTCTATGATGGCGGGAGGCAGTTCACATCTAAGCAACAGCTCTGGGAGGGTATTCTGTCCTCATGCAAAACAATTGAAGCAGAAACCATCCAAAACCTGACAAATTCAATGGACGAGAGAGTTCAGAAGCTCCTTTCGAACAAGGGGTCCTATGTGAAAATGTAACATCACCTAGAATAAAGTTTTGAGTTGAAAACTGTTTGATTTCAGTTTCTAACAACCTGCTAATGCTTATAATTTCAAAAATGACCATTTTTTTGGTCTTTATTAAAATGAAAAGGTTGATCGAAAAGTTTGGGGGATCTAAGAGTGTGGCAACCCAGTAGTCATGATTACTTCGAATTCTGACAATATGAGGGTCATGCTGCAGGTAGTGCAGCAAGAAGGCACTTATGTGCCTTGCGCATCTCGGAGCCCCAAAATTATTTTCCGGGCTAGATGCAGCTAAAAATTATTTTTAATTTTAAATCTGGTGAAGCTTTAGTATAGATGGCCTAATAGGATCAGTGCTGCACACTGCTACAAAGCCCAAATTATTTTCCAGTCAAGATACAGATAAACATGATTAGTAATTTGAAAGCTTAAAACGGTTGGTAGGGTGATTTTAACCAATCATCAAGCTTTTACTCTCCCCAGGATGACACAGGGGTAGAAAAGTCGTTTCGGATCCATGATTTGTTCATCTTTATGAACGTGAGTCTGTCTACATTATCAGTGGAGAGCCGCGTGCGCTTATCTGTCAGCACACCACCAGCAGCGCTGAACACACGTTCAGACAGAACGCTGGCTGCGGGGCATGACAAGATCTCCAAGGCGTAAGTGGCTAGCTCCGGCCATTTATCCAGATTGGAAGCCCAAAAAGAGCAAGGGTCCAGTGACACAGTCGTGGCTTCAATGTTTACTTGGAGATACTCCTGTACCATCGTCTCTAGGCGTTGACTATGTGTCAGACTTCTTGTCTCCTGTGGCCTTGCAAAGGATGGGCTAAAAAAGTGGTGAAATGATTCCGCAAAATTGATGTTACCAGCAGATACTGTGGTTCTGTTACGGTTTGAGTGCTGAACACTTGACGGTCCCACGGTTGGCAAGTTGGAACTGTGAGATTCACTACGTGCACCACTGGTATTTTGTGGAAAAGCACATGTAAGATTCTGCAACAGTCTCTGCTGATACTCCTGCATGCGTGCATCCCTTTCTATGGCAGGAATAATTTCTGCAAATTTACTTTTGTACCGGGGATCTAACAGTGTGGCAACCCAGTAGTCAGGATTATTTCTAATTCTCACAATTCGAGGGTCATGTTGCAGGTAGTGCAGCAAGAAGGCACTCATGTGTGTTGCGCATCCAGGAGCACCAAGTCCCTGTTGTGTTGGTGGCGAGGTAACAATCATGCTTCCTTCCTCTGTCCTCTCCCCCCAACCTCGCACAACAGAAATGTGATCAAGGTCTCCCTCATCTGATGAGTCTTCCATCAGTTCGTCCTCCACTTCTTCCTGGGCTCCTGCACCTTCCTCACTAGTTTGGCTGCTACCATGCGCCCTGGTAAAACCATCTCCCCCACCCTCACATGCCTGCCGCCTTGGTGCTGCCGACCGTCTGGACCTTGCAGATGTTAGCCCTTCCGCATACAACTCCTCCTCCTCTACTTCCTCCACCTCCTCTTGTGCCACCACCTGACTCCGAATTCTGTTTAACATGTGCTCCAGCATGTAAATCACCGGAATAGTCATGCTGATAATGGCATCGTCAGCACTAAACATCTTCGGCGCCATTTCAAAACTGTGCAGAAGGGTGCATAGGTCCCTGATCTGAGACCACTCCTCCAGCGTGATTTGCCCCACCTCTGAATCTCGTTGGCCTAGGCTATACGTCAGAACGTATTGCACCAGGGCTTGTCGGTGCTGCCACAGTCGCTGCAACATGTGCAGAGTTGAATTCCACCGGGTAGGCACATCGCATTTTAGCCGGTGAAGTGGCAGGCCCAACGACTTCTGTAGAGATGTAAGTCGCTGAGCTGCGGGATGCGAACGGCGGAAGTGAGCACACAGCGACCGTGCCCTCTGCAGAAGGCCATCTAGTCTGGGATAGTGGGCTAAAAATTGCTGGACAACCAGGTTCAACACGTGAGCCATACAAGGCACGTGTGTGACATTGCCCCGGCGAAGGGCCGCACCCAGGTTTGCAGCATTGTCGCACACGGCCTTCCCTGGTTTCAGGTCCAGTGGAGACAACCATTCATGAAATTGGTTCTCCAGAGCTGACCACAACTCCTCAGCTGTGTGACTCACATTTCCCAGACATTTCAATGTAAAAACCGCCTGATGACGTTGAGCCCTACTGCCAGCATAGTAAGGAGGTGTGCAGGATCCCTTCTGCGCAGTTAGAAAGCTTGTGGCATGACCAGACAGGCTTTGGGTGCAGGTGGAAGACCGAGAGGAGGTTGAGGAGGCAGAAGCAGTGGAGGAACTTTGACATAAAGAGGATTGACGCACAACTCGTGGGGACGGCAAGACTTGGACAGCAGCCCCTTGTCCTGCTGTCACCATAGTTACCCAGTGCCCAGTCAGCGACATGTAACGCCCCTGTCCATGCCTACTCGTCCAAGTGTCTGTGGTGAAATGCACCCTGTCACACACAGAGTTTCTCAAAGAAGCGGTGATGTTGTGTGCGACATGCTGGTGGAGCGCAGGCACACCTTTCTTTGAGAAGTAGTGCCGACTGGGCATCTGGTACTGGGGCACTGCGACGGACATAAGGTCTCGAAAATCCTCTGTGTCCACCAGGCGGAAAGGCAGCATTTCTGTAGCCAAGAGCTTGCAGATGGTGAAATTCAACCTCTTAGCTTTCTCATGGCTAGGAGGAAATGGTCTTTTACTTGTCCACATCTGAGGGACCGAGGGCTGGCTATTGTGCTTAGACGGGGTTGATAAGGGTGTCCCCGGCAAACTGCCGGTCTGTGAGGAAGATGCAGGCGGACATGTTAGGTTGCCTTGATCCAAAGGTGGTGCTATCGATGTCGGACAGCGCTCAACACCAGCTGGTGTTACCACCTCCAAAGAAAATGATGACCTGCCAATCACGCTGGCTGTTGCGGGTAAAGAGGTGGCAGGTCTGCGCCCCAAAACAGGTGTGACTGCTGTCCCCCCAGTCACAGAGGATGAAGAGGCCGCGGATGCACAAGATATGGCAGACGGTGATTGGCCTGGCCGGCTAGGCCGCATTGTAGCACACTGAGCTTCCCACTGCAACTTATGCTTCATGTCCATGTGCCGGTTCATGCATGAAGTACTCAAACTATGTATTTTTTGGCCTCTACTTAGCTTTTGCTGACAAATGTTACAGATAACACGAGTTGGGTCATCTTTATCGATCTGAAAAAATGCCCAGGCTATGCAAGGCTTAGCACCCATGCGACCTGAAGAGCCACCACGACTTGTGGTGAGAGGCAGAGTTGTGTTTGAGGATGCAGTTGTTGACGTGCTTCCAGTACTACGTCTCTGTCCAGGAAGGCGCAACCTGACCTCGTCGTCACTAGCATCTTCCTCCACCTCCTCTGCTGACCTCATCTCTTGGCTGACTGTGGGTTGACAGTAAGTGGGATCTCCGACCTCATCATCATCACCCTGTGCGTTATCACACCCGTCGTCCTCAGAGCCAACCTGTTCCTGCCCTGACAAAAAACTAAAGTTGTCGCTCCAATCAGGTATTTGAGTCTTATCATCGTCTTCCTCATTGTCTCCACCAACAGGAGTTACAGTTTGGGAATGAGGGTCTACATTATGGTCAGAACCTTCTGCGTCTGGTCCTGGATCCGACTCATAAAGATTCTGGGCATCAGTGCAGATCATTTCCTCGTTTGGATTCACAGAAGCGCTGGAGTCGACCTCTGATTCCCAGGCTATAGTATGAGTAAACAGCTCTGCAGACTCAACCATCTGTTCTACCTCATACTCAGACGGGCAGCTGGAGATTTGGGAGCTGTGAGGAAGCAAGTGCGATTTGGGTGACACCTTTGAGGACTGGAGTATTTGTGATGTTGAAGTTGATGTGGAGGAGAGACCACTTAAAGGAGCACTTGATATCCGTTGAAGCACCTGCTGTTTTTGTGCCTCATCTGGAATTTGTAGCGATTGGCGTGGCCGTAAGAAAGGGATCTTATCACATTGTCCGCTAAAAGAAGTAGACATTTTCGTTTGGCTGGAAGATGGTCTTTCTTCTGCAGATGTTACTGTTGCTTTAACACCTACCCCACGGACACAACCTTTTTTCCCCTTCCCAACACGCCTATTCCCCTTTCCACCAGCAGCAGGCCTTTTTCCACTCATTTTGGTGGTTAACTAATTCACAACTCTGGAGTTGTTTGCACAAAAAAACAATGGATGGTAACCGAGCAGAGCTGAGTGGCCAAACTGTGGTATTAGGCCAAAACTATTGGCTGGGTTAGATGCAGAAAAAATTATTTTGAATTTGCAACCTGATGGAGGTCAGTATAGATGGACTAACACAAATAGTCCCACACACTGCTAGAAGCCCAAATATTTTTTCAGAGGTACTGTAGATGCAGATAAAAATTATTTTTAATTTGCAACCTGATGGAGGTCAGTATAGATGGACTAATAGACCAAGTCCCACACACTGCTAGAAGCCCAAATATTTTTTCAGAGCTAGATGCAGAAAAAAATTATTTTTAATTTGCAACCTGATGGAGGTCAGTATAGATGGACTAATAGACCAAGTCCCACACACCGCTAGAAGCCCAACTATTTTTTCAGAGCTAGATGCAGAAAAAAATTATATTCAATTTGCAACCTGCTGGAGGTCAGTATAGAAGGACTAATAGAACAAGTCCCACACACTGCTAGAAGCCCAAATATTTTTTCAGAGCTAAATGAAGAAAAAAATTATTTTTAATTTGCAACCTGATGGAGATCAGTACAGATGGACTAATAGACCAAGTCCCACACACTGCTAGAAGCCCAAATATTTTTTCAGAGCTAGATGCAGAAAAAAATTATTTTTAATTTGCAACCTGATGGAGGTCAGTATAGATGGACTAATAGACCAAGTCCCACACACTGCTAGAAGCCCAAATATTTTTTCAGAGCTAGATGCAGAAAAAAATTATTTTTAATTTGCAACCTGATGGAGGTCAGTATAGATGGACTAATAGACCAAGTCCCACACACAGCTAGAAGCCCAAAAATTTTTTCAGAGCTAGATGCAGAAAAAAATTATTTTTAATTTGCAACCTGATGTAGGTCAGTATAGATGGACTAATAGACCAAGTCCCACACACTGCTAGAAGCCCAAATATTTTTTCAGAGCTAGATGCAGAAAAAAATTATTTTTAATTTGCAACCTGATGGAGGTCAGTATAGATGGACTAATAGACCAAGTCCCACACACCGCTAGAAGCCCAAATATTTTTTCAGAGCTAGATGCAGAAAAAAATTATTTTTAATTTGCAACCTGATGGAGGTCAGTATAGATGGACTAATAGACCAAGTCCCACAAACCTCTAGAAGCCCAAATATTTTTTCAGAGCTAGATGCAGAAAAAAATTATTTTTAATTTGCAACCTGATGGAGGTCAGTATAGATGGACTAATAGACCAAGTCCCACACACTGCTAGAAGCCCAAATATTTTTTCAGAGCTAGATGCAGAAAAAAATTATTTTTAATTTGCAACCTGATGGTGGTCAGTATAGATGGACTAATAGACCAAGTCCCACACACTGCTAGAAGCCCAAATATTTTTTCAGAGCTAGATGCAGAAAAAAATTATTTTTAATTTGCAACCTGATGGAGGTCAGTATAGATGGACTAATAGACCAAGTCCCACACACCGCTAGAAGCCCAAATATTTTTTCAGAGCTAGATGCAGAAAAAAATTATTTTTAATTTGCAACCTGATGTAGGTCAGTATAGATGGACTAATAGAATGATGCTATGCCCAAAAGATTTTACTTCACTAGGTGCAGTAAAAAAATTGGTATTCTATACACAGGTGGTATATCTTGCAACACAGATAGGCTACTCCACTGACTAACACACTCTGCAATAGGCCAAAAAGGATTAGCTTTGCTAGATTCAGCCAAATGCTGTGAAAAAAACTTGCACAGCACTGGCACAGACCTGCCTGGCAAAAACTGATAGGAACTCATGTAACCTAGTCCTGAAAAGGACTCCAATTACAATTAGTCTTTACTCCCACAACCTATCTGTTTAAGAGCACAGACCTCCCTGATAAAAGTCGTAGGAAATGCTGTAACCTAGTCCTTAAAAGGACTGCAATCACAACTATTCCCTACTCCCAAGCTATCTGTATATTTGTGCGAAAATTGGCTTGAAATTAACAAGGTATAGCACACACAGCAACAGCGGTGCCGTCTAACACGCAGCTGCAGCAGTGAGAAAATGGTGGCGACGGGGAAAATGGCTTGGTCTTATAGGGCAAGGACATGTGACATACACTGCCAATCACACATGCCCTTGCTTGTGTGAAAAAAAGCACTTCGCTCCGTGTGTGCGCTGCTGATAGGCTGACAGATTGCACCTCCCCACTGTAAATGCGGGAAAGAGAAAAAAAAAATGGAGATCTTCATTGTTCCTGCAGAGATCCATCCCCTGCCCCTCCCCCCGCCCCGCTGTACACTCAAACTGCGTATTAACATTAATTTTCATCATTACTGAGAAAAAATCCAGTTATGATTTTGGTGCACGAACAGTTATCGAACATAACCTCGAACAGCCGAATTTTTCTCAAATTGTTCGTGTTCGCCGACCGGCTCGAACACCGCCCAAAACAGCTCGAATTTGAGATTGGCAAACAGTTCGAGTAGAACAACGCTCATCTCTAATGGTGACAGCAGGACAAGGGGCTGCTGTCCAAGTCTTGCCGTCCCCACGAGTTGTGCGTCAATCCTCTTTATGTCAAAGTTCCTCCACTGCTTCTGCCTCCTCAACCTCCTCTCGGTCTTCCACCTGCACCCAAAGCCTGTCTGGTCATGCCACAAGCTTTCTAACTGCGCAGAAGGGATCCTGCACACCTCCTTACTATGCTGGCAGTAGGGCTCAACGTCATCAGGCGGTTTTTACATTGAAATGTCTGGGAAATGTGAGTCACACAGCTGAGGAGTTGTGGTCAGCTCTGGAGAACCAATTTCATGAATGGTTGTCTCCACTGGACCTGAAACCAGGGAAGGCCGTGTGCGACAATGCTGCAAACCTGGGTGCGGCCCTTCGCCGGGGCAATGTCACACACATGCCTTGTATGGCTCACGTGTTGAACCTGGTTGTCCAGCAATTTTTAGCCCACTATCCCAGACTAGATGGCCTTCTGCAGAGGGCACGGTCACTGTGTGCTCACTTCCGCCGTTCGCATCCCGCAGCTCAGCGACTTACATCTCTACAGAAGTCGTTGGGCCTGCCACTTCACCGGCTAAAATGCGATGTGCCTACCCGGTGGAATTCAACTCTGCACATGTTGCAGCGACTGTGGCAGCACCGACAAGCCCTGGTGCAATACGTTCTGACGTATAGCCTGGGCCAACGAGATTCAGAGGTGGGGCAAATCACGCTGGAGGAGTGGTCTCAGATCAGGGACCTATGCACCCTTCTGCACAGTTTTGAAATGGCGACGAAGATGTTTAGTGCTGACGATGCCATTATCAGCATGACTATTCCGGTGATTTACATGCTGGAGCACATGTTAAACAGAATTCGGAGTCAGGTGGTGGCACAAGAGGAGGTGGAGGAAGTAGAGGAGGAGGAGTTGTATGCGGAAGGGCTAACATCTGCAAGGTCCAGACGGTCGGCAGCACCAAGGCGGCAGGCATGTGAGGGTGGGGGAGATGGTTTTACCAGGGCGCATGGTAGCAGCCAAACTAGTGAGGAAGGTGCAGGAGCCCAGGAAGAAGTGGAGGACGAACTGATGGAAGACTCATCAGATGAGGGAGACCTTGATCACATTTCTGTTGTGCGAGGTTGGGGGGAGAGGACAGAGGAAGGAAGCATGATTGTTACCTCGCCACCAACACAACAGGGACTTGGTGCTCCTGGATGCGCAACACACATGAGTGCCTTCTTGCTGCACTACCTGCAACATGACCCTCGATTTGTGAGAATTAGAAATAATCCTGACTACTGGGTTGCCACACTGTTAGATCCCCGGTACAAAAGTAAATTTGCAGAAATTATTCTTGCCATAGAAAGGGATGCACGCATGCAGGAGTATCAGCAGAGACTGTTGCAGAATCTTACATGTGCTTTTCCACAAAATACCAGTGGTGCACGTAGTGAATCTCACAGTTCCAACTTGCCAACCGTGGGACCGTCAAGTGTTCAGCACTCAAACCGTAACATAACCACAGTATCTGGTGGTAACATCAATTTTGCGGAATCATTTCACCACTTTTTTAGCCCATCCTTTGCAAGGCCACAGGAGACAAGAAGTCTGACACATAGTCAACGCCTAGACACGATGGTACAGGAGTATCTCCAAGTAAACATTGAAGCCACGACTGTGTCACTGGACCCTTGCTCTTTTTGGGCTTCCAATCTGGATAAATGGCCGGAGCTAGCCACTTACGCCTTGGAGATCTTGTCATGCCCCGCAGCCAGCGTTCTGTCTGAACGTGTGTTCAGCGCTGCTGGTGGTGTGCTGACAGATAAGCGCACGCGGCTCTCCACTGATAATGTAGACAGACTCACGTTCATAAAGATGAACAAATCATGGATCCGAATCGACTTTTCTACCCCTGTGTCATCCTGGGTAGAGTAAAAGCTTGATGATTGTTTAAAATCACCCTACCAACCGTTTTAAGCTTTCAAATTACTAATCATGTTTATCTGTATCTTGACTGGAAAATAATTTGGGCTTTGTAGCAGTGTGCATCACTGATCCTATTAGGCCATCTATAATAAGCTCCACCAGATTTAAAATTAAAAATAATTTTTAGCTGCATCTAGCCCGGAAAATAATTTTGGGGCTCCGAGATGCGCAAGACACATAAGTGCCTTCTTGCTGCACTACCTGCAGCATGACCCTCATATTGTCAGAATTCGAATTAATCATGACTACTGGGTTGCCACACTCTTAGATCCCCCAAACTTTTCGATCAACCTTTTCATTTTAATAAAGACCAAAAAAATGGTCATTTTTGAAATTATAAGCATTAGCAGGTTGTTAGAAACTGAAATCAAACAGTTTTCAACTCAAAACTTTATTCTAGGTGATGTTACATTTTCACATAGGACCCCTTGTTCGAAAGGAGCTTCTGAACTCTCTCGTCCATTGAATTTGTCAGGTTTTGGATGGTTTCTGCTTCAATTGTTTTGCATGAGGACAGAATACCCTCCCAGAGCTGTTGCTTAGATGTGAACTGCCTCCCGCCATCATAGACACTCCTTTTAATGATGCTCCAAAGGTTCTGAATGGGGTAGAGGTCAGGGGAGCATGGGGGTCACACCATAAGTTTGTCCCCTTTTATGCCCATATCAGCCAGAGATGCAGATGTTTTATGTGCAGCATGAGATGGTGCATTATCATGCAAAAAAATGATCTTGCTGTGAAATACACGGTTCTTCTTCTTGAACCATGGCAGGAAGTGCTGTTTGAGAAAATCCACATACATTATGGAGTTCATCTTTAGCGCCTTCAGGGATCCTAAAGGGGCCGACAATCTCTCTCCCCATGATTCCAGCCCAAAACATTACTCCACCTCCTCCTTGTTGGCGCTGTAGCCGTGTTTGCATGGGGTGTCCATCGACCAGCCATCCTCCACTCCATCCATCTGGACCATCGAGCGCTGCACGGCACTCATCCGTGAACAAAACAGTTTTGAAATCAGTCTTCATGTAATGTTTGGCCCACTGGAGCCGTTTCTGCTTGTGTGAAGTGGATAGAGGAGGTCGACAGGATGGCGTATGCACAGCTGCAAACCTCTGAAGGACCCTGCATCTTGTTGTTCGGGGGACGTTGGAGGCACAAGCAGCTTCAAAAACTTGTCTGCTGCTATGACAAGGCTTTTTTGCCGCTGCTCTTTCAACCTGACGTAATTGCCTGTAGGAAAGAGTCCTCAATTTGCCCTTATCAGCACGCACACGTGTGTACTGTGAATCAGCTACATACTTCTTGATTGCCAAGACACTTCATCCTGATCATCGCACAATGTTGATTGTAGTCATGCCTTGACCTAAACACTCCACAATTTGTTGCTTCTCAGCAGCCGACACATCCTTTTTCTTTCCCATTTTGGCAGAAAATGTAGGCTGCTTAATAATGTGAGACAGCCTTCTTAAGTAGTCTTGCCTTTCATTGGACACACCTGCCAAACTAATTAGCACAGGTGTCTGCAAATGCTTACAGTGATATAAAGAGCCCTGACACACATCACCATCAATGAGTTTAACTGACAAACAAACAAATTCTTCCCTTATCACTCCTAAACACTTTTTGCATAATAATTTGGAAGACAGTGTACATTTGCTTTTCCACAAAACACCAGTGGTTCACGTAGTGAATCTTACAGTTCTAACTTGCCAACCGTGGTCTGTATGGAGTTGTTCAATAAAGGGCCCAAAATTAAGATAACATAGATGGGAGAGGTCTCTATGAATAGGAATTCCTAAGTATTTGATACCCTGTGAGGGCCAGGCAAAGGGAAAGTTGGACTGGATGGAATCCTATATGGATTTGGGGAGGGAGACATCGAGGGCCTCAGACTTCGCTGCATTGATTTTAAAATTTGACCATGTAACAAAGTGATCTATTTCAGCCATAACAGCATGGATGGATATATGTGATTGAGTGATATATACTAGGACATCATCAGCAAATAGAGAGCACTTGTACTCGGTGCCTCCCACCTCAATCCACCTAATATTGGGGTTATGGCGAATTGATGAGAGCAGGTGCTCCATCACTTGGATGTATAAGAGAGGGGCAGAGAACATCCCTGCCTTGTCCCATTGGTGATTGTGAAAGGTGATGAAAATGTTCTGACGCGCCCCCTGGGCCTTGGGACACCCGGAGCCGGACCCTTTTTGGTGGATGCTGGTGGTTGTAGTCTCCGTGGCGGCAACCCTGTTCCGTGGCTCAGGGCGGTCAAACCAGTGGCGGAACTATTTATGTGGTTTTGATGTTTAAATGTCCGACTACGCCACCCGTGGATTGCGGTCAGAGTGAACCGCCGCTCCAGGGCAGACCGCTGAGGCTGGTGTTGTGGGTGCAGCAGAGCGTAGCATAACTCCCCACGGGAGGAGTATAGCCTCAGGGCAGTGTATGCGGAGGATGGGGGTGATGGTGCAGGGCAGCAGCAGTAATGACACGGAGTCAGTGATGCAGTCCAGGGCCTTTACTCACAGTTCTTATTATCCAGACCACGTCTGCAGGTAACGGCTGCCCACGTCGTACTGTGCTCACCAGGTGAGGGGCTCAGACAACTCCCAGATAACTTTGGAGTGCTTCACACGACCCCCTTTGTGTGTCCTTTGTCTGGCCTTTCTTACCAACCCTTCTGTCCGGCTGCCTCGGGCCTCCTCTTGGTAAACTTGGCGCCAGTTTCCCTGACCCTATGTGGTGCCTTCCTAGCGGGTGTAGCGAGGGGCTGCGCCACATAAAATGTCACAGCCTCCTGTTTCTAGCTGAGGGTCGTTTCCTGCCTCCACTAGTTTCGGGGACCGGTCTCCCCCTTTGGCCTGACCCCTCCACGCAGGTGGATTCTGGCGTGCGGTGGCGACTCGCCCGTCCGCACCCCTGAGATCCCTTCGTTCCTCGTTCCTGGAGCCTTCTCCGCTCCTCTTCCTTCCTTCTCCCTCTTCCAGGCCTGGGCCTCTGTTACTAGGCCCGCCTCCGGAGCAGAGCTCATGCAGAGCCCCTGCTCCCTGCCACTTCTGCTCAGACTTCTCTGCACTGAACTAAGATGGTGCCCACCTTTTATACTCCCTTCTCAATGCACCCAGGAACTGCTTCCTCCCTGCTCCTGCACTACAGGGTTCCCCTTCCTCAGTGTTCCCTCCCCCCACTCCAGCCAGGGACAGGGACTGTCGTGCCCATCTCAGGGGCATATTGGTCGCCCTGCCCCACGGCAATGTGGTGTAATGCATGCAGGTGTCGGGTCCTGATCCACACTACATCCTTACCTGAGAGTGAGATATCACACCTCTGGGTGAGGTGCAATACCTCTGTAGCAACCGAGCCCTCAGGGTGCTACAGTTCCATTTATCTTCAGCCTAGGTGATGTATAGCGATACAGGGCCGTGATTTTGGCTATAAAAGGGTCCCCTAGACCCCTACCCCAAGCTTTTTAAGAGAATCATATATGGCGTGCCAGGAGACTCTATGGAATGCTTTCTCAGCATCCAACGAGAGTATCTAATTACAAATTTTTAACTGCATCTAGCCCACGAAATACTTTGTGCCTTGTAGCAGGGTCTGCTAGTCAGCGGATTATCCCGGCTGTTAAGCAAGCTACACCACCTGTAGTTTGGACACTTCATTTTTTCAAAGGAAATGCTTCGGGACCACGGGATACTCAGTGAAGAGCATCAGGAGGCACCCCAAGGCATAGGGGCTGGGACTGGCAGTAGGATGCCTTGCGGTGGACAGCCGAGCTCGATCCTTATAAAAGCTTTTTAACTGCAGCAGCTTTTGTGGACGCTACTGGAGCTGGAATTACGTGGCTGCTGGCATGAGACTTGCCCTCCAATAGATCCTTGTAAATGGATTTAAAGTGTATTCATTCAAATTAGAGAGACAATTTAAATTAAAAAGCTTAGAGCTGCCTCCACCACAGGGGGGCTCGCTCGACCCACCAGCGGACAGGCACCAGTATTGCGAGAGGGGGGCTGGCCATCAGGGTTCACCTCGGCTCTGGTACAAACCCGGCGACACGGAGGTGGCACGGGCAGGAGCGGACTGGCCGTGTCGGCTTCTCACTTTTTGGATTTTAGAAGGGCATGACATGCCTATATCTGTGTCTCCCCCTCCTTTTACTCCTCCACCTCTTTTATTTTCGCATGACTATATGTACTTGTCACTTTTCCATGTGTTAGTTATGTCTTCTGAGCAGTTTGTCAGCTTTTGGACACCTTTGAAGGTGTTTTCTATGTGTTTCTATGTGTTTTTGTTTGCCTGCCATTGGTTTTAATGGTGTTCGAAGGTGTTCGACGAACAGTTCGACGAACAGTTCGGCGAACACACGGGTGTTCGACGAACCGAACCGAACTCGAACACTACGGGGGTGGCTCAACACTAGTAGTGAGAACGTAGCAGCCTATTGGCGGCTGGAAATCTGTCCTGCTTGGCTCTTATTTACATTACATCATTTGACATTTGGTAAGGTTTTAATATTAGAGGTTAGGACAATCCCGAATAGGTTCACCTTGACATGGTGAGATGGCTTTTACATTTTTTTGATCAAAACAATGCTAACTAAGTAGCCTAAGTTATTTACATGCACTATTGCTATTTATTTACTTATTGCAAGGTATTTGCTTATTTTGTTTTTATCTTTGGTTTGGTCTGTTCAGTGGCCAGTGTGAACATGCACCTACACGTTCCTTGCATACTAACTTATATTCCAACTAATATCTTCTGGTTTTGCTTCTAAAGTAGGATAATAGAATAATAGACTCTAGTATTATAAATGTTAGGTGGGGGGCGTATTGTTACAGATTTTGCATTGAGGCCAGAAGTTTCAATGTGTCAATAAACAAGGCAATATTGTGTTAAGTTTTCTAGAGCTTTAAAGGGAATCTGTCACCCCCTGGGACATATCAGACTGGTACTATGGGCATACAGGGTATAGAAAAGTCTCCTCTCGGCCAAGTTTGCATGAGCACAGTGCCGCAGTGCTCTATTGCGCAGGCGCCATGTAGTCACTGTGACTTCCACTCTAGTGACTCCCGGCGCATAACAGGAAGGTTTTCTGCGGCACTGTGCTCATACAAACCTGGTCGGGAGGAAACAAAGCGTGGTCCATAAGAGCCACGCTTTGCGCATGCACTGGGAGGTGAGGAAGGAAAGCGCATGTCACAGCGCCCTGTGACGTGCGGGAGAGGGAAAGTGGTAACTATTCTAATATAGGGGAATAATAATCAGATAGGCGGGCATTGCTTGGCGTCCCCTGGATGCCAAGCCTGTTGAAGATCAAAAATATAAAAATACTTTTCTCTGCAATCAGACCTCTACCATGGGCCATACAGGTATGTATAGATTTACTTTTCTATACCCTGTATGCCCATAGTAGAGGTCTGATATCGCCCAGGGGGAGACAGATTCCCTTTAATATTGATGACCTGTCCGTAGCATACTAGGTTGTTGGGAGACCAACTCCTAGCACCATCATGTAGCTTTCAACATTGGGCAGTGACCACAAATGGTTTGTATAAGAGAGAACTTGCATTGCCATTCACAGACACTGCACAATGTATGGATCTTTGCTACTTCCATTGTGAAAACTTCTATGGGAACTGTAATATTAATATTTCTAAACTTTTTCAGAAGAAAAATTTGAAGTCAATTTAAGAACTCATATTTACTGATGATTGCTTCACTTTTAGGTATGTTTTTCTGCCCAAATTCCTCTTTCCTCGTTGTAGAAGATGCAATAAGTTAATTCTAATTGTAGTATTGACTGACTTCTCCAATTCACGTCTCCACCTAAGTGCTTATGCGAGGCCTTCACAAACTCAAAGTCTCTGTATTATAGTAAATTTTTAAAGAGGGAAGTCCTTCGGGTTTTGCCTAAGTCTAAACTCGACTCTATTGATTTAGGGAAATAATACATATGATGGGAATCTAGACGTTGTGTTATGATGTAGGGAAATTATCAATGAAGGGCGTAACCTGTATGGATGATAAAAATTATGTCTAATGAATGGTGTCTCCCAGGATCAATAGCCTGTCTACGTTTTTTTTTTTTACTTTAGTGTTTGAAGAAGTCTGTGAATAGAAGAATCGTTTATTTTACGCTCTCTCAATAGACATAAGAAGCTGGTGGGTCCCAAATGCCTGATCCATTGTATTGCATATTAAGGAATAAACAGTTAATAATATCAATTAATGTATATATTAGGTGATATAGTTCTTCAACGTTCAAAATGTGCCATAAAATTCTGCCTAACCTAATATTCCAAGTATTTATAGATATAAAATTGTAAACATGACATTAAATGTGGCACAATGTGAACAACCATTGAAGTTCCCAGCTTGTGAAGGTTATATTCTTGTTACCAAACACAATGAATTCTAATGAATGGGCTGAACCACCTCTAGGTGGTAATCAAATTCCAAATGAAGTTGAAAAGAGACAGGTAATTTCAAGAGGTGGTAGGTGACCAATCAGTAAAAATAAGTGGAAAGCTACAGGGCTCTAGATTAGCATAAGCATAAAATGAGAAGTATGTACAAAGTTTATCCTAAATGTAACATTGATGTGAGCACAGATTGGGAGGTAGTCCATCCTATATTAGAGATTTCAAGCAGTTTATATAAAAGGTTGAAATCATTTCATTATTTCACTTACAGTATATACGTAAATGTTTGATATAATATTATATCCAGGTCACTTCACTGCCAGATTAGCAAACATCAGTCTGGAGTTCACATTCACAATATTAAATCCCTACACAGTATTCTCCCTTGTTATATCTTCTCTTCTTTTAGTCTTCCATAACTTATAAAAATCTAATAGGTTTCTCCTGTGCTGTACCTGTTTTCTGGAATGCACTTCTTCAGTTAATCAAACTTACCACAAATATACTTATTCTTATAATAGTATTGTGAAAATAATAACATTAAACTATGCTTTAAAATACTCAAATTATTTTAGTAAACTCAAGTACTGCTTCTTCTTTCTGCTTTTCCACATTCGATATTAACCTATATTTGCTTGTACAGTTTACTCGATATTTCAATGCTATACATAGTCCACTATCCAAATTAATAACTACTTCACTTATGGCCTTTATAATAAACTCTAACATGACCCTCTCTTCTTCTTATGTCTTATGTCTGAGAGAAGTTGGGGAATTGAGCACTCCACTCATTTCTAGATAAAGGGGCAACAATTTGGACATTTCACCTTGTCATATTACCAAGACCAGGCTATTATGTGTTAAAGTCTGTCTGGCCAGTCAATTTTTGCTTTAAAAAGTTTTTGATGGCCATTAACTCCTTTAAAGCCTAGGGCATATTAGTACGCCCTAGGCTTTCACCCCCGGTTCAGTGAGGGCTCTGGCACAGAGCCCACACTGAACAGGGCACATGTCAGCTGTTTCCACCCGTGGCGATCCACCCACGGCTGTTAACCAGTTAAATAACGCTGTCATGCCCCGCCCATTGGTGACCCCGTCACGTGATTGCTGGTCACCGATGGGTCGGCATGACAACCCGGGGTCTGCAACAGACCCCTGTGGTTGTCATGTCTTGCTTGCTATGAGCACCGCCCAGTGGTCGGCGCTCATGGCACATGAGCATTTCTACTGCATACAGGCGATTTGCTCATCGCCTGTATGCAGTAGAAGTAATCAGACAACTGCTGCTTCCTATGGAGACTATTGAAGCAAGCAGAATATGTAAAAAAAAGTTTTTAAAAATATAAAAAAATCTAAAAGTTTAAATCACCCCCCTTTCGCCCCATTCAAAATAAAATAATAAAATAAAACCAACATACACATATTTGGTATCGCCGAGTTAAGTATCGCCCGATCTATCAAAATAAAAAAATAATTAATCCGATCGGTAAATGGCGTAACGAGAAAAAAATTCTAAATGCCAGAATTACGTTTTTTTGGTCATCACAACATTGCAATAAAATGCAATAACAGGCGATCAAAACATCACATCTGCCCCAAAATGGTATCAGTAAAAATGTCAGCTCGTCACGTAAAAAATAAGCCCTCACTTGGCCCCAGATCCCGATAAATGGAGACGCTACAGGTCTCGCAAAATGGCGCCATTTTTTTTTTTTTTACCAAACTTTGTATTTTTTTTCACCACTTAAATAAAAAAAGAACCTATACATGTTTGGTGTCTATGAACCCGGAATTGCATTTGTTTTGCAATTTCACTGCACTTGGAATTTTTTTCCCGTTTTCCAGTACATCATATGGTAAAGTCAGTGATGGCTTTTAAAAGTACATCTCGTCCTGCAAAAAATAAGCCCTGACATGGCCATTTTGACCGAAAAATAAAAAGGCTATAGCCCTGGGAAGAAGGGGAGCAAAAAATGAAAATGCAAAAACGGAAAAACCCAAGGTTGTTAAGGGGTTAAAAAATAATTTTTAGAGGCTTCCCATCTTTCTTACTGGTCACTACTTCCTGGACTTGTCTTGGTGTTCAGGAAATGACAGGGAATAGCCAATCATTGGCTTCAGCAGTGACTTCCTGAACTGCGTTACCTATATGTTGATAGGAATTAAGAAGCAGAGACCAGTGAGACACCTGGGGAGCATCAGAGTGGGAGTAGCTGGGGATCAGTAATGAGTATGTCTTGCTTTTATAGATAGAAAAAAAAACAAAGAAAGGCGCTCCATGTGTGTCGATCAGGCTGATATTTTAAAATGAATATTAAAGGTGCTCCCCTACGAAATTTGTGCTCACCATGCATAACACTGAGCTAAGCGTGTAAGCCCCCCTCGAAGTGCTGCTGCACGGACCACAGGCTCACACTGCTCATCGCATTGAGCTAGAAGAATGAAGATAGGACAAAGGAAGCGGTATCGTCCAGGCGCTCAGGAAGCAGACACGTCAAACAGCCGGGTCAGGTAAAAGAGACTTTTAATTGGCCATGTGTTTCAAGAAGAGGACGGACCGCCCTTGAAACGCATAGTCAATTAAAAGTCTCTTTTACCTGGACTCAACTTGTTGGCGGGTCTCCTTCCTGCAGCGCCCGGACGATATCACTTCCTTTTTCCTATCTTCATTGTTTTTATTCATGCCAGTCCAAGCCTTTTTAGTAAAATTTACCAAAAATTGATCAGTCGGATAACTCTTATGATGTGATGTCCAATTCAGAGGACCATGTGCTATTAAAGGGGATTTCTCATTATACAATATTATGCAATATAAGTGTGATCAGTGGAGATTCAAGAGTTCCAAGGATGGCCAAAAATTACCTGGCCATTTTATTAGCTGTTAGATCAAATTATTTGGGAGCCATCTATGTGGAAATAGGTAGTCTCTTTTCCCTGCATTAGTCATCGCCCTCTTCAACTCCTGACCCAGCTGCTCTACTCCTCCCTCCCTGCCAGGGATTTTGCAGTCAGTAGAATTGTAGTTCTAATGATGACTCATGCAGGGAAAACAGACTTCCTGTTTCTATACAGAGCTTAGAAGGATTCAGCAAGTTAGTTTTTAATCACGTGATGTTATAGACCTAATGGAAAAGAGAAGAATTAACTGGGTAGAAAAGCAAAATGAGCAATTGTAAGTGCACAGTGCTATGTAATATGATGATTGCAATATATTAAGAGGATAAAAATTTTGATGGGAAAGCTGACAGAGAATTTGGTATATCTGTTTGATTTTTCATGAAAGTGAATTGTGGGAAATGCTCAGGATGCATATAAATAACAATAGGAGTAGACATATTAGGCAAGCAATAGTTTCTCTATCAAGACGCTCCCTATAGTCATATCTAGTTAGTGTAGCTTTGTGTGTTCACTTTAAGGAACTGAGATATTTTACAGAACAATTGTAAATATGTTTCAGTATGGATCTTTTTTCATGGATCGCACAGTAGCGGCTATTTTCTGAGCTTATTTTAAGACTTCAGCAATAAAGTCTCTATACTGCTAAAAGATGCACAGTATGCATTTATACTTTGTATTAAAGGCAATGGCCCCCAACAGCATTAATTATTTTTCAACCAGCGGAAAGAAAAGATTCTGAAAACTGGTAAGTCAGAACCATTATCACTTTGATTGTGAGCTCTGTGGGGAAACACATATTTTCTATCACTATATGATACAGTCGTGTATTATGGCCTTGTTATTGTTTCTTTCTGTCTATAGATTTATACAGTGGCGTGCTATAAATAAAAGATTAGAAAGAATGGTAGCAATAATATCGTCCCTGTCACATGATCTGGGAATCAAAAGAAAAGCTGAAACTTTGATGCTAATTCTGTGTAATCTTGTCTTCATCTTGCACAGATCTAAGAAGATTCTTATGGTTGAAGGAAAGGAAACATTCCCTTTAGAGTAATACTAACATTGAAGGGACAATAAAGATTTTTATTTACTTGAATCTATTAAGGGGCACAAAAATCCCTGTCATTGCAACAAATTTTGCATGAATCAAAATTGCATATATCAATAGGTTTTATCAGACAATTCTACTTCTTTCTCCCTTTATGAGCCACTTCTCCACATTGCTTCCTAAATTCACCATTAACTCTGCAAAGTTGCTAATTTCTGCTCTGCTTAAGCACAGATGGACTACCAGCTCATCATGTTTTATCACTTATACTTCTTTCTTCCTTTATGAGCCACTTCTCCACTTTGTTTCCTGAATTCACCATTAACTCTGTAAAATAGCTCATTTCTGTTCTGCTTAAGGACAGATAGACGACCAGCTCAATCAAGACGTGTCACGCTTTTTCCAGAAACAAGCGAGACGGAAGGGGAAATCTGCCACTAGGGAAAGATTCACTCTTGACACTTGTCCCGCGCAACCCTAAAGCTTCCTTGCGTTCCTAGGTGGGTTCTTTCACCCCATGCAGCAATCACGTTCTTATCCCTGTTTTACACTGAGAATGACCCTGACTATTGCGTAGGGCAGCAGTAACGCTTGTCCTTCTCTAACATAAAGACACAAAGGGAGACAGACAAGGATAAACGAAACAACAATCACTCAACGCACTCCCAGACTACAGAAAGGGGAAAGACAATGTGAGACAAAGCAAATAGGCGATAAGGTAAGGAAGACAAACAAACTTCCAAACAGATATCTGCAGAGATGACTTCTAGATGACCACTCTTCACACAGCTCACACCTCTAGCTCAAAACCAGGTTATAGCAAGCTATCACTGGTAACTACTCAAGCTAAGAAGTGAGTCTTTATACCAGGGGTGAGTGGAGAAATCAGAACAGCTGAGAAAACTCAGAATGAAGAGCTCTAGGAGACAAATAGAGCTGTTTAACCATTGCAACAACAGAGCAAGGGAAATCTGCACAGCTAACTGGAAGACAAAGCAGATCCAACCAGTGTAGGTGCAAGAGTAGACAGATGCCAAGATCTTCTGACCCCTCTCTGTCACAGTTTTCCCTTGACATAACTATTGAAATCTATGGAGAGGGGAAGGGAGATTAAATGGAAGGAACAAATGGAGAGAAAATCATAAAGACACAATCAGTACTGCTAGTTCTCATAAATGTTTTGTTTCACCCCAGTGCTGGATTCACAGCTAGACTGCTTAGTTTTGCTATGTGATCTCCTCCATACTGATGCTGCTTCTGGATATGTGAGGAATTCTTGCTCTCCTGTTTTTATTGCACATGTCCAGAAGCAGCAGCAGTATGGAGGAGATCATATAGCAAAAGTAAGCAGTCTAGTTGTGAATCTTTCACTGGGGCTGCTATGATGTCTCCCATGCACAGTGGAGAGCGATGTGAGGAATTCTTCCTCTCCTGTTTTTAATGCACATCGCTCTGCACTGTGCATGGCAGTGAAGCAAGAAATTATTTGACCATACGGGTCACAAATCAAAATAAGCTAAATCCGTTCAACGTCTCAGACAATAGTTCATACAAAACAATGACGTGCAAGAACATGATAATGTAAACATATAAAGTTTATTATAATCCAAAGTTAAAAGTTCACAAATAGATGAAAGTATATTGGCGCAGATACAATAGCAGTGGGCAAAAAAGCTAAGTACTCAGGGCTACAATCCAACATATAGTATTAATTGGTAATAGAAGGTCACTCAAATAGGACACACATGATATGAAATAATATATAAGAAGTCGCTAAAATGGGACATATATAAATATGAACATGTATAACATGTATCATAGCCAGATTGGTGGTATATAGACCATCAACCAGGCTCAAATGAGCCACTAAAGTGCACAGTGCATGGCTAAATACAAAAAAATTGAGTCACCATTGAGCAGCAAGCTTAAATATAAGAGCAAGACTTACATGTGTATATAACAGGAATGTATGCCCAGGTACTGTCACCCCTACACGCGTTTCGGCGCTGTGCCTTCCTCTGGGGGTAGTGACATACTAAAAATCGGTATTGTTTATATAGTGCCATTAACCAATCAATGGATGGGATGCAAAATTAGGTTTAATGTCTAACCAATCGCTGGCAGCGATGCATCCAGTGAGGGAACGCCTATCCGTGTGTTAGCTCCGCCCCTCCGGAAGTTTGCCTTGTTGTCACTGACAGCGCAGCGTTGAATACACATCCCGCGTCCCGTGATGGCAGGGAGTACAAGACCCACCCTCGCACATCACGTGACCGCGAGTGTAAGCACCACCCCGTATATAGTACATCCCCAAAATAGGAGGGCCAGAGATGTCACAGTGACTCACGTAACTGGAAGGAGCGGAAAACGCCCCCGACACCACAAGACCACTGACCAAACACCACCTCCAACATCACACAATGGTGTATTTAAGTCACGTTCTCAAATGAATAGTAGTGTGACGATTATAATGTAATAGAGAGGGGATGATATATAATAGTAATATGATGGTTAAACAAGGAATGGGCAGTACAGAGGTAATTAGTATATACGATGCACGTCAGTGATATCCACACTTAGTATATAAGCTATATGTAGCAATGCATATATAACAAGGCAATAAATACAAAGAGGATACATAATGCATAGAGGACATCGGAGTGTGCTAATACATACTAGTAAAACATATAGCATATTCATAATATAATTACAGAGGCGTATTATTAGTTGTTATATAAAGGAACCTAGATCAAACGGATGCTACATCATATTACTATTATATATCACTGTGCATGGCAGACATCATTGAAGCCCCAGTGAAAGATCCACAACTAGACTGCTTTGCTTGACCATATGTTCTCCATTCTACTGCTGCTTCTGGATATGTGTGATAGAAACTGGAGAACAAGAATTCTTCATATCTCTCTGCACTGTGCATGGAAGACATCATAGCAGCTAGTCTCCATCCACTAGCTCAGAGACAACTGAAAATATGAGAGAGAGCCTGTAGAGGGGAAAAATGAAAAATTTATAGTCATATAATAGCACCATAAATAGTGTCATTTCTCCTGTACACACGACAGCTTATTCTGAAATACCAACTATAGCTACAGTTACGCTGAATCATCCAAAAAAGCTGATTTTGCTGTGGAAAAATGTTGTATTTTCCCTGCAGTGACACATCATATATAAGCGCCCTTAGGACTTCCCTAAGATCATCATGTACTTCTACAGTTGATCAATCTGGCATAGGATAAGAACAATATTAGGTGGGACAATGTAGCGTAAAATGTTTAAAAAAGGTTACCCTGTCTGATCCACTGTTCACTTTCTATTATGCATTCGTTTAGACTTCATATTGGTCTCAAAAGATGCATGAGATCTTTTTTTTTATTATAACGCAAGTGATTTTTTTGGATTGCCATCCTTATCAAATTTCTCTTTTATTTTTTCCTCTATTCCCCTTGGCAAAATAAAACTAAACACAACTACTTATGTACAGTATGGGAGATGAATCGGCCATCCATCATGTGAAGGATATACGGTTAAACCTCACTTATATTAAACATTGAGATAAAATATATGTTTCTCAATATATCAATAAAGTGGTATTAATAATGTACAGGAAAGATCTCGGCCTGTTTCGCAGGATACTAAGTGACTTCTTTAAGCTCCTGTCATTTTCATTACAATTTACAATCTGCGGAATAAGAGCAGCAATTCAAGAGCTGCGAGAGAATAAAAGAGGAAAGATGTGAAGATAATCACCGGTCTATGTAGAATGCACAACCTGGACCAAGTCAGCAGGGAAATAAGCCATGCGATAACATGGCCTGAAATGAAAGACTATACTGTAGTCATTGACTTCAAAGCAATAAGAGAAATCACAGTTTGTGTGTGGTAGGCAATAAGCGGGTGAATTTATAAATATATGATTTGTTTAAGGATGAGGCACCTTACAGCACATGCAATATTCATGAACTCACTCCTGGAGAACACTTTGACATTAACATCGAGAAGAAATATACACCTAAAGGTAATACTTATATCTAATTTTTTTTTTTTTTTTTTTATTTCAATAGGGCATAAGAAATAATATTAAACCACATTATTCTATGCTCAATTTACTGTATGTAGGGATTTTATAAAGATTTTTAAAAATAATAACACAAATGAATTTTTTAGATTTTTTAGTTTAAAGGAAATTTGTCAGCAGATTTTTTCTATGGAATCTGAGAGCAGCATGAAATAGGGACAAAGACCCAGATTCCAATGATGTGTCAGTTATTTGTTTTGATAAATTCCCTGTTTTCTCTGTTGTAATAGTGGTCACAATGCTAAGCTGTGTATAACCCCGCACCATACTACTGATTGGCAGTTTTCTGTGCCAGCTGCCAATCAAGGATGGGGGTGGGGTTACACAGATTAGCCTGACTGCTCTGTATGTGAAACCTAGTCCTGCAGTAATAATCTCTTGCTGAACAAACAATAATCGTATTGAATTTACAGCAAGCAGCTAAGCAAGTGACACATCCCTGGAATCAGGATCATTACTCCTGTAGATTTCATTTAATTTTTCTAGCTATCATTTTTTTTACTCTAATGAATAGGAGTAAGCTGCACCTTTTTAGGTTTTTATGGCATATGCCAGTTTAATAATACACTGCTCAAAAAAATAAAGGGAACACTTAAACAACACTCCCTATATCTGAATGAATGAAATATTCTCATTGAATACTTTGTTCTGTACAAAGTTGAATGTGCTGACAACAAAATCACACAAAAATCATCAATGGAAATCAAATGTATTAACCAATGGAGGCCTGGATTTGGAGTCACTCCCAAAATTAAAGTGGAAAAACACACTACAGGCTGATCCAACTTTGATGTAATGTCCTTAAAACAAGTCAAAATGAGGCTCAGTATTGTGTGTGGCCTCCACGTGCCTGTATGACCTCCCTACAATGCCTGGGCATGCTCCTGATGAGGTTGCGGATGGTCTCCTGTGGGATCTCCTTCCAGACCTGGACTAAAGCATCCGCCAACTCCTGGACAGTCTGTGGTGCAACGTGACGTTGGTGGAAGGAGCGGGACATGATGTCCCAGATGTGCTCAATCGGATTCAGGTCTGGGGAACGGGTGGGCCAGTCCATAGCTTCAATGCCTTCATATTGCAGGAACTGCTGACACACTCCAGCCACATGAGGTTTGGCATTGTCCTGCATTAGGAGGAACCCTGGGCCAACCACACCAGCATATGGTCTCACAAGGGGTCTGAGGATCTCATCTCGGTACCTAATGGCAGTCAGGCTACCTTTGGCGAGCACATGGAGGGCTGTGCGGCCCTCCAAAGAAATGCCACCCAAAACCATTACTGACCCACTGCCAAACCGGTCATGCTGAAGGATGTTGCAGGCAGCAGATCGCTCTCCACGGCGTCTCCAGACTCTGTCACATATGTCACATGTGCTCAGTGTGAACCTGCTTTCATCCGTGAAGAGCACAGGGTGCCAGTAGCGACTTTGCCAATCCTGGTGTTCTGTGGCAAATGCCAAGCGTCCTGCACGGTGTTGGGCTGTGAGCACAACCCCCATCTGTGGACGTCAGGCCCTCATACCGCCCTCATGGAGTTGGTGTCTAACCATTTGTGCAGACACATGCACATTTGTGGCCTGCTAGAGGTCATTTTGCAGGGCTCTGGCAGTGCCCCTCCTGTTCCTCCTTGCACAAAGGAGGAGGTAACGGTCCTGCTGCTGGGTTGTTGCCCTCCTTTGGCTCCCTCCATATCTCCTGGTATCTGCTCCATGCTCTGGACACTGTGCTGACAGACATAGCTTTCCTTCTTGCCACAGCTCGCACTGATGTGCCATCCTGGATGAACTGCACTACCTGAGCAACTTCTGTGGGTTGTACTGTAGACACCGCCTCATGCTACTGTACCTCTAGGGGTGAGGGCAATGGCAAAATGAAAAAGTGACCAAAACAACAGCTAAAAAGGATAAGAACAGAGAAATGGTCTGTGGTCACCACCTGCAGAACCTCTCCTTTATAGGGGGTATCTTGCTAATTGCCTATCATTTCTACCAGTTGTCTGTTCCATTTGCACAGCAGCAGGAGGAATTGATTCACAATCAGTGTTGCTTCATAACTGGACAGGTTGATTTCATAGAAGTGTTATTGACTTTGAGTTACATTGAGTTGTTTAAGTGTTCCCTTTATTCTTTTGAGCAGTGTAGTTTCCAACAAATTTCTCCTCATTTACATTAGGCACAGTGGATCACAAATGTTTTCAGACATTTGCAACGTTTCAAAAAAGTTGTAAGATTTTTTGTGCTAGAACACTCCACTGGGTGAAGTAGAGGACTTGACTAGAAAAGATTTCCAAGTTAATTTTAGCCTCATATTTGAAAAAAAATGTAATTATTTTATATTATTATAAAGTTTGATATTCTAACAATGATGGCTGCTTATGAAGAGGTCAACAGTCATGATGAGTTTGCCATTGGCTGCTGCACTCAGCATAGGCAGCGACTCAGATGGCAAAGCTCTATTATACTGGTCATGACAAAGTCAATTCAGGGCAGCACTGTGGCCCAGTGGTTAACATTGCAGCGCTGGGGTCCTGGGTTCAAACCCACGAAGGACAACATCTGCAAGGAGTTTTTTATGTTCTCCCCACGTTTGCATGGGTTTCCTCCAGGTTCTCTGGTTTCCTCCTGGTTCTCCGGTTTCCTCCCACACTCTAAAGACATATTGGTAGGGAACTTAGATTGTGAGCCCCAATGGGGACAGTGCTGATAATGTCTGTAAAGCACTGTGGAATTAATGGCACTATATGAGCGAATAAAATAAAACAAATTCATCTGCTGTTCTCTGCCTAAGTAGTTCCAGGCAAGCACTCACTGCCGTGTTCCAAAAAGAAATGGTATTTGTAGATTTCAATCATTTGACATTGGATGTGAGGGATTTTGTTGACCGAGACAACTGCCACAGTGGCCCCTACTACATTACACATATATGTAAAAGTAGAAAATATTAAGCTGATTAGTAATGTATTGCTGGGTGTACGACCTCATAAATAACTAACTTAAAAAAGGAGGACAGCACTCCAATAATGTTCAAAAAGGACAGCCTCTTTATTAGACCATAAAGTGTAATGTAACATTTTGGCTTAAACACATTGAGTTTTTCTCAAGCAACAACATGGCAATCTGGCAAGATTTTTATAGTTCTCTTTGTAGAGTATGTAACATAATAGACTTCAATTAAGACAATACAAATGCAAATGTGCAATAATACAGTAAACAGGAAATGCAATAGTTTTAGTCAACAATCCATATCAGCATAATATCTTTCAAATAAATCATAAAATTACATTGAAAATTGGAAATAAAGTTAACAATCTTCATTAGTTGACATGCGCTTTGTTTTCAAATTTATGTCTCCTCTGCATAGAAAGTTACTTTAACCCATGAGATGCAAGTAGCAGAATTCTGCCAGGGGGATGACTTTATATATAACCTGTTACGATGCCGGGTGGTGGAACCACTGTGCCGTGGTACAAGGAGGGACCAGAGGGGCGTAACTAGGGACCTTACTCGGACCGATCTAGGCTACACGGCGGTTTAGTTGACTTGGTGAACGAAGGAGAGACCGAGAAGGTGGACCAGGTGGTACTCTGGGACCGACCTCGTGTGAGATTAGGTGACTCCCATGGGACTGATAGCTGACGCTGACTGGCAAGGCAGATAGGCTGGTAGACGGGCACGGTTGGTAGGCAGGCTCGGCTGGCAGGTAGGCTGGTGGGTACGGCTTGAGAAACAGGCTGACAGACATGGCTGATGGACAGGCTGGTGGGCACTGCTGTTGGACAGGCTGGTAGGCACAGCTGATCGGCTGGCAGGCATGGCTGATAGGCTAGTGGGCACGGCTGATAGACAGACTGGCGGGCAGCACTAGGGCCTGAGAATTGACAGGAAGGTTAGAAACCAAACAGACAACGTTGCACAGGCACCTCAATGTTGGGGGAGGTGCCTCAAATAATAACTGTCCTCCAGCCATTGGCCAGGGACATCTTAGGACGGCGCGCGCGGCCCCTTTAAGAGACAGAGAGCACGCACGTTCCCTAAGCACAGTGCCCGGGGGATCTGCACGTGGTGCGTGCACCCTGGGCACAGCCAGCGTGGGAGATGGCCAGTGGCGCGGGAGACAGTGGTGAGGGGTTCGACGTCTCTGCCGGGCAGGAGGCAGAGATGCCGGCGCTACAGTACACCCCCATTTACGCCCCCTCTTCTTCAAGCCCGCAAGAAATTTTACCAGAAGAAGAAGGGCATGAATGTTCTTCCTGGGCTCCCATGAGCTCTCTTTAGGACCAAACCCCTTCCAATCCACAAGAAAGAATTTTTTTCCTCTTACCCTCTAGGTAGCCAGAATGTTCTCTATCTCATAAGCGTCCTCAGCAGAGACTGGGGCTGGAGTGGTACCTGGATTGTCAGGGAAAGGATTGAGGACGACAGGCTTGAGGAGAGACACGTGAAAGGAATTGGGGATCCATTACGAGGCAGGGAGTTTCAACTTGCACGCCACAGAATTGATCTGTCTCAGAATCTTGAATGGACCAATGAACCGTGGACCCAATTTGTAAGAAGGTATCTTGAGATGAACATACCTGGATGATAACTAGACCTTGTCCCCTGGACAGAATAGAGGCGGATCCAGACGTCTCTTGTCTGCATGTTTCTTCATCCGCTCAGAGGACTGCAGCAATGCAGACTTTGTGTCCTCCTAGACCTCAGAAAAGTTTTTAACGAGAGACTTCGCAGCTGGATTGTCAACAGAAGTAGAAACTGGAAACGGAATATTGAAATGCTGACCGTACACCACAAAAAATGGAGATTTGGCTGAGGATTCACTCACATGGTTATTGTAGGAAAATTCATCCCAAGGCAAAAGTTCCACCCAGGTCCTATGGTGGGCGTTGACAAAGTGCTGGAGGAAGCTGGTAAGGATCTGATTGATACTCTCAACCTGGCCATTAGACTGTGGATGATAAGCCGATGAAAAATCCAATGCGACGTTCAGGAGCTTACATGTGGCTCTCCAGAAGCGTGAAGTAAACTGGACTCCTCTATCCGAGATTATATGAAGAGGTAGGCCGTGGAGACAGAAGATGTGAAGAATGAACTCTTTAGCCAGCACAGGCGCAGAGGGAAGACCTGGCAAGGGAATGAAGTGAGCCATCTTGGAGAAGCGGTCAGCGACCACCCAAATGACAGTACAACCGGCTGATACAGGAAGATCCATGATGAAATCCATTGCAATATTTTGCCACGGAGCAGAAGGCACAGTTAGAGGAAATAGTCGACAAGTCAGAAGTTGCCTAGGAGTCTTGTTTCAGGCACAGGAAGAGCAGGCAGAGACAAAATCCGCAACGTCCTTGCGCAAGGTTGACCACAAATAATGTTGGGAAATGAGTAGAGATGAGCGTTGTTCTACTCGAACTGTTCGCCAATCTCAAATTCGAGCTGTTTTGGGCGGTGTTCGAGCCGGTCGGCGAACACGAACAATTTGAGAAAAATTCGGCTGTTCGAGGTTATGTTCGATAACTGTTCGTGCACCAAAATCATAACTGGATTTTTTCTCAGTAATGATGAAAATTAATGTTAATACGCAGTTTGAGTGTACAGCGGGGCGGGGGGAGGGGCAGGGGATGGATCTCTGCAGGAACAATGAAGATCTCCATTTTTTTTTCTCTTTCCCGCATTTGCAGTGGGGAGGTGCAATCTGTCAGCCTATCAGCAGCGCACACACGGAGCGAAGTGCTTTTTTTCACACAAGCAAGGGCATGTGTGATTGGCACTGTATGTCACATGTCCTTGCCCTATAAGACCAAGCCATTTTCCCCGTCGCCACCATTTTCTCACTGCTGCAGCTGCGTGTTAGACGGCACCGCTGTTGCTGTGTGCGCTATACCTTGTTAATTTCAAGCCAATTTTCGCACAAATATACAGATAGCTTGGGAGTAGGGAATAGTTGTGATTGCAGTCCTTTTAAGGACTAGGTTACAGCATTTCCTACGACTTTTATCAGGCAGGTCTGTGCTCTTAAATAGATAGATTGTGGGAGTAAAGACTAATTGTAATTGGAGTCCTTTTCAGGACTAGGTTACATCAGTTCCTATCAGTTTTTGCCAGGCAGGTCTGTGTCAGTGCTGTGCAAGTTTTTTTCACAGCATTTGGCTGAATCTAGCAAAGCTAATCCTTTTTGGCCTATTGCAGAGTGTGTTAGTCAGTGGAGTAGCCTATCTGTGTTGCAAGATATACCACCTGTGTATAGAATACCAATTTTTTTACTGCACCTAGTGAAGTAAAATCTTTTGGGCATAGCATCATTCTATTAGTCCATCTATACTGACCTCCATCAGGTTGCAAACTGAATATAATTTTTTTCTGCATCTAGCTCTGAAAAAATATTTGGGCTTCTAGCAGTGTTTGGGACTTGGTCTATTAGTCCATCTATACTGACCTCCATCAGGTTGCAAATTAAAAATAATTTTTTTCTTCATTTAGCTCTGAAAAAATATTTGGGCTTCTAGCAGTGTGTGGGACTTGTTCTATTAGTCCTTCTATACTGACCTCCAGCAGGTTGTAAATTGAATATAATTTTTTTCTGCATCTAGCTCTGAAAAAATATTTGGGCTTCTAGCGGTGTGTGTGACTTGGTCTATTAGTCCATCTATACTGACCTCCATCAGGTTGCAAATTAAAAATAATTTTTTTCTGCATCTAGCTCTGAAAAAATATTTGGGCTTCTAGCAGTGTGTGGGACTTGGTCTATTAGTCCATCTATACTGACCTCCATCAGGTTGCAAATTAAAAATAATTTTTTTCTTCATTTATCTCTGAAAAAATATTTGGGCTTCTAGCAGCGTGTGGGACTTGTTCTATTAGTCCATCTATACTGACCTCCATCAGGTTGAAAATGAAAAATAATTTTTTTCTGCATCTAGCTCTGAAAAAATATTTGGGCTTCTAGCAGTGTGTGGGACTTGGTCTATTAGTCCATCTATACTGACCTCCATCAGGTTGCAAATTAAAAATAATTTTTTTCTGCATCTAGCTCTGAAAAAATATTTGGGCTTCTAGCAGTGTGTGGGACTTGGTCTATTAGTCCATCTATACTGACCTCCATCAGGTTGCAAATTGAATAAAAAAATTTTCTGCATCTAGCTCTGAAAAAATATTTGGGCTTCTAGCGGTGTGTGGGACTTGGTCTATTAGTCCATCTATACTGACCTCCATCAGGTTGCAAATTAAAAATAATTTTTTTCTGCATCTAGCTCTGAAAAAATATTTGGGCTTCTAGCAGTGTGTGGGACTTGGTCTATTAGTCCATCTATACTGACCTCCATCAGGTTGCAAATTGAATAAAAAAATTTTCTGCATCTAGCTCTGAAAAAATATTTAGGCTTCTAGCGGTGTGTGGGACTTGGTCTATTAGTCCATCTATACTGACCTCCATCAGGTTGCAAATTAAAAATAATTTTTTTCTGCATCTAGCTCTGAAAAAATATTTGGGCTTCTAGCAGTGTGTGGGACTTGGTCTATTAGTCCATCTATACTGACCTCCATCAGGTTGCAAATTAAAAATAATTTTTTTCTTCATTTATCTCTGAAAAAATATTTGGGCTTCTAGCAGCGTGTGGGACTTGTTCTATTAGTCCATCTATACTGACCTCCATCAGGTTGCAAATTAAAAATAATTTTTTTCTGCATCTAGCTCTGAAAAAATATTTGGGCTTCTAGCAGTGTGTGGGACTTGGTCTATTAGTCCATCTATACTGACCTCCATCAGGTTGCAAATTGAATAAAAAAATTTTCTGCATCTAGCTCTGAAAAAATATTTGGGCTTCTAGCGGTGTGTGGGACTTGGTCTATTAGTCCATCTATACTGACCTCCATCAGGTTGCAAATTAAAAATAATTTTTTTTTTCATTTATCTCTGAAAAAATATTTGGGCTTCTAGCAGCGTGTGGGACTTGTTCTAATAGTCCATCTATACTGACCTCCATCAGGTTGCAAATTAAAAATAATTTTTTTCTGCATCTAGCTCTGAAAAAATATTTGGGCTTCTAGCAGTGTGTGGGACTTGGTCTATTAGTCCATCTATACTGACCTCCATCAGGTTGCAAATTAAAAATAATTTTTTTCTGCATCTAGCTCTGAAAAAATATTTGGGCTTCTAGCAGTGTGTGGGACTTGGTCTATTAGTCCATCTATACTGACCTCCATCAGGTTGCAAATTGAATAAAAAAAATTTCTGCATCTAGCTCTGAAAAAATATTTGGGCTTCTAGCGGTGTGTGGGACTTGGTCTATTAGTCCATCTATACTGACCTCCATCAGGTTGCAAATTAAAAATAATTTTTTTCTGCATCTAGCTCTGAAAAAATATTTGGGCTTCTAGCAGTGTGTGGGACTTGGTCTATTAGTCCATCTATACTGACCTCCATCAGGTTGCAAATTGAATAAAAAAAATTTCTGCATCTAGCTCTGAAAAAATATTTGGGCTTCTAGCGGTGTGTGGGACTTGGTCTATTAGTCCATCTATACTGACCTCCATCAGGTTGCAAATTAAAAATAATTTTTTTTTTCATTTATCTCTGAAAAAATATTTGGGATTCTAGCAGCGTGTGGGACTTGTTCTAATAGTCCATCTATACTGACCTCCATCAGGTTGCAAATTAAAAATAATTTTTTTCTGCATCTAGCTCTGAAAAAATATTTGGGCTTCTAGCAGTGTGTGGGACTTGGTCTATTAGTCCATCTATACTGACCTCCATCAGGTTGCAAATTAAAAATAATTTTTTTCTGCATCTAGCTCTGAAAAAATATTTGGGCTTCTAGCAGTGTGTGGGACTTGGTCTATTAGTCCATCTATACTGACCTCCATCAGGTTGCAAATTGAATAAAAAAATTTTCTGCATCTAGCTCTGAAAAAATATTTGGGCTTCTAGCGGTGTGTGGGACTTGGTCTATTAGTCCATCTATACTGACCTCCATCAGGTTGCAAATTAAAAATAATTTTTTTCTGCATCTAGCTCTGAAAAAATATTTGGGCTTCTAGCAGTGTGTGGGACTTGGTCTATTAGTCCATCTATACTGACCTCCATCAGGTTGCAAATTAAAAATAATTTTTTTCTTCATTTATCTCTGAAAAAATATTTGGGCTTCTAGCAGCGTGTGGGACTTGTTCTATTAGTCCATCTATACTGACCTCCATCAGGTTGCAAATTAAAAATAATTTTTTTCTGCATCTAGCTCTGAAAAAATATTTGGGCTTCTAGCAGTGTGTGGGACTTGGTCTATTAGTCCATCTATACTGACCTCCATCAGGTTGCAAATTAAAAATATTTTTTTTCTGCATCTAGCTCTGAAAAAATATTTGGGCTTCAAGCAGTGTGTGGGACTTGGTCTATTAGTCCATCTATACTGACCTCCATCAGGTTGCAAATTGAATAAAAAAATTTTCTGCATCTAGCTCTGAAAAAATATTTGGGCTTCTAGCGGTGTGTGGGACTTGGTCTATTAGTCCATCTATACTGACCTCCATCAGGTTGCAAATTAAAAATAATTTTTTTCTGCATCTAGCTCTGAAAAAATATTTGGGCTTCTAGCAGTGTGTGGGACTTGGTCTATTAGTCCATCTATACTGACCTCCATCAGGTTGCAAATTAAAAATAATTTTTTTCTTCATTTAGCTCTGAAAAAATATTTGGGCTTCTAGCAGTGTGTGGGACTTGTTCTATTAGTCCTTCTATACTGACGTCCAGCAGGTTGCAAATTAAAAATAATTTTTTTCTGCATCTAACCCAGCCAATAGTTTTGGCCTAATACCACAGTTTGGCCACTCAGCTCTGCTCGGTTACCATCCATTGTTTTTTTGTGCAAACAACTCCAGAGTTGTGAATTAGTTAACCACCAAAATGAGTGGAAAAAGGCGTGCTGCTGGTGGAAAGGGGAATAGGCGTGTTGGGAAGGGGAAAAAAGGTTGTGTCCGTGGGGTAGGTCCTGAAGAAAGACCATCTTCCAGCCAAACTAAAATGTCTACTTCTTTTAGCGGACAATGTGATAAGATCCCTTTCTTACGGCCACGCCAATCGCTACAAATTCCAGATGAGGCACAAAAACAGCAGGTGCTTCAACGGATATCAAGTGCTCCTTTAAGTGGGCTCTCCTCCACATCAACTTCAACATCACAAATACTCCAGTCCTCAAAGGTGTCACCCAAATCGCACTTGCTTCCTCACAGCTCCCAAATCTCCAGCTGCCCGTCTGAGTATGAGGTAGAACAGATGGTTGAGTCTGCAGAGCTGTTTACTCATACTATAGCCTGGGAATCAGAGGTCGACTCCAGCGCTTCTGTGAATCCAGACGAGGAAATGATCTGCACTGATGCCCAGAATCTTTATGAGTCGGATCCAGGACCAGACGCAGAAGGTTCTGACCATAATGTAGACCCTCATTCCCAAACTGTAACTCCTGTTGGTGGAGACAATGAGGAAGACGATGATAAGACTCAAATACCTGATTGGAGCGACAACTTTAGTTTTTTGTCAGGGCAGGAACAGGTTGGCTCTAAGGACGACGGGTGTGATAACGCACAGGGTGATGATGATGAGGTCGGAGATCCCACTTACTGTCAACCCACAGTCAGCCAAGAGATGAGGTCAGCAGAGGAGGTGGAGGAAGATGCTAGTGACGACGAGGTCAGGTTGCGCCTTCCTGGACAGAGACGTAGTACTGGAAGCACGTCAACAACTGCATCCTCAAACACAACTCTGCCTCTCACCACAAGTCGTGGTGGCTCTTCAGGTCGCATGGGTGCTAAGCCTTGCATAGCCTGGGCATTTTTTCAGATCGATAAAGATGACCCAACTCGTGTTATCTGTAACATTTGTCAGCAAAAGCTAAGTAGAGGCCAAAAAATACATAGTTTGAGTACTTCATGCATGAACCGGCACATGGACATGAAGCATAAGTTGCAGTGGGAAGCTCAGTGTGCTACAATGCGGTCTAGCCGGCCGGGCCAACCACCGTCTGCCATATCTTGTGCATCCGCGGCCTCTTCATCCTCTGTGACTGGGGGGACAGCAGTCACACCTGTTTTGGGGCGCAGACCTGCCACCTCTTTACCCGCAACAGCCAGCGTGATTGGCAGGTCATCATTTTCTTTGGAGGTGGTAACACCAGCTGGTCTTGAGCGCTGTCCGACATCGATAGCACCACCTTTGGATCAAGGCAACCTAACATGTCCGCCTGCATCTTCCTCACAGACTGGCAGTTTGCCGGGGACACCCTTATCAACCCCGTCTAAGCACAATAGCCAGCCCTCGGTCCCTCAGATGTGGACAAGTAAAAGACCATTTCCTCCTAGCCATGAGAAAGCTAAGAGGTTGAATTTCACCATCTGCAAGCTCTTGGCTACAGAAATGCTGCCTTTCTGCCTGGTGGACACAGAGGATTTTCGAGACCTTATGTCCGTCGCAGTGCCCCAGTACCAGATGCCCAGTCGGCACTACTTCTCAAAGAAAGGTGTGCCTGCGCTCCACCAGCATGTCGCACACAACATCACCGCTTCTTTGAGAAACTCTGTGTGTGACAGGGTGCATTTCACCACAGACACTTGGACGAGTAGGCATGGACAGGGGCGTTACATGTCGCTGACTGGGCACTGGGTAACTATGGTGACAGCAGGACAAGGGGCTGCTGTCCAAGTCTTGCCGTCCCCACGAGTTGTGCGTCAATCCTCTTTATGTCATTTTTCCTCCACTGCTTCTGCCTCCTCAACCTCCTCTCGGTCTTCCACCTGCACCCAAAGCCTGTCTGGTCATGCCACAAGCTTTCTAACTGCGCAGAAGGGATCCTGCACACCTCCTTACTATGCTGGCAGTAGGGCTCAACGTCATCAGGCGGTTTTTACATTGAAATGTCTGGGAAATGTGAGTTACACAGCTGAGGAGTTGTGGTCAGCTCTGGAGAACCAATTTCATGAATGGTTGTCTCCACTGGACCTGAAACCAGGGAAGGCCGTGTGCGACAATGCTGCAAACCTGGGTGCGGCCCTTTGCCGGGGCAATGTCACACACGTGCCTTGTATGGCTCACGTGTTGAACCTGGTTGTCCAGCAATTTTTAGCCCACTATCCCAGACTAGATGGCCTTCTGCAGAGGGCACGGTCGCTGTGTGCTCACTTCCGCCGTTCGCATCCCGCAGCTCAGCGACTTACATCTCTACAGAAGTCGTTGGTCCTGCCACTTCACCGGCTAAAATGCGATGTGCCTACCCGGTGGAATTCAACTCTGCACATGTTGCAGCGACTGTGGCAGCACCGACAAGCCCTGGTGCAATACGTTCTGACGTATAGCCTGGGCCAACGAGATTCAGAGGTGGGGCAAATCACGCTGGAGGAGTGGTCTCAGATCAGGGACCTATGCACCCTTCTGCACAGTTTTGAAATGGCGACGAAGATGTTTAGTGCTGACGATGCCATTATCAGCATGACTATTCCGGTGATTTACATGCTGGAGCACATGTTAAACAGAATTCGGAGTCAGGTGGTGGCACAAGAGGAGGTGGAGGAAGTAGAGGAGGAGGAGTTGTATGCGGAAGGGCTAACATCTGCAAGGTCCAGAAGGTCGGCAGCACCAAGGCGGCAGGCATGTGAGGGTGGGGGAGATGGTTTTACCAGGGCGCATGGTAGCAGCCAAACTAGTGAGGAAGGTGCAGTAGCCCAGTAAGAAGTGGAGGACGAACTGATGGAAGACTCATCAGATGAGGGAGACCTTGATCACATTTCTGTTGTGCGAGGTTGGGGGGAGAGGACAGAGGAAGGAAGCATGATTGTTACCTCGCCACCAACACAACAGGGACTTGGTGCTCCTGGATGCGCAACACACATGAGTGCCTTCTTGCTGCACTACCTGCAACATGACCCTCGAATTGTGAGAATTAGAAATAATCCTGACTACTGGGTTGCCACACTGTTAGATCCCCGGTACAAAAGTAAATTTGCAGAAATTATTCCTGCCATAGAAAGGGATGCACGCATGCAGGAGTATCAGCAGAGACTGTTGCAGAATCTTACATGTGCTTTTCCACAAAATACCAGTGGTGCACGTAGTGAATCTCACAGTTCCAACTTGCCAACCGTGGTCTGTATGGAATTGTTCAATAAAGGGCCCAAAATTAAGATAACATTGATGGGAGAGGTCTCTATGAATAGGAATTCCTAAGTATTTGATACCCTGTGAGGGCCAGGCAAAGGGAAAGTTGGACTGGATGGAATCCTATATGGATTTAGGGAGGGAGACATCGAGGGCCTCAGACTTCGCTGCTTTGATTTTAAAATTTTACCATGTAACAAAGTGATCTATTTCAGCCATAACAGCAGGGATGGATATATGTGATTGAGTGATATATACTAGGACATCATCAGCAAATAGAGAGCACTTGTACTCGGTGCCTCCCACCTCAATCCACCTAATATTGGGGTTATGGCGAATTGATGAGAGCAGGTGCTCCGTCACTAGGATGTATAAGAGAGGGGACAGAGGACATCCCTGCCTTGTCCCATTGGTGATTGTGAAAGGTGATGAAAATGTTCTGACGCACCCCCTGGGCCTTGGGACACCCGGAGCCGGACCCTTTTTGGTGGATGCTGGTGGTTGTAGTCTTCGTGGCGGCGATCCGGTTCCGTGGCTCAGGGCGGTCAAACCAGTGGCGGAACTATTTATGTGGTTTTGATGTTTAAATGTCCGACTACGCCACCCGTGGATTGCGGTCAGAGTGAACCGCCGCTACAGGGCAGACCGCTAAGGCTGGTGTTGTGGGTGCAGCAGAGCGTAGCATAACTCCCCACGGGAGGAGTATAGCCTCAGGGCAGTGTATGCGGAGGATGGGGGTGATGGTGCAGGGCAGCAGCAGTAACGACACGGAGTCAGTGATGCAGTTCAGGGCCTTTACTCACAGTTCTTATTATCCAGACCACGTCTGCAGGTAACGGCTGCCCACGTCGTACTGTGCTCACCAAGTGAGGGGCTCAGACAACTCCCAGATAACTTTGGAGCGCTTCACAGGACCCCCTTTGTGTGTCCTTTGTCTGGCCTTTCTTACCAACACTTCTGTCCGGCTGCCTCGGGCCTCCTCTTGGTAAACTTGGCGCCAGTTTCCCTGACCCTATGTGGTGCCTTCCTAGCGGGTGGAGCGAGGGGCTGCGCCACATAAAATGTCACAGCCTCCGGTTTCTAGCTGAGGGTCGTTTCCTGCCTCCACTAGTTCGGGGACCGGTCTCCCCCTTTGGCCTGACCCCTCCACGCAGGTGGATTCGGGCGTGCGGTGGCGACTCGCCCGTCCGCACCCCTGGGATCCCTTCATTCCTCGTTCCTGGAGCCTTCTCCGCTCCTCTTCCTTCCTTCTCCCTCTTGCAGGCCTGGGCCTCTGTTACTAGGCCCGCCTCCGGAGCAGAGCTCATGCAGAGCCCCTGCTCCCTGCCACTTCTGCTCAGACTTCTCTGCACTGAACTAAGATGGTGCCCACCTTTTATACTCCCTTCTCAATGCACCCAGGAACTGCTTCCTCCCTGCTCCTGCACTGCAGGGTTCCCCTTCCTCAGTGTTCCCTCCCCCCACTCCAGCCAGGGACAGGGACTGTCGTGCCCATCTCAGGGGCATATTGGTCGCCCTGCCCCACGGCAATGTGGTGTAATGCATGCAGGTGTCGGGTCCTGATCCACACTCCATCCTTATCTGAGAGTGAGATATCACACCTCTGGGTGAGGTGCAATACGTCTGTAGCAACCGAGCCCTCGGTGCTACAGTTCCATTTATCTTCAGCCTAGGTGACGTATTGTGATACAGGGCCGTGATTTTGGCTATAAAAGGGTCCCCTAGACCCCTACCCCAAGCTTTTTAAGAGAATCATATATGGCGTGCCAGGAGACTCTATGGAATGCTTTCTCAGCATCCAACGAGACTATCTACTTACAAATTTTTAACTGCATCTAGCCCAGGAAATACTTTGTGCCTAGTAGCAGTGTCTGCTAGTCAGCAGATTATCCCGGCTGTTAAGCAAGCTACACCACCTGTAGTTTAGACAATTAATTTTTTCAAAGGAAATGCTTCGGGACCATGGGATACTCAGTGAAGAGCATCGGGAGGCACCCCAAGGCATAGGGGCTGGGACTGGCAGTAGGATGCCTTGCGGTGGACAGCCGAGCTCGATCCTTATAAAAGCTTTTTAACTGCAGCAGCTTTAGTGGACGCTACTGGAGCTGGAATTACGCGGCTGCTGGCATGAGACTTGCCCTCCAATAGATCCTTGTAAATGGATTTAAAGTGTATTCATTCAAATTAGAGAGACAATTTAAATTAAAAAGCTTAGAGCTGCCTCCACCACAGGGGGGCTCGCTCGACCCACCAGCGGACAGGCACCAGTATTGGGAGAGGGGGGCTGGCCATCAGGGTTCACCGCGGCTCTGGCACAAACCCGGCGACACGGAGGTGGCACGGGCAGGAGCGGACTGGCCGTGTCGGCTTCTCACTTTTTGGATTTTAGAAGGGCATGACATGCCTATATCTGTGTCTCCCCCTCCTTTTACTCCTCCACCTCTTTTATTTTCGCATGACTATATGTACTTGTCACTTTTCCATGTGTTAGTTGTGTCTTCTGAGCAGTTTGTCAGCTTTTGGACACCTTTGAAGGTGTTTTCTATGTGTTTCTATGTGTTTTTGTTTGCCTGCCATTGGTTTTAACGGTGTTCGAAGGTGTTCGACGAACAGTTCGACGAACAGTTCGGCGAACACACGGGTGTTCGACGAACCGAACCGAACTCGAACACTACGGGGGTGGCTCAACACTAGAAATGAGCAGAACCGTCCTCTTCTGACCGGCATGGCCTGCTAGTTTGGATGAATGACTCCAGAGTAGGACCCTCTTCCTATCCGGAGCCGCTACAAAAGGCTTACCAGGAGGAAGATGAGACAGATCAAATGGGCCAATGGCAATTATTTTGGAGGGCTCAATGATGTGTTGAGGCTCCTCCTCTTGGCCGGTCGACAGAAATTATCTGGAGAGAGCGTCTGCTTTGATGCTTTTATCTGCTGGCCGGAAGTGGAGAGTGAAATTGAAGCGGGCAAAGAACAGAGACCATCTGGCCTGACGAGGGTTAAGCCGTTGAGCAGACTGCAAGTAGGCAAGATTCTTATGGTCAATGTAGATGATCAGTAGGGACTCCTCTAATAAGAACTGCCATTTCTCCAGCGCCAGTTTGATGGCAAACAGTTCCCAATCTCCAATATAATAATTGCAATCCAAGGAAGAGATGAGCTTGGAAAAGAAGCCGCAGGTCACCATTTGCCTGGACGAGGATTTCTGGGTGAGAACTGCTCCAGCTCCTGGGGAAGTGGCATCAACCTCCAGGAAGAACTGCTTGTTACAGTCAGGACGATGTAGCACCGGAGCAGAAGAGAAGGCTTGTTTTAAGGACACAAAGGCACTCTCCACCTCAGAAGTCCATTCCTTGGGATTAACCCCTTTGCAGGTCAGGGCAGAGATGGGAGCAGTCCGAGAGGAGAAATGAGGAATGAACAGGGGGTAATAATTAGGCAATCCCAGAAACCGCTGAATAGCCTTCAGCCCCCCAGATTGGGGCCATTTTAGGATGGTAGACACTTTCTCGGGGTACATTTTAAGACCGATCTCTGAGATTATGTATCCCAGGAACGGAAGAGATGTCTGCTCAAAAATGCATTTCTGGATATTGTCCAGGTGCACTACCATGCATGAGTATAGAAGATCTCGGAAGATGTCATTCACCAGCTCTTGAAAGACTGCTGGTTCGTTGTAGAGTCGGATGGGCATCACGCGGTACTCGTAGTGGCCATCCCGAGTGTTGAATGCCGTCTTCCATTCGTCACCCTAGCAAATCCTGATCAGATTGTATGCTCCACAGAGATCGAGCTTAGAGAAGATTTTTGCACCTTTGAGGCAATCAAACAACTTGGAGATAAGAGGCAAAGGATACTTGTTTTTTATAGTTATTTGATTTAGACCCCTATAGTTGATACAAGGGCAAAGAGAGCCGTCCTTCTTCTTGACGAAAAATAATCCTGCTCCAGCCGGAGAAGTGGATTTCTGGATAAATCCCCTAGCAAGATTTTCTTCAATATATTGGGACATGGCAGGAGTCTCGGCTAACGACAGGGGGTAAATTCTACCACAGGGAGGTAAGGCACCAGGAATGAGGTTGATCGGACAATCATACGGCCTATGAGGAGGTAGTGTCTCAGCCTCTTTCTTATCAAAGACGTCAGCGTATGAACAGTAGGGTGCTGGCAAACCGGGTAAATTAGCTGGAGTGGACGCAGGTCAAGCAGAACGAACAGAAACCAAGCAGGTTTTGTGACACTCCTGACCCCAGCGGAGCACCTCTTCCAAACTCCAATTCAAAACCGGTTCGTGTTTCTGTAGCCAAGGCAGTCCAAGCAGCAAGGGATGAGAGAGGTGGGATAGCACATAGAAGGAGATTTCCTCTAAGAGCATTCCTATTTGGAGAACTAAGGGCTCGGTGACAAACAAGATGGACTCAGAAAGGGGTCTTCCCCAATGGATCTGGGAGACATTGAATAGGGATCTGATACTGCTCCACAATGGCTTGTGGAGCGGAACCAGAATCCAGATAAGCAGTCTCGAAAAAATGTATCTTGCCACAGGATATCAATACAGACAGAGTCAGGGATGGAGAGGAAGAATTCTTGCCCAGTACAATCTCTCCAAGCAATCCTAGGCTCTGGAGTTTCCCGGTCTCTCTGAACAGGAGTGGATTACATGTTCCAAACTGCCACAGTAAAAGCATCTTCCTTCAGCACAGCGGACCTCCTGGTGAGTTTTGACCATCTTCACCTGGTCTACCTGCATAGATTAAGGTGTGGATTCTGAGGCAGAGGCTTGTTGTGAGACTGGCCTTTGGAAGGTAGGTACAAGGTGCAGAAGTCTTCTCTCATGGATCATCTCCTTAGAACGCTCCTGGAACCCGATGTCGATCCGTGTGGCCAAAGACACCAGGTCATCATGAGAGGTGGGTATGTCATGACCAGCCAGTTCGTCTTTGATATGCCCAGAAAGGCCCTCCCAAAAGGTTGCAATCAGAGCCTTTTTATTCCAGGTGAGTTCAGATGAGAGGGTGCGGAAACAGATAACGTACTGGCCCACTGTGAGGTTCCCCTAGCTTAGCCGAAGAAGAGAGGAGACTGTCGAGGATGTGCGACCGGGCTCATCGAAAACCATCCGGAAGGCCTCAAGGAAAGCGTGAGGGTTTGAAACCAGAGGATCCCCTCTCTCCCATAGAAGATTGAGCCACGTCAATGCCTCTCCAGAGGGATGAGACATGATGAATGCCACTTTAGCCTGGTCAGAAGCAAACTGATGAGCCAAGAGCTCGATGTGCAGGGTGCAGTGATTGATGAAGCCCCGACATATAGTGGGATAACCGCCAAAGTGTGAAAGAGAAGACAGTTGGGGTCCAAAGCTGGGTGCAACAACGCCACAGGGCTGAGGTGCCGCGGGACAGGCTGGCGGGCATGGCATATAGGCAGGCTGGTGGGCACGGATGATAGACAGACTGGCAGACATAGCTGATAGACAGACTGGCGGGCAGCACTGGGACCTGAGAACTGACAGAAAAGTTAGGAACCATACAGACAACATTGCACAGGCACCTCCATGTTGGGGGAGGTGTCTTAAATAATACCTGTTCTCCAGCCATTGGCCGGGGATATCAAAAGGATGTGCGCGAAACCTCTTCAAGAGACAGGGAGCACGCGCACGCCCTAAGCACAGTGCCTGGGGATCTGTGGGCGGTGTGGGCATCCCGGCACAGCCTGCATGGGGGGCCCGTGGCATGGGAGACACCGGCCGGGGGCCGCGGCGGTGAGGGGGTCGGCATCTCTGCCGGGCAGGAGGCAAAGACGCCGGCGCTGCATAACCCGTAAGTGGAGTAACAGGAACACCCCCAAATGTCTGAAGGCTTGCTAACCAATTTGCGGGTGTTTCTATTGCTCCACTTATAGGTTCTGATGTTGTTATAATTTTGCTCCCAATTCAGCATACTTCATGTGCAATTTGATAAATTTGAAACAAGGTCCAATGGCTAAGGAAAAAAGTGCACTCCAATAAAATTACTGAAAAAAATGCCCATGATAATACAAGGCTCAATACTCAAGTTGATCAGTCCTTGGGGATCCAGCTATTAATCCTTTCACTTCACTAATTTGGTGTCAATTGTGCATTCTTGTATGTCTAATTTGCCATTGCTAAAACTTATTACTCATTCCCAAAATGTACTACTCATTTGGTTTAAGCCTTGAACATAGGTATCATAACAATGTAGCTCCCCGATGGTCTAGGAAAAAATCCTATGCACTAGCAGCAGGGAATGTAATGATGGAAATATTTTCCAATTTTTTGCCAACAATTTGTTCCTTGTTTTTAAAAAATAATACCGGTACTTGTGAAGTGATCTTTGCAAAATTCTAACTGTAGAACACTTGTTTTTATTTGATCTTCCCAACCACTATACAAATTAGTTCTCTCTCAGATAGAAAAGAAAGTCACTAGTGCCACCTGTTGGAGGTAGTTACCCAACCAGCTAATTTCAAACCCTCTACGAAGCCTTGCAGAGAAACTAGAAGCTAATTGAAATATAGCTGGTTTGGAGCTGTTATCCCTCCTATGTGTGCAGTATAGTTTGGTTTGATGAATAAAGGTGCGCATACACAATAAACAAATTGCCTCTTCATAGAGAAAGACGACTTGAACTCTAAAGCGCCACCTATTGGAAGCAGCAATCCTACAAGCTACAATCAACCCTTTTAACTAGTCTTGCAATATGACTTAGAATAATAGCCAAATCAGAATCTCAATTTGCAGACACGGTGTTTCGGCTATTGGCCTCCATCAGTGCAAAGTATGAGAACTGATTTAGCTAGGTGAGAGGCTCTGGAGTGAAGGCTAAGGGGTAACGTTTCTCCTTGTGGAGAGTAATATACCGGCTCTGCCATGCCAAGGTAAGGAGTGCAATTTGGCGTGCAATGCTCCTGCTCATCTAGCCAAATCAGTTCTTATACTTTGCACTGACGAGGGCCAGTAGCCTGAAACACCGTGTCTGCAAATTGAGATTCGTTAAAGGGTTGATTGTGGCTTGTAGGATTGCTGCTTCCAATAGGTGGTGCTACAGACTTCAAGTCCTCTTTCTGAAGAGGCAGTTTGCATATTAAATTTCCCAGAGGAGCATTGCATGGCAGATATGCCTCCTTTCCTTGGCATGCCAGAGCTGGTATGTCACTCTCCACAAGGAGAAACGTTACCCCTTAAATCTCATACACAATAGACTAATTTTGGCCAAACTGACAGATGGGTTCGTATGATGGTCCAATGTGTATGAATGCCCCGGATGACTGATGATTGGGAGAGATGTTAATCGCGCATGTCCAATTTCCAAGCCCCGATTGCATTATTCTCCCAGAGGCAAGCTGCCTGCCGACGTGTTAGTCAGCAGCTTTCTCATAGAGAAGACAAGAACACTTGAACGGACGAGAGGGTATGGGAGAGGCAGATGAGATTGCTGTCAGCCAAATGATCAGCTGAAGCATCATTAGGCCGACAACCATCCATTGTTTATGGGCCAATTTAGATGCTCTGATAACAATTTTGGTAGTACTGGTTTTCTTCAACAAGACCAGCTTTACATGGAGTCTCATTGACTATATTCCATGAAAAATTATGCAAATGATCTCTGTGTCTCTGAAAACTAATTTGCATATTTTAACTCATGGAGCATTTCCTATAAGACTCTATATTCACAATTGGCCTCTCTTGTTCTAAAGCCAATTTCGATGCAAATTTTTATTTGCTATCCTAAAACAAGGGACATTTTCTAGTCAGTATAACTTTTTGCTAATCTTTAAGAATTTCTTTTTCCTCCCCATGCACGTAGTTGTCATGAAAAGCCTTGAACGTAAGTATATTACATCTATAACTAGCATTACTCAGTGTCCAATAGTGGCACGATGAATATAGGCAGATACTTGCAGGAAGATTAAATAGATCTCATGGGCAAGACTGAGAATCTCATTGTACTGTATTACATGAAACTACATTCAACTACACTTAATCAGATTGTCAGCTACCTTGGTTATCTTAGCCAATTTGTGTGCAATAAAATGCAAAGTAAACAGTGTGATGTGAAGCGTGATAACAGTGTGCTCTGACCCTTTTTCTGGTTGATAGGAAATAATACTAGCTTGTCTCTGTGATTGCAATCTTAATTCCTTTGAAGTGGGCTACTAGTATCTTGATGGTATCTTATCTTATTAAGGTAACAGATTTATGATGCCCAATCTTGATGTCACTGGCCTATATCTTTACATAATGTCTTCATTAAAGGGCACAACAGAGATGACTTGTGCAATTGGCCTTTGCTTTTTGTTTTTTTCTTCTTTTTTTTTTTTTAACTATTGAGTTTGAAGAACAGAGAGAGGATTGGTCAAACATTTATACATACTAGGGTAAATGGCATGAGTTAATAATAATAATTTTTATTTATATAGCGCCAACATATTCCGCAGCACTTTAGTTTCTGCTCCAATCTGAAAATGAAAATGGCCATTTGGGTTACTTTGGGCACAAGGCTATTTTACACAGGACACATTGATTTCTTGTTTATCTAATATTTTCATTCTTTGTCAGAGAAATTAGAACATTTTTTCATGTCTATGTAATGATCACATCTACATAAATAAGCATACTAAAGGATACATCACCATTTAGACTAATGTCGACCGAACCTGTCGATATTGACGGATTCAGACGATGGTCTAATGTGTATGGGTTGGGGCGGCCGACTGATGGTCGGGAAAGATGTTTATATGTTTCTCCCACAAGAGAAAAATCTGAAACTTTAGCCTGGAGCAGATTGCAAAATGCATGTCCAGAGATCTGAAACTGGATTAAGGAACAAAAATTGCAGGATGAAAATTAGTGCAATTTTATTAATTAAAGGTGACTATTAGCAGGTGTAATGATATTATTTCAGTGTCATAGATGTCCATGGCCTTTAAGTACAAGCTCACTCCATTTCTTTAATGGAAGTAAAACCATTGTTGGGGTGCAGTGGTCAATTTATCCCAAATGTTTGTCTTATTCTTTGTTATAGGTACACACAGTCAGTTGTTTTAATTACTAGCAGCTTGCTCATTTATTTATTTTTATTTTACTCACTTATATAGCACCATTAATTCCCCAGTGCTTTACAGACATTATGGGCACTGTCCCCATTGGGGCTCAGAATCTAAATTCCCCATCAGTATGTCTTTGGAGTGTGGGAGGAAACCGGAGAACCGGGAGGAAGCCCACGCAAACACGGGGAGAACATACTGTACAAACTCCTTGCAGATGCTGTCCTTGGTGGGATTTAAACCCAGGACCCCAGTGCTGCAAGGCTGCAGTGCTAACCACTGAGCCACTGTACAGTGCTAACCACTGAGCCACCATGCTGCCTCAACTCTTAACCATCCAAGGTTTGTTATATGATGTACAGTATATTTTAATGTTTTGTTTGCTAATTGGGTCACAAATCTGTTTTTGACTAGAGTTCTTGGAGTTCTCTTTTCTCACAGGTGGACCCATGGGTATTGCATAGATATATGTGACCTTTTTTATTTTCAGGGGTTCAGTGATCAGTGCGGCAAACTTTGCTGAGACTGAGTCCAGGCATTAGGATGTTGACATGAAGCTTTGACAAGATGAAGAGATAAAAGCTGTAATTAGACGGTAAGTTACTACATGTAAATATTTATTCTTTATTGGGGTACGTTTACACGGAGCGACCAGCGGCAATCATTTACTACAGTCTGTTTAATTAAACAGGCTACTGAAAGGGTGGTCCGAAACTAAATTTTATTTATCTCTACATATCTGAATCTCTACATATTTAATAATCTAATCTTGTTTCTAATATACTTTAATTAAAAATTCTTTATCCTACTCTAACTACACTAATGGCATCATTTTTTGTTTCTGCTGCTTCCTAATTGATGACACTTCATTTGAGAATCACAGTGCATTCGCTAACTGCTGAAGCCTATGCCCCCTCCCTGAGATGAAGCGTCATCAGTGACCTCCATTTCAGGAACTAGGCGAGTCCCTGCTCTACTGAACATATGTCAGTTGTTATTTCCGATGAATGCTCAGTAGATTCCTGTCACTGTGCACTGTTCTTTTCAATGCACAGTGACAATGCGCTCTCTCTCCTGCTCTAATTAGAAGTGACGAGCCGGCAACTAAGTGCACTGTCATTGCACAGTGTAAATAAAGAACGAGCGAGCAGAGTCCAGCACCACCCCCTTTAAATGATGCACACTGAGCGATCTGTTCCATATTAAGTAGAATCCTCTTATGTTGTATATAATGCTGTCGCTTATTACACAGCATTCCCTTTTGCTATATACAGCTCCGTCCCATATTATATTGCGTCCACTTGTTATATATACAGTGGGGAAAATAAGTATTTGATACACTGCAGATTTTGCAAGTTTCCCCATCTACAAAGAATGGAGAGGTCTGTAATTTTTATAGTAGGTACACGTGAGAGACAGAATCTAAAAATAAAAAACAGAAAATCACATTGTATAATTTTTACATAATTACATTGCATTTTATTGCATGAAACAAGTATTTGATGACCTACTAACCAGGAAGAACTCTGGGTCTCACAGACCTGTACGTTTTTCTTAAAGAAGTCCTCCTACTCTATACTCATTACCTGTATAAATTGCACCTGTTTGAACTTGTTACTTGTATAAAAGACACCTGTCCATACACTCAATCAATCACACTCCAACCTCTCCACCAAAGAGCTGTCTAAGGACACCAAAGACAAAACTGTAGACCTATACAAGGCTGGGATAAGCTACAAGACAATAGGCAAGCAGCTTGGTGAGAAGGCAACAGCTGTTGGCACAATTATTAGAAAATGGAAGAAACACAAGATGACTGTCAATCTTCCTCAGTCTGGGGCTCCATGCAAGATCTCACCTGATGATTCTGAAAAAGGTCAGGAATCAGCCCAGAGCTACATGGGAGGACCTGGTCAGTGACCTGAAGAGAGCTGGAGCCACAGTCTCAAACATTATCATTAGTAACACACTATGCCGTCATGTATTAAAATCCTGCAGGGCACGAAAGGTCCCCCTGGTCATGCCACCACAGGTCCTGGCCCGTTTGAAGTTCGCCAGTGACCATCTGGATGATCCAAAGGAGGCATGGGAGAAGGTTATGGAGGATGAAGGATAAATACAACCCCAAGAACACGCTCCCAACCGTGAAGCATGGTTGGGGAAACATCATACTTTGGGGGTGCTTTTCTGCAAAGGGGACAGGACCACTGCACCATGTTAAAGGGAGGATGGATGGGGTCATGTTTAACGAAATTTTGGCCAACATCCTCCTTCCTTCAGTAAGAGCATTGAAGATGGTTCGTGGCTGGGTCTTCCAGCATGACAATGTCCTAAAACACACAGCCAGGGCAACTAAGGAGGGGCTCAGTTAGAAGCATTTCAAGCTCCTGGAGTGGCCTAGCCAGTCTCCAGACCTGAACTCAAGAGAAAATCTTTGGAGGGAGCTGAAACTCAATGTTGCTCAGCAACAGCCCCGAAACATGAAAGATCTGGAGAAGATCTCTATGGAGGAGTGGGCCAAAATCCCTGCTGCAGTGCGTGCAAATTTGGTCATGAACAACAGGGAATGTTTGACCTCTGTAATTTCAAACAAAGGTTTCTGTACCAAACATTAAGTTTTCTTTTTCTATTGTAGCAAATACTTGTTTCATGCAAAAAAATGCAAATTAATTATATAAAAGTCATACAATGTCATTTTCTGTATTTTTTTTTAGATTATGTCTCTCACAGTTGAAGTGACCTACTATAAAAATTACAGACCTCCTCCATTCTTTGTAGGTGGGAAAACTTGCAAAATCGGCAGTGTATGAAATATTCATTTTCCCCACTGTAGCACCATTTCTTATTACATAGTATTCTCTATTATATAGCGCTATGTTACATATAGTGTTGTGCATAAGGGAAAAAAAATTGTCTCTGTCGTTTTTCATCTGCAGACTATCTCCAGAGCTCCAATTACATGACCTATCATATGAGCTATCAAGAAAATCATACAACATGTCACGTGATGCCCTCTAAATAGCCCGAAGTCCTGGATACTCTTAATCTGCCCCTGTTCCTAATGCACAGGTAACGATGCACAGCTTACAGATAGGTAATAGTCCATAAATAAAGTAGAAAATAGCAGGACTCGTTGCTAAAGAAATATGCCTACTTTATAATAATAATTTTTAATAATAATATTTATTTCTATAGCGCCATCATATTCTGCAGCACTTTAAATTTTAAGTTGTGCCAGGCAGACATCGAAAGGGTTGGTGTCTGCCTGACGCAACTTGTATAATGTTTGAATAAAGCTATCACATTTCTTTGGTATCAAATGCTGCTACTTTCTTCTTGAATTTATTATCAATCTATGTTGTTTATGGGACAGTCCCTTAAGAAGATTTCTCAACAATAATGAAATAACTCTTTTTTATTTTTACTGGCTTCCAATTCTGTTTTTATTATTCAAGATTGCAAACTTATTTAATACAGAATAAAATGATTATTTTTCATATGCAATAAATGTGTCTATTAAACAATGATAAAAATGCATTTGCTCTTGCAGCAGCTACTTGACATTCAGGATTATTTTTACTCTCAACGCGTGTGTCCCCTTTTCAGTTCTCAGTAAAAGGATAGATATGACATGTATTTTATATGATTTTAGAAAATAATCAATATGGAGGTCCACTAGGAAATAACATCCTTGATATATGCAGTACTTAAGTACATAAAACTACAGTGCGGTGTAGCACTGCTGGATGGCCAGGATACAGATTGGTACTATATTTTGTACAATGGATTGACTCCCTGTATATCTACAAATACCATGCTCCAACTTGAAAAATTACTAGCGAAATATAATGCATCATTCGATTTCTTTCTCTCTATAACTTTCCCATGTAATACCTTCATTTTCTGCACTTTTGGAATAATGGCTGTTTATTGTTGATAACTACAGTCGAATCCAAGATTTCTGGTGTACCTTGGATGGATGAATCTATTTCTCAAGCAGCATAGTTCTAACAATTGAAAGCCATTACAATTTGAAAATCACATTTATTATGCTTTCTTTATCAAGTCCATCCAGAAGTTTCAGCGTTTAATATGTTTTCTTTTCTCTTCCTCTCTTTTTTTTTTTTTTCTTGTTAGCGTAGAAAGAATTTAATTTCTAAGGTAAATTCGAAGAAAATAGAAAAATCCCAAACTGAACTGCATTCATTAACAACAAGAATGCAAAAAAAAAAATTGTAATAATCAGCTAGGTACATTTTTTTTTTAAGCCAAGAACAGAAAGGAACTTTAGATAAATATGGAATGTTCCGGGAAGATAAAAAGAGATAAACGAGATTTGTATTCATCCCTGTCCAAAATCTATTTATCCACAGCTGGCTGCTGGCATTGTTTGATGAACTGATGCTGAAACACCGTATCACCGCTTCCAAAATGGAGATTCCCAATTTAACGGAGACACTCGTGAAGTTTGGCTGTTGCATAGAATAAAAGCCATAGATACAATTTGAAACAATGTATTTTTTTCTGAGTTATCATAATGGGTTTGCTAAACTGTCTGGCAACAGGCAATCCAGTAAGTCATGTCAGATGCTACGAGGGAAAAAAAAATCCCCTATTGGATAATGGCTCGTGTTCAGCCTCTAGTGATTTGTATCTGTCACAAGACTTAATTTTATCACAAGGCAGATGTTCTGTCTGTATCCATTGAGAACATTTCTGAAACCCTTTATTTTATAATACAATTTACCTGCTTCATTCACTTGTATCTGAGCTTGGCTGGTGGCCTCATGTACATTTTTCACATTCAGACCTGTTATCGTCTAGGGTGAATATTCTACTTAGAGTAGGCATAGATATAAGGGACACAGCGAACCATGCATATTATATGTATATATTTATACAGCTCAAACTATAGTTTACTTTGCCTGCTTGAGTAACTTGCTGATTTTTTGTTCCAATGTAAAATTCACAACTTGGCTCTTAACTATCACCGGGCTTCAAAGGGCTTGTCCACCTTTGGGAACCATTTATTGTTACTTAAATGTTTGTATTTTGGTCAAACAAAAAATAATTTTTGCAGGTGGGTTTCAATAAAAATGTTGTAACCTTTGAATATTATATATCCTGTGTTGCACTGTCTACAACTGGCTGTAAAAGGAGTTATCGGACAATCCATCAGTCAAGTAAAAGCAATGGCCCTGTAAAAACGGTGCAAAAAGTGATTTTTAGCCCCAAATACATGAATTTAAGTAGAAAAAAGTTTACATGGGTTAAAAAAAACCTTTGATAAAATTGATCTTCTCATATGGGCTGAAGAGACTTTTTTTTTTATCCCATCTCTCCCCCTAGGCTCCCAAGCAACCCCTACATCTACAATACTTAGACTACCTGACTCCACCACACTTTCCATACAAATGTTTTAGCTGTTGATCACTTGTTCCTTAGACTACAGTCAGAGGCCTCTCATACAGCCAAATTAGATTTCATGTCATGCACTAAGGAGGGGCAGCACCTTGAAACATGTGTCTGCATATTGAGATTTTGGCTTAGCCTTTACCTTAAGTCATATGGCTATGCTCGCTAAAGAGTCGATATTGACTTTTAGGATTGTTACTTCCAATAGGTGGAACAAGAGTTCTAGTCCTCTTCCTATCTGAAGAGACAATTTACATATTTAATTTCCCAGAGGAGCATTGCATGGCCTATAAGTCTCCATACACTGGCATGTCAGGCATGTCACTCTCCATAAGGAGAAACGTTGCCCCTTAAAACCCAGCTGTTGTCCAAATGCTCTGCGGCAGGATGCATTTTATACTATGGATCAGGCAATGTGTACAAAAATACAAATGTATAGCCGCTGTTGGCACTCGGAAATACAGGAACCTTCAAATTGGAAAATTGCCACCATATGGCATGGTATCACTTCCAAGTGGTATGAAGCTTTGACATGGTCATATATCTTAGGCCTGAACTTATACTATTCACATGAGTACGTCAACCCAATATTAATGTCTCACAGTCCTTTCTATATGACCTATAAGGGCATATAGGCTTATAGGTAACAGAGAGGTGGGTTCCCCACTTTAGACCTCTCTTCCCTCATTGATCAAGAATGAAGAGTTTGTATGTAAGAGCAGCTCCAGCTCTGGTGGACCTGGCCCATATATGTATGGCTTACAAAACATTTTATTGAAGATAAATGGCTTCCACCAATGATCTCCAGCTGATTTCTAGGCTAGTTCTATAAAAAGGAGATGACAAACCCTTTAAACGGAACCTGTCACTAGGTTTACTGTGGTAATAGAGCAGATAAAGGTGGTGGCTTAAGGTTACATGAAGAAAAAAACTGGTGTCAAGTTCCCTTTAAACTTGGTGCAAGTTGTTTGTTTATTACGACATTTTTTTATCGGTTCCTAGAAAAAAACGTCAACAAAAATAAATTATTCTAATTTGAATTAAAATACTTTTCATTTTTTTCGCATTAGATTAGATGTAAAGCAGCAAAACCTGTTATCATGATTGACTTATACAACCTAGTTCCTCTGTTGAGTATGAAAAGATATGCCATGACATTATACTTCCTCCCAGCTATGGGGGTTACCTTTTCTTAATACAAAAAAAAAAAGGAAATTTTTCCAAAACTGGGATTCATTATCTTAAAATGATTAAATTAAAAGATAAAGTAGGTTAAATTTTATGAAGAAACATAAACATAACATATATTCCTCGAGTAATACATATGCCGGATTTATCATTTTCCATCCCCACTTTGATTCACAGCTTGTAAAATTTGCATTTTGGTTGTGTCACCGTGAGAATCCTTACAGACAAGAGAGGGAGCCGAGTTAATGACAAATCTCTACCCAGCTGTTGTACTATTCAGCTTCACTACTTCAGTTAATTAATCAGCACCTTGCCGAAAACTCTCAGGGAGATGCTTGTTAGAGTTTGGTCGCCAGAACAAAAAATGCTTTTATTGAAATGACAAGAAATACACTTTACACCAAAAAATTCTTCACAATTTCTAGAGGACATATGAATACATATAGGAACAATCATTAATATTTCCATGTGCTAATGACTGATGCTCCTGTGGGGAAGGCGGAAGTTAAATGGCTTTGTTTACTGCTAATTTTGTTTGCTTCCCTAGGAAAACAGTTATTTTGACCTGTCTAAACTCACCATGCCTGGAGTATTACCCTCCACCCGGAGAAGCCAAGCTGTACACTGCAATAAAATACACTAATTACCCCTTTATTAGTGCTATATACTGGATCAGTGGTAATTTCAATCTTACATTTTTCTATAAGGGCAGATGCAAACAATTGAATTATTGGTCCGAGTGCGATTCATCAAAACAATGGATTGCACTCGGACCAATGTTGATCTATGGACTATCTGCCCAAAGAAAAAATTGCTGCATGCTCAAGTTTGATCAAATATTCAGATTGCACTTGGCCATATAAGTCAATGTGTCCGTGGAAAAAATTGGACTTGTGAGTGTGCGATTTCCGCACACTCACACAATGGAGAAAATGGAGACATTTTTTTTCTCCATCTTCTCCTCATCCAAGAGAATCAGAGCAAACTATGATCACACTCTGATCAAACTCTGATCAGAGTTTTATCAGTGTCATTTGTATGATCCACCCGATTCTCTTAGATGGGAGAATCTACGGCCATCTGCACAAACTCATTAGGAAAATGAGGCACATGCATTTTCTCTCTCTGGTTCATTCTCGGCTATCCATGACAGTTTTTAAAGGGAACATTTTGGAAAAAAACATACTTTGAAAAATGTGCTGGGGAATATGAGAGTGATTTATCAATGAGTTTTCTCCATCCAAATTTATGGAAAAAAAAAAGTTTTAAAAAGTCACATTTTTTTTTCTGCAAACGCAACCAGTTCTGACAAAAAGGGTCGAACTGCGGTGGAATGGGTGGGGTGTGTTGACCCTCGCTCATCAAATTCTTGATGAGCGGTGGTGTTCACTCTGCCACAAATCTTACTCAACTATGCACTTAAGCTGATTTATTAAGGGTGTCTTAATGACTTAACGCCCCCTTCACCTTCCTCAACACTTTCGAGAGAATGGCCCGTCTTGACTAATAGCCCATCTTGGCAGCTACCTGGTGGCTTATCCCCACAGTACTTTTCTTGACCGATCATTCTCCCACTATGGTTAAGTTCACTTGAGTATATAAAAAAATCATCCAATATTCATTCAGAAAACACTGATGATTTTTTATCTGTATTGTCATCTGTTTGTCATCCATTTTTATACATTAGTAGGTATTAAAATTTACAAGAGCAAATACAGTTTCCTATGCTAAAGAATTGCAATGTATCCATAAAAATCAGTATGGGATCTGATTTTTTTATGTACTTATAGACTTGAATAGCCTAGTCTCATCCAAAATGTGGAGAAGACTTGCGCATGCTGAGATATTTTTACACTTGGACCATTGGTAAGTGTGGGAAAAATGGTCATCTGACCCGACCTATTAAATAATTTCAGTCCAGCTGCTGTCAGTTCTTTTTCAGACAGCGCTCGGGCCGAAAATACGTTTGTGTGAATGTAGTCTAATTGTGTGTGTGAAGAACCTGTCAGTACCTGTGCACAGCTAAGTAAAAATTAAAAACAAACAGACCATTTTTACCTTTCTTTTAATTGACTGCATATTATTCTGTAATTTATGAAGAGTTAGCCTTTTGCTACCACATATATGTTTCATTTAAACAGGTGGCAGCACAGGGAAATAAACAAAAATCTTTAGCCAACCTTAGACATTACATATCTGTTGAAATATCTTGGTATAGCCAGTACATTTTGGCAATATTTGTAGACAATCTAAAATCTATGTTGGCCCACAGACAATTATATCTTGATCCAGCCAACATGAAATACACTCATCTTTATTCATATTATATGAAACAGTTGCCTCATTTAGCAAGGACCCTTTAAAACCAAATGTGTCCCCTTCATCCCACTCTTGGATTTTTTATTGCATTGTAGGACACATTTGGGCAAAATATTGAGTCTATGCTGCTGGTACTTCTTAGACTCTTCAAAAGATTTTTTCACTTAATGCCCTTCCTTCCATCTCATCATTCAGACCCCGCAAAACTTTCCAGACTGTACTATTTTTCTTTTTTAATGTTTTGCTTGTTTTCCCAAATATGTCCAATCTTATCCATTAATCTTTTGTAATATCTCTGTTTTTCAATCACCCTTTTAAAAATATTTAAATTGGAAAACTAATTGGTTTTGTCCTTCCTTTCTTTAACCGGCTCAAAGAGTCATGAGGATGGCAAGATATGACATCCCAACTGTGGTGGTATGTGGCTAAGTGCTATGGGTTAGGGAAAGACCTGGTGACCTAACTCAGTCAATTGTAATCTTGAAACTCTATAGATCAGAGTCAATGTTCTTTAAATATGGTGCTCGACAGTGAGCCCCCTCATTTAAGTGATTGGCAAAAGAGCAAAAGCAGATCCGAAGTAATCAGGACAAGAATGATGCAATAGGTGGAAACCCACACAAGGCCCAATTGCTGATATAGTTCAGATGAAAAGGGCTACATGAGCTGCAAAGAACAATATATCATCGGAACCAGGAAGATGAGGGGGGTGAACATAGGAAAGCTGGACATTATCCAGAGGGAAATGGAAAGAACAAGTATGGATCTAGTGGAAGTCATTGAGCTGCACTGAATTGGATCTGGGGATTTCAGCTCAGATGAATACACCATTTATTACTCAATCAAAGAGACAGAAAGGAAAAAGGGTGTTGCTATATTGGTAAACAAACAGATCACACGAGCCCCTGTACATCGATAGGGTCATGTCCACCTGCATCAGAGGGAAACCTATTAATGTCACTATCATTCAAGTCTAAGTATTCAATGTCCAGGTCTAAAGCATACTTAACAGAACCCCAAGAAAGAACATAATTTACATAATGGACAATATCAATGTCACAGTTGAAGAAGGAGAGGAAAAGTGGCCGGCAGACATGACCTAGCAGAGAGGAATGAAGCTGAAGACCAACTTGTGCAGTTTTGTCACGAGAACAAGAATCCAGCTGAAGCGGTGCCGCTACACCTACATGGCATGGGGACCCCTCTATTCTTGATAACCAGCCTTGCTAAAGCTGACAGCTGAGGGTTGCAGCCTGCAGCTGTCAGTTTTGCCTGGTTGGTTATCAAAAATACAGGGGAACCCATCTGCCAACACGTGTGACCGGAGGTAAACTTTTTACCTCCGGTCACAGCTGCGTGCTCACGCTGTCATCTGACAGCGTAGGAACCGCAGCGCTCTGACAGGTGGTATTAATCTTACCACCGATCAGAGGCAGTGTTTGCTGCACTGTCATGCACATGAAAGCGTGGCAAACACCCGATGTTCGGGGGCTTATTCCCACTCTGTCATCTGACAGCATGGGAACCGTAGCGCTCTGACCGGTGGTATTTATCTTACCACCGATCAGAGCTGCCGGGGTTTCTCGCGCTGTCATGCAGATGACAGTGCAAGGAACACCCGGTGTTCGACGTGTTAAACCCGAACAGTAACACGGACTTCCTGGTGAAGTCCGTGTTTGGGGTCCATGCCCGAACAGTAGGTGTTCGGTATGGGCTCCCAACTTTACTGTTCAGGTTCGCCCATCTCTACCAGCAAGGTGCTTCAAAAGATCATTCAGAAGTGCACGGGCAACATCTTTGATGGAGAAACAAGAGAGCAGATTAGACTTATCCTGAACATCTAAAAGACCAAATTGATAATACCACCAATGAAGAAATCAACATAAAAATCAACAGTGAAGAAATAGAAGTGGTCTGGTCAACAGCTTTGTTTTTCTTGTTTTTCTCATTAATCATTGTGGTGGTTTGATAGCAGAGATCAAGCTTTGAATAGGCCTGGGGCATGCAGCCATGGTGAGAAGGCACCAAATAAGGATGTCTCAGTCACTGTCAAATAAAGACTGATTTGTCTGTGAGACATAGACACTCTTAAAAGCATGCAGAACAAAAACTGATGCTTTCAAGTTTGGTGCTGGAGAAGACTTCTACGAATCTCATGTACAGCTAGGATCATTAACAAAAATGTATTTGAGCAAATAAACCCAGATTTGTCCATGGAATTCGGTATCACCAGACAGAAACTAACATGTTTTGGATATGGGATAAGGGAAAATTCAGTAGAAAAAGAGATATTATTCAGAATATCCAGATGTAAAAGAAAACATGGGAAAATAAGGGCTGATTGGCTTGGTACCACCAAGAATGCCATGGGAATGAACATCAAGCAACTGAAAGAAGCAGAGAAAAATGGCAAGAACTGGCCTACAGAGGATCCAAGAGTCAGACATAACTGAATAGATAGAATATAAAATGGCTTTGCCAACCAATATTTCAAGTCTATAGCCCACTTATATAATGATGTTGTCATTGGTGTCTAAATTGGCCACATAGTATGCATTTGACACACAGCTCGCTATTTCTAATGACCCATTATGATAACTTCTGGGCTTATGTGTATCCAACAGGGGAGAGGGAGACAAGCAGCTGTTAAGCACATGCGACTTCCTATCTCTCAGCAAAACAGAGCTGGAAGACTTGGTGAAATCTAGAATACTGATCCTAATTTCACATAGAATGGACTGTTGGGGTACAATCATAACACCCCTTATGCACTGTTAACAGTAGGGTCCACTGGCCTTTATTTATTGGTTAAGGGTAAATTTTACTATAGGAGTACATATTAGTCAATCTGATGTACTTTTCTGAAACTGAAATTCTTAGACATTTAGTACTCAAATTTTTGAAAAAATTTATAAGATGTAGAGTGACACAATTTTTATGGATTTATGGAAATTGAAAATATATCAATTTTTTTTTCTACAAAAATATATTAATGGCTTTATCCAGAATTTAAAAAAAACATGGCTGCTTTCTTATAAAAATAATACCACAACTGTCCAAATATTATATGTGGTATCAAAGCTCATCCCTATTTAAGTTAATAGCAGTGAGGTCAGAATTAGTCACAGACCATAGACAGGAGTGGGAAATCCTGGGTAATCACTTTATAGACAACCTCCAGATATAATGTGTAACCAGTAAAGATGTTGGCACGTGTTAAATAAAATATTTGTTCCAATATATTTGTTTGACTAATGTTGCACTGCTGTATAGACATTCCTCCCAGACGCTGCCCTTTAAATCAATGACAGAGAACTTTTTATGTGTTCAGCAGTTGGGGTCAACATCATCAAAAAGCAATGTCTTGATTGAAGGACTGGCTGTTAATTTTATAACAGGGAAAACTTGACATGAAAGACATTAGAACAGATCAGTCCCCAGTTTTTGAGCATCAAAATGCAAAACTTTCATAATGAAAGCACTGGCAAGTGTCTGTACTAATTGTGGAAAAGTGTGGAAGGTCAACTAAGCTAAATTCTCCAGAATGCAGGCTTAATTTGCTTAAAAAGTCTGACATACACCACATTATGAAAGAGAAAAAAGGAAAAGGTCCGACCATAAAGTCCCAAAACGTCAGGTGTAGTGGAAAAATATATTTTACTGATTACAGGTGACAATAATGGATAGCAAAACAATGTCAGATAATTATAAAACATTAAAAACATCTAAAAACAGGGGAGCATATCCAGGATTTATATAGAAAATCATGATAGGAACAACCAATTAATAGACAAACAAAATTATCCCATCAATAGACAACAAAATATATATATATATAACCGTCACATAAAAATATAATATATATTATATACATGTGTATATAGGCATATCGATGGTATAAACACAATAAAATCTCATGCAAGATAATTGTGATATGGAGGTGTGTAAAGTGCTAGTGCATATATATATCTCCCAAGATGTGCAAAATTGCAACATATATAAAAGGGGGGGCTATATGACGGCCAAATACAACAAAAAATTAGTCAAGGAACCATTATGATGAAGTGGACGCCAAGGCAAAGTATGCACAAAGAATGCTCATTAACTAGTAGACCACATAATTGGCATGTATCATAATTATAGGATACTTACAATCAAAAAAGTTCCCAATCCAGGACTGCGCTTACCCTGACGCGCGTTTCGGCAAGCACATTCGTCAGGGCGCTATTTTACCATGAAGGCCTGCTGCACAAAGTCTCCTCTTAACAGTTGTTGTAGAGATGTGTCTGCTGCTAGAACTCTGTGTGGCATTGACCTGGTCTCTAATCTGAGTTGCTGTTAACCTGCGATTTCTGAGGCTGGTGACTCGGATAAACTTATCCTGAGAAGCAGAGGTGACTCTTGGTCTTCCTTTCCTGGGGCGGTCCTCATGTGAGCCAGTTTCTTTGTAGCGCTTAATGGTTCTTGCAACTGCACTTGGGGACACTTTCAAAGTTTGCCCAATTTTTCGGACTGACTGACCTTCATTTCTTAAAGTAATGATGGCCACTCGTTTTTCTTTACTTAGCTGCTTTTTTCTTGCCATAATACAAATTGTAACAGTCTATTCAGTAGGACTATCAGCTGTGTATCCACCAGACTTCTGCACAACACAACTGATGGTCCCAACCCCATTTATAAGGCAAGAAATCTCACTTATTAAACCTGACAAGGCACACCTGTGAAGTGAAAACCATTTCCGGTGACTACCACTTGAAGCTCATCAAGAGAATGCCAAGAGTGTGCAAAGCAGTCATCAAAGCAAAAGGTGGCTACTTTGAAGAACCTAGAATATAAGACATATTTTCAGTTGTTTCACACTTTTTTGTTAAGTATATAATTCCACATGTGTTAATTCATAGTTTTGATGCCTTCAGCATGAATGTACAATTTTCATAGTTCTGAAAATACAGAAAAATCTTTAAATGAGAAGGTGTATCCAAACTTTTGGTCTGTACTGTATATTATATTTTTATGTGACGGTTATGTATATATATTTTGTTGTTTATTGATTGGATAAATTTGTTTGTCTATTGATTGGCTGTTCCAATCATGATTTTCTATATAAATCCCTGATATGCGCCCCTGTTTTTAGATGTTTTTAATGTTTTATAATTATCTGACATTGTTTTGCTATCCATTATTGTCACCGGTAATCAATAAAATATATTTTTCCACTGCACCTGATGTTTTGGGACTTTATGGTCAGACTTTTTCCTTTTTTCCCTTCCTTTGTTTTTCCCACTGTCTCTTTGGTTTACGTTGGTCCGGAATTCTGTTTAGTGAATACTATATACCACTAGTGTATGAAAATCTTTATATTTTTCAGGAATCTATTTTCGTGTTCACCCTTGTATTGTTTTATTATTTATACACCACATTATGGGGTGATTCATTAAGATTGGTGCAGCCCATGCCAGTCTTAATGAAGCATTCGCTGTAGTACACTGACCTCATTCATTAAGCGACAATTGCTGCTCTATGAATCAGGAACATCGGATATCACCCGTGCGCCGTTGTCAAAAATGTACATCAGCAAGGAGTTGGCGTACATTTGTGGATTGAGTTAGGCCACTTTTGAGGTGTAACCAATGATAAATTTGATGGGTGGGCATACTACGCCCTGTCCCACACTTGTCCCACTGCCACCACGCCCATACTGGTGTACCTGGCGAGGACTGACGTGTAAATGACAAAAGTCGCAATTTTTTGTGCAATTGCTGAGTTGCACAAAAATTTTGCGATGTATTAAGGTGTTTAGTTTACCCCAGATTTATGGCATAAGCACCGTAATGAATTGCCCCCTACGTGTTTTATAAACTTTTTCTGCCTTTCTTGACAATGAAGTGTGGCCTGAAAGGGGGCTGGGATTTGGTGAGAAATTCAGCATGGCTTGAAATGTGATAAAAAATTTCCAAAATTGCACCAAAATTCACTGTACTACATGATGTAAACTTAAACTAAACAGTCTAAACCTGCACCAAATTTAGAGAGCAACTAAACTTTTATTTTGTCCAGCATGGAAAGTTATGGAACTTTGCAAATCATTTCACTAGGAAATTAGTTTTTATTCCTGTAAAAGAAAATTGCATGGAAGTGACTTCCAAACCCATGCTTTTCCCCAGTCTATTTTCCTTCCATTAGCTGCATTGATATCAGAATGTACTTCTTTGGAGTACTGATGCAGGCAGTGAAAGAGTCAGCCCTTTTCTCCTCCTCTGAGGGTTCTGCTTATCAGAACAATCTCTGGCAGCAGGTTTATTTACAGAGTTGAGGCCACGGCCCCACTATCAGTATTTGGTCAGCATTTGGTCAGTATTTTTTCTCAGTAGTGGGAGCCAAAACCAGGAGTGGGTGATAAATACGGAATTGGTGACTTGTTTCTATTATACCTTTCCTCTGATTGTTCCTCACCTGGTTTTGGCTCCCACTCCTGAAAAAAAATACTGACCGAATACTGTCCAAATACTGATAGTGGGGCCATGGTCTTAGTGAGACACAGGTGCTGACCTGCTGACCTTTTCACTACCATCATCTGTACTCCAAATGAGTATGTGAAGACCCTCACAAGCTAACACAAAAACAGGAGGAAGTAGTGCAACAAGCCAAATGTTTTGTTCATCCCCTCTAAGTCTATGTTCACATGTTCAGTAATCATCTGTTGAAATGGATCCATCAGCAATCCATTGACAAAAAAAGTTGTGCAGACACAACTTTTTGGTCCACCTGAAAAAAACTGATTTCAACTAGATCCGTTTTCTTAACACTGAAGTCTATGGAAAACGGATCCGTTAATTACCCATCCGCTTTTCTCCCATTTGAAAAGGATCCATTTTTTGCTTATTAGAGGTGGAAAAATAATTATTTATCATATACTACTGGACATGTGAACTTTCAAGCAATCATTAGGGCTGAGCGGACCCGTGGAAGTTTGGGTTCTGGTACCCAACCCTAGCTTTATGCCAATGTTCAGTTCGGGTACCAGAACTGTACCCAAACCCCATTGAAAAGAATGGAGATCCGAACTTTTGATCCCCAAAAAAATTCTCTCTCTCTATTTGCAACTCTGAGCTGACTTCCGGGAGAAGACCGTGTGCGGCGTTTAGCCCCGGACACTAACTGACCTGTATGAACTCCAAACTTTTAAGTTCACGTTCGCTCATTTCTAGTAATCATCTATTTGAAACTGATCCAGTAAGCAAAAAATGGATCCTTTTCAAATTGGAGAAAATGTATGGCTAATTAATAAATCTGTTTTCCATAGACTTCACTGTTAATAAAACGGACCCAGTTGAAGTCAGTTTTTTTGAGGCGGACAAAAATGTTATGTCTTCACAGCTTTTTTGCCAATGGATTGCTGTTGGATCTGTTCTAACTGATGATCACTGGACATGTGAATATAGCCTAAAAGGAAGAAAAGAGGGGCTAGACCGTACATCTCCATGGATTTGGGGTTTCAATAGAGTAAACAAATACCAAGAGGCTGGTCCATTTTTTTTAACATAAGGCCATGCATGTACATCTTATGTACAGCACTGCGCATTTCAGTACAGAATATAAATGACATATCCATTTCATAAAATTCTAAAGTAAATATTTACTGTAAAAATACTTTCAGCTCGTTACCACCCCACGCGATTCCACAACACTTCCACACGAGCTATCCAACCTACGCTTACATTATTCCTTCTGTGAGTTGAAAGGGACGTCATGTATTTTTTTTTATTAAAAGCAATTAAAAATGAATGAAAGTGGTAATCCTATCAACAGCATCAGCGTACCTCAGCAGAGGTAAGGATTTCTTCCGGTAATTGCGGCTACAGTGAGAAGAACATTCACCATAATAGACACAAATAAGTAGAAACCTGATTATTTCATGGTCAATCCTAGCTCGTTTTGACAGAATCATGTTTGAATGTATGAGAAACATAACAGCATACAACATTTATAGTGTGTGCGCCCGTCCTCGAATCCACAATATTGGGAACGTTCCTTAAGATTCCGATTCTCTGGAGCAAGAAAATACTTTCATCTGTCACATACATATGCATAAATATATAAAAAAACACTTCCCCGCTGTATATTATCTGCTCTCTTTTATTATTTTCACAAGCTATGGCGCTTTCTCTCACTCAGTAAACATACTTTAATAACTCAGATTATCAAAAATTGATGAAGCGTGTTATGTTCTAAGGAAGCTGCGATGGTGAATGAGTGACATTTTATAGCCGCTGCCACAATTGAATAAAGCATGACTGTCCTTCGTCTGACAGCATTCAAGTTTGGTTGGCCTTTTCCCAGTACTTAAGATCCGACTTTTTTCTGTGTTTTTGTATAATGGCTTTTCGATGAATACATGCAGTGATTGACAGGATCTTATCACCGAACAGACAGCCAACGAAAGAAAAACACTATTTAAAGTTCTTCCATTGAATGCCCGGCCGGGCACATCATCGAGATCTGCTTGGGCCAAGCCATTATTTGCTAATTGATGTTTTTCTGTGTTGCAGGTTAAACAAAATAGTCTTGTGATCTAATTACGAAAGTGGTGTTCAGCCGTAAAGATTGCGACATCAGAGTTCTTAATATAGCCTTTGATATTCAGAGAACTAATAATCTTATTTGTCAGACAACAGCTTTTAGCAGATATTCCGATAGCTCAGTTAACATAATGGCATTGGGTCTCATGTTAGATGCATGGTGCAAACTATTTATAAACCACTAATTAATTTAGTGCGCAGAGTGCCAGTAATAGTTTTTATAGTACAAAGCAATATCCACAAGAAAATCATTCCCTTCTATATTTAGCCATTAGTGAGCTGAATAGAATAGACAACATAAGCTCAATAATTGTCTCCCCAAAAGACGTAAAGACGAAAATGAGCATGGATGAAAGACAACAAACTTGCACCCCCCCTACCCTCCAGTGCTTCCTGACTACGTTTCTCATAACACTTTTTTACATTGTTTACCAATAAAGGCAATGTTACCATAGCAGTAGTAGTAAATATTATTATTATTATTATTATTATTATTATTAACTAGAGATTCCCAAATCTTTTGAAATTCAAATCTGCCAACTTTGACAAATTTTTCCGAAAAATTTGATTTAGGGTGAATAAGTTCCCTTCTTGAATTGCAGTTACTTCAATATCCCTGTAAAAAAAAGATATATATATATATATAGCACTTTGAGGTCTCCAAGGATTGTATCTAACCCTGTTTAAGCTGATAAATGCAAACACGGCTTTAGTAATGTCAAAGTGACCTCCACTTATGGCTATAGGTAAATGTATGGTAATCGTTCTTCACTGCGGGTTTGTTACTCACTATCTGTACAGTATATTCTGAGATTCTTGACTTATTAGTAACCTGTGAGCTTTAGCATCTTCTGACTAAACAGATTCATCCGAAAATAGTTGCTGTGCTTTGTTCCCTGCCTCGGCTTTTATATAGTCTATCATAGACTGTGCTATACTATATGATGTGATAGCTACAAGACATTTTGAGGAAATGAAGCCATTCATTTTACCACATGTATAGTGTAATGTACTGAGTGGGGTGAAATGGTGAAAAAAAGCTTTATTCCACCATTGGCAATATGATCTTTCAGGTTTGTACAATTATGGTGAGATCATATCTAATTATTTTTTAATGTTATTATTATTTATTATTATAGCGCCATTTATTCCATGGCGCTTTACATGTGAAAAAAGTGGTATACATGGCAAAAACAATTACAATCATCTTTAACAAAACGTAACGGCGACTGGTAGAGGAGGTAAGAGAACCCTGCCCGCGAGGGCTCACAGTCTACAAGGGATGGGTGAGGATACAGTAGGTGAGGGTAGAGCTGATCGTGCAGTGGTATGATCGAGCGATGGTTACTGCAGGTTGTAGGCTTGTCGGAAGAGGTGGGTCTTCAGGTTCCTTCTCAAGGTTTCCACAGTAGGCGAGAGTCTGATGTGTTGGGGTACAGAGTTCCAGAGTAGGTGGGACGCACGGTGCGATTGTGGGAAGAGGAGATAAGAGGGGAGTAGTGAAGGAGATCTTGTGAGGATCAGAGGTTGCGTGCAGGTATATATCAGGAGACTAGGTCAGAGATATATGGAGGAGACAGGTTGTGGATGGCTTTGTATGTCATGGTTAGGGTTTTGAACTGGAGTCTCTGGGCAATGGGGAGCCAGTGAAGGAATTGGCAGAGAGGAGAGGCCGGGGAATAGCGGGGGAACAGGTGGATTAGTCAGGCAGCAGAGTTTAGAATACATTGGAGGGATGTGAGTGTGTTGTAAGGGAGGCCACAGAGCAGGCGGTTGCAGTAGTTGAGGCGGGAGATGATGAGGGAGTGCACTAGTGTTTTTGCAGATTCATGGTTGAGGAATGTGCGGATCCTGGAAATATTTTTGAGTTGGCAGGAAGTGGAAAGGGCTTGGATATGTGGTTTGAAGGAGAGATCAGAGTCCAGGGTTAACCTGAGGTAGTGAGCTTGCGGGACTGTGGAGAGTGAACAGCCATTGACTTTGATAGATGGTTCAGGTGGGGGGGATGAATGAGATGGTGGAAAGATGATGAATTATGTTTTATCAATTTTAAGTTTTAGTAATCTAGCAGAGAATAATTTAAAAAATTCAAAACTTTGTAAAAAATTAGTTTGTGTTGCCATTTTCTGAGACATATAACTTTTTTATTTTTCTTTTGAACTGTCATTTTTATTGGTATAATTTTTGGGTATATGCAATGTTTTGATCACTTTTTGTTGCAATTTTAGAAGGCGGTGCCGGGATTGAAAAATAGCAATTCTCTTGATTAGATCATTTTTCTCTGTCCACCATTTGCTGTATGGAATAATTAATTTTAAATTCTCAATGAATAGACTTTTATGGGCACATAAATACCAAATATGTTTATTATTTTATTTTTTCTGTTTATTTATTTATTTATTTTTTTTACACATTTTTACAAACTTTTTTTTACTTTCATTCACACATGATAACGAGCACTGTGAACGTTTTTGGAGTTTTAAGGCCCCTATACACATTAGGCTAAAGGTGGCCGCACCCAGCCTGATCGGTGGGATTGTCTGACAGTGTAGTCAGTATGAGAACATCCTAACTTGCCCTTTTCAAATGATGTCAGAGGGGAGAAGAGTCTGACCTGCTGAATTTCAGAGGCTCATCTTTTTGTTCTCCCTGGAGATAAGCCACTGCCAGAATAGTCTGGTAGTGGCCTTCTCATCGAGAACTTAAAGGGGATGTCCACCTTTGGGGATGATGTTTTTTTACTTAAATAAATGTATTGTGGGATAAAAATCATTATTGCAATGGGTTTTGCATTGAACGTTGTGCACCGTTTGCCTTAAAAAGCCAATTACTAAGATATGAGATGGCAGGTGCTACTGAAAAGATTCTATGTAGATAGAACGGAGAGGAGGAGGGAGGAGCTCTATCTCTAGCTCCTCCTCCTTCTATCTGTATAGATACGCTATCTGCGTTCTTAGACTCGGCTAGAGTCAGCTTTTTATCTAGCCGTGTCTAAGAACGCAGCTAGCGTTCGAAACGCGTCGGGCGTTTTTCTCATACCCCTTATCCACAACTCACAACTATGTTCACATGTATGCAGTAGTTATTGCTGTGTTTTCAAAGAAAACAATAAAGCTTTATGGATTTCATGAATTGAAGCTGGATCCTCACCTTTCTTGCAAGAGTAATTGATGTCTGGCAGAGACTTGATCCTGTGCTTCCAACACTCAAACTCACAGGGAGTTTCCATCATGGGTGAGCTGATATTTCTTTTTTTAAAGAAAAGTTATCTCTAACCCATATCAAGATACAGTATACAATTATAGTGGCTCTATAACCAGTGTTCCCAATACAAATAGTACAAATAGCATGAGGCTGGTTGGATCCATCCACACGAAGCACAGAAGGAAGACAGCACTGCAAGAAGAGAGGAGGCACCGGACCAAGACTAGCGACGGCCATTGGACCGGACCGCCCCATAGGCAAGGTCTTTTTTTTTGCCTTGCAGTGCGAATTGGAGTTATTATGGAATGCTGTCACATGGAGCTGAAAGCCATAAGCATCCCCAAAATAGATGTAAAACATATCCAACCGTAAAGGCAATAATCTCCCTTAGAAGATGACAGTCATAAACATACAGTATAAAGCATGGAAGATAGGTATATAAAGAAAAAATAAAAACAAAATCACATATACAGTCATGGCCAAAAGTATTGAGAATGAAACAAATAGTAATTTTTCCAAAGTTTACTGCTTCATTTTTTGTAATGGCAATTTGCATATACTCCTGAATGTCAAAGAGTGATCAGCTTAACAGCAATTACTGTACTTGCATAGTCAATATTTTCCCAGAAAATGAACTTTAACCCCCAAAACACATTTCAACATCATTGCAGTCCTGCCTTAAAAGGAGCAGCTAACATCGTTTTAGTGATTGATCCATTAACACAGGTGTGGGTGTTGATGAGGACAGGGCTGGCGATCAATCAGTCATGATTAAGTAAGAATGACATCACTGGACACTTTAAAAGGAGGCTGGTTCTTGGTATCATTGTTTCTCTTCAGTTAACCATGGTTATCTCTAAAGAAACACGTGCAGCCATCATTGCACTGCACAAAAATTGCCTAACAGGGAAGAGTATCGCAGCTACAAAGATTGCACCTCAGTCAACAATCTATCGCATCATCAAGAACTTCAAGGAAAGAGCTTCCATTGTTGTCAAAAAGGCTCCAGGGCGCCCAAGAAAGACCAGCAAGCGCCAGGACCGTATCTTAAAACTGTTTCAGCTGCGGGATCGGACTACCAGCAGTGCCGAGCTTGCTAAGGAATGGCAGCAGGCTGGGGTGAGTGCTTCTGCACGCACTGTGAGGCGGAGACTCTTTGAGCAAGGGCTGGTTTCAAGGAGGGCAGCAAAGAAGCCACTTCTCTCCAGAAAAAACATCAGGGACCGACTGATATTCTGCAAAAGGTACAGGGAGTGGACTCCTGAGGACTGGGGCAAAGTCATTTTCTCTGATGAATCCCCTTTTCGATTGTTTGGGACATCTGGAAAACAGCTTATTCGGAGAAGAGGTGAGCGCTACCACCAGTCTTGTTTCATGCCAACTGTAAAGCATCCTGAAACCATTCATGTGTGGGGTGGCTTCTCAGCCAAGGGAATCGGCTCACTCACAGTCTTGCCTAAAAACACAGCCATGAATAAAGAATGGTACCAGAATGTCCTCCAAGAGCAACTTCTCCCAACCGTCCAAGAGCAGTTTGGCGCCCAACAATGCCTTTTCCAGCATGATGGAGCACCTTGCCATAAAGCAAAGGTGATAACTAAATGGCTCATGGAACAAAACATAGAGATTTTGGGTCCATGGCCTGGAAACTCCCCAGATCTTAATCCCATTGAGAACTTGTGGTCAATCATCAAGAGACGGGTGGACAAACAAAAACCAACAAATTCTGGCAAAATGCAAGCATTGATTATGCAAGAATGGACTGCTATCAGTCAGGATTTGGTCCAAAGTTGATTGAGAGCATGCCAGGGAGAATTACAGAGGTCTCGAAGAAGAATGGGCAACACTGCAAATATTGACTTGCTGCATTAACTCATTCTAACTGTCAATATAACCTATTGGTACTCATAATATGATTGCAATTATATTTCTGTATGTGATATAAACACCAGACAAACACTAATAAAAACCAGAGGCCAGCAGATCATGTGAAAATATAATTTTGGTGTCATTCTCAAAACTTTTGGCCATGACTGTAGAACAATGTGATAACTAACATAGAATTAGTTCCTGTCGGCTTGATGTTCAAAGATGGTAAATGCTTATAAATCCAAATTTTTGGATCACCCATATGTAGATACGGGGCGCACAAATTGGTAACTCCCATCACAGCACTAAATATTAAGGATGAAATAAAAAATGAAAGGAATAAAATGTATTTAAGAACAATACATGAATTGCCAACAATGAAGTTATAAAATAGGATACAGAAAATGCAGGAGAGCAGTTGAAAATCTCCCTATATAAGAGAAAAGACGAGAACTCAAGATTCTCATTCGGGCCCGTGGAGCCGCGGTGTCCAAGATGATGATCCATCTGGCCTCTTTTTGGCCCATCAATACCATGTACTTTAAGTGTTTTCAGGTTGCAGTTATGCATTGCCCGAAAATGACAAGGTAGATACTTGAGCTCCCAGGGATCGGCCACTGTCCTGGCTGCGCCAATGTCCTTCACATACTTTAGTATTATATTGACTTAAATAAGGCCTCATTCAGACATCTGATTTTTTTGCGAAAATCGGACCAATTATTCTGATAAGACTCTGATCAGAGTTTGATCAGTGTTTGATCCAGTATGGTACGAGTGTCATACGATTTTCTCATACATTGAGAAATAAAAAAAAAAATTCTCCACCTTCTCCATTCTGGCATTCCGTGAAAATCTGTCATCTGAGTGGGGTCGCATTTTTTTCAAGGATCCATTGACTTGCATTGCTGATTTTCATCCAACCCTCGGATCAAAATCGGACATGTCTCTGATATTTTCTGCAGACCACTTGGTCCAAGGAAAAAAGTTGGACATGTGACTGGCCCCATAGACTATCACAGCTACGAGTGTTAACCATGAAAAACATGGATAGCACTCATACATGAAAATTGGATGTCCGAATGATGTCTTAAAGAGAGCTACAGGGATGGGAAGATGGTTGTACTCAGAGCTAAAGCGGAGAGGGGAGAAAGCATGTACAACCTCAGCAATAGCAGAGAAAACAGACACCAGACTCGATCTGGAAATAAGTGCAGGATGAAGGCTGTGCGGAAGTATGAGCTTATAAAGACAACAGCACCACATCCCGAAACCTAAGAAATTCAATCCAATAGTATATGGTGCATAATGTCCGCTCTACCTTATACAGGGCGGTCCAAAAGTAGGTGGACAGAAAGTGTAATAAAGTTATGAAGGGGTAGATTTATCAAACCTGGTGTAAAGAGAAACTGGCTCAGTTGTCCTTAGCAACCAATCAGATTCCACTTTTCATTCCTCATAGACTCTTTGGAAAATGAAAGGTGGAATCTGATTGGTTGCTATGGGCAACTGAGCCAGTTTCACAGATCTAGTTTTCACAGATAGATCACACCCAAATCTGTTTTCTTTTCAGATAATTCAGATAACACATAATGGCAAATAATTTAAATACAGATCAAAGAAAATGGATTTTAACAGAGTATTGGAAATCTCAAAATGCTGAAACCGTTAGAGCAAATTGGGTTGAAACATTTGGTACTCAAGCCCCAAAGAGACAAACCATTTACCGCATTCTTGACAAATTCATTGCCACTGGCTCAATCCTTAATGCTCCAAAAACTGGTTGACCCCAAACAGTCTGTACAGAAGATAATAAACAACTTGTTGCTGAACCATTTGTTCACAGGCCAAAAAATCCACCAGAAGAGCCTCTTTGGAATTGGAAATTTCACGAGCTTCTATCATGCGAATCCTGAAATCTATTGGGTGAAAAGCTTATCGTCCACGTCTAATTCATGGTTTATTGGAGGATGATCCAGACAGGCGGCTGCAATTTAGTGAGATTATGCTTAACGAAATTGAAGAAAATCCAGTCATTTTAGATAACATTATGTGGAGTGACGAAGCTTCTTAAAAATTATCCGGCCATATTAACAGACATAATTGTATTTACTGGTATAATGAGAACATGCATTTAACATCAGAGCAACAACTAAATGAACCTGGGGTCAATGTTTGGGGTGGTATTTCAAGTTTTGGTGTTTTAGGACGAATATTTTTTGATGGAACAGTCACAGGAGATAAGTATCTCGAAATTCTAATGAATCAAGTTGTTCCCCAGTTATAGCAACAGACTAATTCAAATGACCTTTATTTCCAACAAGATGGGGCCCCTCCACATTATTCAAGAGTAGTCCGCCAGTATCTTGATGAAACATTTCCTAATAAATGGATTGGCCGAAGAGGCCCACTTCATTGGCCGGCACGTTCACCAGACTTGACCCCAATGGATTTTTTCTTTTGGGGGGTACTCAAGGACGAAGTTTATAGTCGAAAACCAAAAAGTGTCAGTGATTTGAAAAATTACATAAGAGATGCATTTCAAGAAATTAATACTAGAGATGAGCGTTGTTCTACTCGAACTGTTCGCCAATCTCAAATTTGAGCTGTTTTGGGCGGTGTTCGAGCCGTTCGGCGAACACGAACAATTTGAGAAAAATTCAGCTGTTCGAGGTTATGTTCGATAACTGTTAGTGCACCAAAATCATAACTGGATTTTTTCTCAGTAATGATGAAAATTAATGTTAATACACAGTTTGAGTGTACAGCGGGGTGGGGGGAGGGGCAGGGGATGGATCTCTGCAGGAACAATGAAGATCTCCATTTTTTTTTCTCTTTCCCGCATTTGCAGTGGGGAGGTGCAATCTGTCAGCCTATCAGCAGCGCACACACGGAGCGAAGTGCTTTTTTTCACACAAGCAAGTGCATGTGTCATTGGCAGTGTATGTCACATGTCCTTGCCCTATAAGACCCAGCCATTTTCCCCGTCGCCACCATTTTCTCACTGCTGCAGCTGCGTGTTAGACGGCACCGGTGTTGCTGTGTGCGCTATACCTTGTTAATTTCAAGCCAATTTTCGCACAAATCTACAGATAGCTTGGGAGTAGGGAATAGTTGTGAATGCAATCCTTTTAAGGACTAGGTTACAGCATTTCCTACGACTTTTATCAGGCAGGTCTGTGCTCTTAAATAGATAGATTGTGGGAGTAAAGACTAATTGTAATTGGAGTCCTTTTCAGGACTAGGTTACATCAGTTCCTATCAGTTTTTGCCAGGCAGGTCTGTGCCAGTGCTGTGCAAGTTTTTTTCACAGCATTTGGCTGAATCTAGCAAAGCTAATCCTTTTTGGCCTATTGCAGAGTGTGTTAGTCAGTGGAGTAGTCTATCTGTGTTGCAAGATATACCACCTGTGTATAGAATACCAATTTTTTTACTGCACCTAGTGAAGTAAAATCTTTTGGGCATAGCATCATTCTATTAGTCCATCTATACTGACCTCCATCAGGTTGCAAATTGAATATAATTTTTTTCTGCATCTAGCTCTGCAAAAATATTGGGCTTCTAGCTGTGTGTGGGACTTGTTCTATTAATCCATCTATACAGACCTCCATCAGGTTGCAAACTGAATATATTTTTTTCTGCATCTACCTCTGAAAAAATATTGGGCTTCTAGCTGTGTGTGGGACTTGTTCTATTAATCCATCTATACATACCTCCATCAGGTTGCAAACTGAATATATTTTTTTCTGCATCTACCTCTGAAAAAATATTGGGCTTCTCGCTGTGTGTGGGACTTGTTGTATTAGTCCATCTATACTGACCTCCATCAGGTTGCAAACTGAATATATTTTTTTCTGCATCTACCTCTGAAAAAATATTGGGCTTCTAGCTGTGTGTGGGACTTGTTGTATTAGTCCATCTATACTGACCTCCATCAGGTTGCAAACTGAATATATTTTTTTCTGCATCTACCTCTGAAAAAATATTGGGCTTCTAGCTGTGTGTGGGACTTGTTCTATTAATCCATCTATACAGACCTCCATCAGGTTGCAAACTGAATATATTTTTTTCTGCATCTACCTCTGAAAAAATATTGGGCTTCTAGCTGTGTGTGGGACTTGTTCTATTAATCCATCTATACAGACCTCCATCAGGTTGCAAACTGAATATATTTTTTCTGCATCTACCTCTGAAAAAATATTGGGCTTCTAGCTGTGTGTGGGACTTGTTCTATTAACCCATCTATACAGACCTCCATCAGGTTGCAAACTGAATATATTTTTTTCTGAATCTACCTCTGAAAAAATATTGGGCTTCTAGCTGTGTGTGGGACTTGTTCTATTAATCCATCTATACAGACCTCCATCAGGTTGCAAACTGAATATATTTTTTTCTGCATCTACCTCTGAAAAAATATTGGGCTTCTAGCTGTGTGTGGGACTTGTTCTATTAATCCATCTATACAGACCTCCATCAGGTTGCAAACTGAATATATTTTTTTCTGCATCTACCTCTGAAAAAATATTGGGCTTCTAGCTGTGTGTGGGACTTGTTCTATTAATCCATCTATACAGACCTCCATCAGGTTGCAAACTGAATATATTTTTTTCTGCATCTACCTCTGAAAAAATATTGGGCTTCTAGCTGTGTGTGGGACTTGTTGTATTTGTCCATCTATACTGACCTCCATCAGGTTGCAAACTGAATATATTTTTTTCTGCATCTACCTCTGAAAAAATATTGGGCTTCTAGCTGTGTGTGGGACTTGTTCTATTAATCCATCTATACAGACCTCCATCAGGTTGCAAATTGAATATAATTTTTTTCTGCATCTAACCCAGCCAATAGTTTTGGCCTAATACCACAGTTTGGCCACTCAGCTCTGCTCGGTTCCCATCCATGGTTTTTTTGTGCAAACAACTCCAGAGTTGTGAATTAGTTAACCACCAAAATGAGTGGAAAAAGGCCTGCTGCTGGTGGAAAGGGGAATAGGCGTGTTGGGAAGGGGAAAAAAGGTTGTGTCCGTGGGGTAGGTGTTAAAGCAACAGTAACATCTGCAGAAGAAAGACCATCTTCCAGCCAAACTAAAATGTCTACTTCTTTTAGCGGACAATGTGATAAGATCCCTTTCTTACGGCCACGCCAATCGCTACAAATTCCAGATGAGGCACAAAAACAGCAGGTGCTTCAACGGATATCAGGTGCTCCTTTAAGTGGGCTCTCCTCCACATCAACTTCAACATCACAAATACTCCAGTCCTCAAAGGTGTCACCCCAATCGCACTTGCTTCCTCACAGCTCCCAAATCTCCAGCTGCCCGTCTGAGTATGAGGTAGAACAGATGGTTGAGTCTGCAGAGCTGTTTACTCATACTATAGCCTGGGAATCAGAGGTTGACTCCAGCGCTTCTGTGAATCCAGACGAGGAAATGATCTGCACTGATGCCCAGAATCTTTATGAGTCGGATCCAGGACCAGACGCAGAAGGTTCTGACCATAATGTAGACCCTCATTCCAAAACTATAACTCCTGTTGGTGGAGACAATGAGGAAGACGATGATAAGACTCAAATACCTGATTGGAGCGACAACTTTAGTTTTTTGTCAGGGCAGGAACAGGTTGGGTCTGAGGACGACGGGTGTGATAACACAAAGGGTGATGATGATGAGGTTGGAGATCCCACTTACTGTCAACCCACAGTCAGCCAAGAGATGAGGTCAGCAGAGGAGGTGGAGGAAGATGCTAGTGACGACGAGGTCAGGTTGCGCCTTCCTGGACAGAGACGTAGTACTGGAAGCACGTCAACAACTGCATCCTCAAACACAACTCTGCCTCTCACCACAAGTCGTGGTGGCTCTTCAGGTCGCATGGGTGCTAAGCCTTGCATAGCCTGGGCATTTTTTCAGATCGATAAAGATGACCCAACTCGTGTTGTCTGGAACATTTGTCAGCAAAAGCTAAGTAGAGGCCAAAAAATACATAGTTTGAGTACTTCATGCATGAACCGGCACATGGACATGAAGCATAAGTTGCAGTGGGAAGCTCAGTGTGCTACAATGCGGCCTAGCTGGCCGGGCCAACCACCGTCTGCCATATCTTGTGCATCCGCGGCCTCTTCATCCTCTGTGACTGGGGGGACAGCAGTCACACCTGTTTTGGGGCGCAGACCTGCCACCTCTTTACCCGCAACAGCCAGCGTGATTGGCAGGTCATCATTTTCTTTGGAGGTGGTAACACCAGCTGGTGTTGAGCGCTGTCCGACATCGATAGCACCACCTTTGGATCAAGGCAACCTAACATGTCCGCCTGCATCTTCCTCACAGACCGGCAGTTTGCCGGGGACACCCTTATCAACCCCGTCTAAGCACAATAGCCAGCCCTCGGTCCCTCAGATGTGGACAAGTAAAAGACCATTTCCTCCTAGCCATGAGAAAGCTAAGAGGTTGAATTTCACCATCTGCAAGCTCTTGGCTACAGAAATGCTGCCTTTCCGCCTGGTGGACACAGAGGATTTTCGAGACCTTATGTCCGTCGCAGTGCCCCAGTACCAGATGCCCAGTCGGCACTACTTCTCAAAGAAAGGTGTGCCTGCGCTCCACCAGCATGTCGCACACAACATCACCGCTTCTTTGAGAAACTCTGTGTGTGACAGGGTGCATTTCACCACAGACACTTGGACGAGTAGGCATGGACAGGAGCGTTACATGTCGCTGACTGGGCACTGGGTAACTATGGTGACAGCAGGACAAGGGGCTGCTGTCCAAGTCTTGCCGTCCCCACGAGTTGTGCGTCAATCCTCTTTATGTCAAAGTTCCTCCACTGCTTCTGCCTCCTCAACCTCCTCTCGGTCTTCCACCTGCACCCAAAGCCTGTCTGGTCATGCCACAAGCTTTCTAACTGTGCAGAAGGGATCCTGCACACCTCCTTACTATGCTGGCAGTAGGGCTCAACGTCATCAGGCGGTTTTTACATTGAAATGTCTGGGAAATGTGAGTCACACAGCTGAGGAGTTGTGGTCAGCTCTGGAGAACCAATTTCATGAATGGTTGTCTCCACTGGACCTGAAACCAGGGAAGGCCGTGTGCGACAATGCTGCAAACCTGGGTGCGGCCCTTCGCCGGGGCAATGTCACACACGTGCCTTGTATGGCTCACGTGTTGAACCTGGTTGTCCAGCAATTTTTAGCCCACTATCCCAGACTAGATGGCCTTCTGCAGAGGGCACGGTCGCTGTGTGCTCACTTCCGCCGTTCGCATCCCGCAGCTCAGCAACTTACATCTCTACAGAAGTCGTTGGGCCTGCCACTTCACCGGCTAAAATGCGATGTGCCTACCCGGTGGAATTCAACTCTGCACATGTTGCAGCGACTGTGGCAGCACCGACAAGCCCTGGTGCAATACGTTCTGACGTATAGCCTGGGCCAACGAGATTCAGAGGTGGGGCAAATCACGCTGGAGGAGTGGTCTCAGATCAGGGACCTATGCACCCTTCTGCACAGTTTTGAAATGGCGACGAAGATGTTTAGTGCTGACGATGCCATTATCAGCATGACTATTCCGGTGATTTACATGCTGGAGCACATGTTAAACAGAATTCGGAGTCAGGTGGTGGCACAAGAGGAGGTGGAGGAAGTAGAGGAGGAGGAGTTGTATGCGGAAGGGCTAACATCTGCAAGGTCCAGACGGTCGGCAGCACCAAGGCGGCAGGCATGTGAGGGTGGGGGAGATGGTTTTACCAGGGCGCATGGTAGCAGCCAAACTAGTGAGGAAGGTGCAGGAGCCCAGGAAGAAGTGGAGGACGAACTGATGGAAGACTCATCAGATGAGGGATACCTTGATCACATTTCTGTTGTGCGAGGTTGGGGGGAGAGGACAGAGGAAGGAAGCATGATTGTTACCTCGCCACCAACACAACAGGGACTTGGTGCTCCTGGATGCGCAACACACATGAGTGCCTTCTTACTGCACTACCTGCAACATGACCCTCGAATTGTGAGAATTAGAAATAATCCTGACTACTGGGTTGCCACACTGTTAGATCCCCGGTACAAAAGTAAATTTGCAGAAATTATTCCTGCCATAGAAAGGGATGCACGCATGCAGGAGTATCAGCAGAGACTGTTGCAGAATCTTACATGTGCTTTTCCACAAAATACCAGTGGTGCACGTAGTGAATCTCACAGTTCCAACTTGCCAACCGTGGGACCGTCAAGTGTTCAGCACTCAAACCGTAACAGAACCACAGTATCTGCTGGTAACATCAATTTTGCGGAATCATTTCACCACTTTTTTAGCCCATCCTTTGCAAGGCCACAGGAGACAAGAAGTCTGACACATAGTCAACGCCTAGAGACGATGGTACAGGAGTATCTCCAAGTAAACATTGAAGCCACGACTGTGTCACTGGACCCTTGCTCTTTTTGGGCTTCCAATCTGGATAAATGGCCGGAGCTAGCCACTTACGCCTTGGAGATCTTGTCATGCCCCGCAGCCAGCGTTCTGTCTGAAAGTGTGTTCAGCGCTGCTGGTGGTGTGCTGACAGATAAGCGCACGCGGCTCTCCACTGATAATGTAGACAGACTCACGTTCATAAAGATGAACAAATCATGGATCCGAAACGACTTTTCTACCCCTGTGTCATCCTGGGGAGAGTAAAAGCTTGATGATTGGTTAAAATCACCCTACCAACCGTTTTAAGCTTTCAAATTACTAATCATGTTTATCTGTATCTTGGCTGGAAAATAATTTGGGCTTTGTAGCAGTGTGCAGCACTGATTCTATTAGGCCATCTATAATAAGCTCCACCAGATTTAAAATTACTAATCATGTTTATCTGTATCTTGACTGGAAAATAATTTGGGCTTTGTAGCAGTGTGCAGCACTGATCCTATTAGGCCATCTATACTAAAGCTTCACCAGATTTAAAATTAATAATAATTTTTAGCTGCATCTAGCCCGGAAAATAATTTTGGGGCTCCGAGATGCGCACGACACATAAGTGCCTTCTTGCTGCACTACCTGCAGCATGACCCTCATATTGTCAGAATTCAAAGTAATCATGACTACTGGGTTGCCACACTCTTAGATCCCCCAAACTTTTCGATCAACCTTTTCATTTTAATAAAGACCAAAAAAATGGTCATTTTTGAAATTATAAGCATTAGCAGGTTGTTAGAAACTGAAATCAAACAGTTTTCAACTCAAAACTTTATTCTAGGTGATGTTACATTTTCACATAGGACCCCTTGTTCGAAAGGAGCTTCTGAACTCTCTCGTCCATTGAATTTGTCAGGTTTTGGATGGTTTCTGCTTCAATTGTTTTGCATGAGGACAGAATACCCTCCCAGAGCTGTTGCTTAGATGTGAACTGCCTCCCGCCATCATAGACACTCCTTTTAATGATGCTCCAAAGGTTCTGAATGGGGTAGAGGTCAGGGGAGCATGGGGGTCACACCATAAGTTTGTCCCCTTTTATGCCCATATCAGCCAGAGATGCAGATGTTTTATGTGCAGCATGAGATGGTGCATTATCATGCAGAAAAATGATCTTGCTGTGAAATACACGGTTCTTCTTCTTGAACCATGGCAGGAAGTGCTGTTTGAGAAAATCCACATACATTATTGAGTTCATCTTTAGCGCCTTCAGGGATCCTAAAGGGGCCGACAATCTCTCTCCCCATGATTCCAGCCCAAAACATTACTCCACCTCCTCCTTGTTGGCGCTGTAGCCGTGTTTGCGTGGGGTGTCCATCAACCAGCCATCCTCCACTCCATCCATCTGGACCATCGAGCGCTGCACGGCACTCATCCGTGAACAAAACAGTTTTGAAATCAATCTTCATGTAATGTTTGGCCCACTGGAGCCGTTTCTGCTTGTGTGAAGTGGATAGAGGAGGTCGACAGGATGGCGTATGCACAGCTGCAAACCTCTGAAGGACCCTGCATCTTGTTGTTCGGGGGACGTTGGAGGCACAAGCAGCTTCAAAAACTTGTCTGCTGCTATGACAAGGCTTTTTTGCCGCTGCTCTTTCAACCTGACGTAATTGCCTGTAGGAAAGAGTCCTCAATTTGCCCTTATCAGCACGCACACGTGTGTACTGTGAATCAGCTACATACTTCTTGATTGCCAAGACACTTCATCCTGATCATCGCACAATGTTGATTGTAGTCATGCCTTGACCTAAACACTCCACAATTTGTTGCTTCTCAGCAGCCGACACATCCTTTTTCTTTCCCATTTTGGCAGAAAATGTAGGCTGCTTAATAATGTGAGACAGCCTTCTTATGTAGTCTTGCCTTTCATTGGACACACCTGCCAAACTAATTAGCACAGGTGTCTGCAATTGCTTACAGTGATATAAAGAGCCCTGACACACATCACCATCAGTGAGTTTAACTGACAAACAAACAAATTCTTCCCTTATCACTCCTAAACACTTTTTGCATAATAATTTGGAACGCAGTGTACATGTGCTTTTCCACAAAACACCAGTGGTTCACGTAGTGAATCTTACAGTTCTAACTTGCCAACCGTGGTCTGTATGGAGTTGTTCAATAAAGGGCCCAAAATTAAGATAACATAGATGGGAGAGGTCTCTATGAATAGGAATTCCTAAGTATTTGATACCCTGTGAGGGCCAGGCAAAGGGAAAGTTGGACTGGATGGAATCCTATATGGATTTGGCGAGGGAGACATCGAGGGCCTCAGACTTCGCTGCATTGATTTTAAAATTTGACCATGTAACAAAGTGATCTATTTCAGCCATAACAGCATGGATGGATATATGTGATTGAGTGATATATACTAGGACATCATCAGCAAATAGAGAGCACTTGTACTCGATGCCTCCCACCTCAATCCACCTAATATTGGGGTTATGGCGAATTGATGAGAGCAGGTGCTCCGTCACTAGGATGTATAAGAGAGGGGACAGAGGACATCCCTGCCTTGTCCCATTGGTGATTGTGAAAGGTGATGAAAATGTTCTGATGCGCCCCCTGGGCCTTGGGACACCCGGAGCCGGACCCTTTTTGGTGGATGCTGGTGGTTGTAGTCTTCGTGGCGGCGACCCGGTTCCGTGGCTCAGGGTGGTCAAACCAGTGGCGGAACTATTTATGTGGTTTTGATGTTTAAATGTCCGACTACGCCACCCGTGGATTGCGGTCAGAGTGAACCGCCGCTGCAGGGCAGACCGCTGAGGCTGGTGTTGTGGGTGCAGCAGAGCGTAGCATAACTCCCCACGGGAGGAGTATAGCCTCAGGGCAGTGTATGCGGAGGATGGGGGTGATGGTGCAGGGCAGCAGCAGTAACGACACGGAGTCAGTGATGCAGTCCAGGGCCTTTACTCACAGTTCTTATTATCCAGACCACGTCTGCAGGTAACGGCTGCCCACGTCGTACTGTGCTCACCAGGTGAGGGGCTCAGACAACTCCCAGATAACTTTGGAGCGCTTCACAGGACCCCCTTTGTGTGTCCTTTGTCTGGCCTTTCTTACCAACCATTCTGTCCGGCTGCCTCGGGCCTCCTCTTGGTAAACTTGGCGCCAGTTTCCCTGACCCTATGTGGTGCCTTCCTAGCGGGTGTAGCGAGGGGCTGCGCCACATAAAATGTCACAGCCTCCTGTTTCTAGCTGAGGGTCATTTCCTGCCTCCACTAGTTTCGGGGACCGGTCTCCCCCTTTGGCCTGACCCCTCCACGCAGGTGGATTCGGGCGTGCGGTGGCGACTCGCCCGTCCGCACCCCTGGGATCCCTTCATTCCTCGTTCCTGGAGCCTTCTCCGCTCCTCTTCCTTCCTTCTCCCTCTTCCAGGCCTGGGACTCTGTTACTAGGCCCGCCTCCGGAGCAGAGCTCATGCAGAGCCCCTGCTCCCTGCCACTTCTGCTCAGACTTCTCTGCACTGAACTAAGATGGTGCCCACCTTTTATACTCCCTTCTCAATGCACCCAGGAAGTGCTTCCTCCCTGCTCCTGCACTACAGGGTTCCCCTTCCTCAGTGTTCCCTCCCCCCACTCCAGCCAGGGACAGGGACTGTCGTGCCCATCTCAGAGGCATATTGGTCGCCCTGCCCCACGGCAATGTGGTGTAATGCATGCAGGTGTCGGGTCCTGATCCACACTCCATCCTTACCTGAGAGTGAGATATCACACCTCTGGGTGAGGTGCAATACCTCTGTAGCAACCGAGCCCTCAGGGTGCTACAGTTCCATTTATCTTCAGCCTAGGTGACGTATTGTGATACAGGACCGTGATTTTGGCTATAAAAGGGTCCCCTAGACCCCTACCCCAAACTTTTTAAGAGAATCATATATGGCGTGCCAGGAGACTCTATGGAATGCTTTCTCAGCATCCAACGAGAGTATCTAATTACAAATTTTTAACTGCATCTAGCCCAGGAAATACTTTGTGCCTAGTAGCAGTGTCTGCTAGTCAGCGGATTATCCCGGCTGTTAAGCAAGCTACACCACCTGTAGTTTAGACACTTAATTTTTTCAAAGGAAATGCTTCGGGACCAAGGGATTAGAGATGAGCGTTGTTCTACTCGAACTGTTCGCCAATCTCAAATTCGAGCTGTTTTGGGCGGTGTTCGAGCCGGTCGGCGAACACGAACAATTTGAGAAAAATTCGGCTGTTCGAGGTTATGTTCGATAACTGTTCGTGCACCAAAATCATAACTGGATTTTTTCTCAGTAATGATGAAAATTAATGTTAATACGCAGTTTGAGTGTACAGCGGGGCGGGGGGAGGGGCAGGGGATGGATCTCTGCAGGAACAATGAAGATCTCCATTTTTTTTTCTCTTTCCCGCATTTGCAGTGGGGAGGTGCAATTTGTCAGCCTATCAGCAGCGCACACACGGAGCGAAGTGCTTTTTTTCACACAAGCAAGGGCATGTGTGATTGGCACTGTATGTCACATGTCCTTGCCCTATAAGACCAAGCCATTTTCCCCGTCGCCACCATTTTCTCACTGCTGCAGCTGCGTGTTAGACGGCACCGCTGTTGCTGTGTGCGCTATACCTTGTTAATTTCAAGCCAATTTTCGCACAAATATACAGATAGCTTGGGAGTAGGGAATAGTTGTGATTGCAGTCCTTTTAAGGACTAGGTTACAGCATTTCCTACGACTTTTATCAGGCAGGTCTGTGCTCTTAAATAGATAGATTGTGGGAGTAAAGACTAATTGTAATTGGAGTCCTTTTCAGGACTAGGTTACATCAGTTCCTATCAGTTTTTGCCAGGCAGGTCTGTGCCAGTGCTGTGCAAGTTTTTTTCACAGCATTTGGCTGAATCTAGCAAAGCTAATCCTTTTTGGCCTATTGCAGAGTGTGTTAGTCAGTGGAGTAGCCTATCTGTGTTGCAAGATATACCACCTGTGTATAGAATACCAATTTTTTTACTGCACCTAGTGAAGTAAAATCTTTTGGGCATAGCATCATTCTATTAGTCCATCTATACTGACCTCCATCAGGTTGCAAACTGAATATAATTTTTTTCTGTATCTAGCTCTGAAAAAATATTTGGGCTTCTAGCGGTGTGTGGGACTTGGTCTATTAGTCCATCTATACTGACCTCCATCAGGTTGCAAATTAAAAATAATTTTTTTCTTCATTTAGCTCTGAAAAAATATTTGGGCTTCTAGCAGTGTGTGGGACTTGTGCTATTAGTCCTTCTATACTGACGTCCAGCAGGTTGCAAATTTAATATAATTTTTTTCTGCATCTAGCTCTGAAAAAATATTTGGGCTTCTAGCGGTGTGTGGGACTTGGTCTATTAGTCCATCTATACTGACCTCCATCAGGTTGCAAATTAAAAATAATTTTTTTCTGCATCTAGCTTTGAAAAAATATTTGGGCTTCTAGCAGTGTGTGGGACTTGGTCTATTAGTCCATCTATACTGACCTCCATCAGGTTGCAAATTAAAAATAATTTTTTTCTGCATCTAGCTCTGAAAAAATATTTGGGCTTCTAGCAGTGTGTGGGACTTGGTCTATTAGTCCATCTATACTGACCTCCATCAGGTTGCAAATTGAATAAAAAAATTTTCTGCATCTAGCTCTGAAAAAATATTTGGGCTTCTAGCGGTGTGTGGGACTTGGTCTATTAGTCCATCTATACTGACCTCCATCAGGTTGCAAATTAAAAATAATTTTTTTCTGCATCTAGCTCTGAAAAAATATTTGGGCTTCTAGCAGTGTGTGGGACTTGGTCTATTAGTCCATCTATACTGACCTCCATCAGGTTGCAAATTAAAAATAATTTTTTTCTTCATTTAGCTCTGAAAAAATATTTGGGCTTCTAGCAGTGTGTGGGACTTGTTCTATTAGTCCTTCTATACTGACGTCCAGCAGGTTGCAAATTGAATATAATTTTTTTCTGCATCTAGCTCTGAAAAAATATTTGGGCTTCTAGCGGTGTGTGGGACTTGGTCTATTAGTCCATCTATACTGACCTCCATCAGGTTGCAAATTAAAAATAATTTTTTTCTGCATCTAGCTCTGAAAAAATATTTGGGCTTCTAGCAGTGTGTGGGACTTGGTCTATTAGTCCATCTATACTGACCTCCATCAGGTTGCAAATTAAAAATAATTTTTTTCTGCATCTAGCTCTGAAAAAATATTTGGGCTTCTAGCAGTGTGTGGGACTTGGTCTATTAGTCCATCTATACTGACCTCCATCAGGTTGCAAATTAAAAATAATTTTTTTCTGCATCTAGCTCTGAAAAAATATTTGGGCTTCTAGCAGTGTGTGGGACTTGGTCTATTAGTCCATCTATACTGACCTCCATCAGGTTGCAAATTAAAAATAATTTTTTTCTGCATCTAGCTCTGAAAAAATATTTGGGCTTCTAGCAGTGTGTGGGACTTGGTCTATTAGTCCATCTATACTGACCTCCATCAGGTTGCAAATTGAATAAAAAAATTTTCTGCATCTAGCTCTGAAAAAATATTTGGGCTTCTAGCGGTGTGTGGGACTTGGTCTATTAGTCCATCTATACTGACCTCCATCAGGTTGCAAATTAAAAATAATTTTTTTCTGCATCTAGCTCTGAAAAAATATTTGGGCTTCTAGCAGTGTGTGGGACTTGGTCTATTAGTCCATCTATACTGACCTCCATCAGGTTGCAAATTAAAAATAATTTTTTTCTTCATTTAGCTCTGAAAAAATATTTGGGCTTCTAGCAGTGTGTGGGACTTGTTCTATTAGTCCTTCTATACTGACGTCCAGCAGGTTGCAAATTGAATGTAATTTTTTTCTGCATCTAGCTCTGAAAAAATATTTGGGCTTCTAGCGGTGTGCGGGACTTGGTCTATTAGTCCATCTATACTGACCTCCATCAGGTTGCAAATTAAAAATAATTTTTTTCTGCATCTAGCTCTGAAAAAATATTTGGGCTTCTAGCAGTGTGTGGGACTTGGTCTATTAGTCCATCTATACTGACCTCCATCAGGTTGCAAATTAAAAATAATTTTTTTCTGCATCTAGCTCTGAAAAAATATTTGGGCTTCTAGCAGTGTGTGGGACTTGGTCTATTAGTCCATCTATACTGACCTCCATCAGGTTGCAAATTGAATAAAAAAAATTTCTGCATCTAGCTCTGAAAAAATATTTGGGCTTCTAGCGGTGTGTGGGACTTGGTCTATTAGTCCATCTATACTGACCTCCATCAGGTTGCAAATTAAAAATAATTTTTTTCTGCATCTAACCCAGCCAATAGTTTTGGCCTAATACCACAGTTTGGCCACTCAGCTCTGCTCGGTTACCATCCATTGTTTTTTTGTGCAAACAACTCCAGAGTTGTGAATTAGTTAACCACCAAAATGAGTGGAAAAAGGCCTGCTGCTGGTGGAAAGGGGAATAGGCGTGTTGGGAAGGGGAAAAAAGGTTGTGTCCGTGGGGTAGGTGCAGAAGAAAGACCATCTTCCAGCCAAACTAAAATGTCTACTTCTTTTAGCGGACAATGTGATAAGATCCCTTTCTTACGGCCACGCCAATCGCTACAAATTCCAGATGAGGCACAAAAACAGCAGGTGCTTCAACGGATATCAAGTGCTCCTTTAAGTGGGCTCTCCTCCACATCAACTTCAACATCACAAATACTCCAGTCCTCAAAGGTGTCACCCAAATCGCACTTGCTTCCTCACAGCTCCCAAATCTCCAGCTGCCCGTCTGAGTATGAGGTAGAACAGATGGTTGAGTCTGCAGAGCTGTTTACTCATACTATAGCCTGGGAATCAGAGGTCGACTCCAGCGCTTCTGTGAATCCAGACGAGGAAATGATCTGCACTGATGCCCAGAATCTTTATGAGTCGGATCCAGGACCAGACGCAGAAGGTTCTGACCATAATGTAGACCCTCATTCCCAAACTGTAACTCCTGTTGGTGGAGACAATGAGGAAGACGATGATAAGACTCAAATACCTGATTGGAGCGACAACTTTAGTTTTTTGTCAGGGCAGGAACAGGTTGGCTCTGAGGACGACGGGTGTGATAACGCACAGGGTGATGATGATGAGGTCGGAGATCCCACTTACTGTCAACCCACAGTCAGCCAAGAGATGAGGTCAGCAGAGGAGGTGGAGGAAGATGCTAGTGACGACGAGGTCAGGTTGCGCCTTCCTGGACAGAGACGTAGTACTGGAAGCACGTCAACAACTGCATCCTCAAACACAACTCTGCCTCTCACCACAAGTCGTGGTGGCTCTTCAGGTCGCATGGGTGCTAACCCTTGCATAGCCTGGGTATTTTTTCAGATCGATAAAGATGACCCAACTCGTGTTATCTGTAACATTTGTCAGCAAAAGCTAAGTAGAGGCCAAAAAATACATAGTTTGAGTACTTCATGCATGAACCGGCACATGGACATGAAGCATAAGTTGCAGTGGGAAGCTCAGTGTGCTACAATGCGGTCTAGCCGGCCGGGCCAACCACCGTCTGCCATATCTTGTGCATCCGCGGCCTCTTCATCCTCTGTGACTGGGGGGACAGCAGTCACACCTGTTTTGGGGCGCAGACCTGCCACCTCTTTACCCGCAACAGCCAGCGTGATTGGCAGGTCATCATTTTCTTTGGAGGTGGTAACACCAGCTGGTCTTGAGCGCTGTCCGACATCGATAACACCACCTTTGGATCAAGGCAACCTAACATGTCCGCCTGCATCTTCCTCACAGACCGGCAGTTTGCCGGGGACACCCTTATCAACCCCGTCTAAGCACAATAGCCAGCCCTCGGTCCCTCAGATGTGGACAAGTAAAAGACCATTTCCTCCTAGCCATGAGAAAGCTAAGAGGTTGAATTTCACCATCTGCAAGCTCTTGGCTACAGAAATGCTGCCTTTCCGCCTGGTGGACACAGAGGATTTTCGAGACCTTATGTCCGTCGCAGTGCCCCAGTACCAGATGCCCAGTCGGCACTACTTCTCAAAGAAGGTGTGCCTGCGCTCCACCAGCATGTCGCACACAACATCACCGCTTCTTTGAGAAACTCTGTGTGTGACAGGGTGCATTTCACCACAGACACTTGGACGAGTAGGCATGGACAGGGGCGTTACATGTCGCTGACTTGGCACTGGGTAACTATGGTGACAGCAGGACAATGGGCTGCTGTCCAAGTCTTGCCGTCCCCACGAGTTGTGCGTCAATCCTCTTTATGTCATTTTTCCTCCACTGCTTCTGCCTCCTCAACCTCCTCTCGGTCTTCCACCTGCACCCAAAGCCTGTCTGGTCATGCCACAAGCTTTCTAACTGCGCAGAAGGGATCCTGCACACCTCCTTACTATGCTGGCAGTAGGGCTCAACGTCATCAGGCGGTTTTTACATTGAAATGTCTGGGAAATGTGAGTCACACAGCTGAGGAGTTGTGGTCAGCTCTGGAGAACCAATTTCATGAATGGTTGTCTCCACTGGACCTGAAACCAGGGAAGGCCGTGTGCGACAATGCTGCAAACCTGGGTGCGGCCCTTCGCCGGGGCAATGTCACACACGTGCCTTGTATGGCTCACGTGTTGAACCTGGTTGTCCAGCAATTTTTAGCCCACTATCCCAGACTAGATGGCCTTCTGCAGAGGGCACGGTCGCTGTGTGCTCACTTCCGCCGTTCGCATCCCGCAGCTCAGCGATTTACATCTCTACAGAAGTCGTTGGGCCTGCCACTTCACCGGCTAAAATGCGATGTGCCTACCCGGTGGAATTCAACTCTGCACATGTTGCAGTGACTGTGGCAGCACCGACAAGCCCTGGTGCAATACGTTCTGACGTATAGCCTGGGCCAACGAGATTCAGAGGTGGGGCAAATCACGCTGGAGGAGTGGTCTCAGATCAGGGACCTATGCACCCTTCTGCACAGTTTTGAAATGGCGACGAAGATGTTTAGTGCTGACGATGCCATTATCAGCATGACTATTCCGGTGATTTACATGCTGGAGCACATGTTAAACAGAATTCGGAGTCAGGTGGTGGCACAAGAGGAGGTGGAGGAAGTAGAGGAGGAGGAGTTGTATGCGGAAGGGCTAACATCTGCAAGGTCCAGACGGTCGGCAGCACCAGGGCGGCAGGCATGTGAGGGTGGGGGAGATGATTTTACCAGGGCGCATGGTAGCAGCCAAACTAGTGAGGAAGGTGCAGGAGCCCAGGAAGAAGTGGAGGACGAACTGATGGAAGACTCATCAGATGAGGGAGACCTTGATCACATTTCTGTTGTGCGAGGTTGGGGGGAGAGGACAGAGGAAGGAAGCATGATTGTTACCTCGCCACCAACACAACAGGGACTTGGTGCTCCTGGATGCGCAACACACATGAGTGCCTTCTTGCTGCACTACCTGCAACATGACCCTCGAATTGTGAGAATTAGAAATAATCCTGACTACTGGGTTGCCACACTGTTAGATCCCCGGTACAAAAGTAAATTTGCAGAAATTATTCCTGCCATAGAAAGGGATGCACGCATGCAGGAGTATCAGCAGAGACTGTTGCAGAATCTTACATGTGCTTTTCCACAAAATACCAGTGGTGCACGTAGTGAATCTCACAGTTCCAACTTGCCAACCGTGGGACCGTCAAGTGTTCAGCACTCAAACCGTAACAGAACCACAGTATCTGCTGGTAACATCAATTTTGCGGAATCATTTCACCACTTTTTTAGCCCATCCTTTGCAAGGCCACAGGAGACAAGAAGTCTGACACATAGTCAACGCCTAGAGACGATGGTACAGGAGTATCTCCAAGTAAACATTGAAGCCACGACTGTGTCACTGGACCCTTGCTCTTTTTGGGCTTCCAATCTGGATAAATGGCCGGAGCTAGCCACTTACGCCTTGGAGATCTTGTCATGCCCCGCAGCCAGCGTTCTGTCTGAACGTGTGTTCAGCGCTGCTGGTGGTGTGCTGACAGATAAGCGCACGCGGCTCTCCACTGATAATGTAGACAGACTCACGTTCATAAAGATGAACAAATCATGGATCCGAAACGACTTTTCTACCCCTGTGTCATCCTGGGGAGAGTAAAAGCTTGATGATTGGTTAAAATCACCCTACCAACCGTTTTAAGCTTTCAAATTACTAATCATGTTTATCTGTATCTTGACTGGAAAATAATTTGGGCTTTGTAGCAGTGTGCAGCACTGATCCTATTAGGCCATCTATAATAAGCTTCACCAGATTTAAAATTAAAAATAATTTTTAGCTGCATCTAGCCCGGAAAATAATTTTGGGGCTCCTAGATGCGCAAGACACATAAGTGCCTTCTTGCTGCACTACCTGCAGCATGACCCTCATATTGTCAGAATTCGAAGTAATCATGACTACTGGGTTGCCACACTCTTAGATCCCCCAAACTTTTCGATCAACCTTTTCATTTTAATAAAGACCAAAAAAATGGTCATTTTTGAAATTATAAGCATTAGCAGGTTGTTAGAAACTGAAATCAAACAGTTTTCAACTCAAAACTTTATTCTAGGTGATGTTACATTTTCACATAGGACCCCTTGTTCGAAAGGAGCTTCTGAACTCTCTCGTCCATTGAATTTGTCAGGTTTTGGATGGTTTCTGCTTCAATTGTTTTGCATGAGGACAGAATACCCTCCCAGAGCTGTTGCTTAGATGTGAACTGCCTCCCGCCATCATAGACACTCCTTTTAATGATGCTCCAAAGGTTCTGAATGGGGTAGAGGTCAGGGGAGCATGGGGGTCACACCATAAGTTTGTCCCCTTTTATGCCCATATCAGCCAGAGATGCAGATGTTTTATGTGCAGCATGAGATGGTGCATTATCATGCAGAAAAATGATCTTGCTGTGAAATACACGGTTCTTCTTCTTGAACCATGGCAGGAAGTGCTGTTTGAGAAAATCCACATACATTATGGAGTTCATCTTTAGCGCCTTCAGGGATCCTAAAGGGGCCGACAATCTCTCTCCCCATGATTCCAGCCCAAAACATTACTCCACCTCCTCCTTGTTGGCGCTGTAGCCGTGTTTGCGTGGGGTGTCCATCAACCAGCCATCCTCCACTCCATTCATCTGGACCATCGAGCGCTGCACGGCACTCATCCGTGAACAAAACAGTTTTGAAATCAGTCTTCATGTAATGTTTGGCCCACTGGAGCCGTTTCTGCTTGTGTGAAGTGGATAGAGGAGGTCGACAGGATGGCGTATGCACAGCTGCAAACCTCTGAAGGACCCTGCATCTTGTTGTTCGGGGGACGTTGGAGGCACAAGCAGCTTCAAAAACTTGTCTGCTGCTATGACAAGGCTTTTTTGCCGTTGCTCTTTCAACCTGACGTAATTGCCTGTAGGAAAGAGTCCTCAATTTGCCCTTATCAGCACGCACACGTGTGTACTGTGAATCAGCTACATACTTCTTGATTGCCAAGACACTTCATCCTGATCATCGCACAATGTTGATTGTAGTCATGCCTTGACCTAAACACTCCACAATTTGTTGCTTCTCAGCAGCCGACACATCCTTTTTCTTTCCCATTTTGGCAGAAAATGTAGGCTGCTTAATAATGTGAGAGAGCCTTCTTAAGTAGTCTTGCCTTTCATTGGACACACCTGCCAAACTAATTAGCACAGGTGTCTGCAATTGCTTACAGTGATATAAAGAGCCCTGACACACATCACCATCAATGAGTTTAACTGACAAACAAACAAATTCTTCCCTTATCACTCCTAAACACTTTTTGCATAATAATTTGGAACGTGGTGTACATGTGCTTTTCCACAAAACACCAGTGGTTCACGTAGTGAATCTTACAGTTCTAACTTGCCAACCGTGGTCTGTATGGAATTGTTCAATAAAGGGCCCAAAATTAAGATAACATAGATGGGAGAGGTCTCTATGAATAGGAATTCCTAAGTATTTGATACCCTGTGAGGGCCAGGCAAAGGGAAAGTTGGACTGGATGGAATCCTATATGGATTTAGGGAGGGAGACATCGAGGGCCTCAGACTTCGCTGCATTGATTTTAAAATTTTACCATGTAACAAAGTGATCTATTTCAGCCATAACAGCAGGGATGGATATATGTGATTGAGTGATATATACTAGGACATCATCAGCAAATAGAGAGCACTTGTACTCGGTGCCTCCCACCTCAATCCACCTAATATTGGGGTTATGGCGAATTGATGAGAGCAGGTGCTCCGTCACTAGGATGTATAAGAGAGGGGACAGAGGACATCCCTGCCTTGTCCCATTGGTGATTGTGAAAGGTGATGAAAATGTTCTGACGCACCCCCTGGGCCTTGGGACACCCGGAGCCGGACCCTTTTTGGTGGATGCTGGTGGTTGTAGTCTTCGTGGCGGCGATCCGGTTCCGTGGCTCAGGGCGGTCAAACCAGTGGCGGAACTATTTATGTGGTTTTGATGTTTAAATGTCCGACTACGCCACCCGTGGATTGCGGTCAGAGTGAACCGCCGCTACAGGGCAGACCGCTAAGGCTGGTGTTGTGGGTGCAGCAGAGCGTAGCATAACTCCCCACGGGAGGAGTATAGCCTCAGGGCAGTGTATGCGGAGGATGGGGGTGATGGTGCAGGGCAGCAGCAGTAACGACACGGAGTCAGTGATGCAGTTCAGGGCCTTTACTCACAGTTCTTATTATCCAGACCACGTCTGCAGGTAACGGCTGCCCACGTCGTACTGTGCTCACCAGGTGAGGGGCTCAGACAACTCCCAGATAACTTTGGAGCGCTTCACAGGACCCCCTTTGTGTGTCCTTTGTCTGGCCTTTCTTACCAACACTTCTGTCCGGCTGCCTCGGGCCTCCTCTTGGTAAACTTGGCGCCAGTTTCCCTGACCCTATGTGGTGCCTTCCTAGCGGGTGGAGCAAGGGGCTGCGCCACATAAAATGTCAGAGCCTCCGGTTTCTAGCTGAGGGTCGTTTCCTGCCTCCACTAGTTCGGGGACCGGTCTCCCCCTTTGGCCTGACCCCTCCACGCAGGTGGATTCGGGCGTGCGGTGGCGACTCGCCCGTCCGCACCCCTGGGATCCCTTCATTCCTCGTTCCTGGAGCCTTCTCTGCTCCTCTTCCTTCCTTCTCCCTCTTGCAGGCCTGGGCCTCTGTTACTAGGCCCGCCTCCGGAGCAGAGCTCATGCAGAGCCCCTGCTCCCTGCCACTTCTGCTCAGACTTCTCTGCACTGAACTAAGATGGTGCCCACCTTTTATACTCCCTTCTCAATGCACCCAGGAACTGCTTCCTCCCTGCTCCTGCACTGCAGGGTTCCCCTTCCTCAGTGTTCCCTCCCCCCACTCCAGCCAGGGACAGGGACTGTCGTGCCCATCTCAGGGGCATATTGGTCGCCCTGCCCCACGGCAATGTGGTGTAATGCATGCAGGTGTCGGGTCCTGATCCACACTCCATCCTTATCTGAGAGTGAGATATCACACCTCTGGGTGAGGTGCAATACGTCTGTAGCAACCGAGCCCTCGGTGCTACAGTTCCATTTATCTTCAGCCTAGGTGACGTATTGTGATACAGGGCCGTGATTTTGGCTATAAAAGGGTCCCCTAGACCCCTACCCCAAGCTTTTTAAGAGAATCATATATGGCGTGCCAGGAGACTCTATGGAATGCTTTCTCAGCATCCAACGAGAGTATCTACTTACAAATTTTTAACTGCATCTAGCCCAGGAAATACTTTGTGCCTAGTAGCAGTGTCTGCTAGTCAGCGGATTATCCCGGCTGTTAAGCAAGCTACACCACCTGTAGTTTGGACACTTAATTTTTTCAAAGGAAATGCTTCGGGACCACGGGATACTTAGTGAAGAGCATCAGGAGGCACCCCAAGGCATAGGGGCTGGGACTGGCACTAGGATGCCTTGCGGTGGACAGCCGAGCTCGATCCTTATAAAAGCTTTTTAACTGCAGCAGCTTTAGTGGACGCTACTGGAGCTGGAATTACGCGGCTGCTGGCATGAGACTTGCCCTCCAATAGATCCTTGTAAATGGATTTAAAGTGTATTCATTCAAATTAGAGGGACAATTTAAATTAAAAAGCTTAGAGCTGCCTCCACCACAGGGGGGCTCTCTCGACCCACCAGCGGACAGGCACCAGTATTGGGAGAGGGGGGCTGGCCGTCAGGGTTCACCGCGGCTCTGGCACAAACCCGGCGACACGGAGGTGGCACGGGCAGGAGCGGACTGGCCGTCTCGGCTTCTCACTTTTTGGATTTTAGAAGGGCATGACATGCCTATATCTGTGTCTCCCCCTCCTTTTACTCCTCCACCTCTTTTCTTTTCGCATGACTATATGTACTTGTCACTTTTCCATGTGTTAGTTGTGTCTTCTGAGCAGTTTGTCAGCTTTTGGACACCTTTGAAGGTGTTTTCTATGTGTTTCTATGTGTTTTTGTTTGCCTGCCATTGGTTTTAACGGTGTTCGAAGGTGTTCGACGAACAGTTCGACGAACAGTTCGGCGAACACACGGGTGTTCGACGAACCGAACCGAACTCGAACACTACGGGGGTGGCTCAGCACTACATGGGATACTCAGTGAAGAGCATCAGGAGGCACCCCAAGGCATAGGGGCTGGGACTGGCAGTAGGATGCCTTGCGGTGGACAGCCGAGCTCGATCCTTATAAAAGCTTTTTAACTGCAGCAGCTTTAGTGGACGCTACTGGAGCTGGAATTACGCGGCTGCTGGCATGAGACTTGCCCTCCAATAGATCCTTGTAAATGGATTTAAAGTGTATTCATTCAAATTAGAGAGACAATTTAAATTAAAAAGCTTAGAGCTGCCTCCACCACAGGGGGGCTCGCTCGACCCACCAGCGGACAGGCACCAGTATTGGGAGAGGGGGGCTGGCCATCAGGGTTCACCGCGGCTCTGGCACAAACCCGGCGACACGGAGGTGGCACGGGCAGGAGCGGACTGGCCGTGTCGGCTTCTCACTTTTTGGATTTTAGAAGGGCATGACATGCCTATATCTGTGTCTCCCCCTCCTTTTACTCCTCCACCTCTTTTATTTTTGCATGACTATATGTACTTGTCACTTTTCCATGTGTTAGTTATGTCTTCTGAGCAGTTTGTCAGCTTTTGGACACCTTTGAAGGTGTTTTCTATGTGTTTCTATGTGTTTTTGTTTGCCTGCCATTGGTTTTAACGGTGTTCGAAGGTGTTCGACGAACAGTTCGACGAACAGTTCGGCGAACACACGGGTGTTCGACAAACCGAACCGAACTCGAACACTACGGGGGTGGCTCAACACTAATTAATACCCAAAGAGACTTGTGCAAAAAAGTTTGTCGAAGCGTAAGAGGCGACTTCAAAGCTGTGCAAATTGTAATGGAAAACAGTTTGAGCACCTGCGTTGATAAAATTTAAGGGCTTTTGTATTATTGTTCAGAATAAAATGTAATTGTCAATGTTATGCTTGTGTTAGTAAATATAATTTTATATATAAATCATAATAAATGTTATTATTTTCTGTCCACCTACTTTTGGACCACCCTGTATATTATAATAAGCCAACAAAATCCACCAAACCATTCCTCATTAATATCACTATTTCCATTCTCTCTGTTGAGACAAATCTCGTGCATCCCTTCCTGACAGCCATTCTCAAGGTTGCAAGTCTTTCCTGTAATTGCCCTTTTTTTGTTTTACCAACTCTGTCAAATGTTTTGGTGGTTTTGAGAAATGGTCAGGAAATGCAGAAAACCTTATCAATCACATTATTCTATTCCTCTCTACATTAGGAGCAGTCAGGGAACAAGGCTTCTAAATATAACGATTCCAGCTTCAAAACAATATTGACTTTCTAAGTCAAATTATGTATTATGTAGTGTAGTAGGAGCTGGGTACTGCGTTATGTAGCAAGAGTGGGCAGATCTCCAAGTTGGTGTCTATTTCACTGTAGATAACAAGACGTACAATATATCTTCCCATTTTGCTTTTGAGCTAATGAGGTTCCTTGCTGTATATAAAATATAGTGCTGTATATCTTACAAGGAGATTTGCTCTGCAGTTCAGTTTTTATCTCATTGAACGCATAGATACATTTATATGAAATACATACGTTCTACTTCCACAACAAACACAAATCTGTAATTGAATTGCCTATATTATTAAAATGTATAATGATTTAATGGAAAGTCTCTCCAGTGCTGCTCCATTCAAATGCATCAGAGGATCCCCAGCTATGACACAGCGGCATAATATAAACCTTAGCTACAGCTTCTGAGCTTTGAATTTGAAAAAAATTACATTAATGTGCTAGCACTAAGAGAAAAATAAAGATAAAAGCAAAATTGCTGTGTTCAGGGCAATGAAATTCCATAATTTATATTCTTCTTTAGTTTCGAGAACCATTGTGTTTAATATCCATGAATACATATTTTTGTTTATTATTATTTTTCAGGAAATATTTTATATTACCATTTGCATATTTCATATCAAAACAGACAAGAAAAACTGAGTTCCAGGATGCCGAGCGCGGGGAGCGATGCGGTGATGGGTGGCTGCCATGTGCCCACTCTACTGCAGAATGTCATTGGTGAGTGTGCACTATAAAAGGTGACTGAGGGCACTACCCCAGCAACCCTTGACGAAGCTGTATGCGAAACGCGTGTCAAGGTATTGGGCAAATGTGGTCTGTCTGTTGGTCCATTCATTATGGCTTCTGGTGGGTACTGGTGCTTCGGCACTGCTGCATATTGCTGGGAACTCTTTCTGAGGGGTCATTTTCTATTTTAGGATTTTTGCACATATTTATTATATAATTTAAGCTCTATAATAGAAATTTTACCTTGAATTGTAATCCATCCCCTTGATATTAATGAGAGGAGAGCGAACCCTGCCCTAGGTGTGCACAATGAAAACAGGAAAGTGATCTTTACAGAACATCAAGTGTTGAAGCCCCTAAACAAATCAGATATCTATATTTCCCAACTCTCCCATAAAAAATAAAGACCTCCTCCTCCCTTAATCACTAGATAGCTTTCAAACAATGTTTCCACCAGCAGATATGTTGCCAAACTCTTGACCCACGAGAGCATTTGCACTGTCAAGCGATCCTGTGCTCTATATGAGAGAGCCATTATCAGACTCCTCTGGAGTTGGCTTATCTCTTACAGAAAAAGGGGATTGGCAGTCCAAAATCCAACACACCGGATCTATATGTCCCCCAACGTCTTCTATTGGTGAAGAGTCAGGGGCCCCCATACATATTAGACTGTCGGCCAAAGTTGTCAATATCAGCAGGTTTGGCTGACTTTGGTCTAATGAGTATGGGGCCTTTACCTGTGTTCTCTATGAAAGTTTCTGCCAACCTCTTCTGGCAGTGGCTTATGTCTTAGAGAAGAAAGGGATCGGCAGTACAGAATCCAACACACTGGATCAATATCTCCCCCAGTCAGTGAAGGGGGCCACCATACACATTAGACTGTCTACTGAACCCATCAATATCAGCAGGTTTTGCTGACATTAATCTATTGAGTATGGGGGACTTAGCATGAGTTCTCTTTGAAAGCGTTGCTGCCAGCCTCTTCTGGTGGTGCCTAATCTCTCTACTGAACAAAACGAAATAGGCAGGGTCAGAAGACTTTTATCTAATGTGTATTAGGGCTATTAGCTTTCTATGAGGGTGGAGTGTAAAATCAAGATAATTTCAATATATACATAGTGACATGGAAAAACGGCAACATTTTTCTCTAGAGGTTGCCCATGTAGTAAAATAATAAATAAAAACATAAAAAATTGGTTGAGATAGGCTTACCATATGAACAATTAAATGATGATAATTTTCTAATAATTAAAAATGCTTACTAAAACTGCAGATTTCAGATTTATCATCATAAACTGGCTGCCAAAGGTTGATGAAAAATGAAGATCAGGACAGCAGATCAGAAGGTGACATCCACCTGTCACTCTTTGCGTGGTGATCACGGTTCTTCCTTTTTCACTCTATGTTCAAGGTACATCTGGTATGGCACTTTATTGCTCCTATTTAAGACATGGCACTTTTTTTCTGACCATACTTCTCCCTAGATACTGTGCTTGAAACTCTTGGTCCTCACACCTTGATGTCCTGACTATATTCCAGTGTCGAGTGCCGGCAACTGATCCCACACTTGGACACTCCGAAGAGCTGTTCACTTTTCCATTTATAGATTTGGGCCTCTCACCCACTCCACTTGAAGCTGGGCAAGAGGAGATTGCATGTAGCGATGCCCAAATATTTGAGCAGCCACGGTCACACAAAGGCGACTGTGGGAAATTGTCACAAGAGGTGGATGATGATGAGACAATTGCCGGAAAGTCAGGAGTAGGACCAGGGTGCGCAAGTGGAAGATGAGGTGGTGGACGATGAAGTCACTGACCCAACCTGGCAAGGTGACATGCAGAGCGAGGACAGCAGCACACAGGGGAAAGGAAGCATAGCACCACAACAGGCAAGAACAAGCTGTTGGGTGGCCGCAGACAGAAGGCAGGCAACTGTTCCCGGTAACACCAACACAACGGAAGTTGCCAGTACAACTGTTAGGTCTTTCCGAGTCTGGTTGTTTTTTAAAGACTCTGCCGATAACCCCAAATGGCCATTTGCACCACCTGCTAGGCCAGCATCATCAGGGGTAGCAAAACTAGCAGCCTGACCACCACCAGCATGATCAGGCACATGGCAGCAAAGCACCCGACTAAGTGGGCTTGACCACAGGGTCCAGATACAGTGTCTGCGGGTGACACCACTGCCCAGCCGCCACTATTTCTCCCAGTGTACCATCCCCGCATTACACAAGCACCTGTTCTACAACATTATCTGTGCCCTCAACAATGCAGGTACTGGGAAAGTCCACCTAACCACGGACATGTGGACAAGTGCTTGTAGGCAGGGATGGTACATCTCGCTGACAGCACACTGGGTTAACATAGTGTAAGCCGGGACCCAGTTGGACCTTGGGATGGAACATGTCCTCCCAATGTCGAGGATTGCGGAACCTAGGTCAATCAGGGTTGCCCCCACATTCTACAGCTCCTGCACCTCATCCTCCTCTTCCTCTTCAGCCTCCATCTCCGAAATAAAAGCATCAGTCACAAGCTGGAAGCACTGCAGCACTGCCTCAGCCAAGCGGCAACAGGCTATGCTGAAGCTAATATGCTTAGGTGACAAACCACACAATGCTGAAGAGTTGTGGACAGCTCTGAAAGAGCAGGCAGATCTGTGGCTGACACCGCTGAACCTAAAGCCAGGTATGGTCATGTGGGACAATGGGCGGAACCTAGTGGCGGCTCTGAGGTGAGGCGAGCTCACACACGTGCTATGCCTGGCCCATGTGCTTAACCTCGTGGTTCAGCGGTTTCTCAAAACCTACCCGGATCTGCTTGTCAAAGTACGCTGCCTGTGTGCCAATTTTAGAAAGTTATCTACAGCTTCCGCCTGCCTTGCCATGCTTCAGCAGCGTTTGCAGCTTCCTGCTCACCAACTGATGTGTGATGTCCCCACGCGTTGGAACTCTACATTGCAGATGTTGGGAAGAATTTGTGAGCAGAAGAGGGCAGTTGTAGACTACCTGCATCATCAAGGCCCTCGGTATTCAGTTCAGACTCCACACATAAGATCTCAGGAGTGGACATGGATGTCAGACATATGTACCATCCTCCAAAACTTTGAGGACTCCACCAAGATGGTGAGCAGCGATGACACCATAATTAGCATCACCATCCCGCTTCTCTGCCTTCTTATATGCTCTCTGCTCACAATTAAAGAGGATGCATTGCAGGAAGAGCACGATGAGATGGAGCAAGGTACCATACAGGGTGATTACACACAGCCCAGCCTCATCTCATCCCAACGTGGATTGGGTGACAATGAGGAAGAGGAGGAGGAGGAGGAAGAACAGGAGCTAGTTTCATTCGCTATAGATGGTACTACCTGCACAACTGTCATACCGTCTGTTCAGCGTGGATGGCCTGAGGACAGGGAAGAGGAGGAGGAGGAGCATGAGGAGGAGGATGAGGAGTAGAACATGGTCAGTCGTCCTCAGAGTGAGGACACAGAAATCTTGCCTGTTAGCAGTCCGGCCCACATGGCTGAGATTATATTACGCTAGTTTTCCCGTGACCCTCACGTTGTTCAAATTTTGGGTGACAGTCATAACTGATTGGTGACACTTCTAGACCCAGGCTACAAGGAGAACGTTCTATCTCTTATTCCCGAGGCAGACAGGTCTACTAAATTGGGGTAGTATTAGAAGGTCCTTGTTATGGAATTGTTTAAAAAATTCACATCTGAAAACGCTGGCCGCTGAGGTCCCAGTTCGTTGGACAACCAAGAAGTACAAGCGACAGAGACACAAATGCAATCCAGCAGAGGCAGGGGAACACTGTCAAAGTTCTGGGGCAGTTTTCTCAACCCCTCCTTGAGGGGCCCTGAGGCGTGGGGTATTCTCCCAAGGAAGGAAAAGTTTCAGAAGATGAAAGCCGACCGTACCAGCGTCCTCCGTGATTCCTCTGTGCCTTATAATTATTGGGTATCCAAGCTGGACACGTGGCATGAACTGTCTCTCTATGCCTTGGAGGTCCTGGCCTGCCCTGCTGCTAGCGTTTTGTCAGAGTGGGTTTTTAGTGCCGCTGGTGCGCAAAAGCGCAACAAAAATGCTAAGCGTGATCATAGCCCAAGGTGTGGAGGAGAATTTTTGTTTTTGGTTATTTATTTTGCCTTATATACAAGTCATTACCCTGGAAAGGATGTCCCTTAACATATTTCCCAGGAAAATCCATTTTGGTTTCGTTTTTGTATGTTTTATTGTGAGTCCGTAAAAGTGGCGTAATACCTCTGACAACGCTTGTTGACAGCAGTGACCTGGGAGTCAGAATTGCTTCCAGGGGTCTTCCCCATGCTGTTCCCATGTCATTTGAGCACTGTCCCATCGATTTTGGCAATTTTTAGGCTCTCTGCAGACCACAGGGGGGAGCCGTCGTTACTTGGTCCGAGCACTCGAGCATTCCAATGTGGTCGACTCAACCCACTAGTACCCGAGCATTTTAGTGCTCGCTCATCACTATTAATCACTTCTATTATGAATCATTGGGATCCATTTGAAAATGGATCAAGGTGGTCAAGGTTCTTAAAGGAATGTAGGACATAATGTGGATAAAGGATTAGCTGGTGACAAGCCATACTGGACAATGTGGTGATAATAACATCATTGTAACAAGGGCGGACATGCCAAAGGTGCAACCTGTGCTGGTGTCCAAGAACCCAAGAGGAAGGGGGGCCACGTCTACCTCCAAAGCAGGTGGAATTATGCTTTATGATGAGCTATTGGATTGCAAAAGGCCCCTATAGTGTTCTTGCACAGGGCCCTCTTCTGTCTGTGTCCACTCCTGCATTGTTGGTGGAAAACTAGTGCAATGCATCATAACAGTTGAGTAAGACTAGGTATTGTTAAAAATCAGATGCCAATTTTGTGATCTGAGTTTGCATTGATTGGCCATACGAAAAGGAATGAGACAAAAATTCAGGAGGCTAGAGATAGTTGGTAAAGGTTCATAAGGGGCATTTTAATTAAGTGTAACAATCTGCCAACGATTATGGTGAATGTTGAAAACCAGGGTGTGGTAGAAACATTGCGAAAATTCTTGCCACACAGATGACTCATGGACACAACAGGCCCAGTAGAAGCTGAAGAACATCTCTTACACTAAAGTGCAGACTTCTAGTTATCTATTTATTATAGACTCTGCTATAAAATAAAAGGCTATTGTGGCATAAGTAGAACATTTTCAGCCTTATGATGGATTAGTCATTCTATGCAATCTGAAGAAATCTTTAAAATACATTGTAAAATAGCTGCTAATGTTTCTATAGCTGCACATTATGTCAAGCTTGATAAACAGATCTCTAGATATCCAACACCTTACAATGTGTATTTTAAAAAGGATATTATAGAAATGCAAAACCTTAGTAGTGTAATAATGAGGAAATGAGAAGGCAGGGTACTTCTTGGTTTAGTTTTAATGCATTAATATAATCATTGTGAATGACGACCTTAGATATGAAAACAATCAGTCTTCAATGGTGCATGCATTTTGTAGATGAACATTTACTGTAATCCATCCATTTTGTCTTTAGCTCGGAGAACAGGATATGCCTGGATAAGTTATCAGCTATTTCCCACTCATTGTAATAATATAGGGAGCAAAGAAAGTATGGCAAAATAGACTTGGCTAGCCAAAATAATACCAAAACTATGCTGTATAGCATGGGGATCAACATAAAGTGTAACAATGAACAATGGCAGTTTTGTAAACTGTGTGGTAGGCTGTTCCTGTGTATGGTAAGGAAAGATAGATGAACCATACCGGACCTCGAACACTGACTTCTCCTTGAACTCTGTGTTAATGTTTGGGTTCAGCAGCCCGAACAAAGCTTATTGAAAGCCTGCAGCGCAGCCAATCAACAAACTCTCTTGTGTGGGCATTCCGGCTCAATCACAGCCATGTCAAGTATTGGCATAGTTGTGATTGGCCAGCACAGTGTGTAAAAAAAATAAATAAAAATAAAAGACATGCAGTCCAATCTATTTTTGATAACCAGCGCAGGTAAATCTGACGGCTGTGGGCTGCAGGCCCCAGCTGTCAGCTTTATCTTGGCTGGTTATAGAATAGTAGAATAGAAGAGTACTCATGCCATTTTATCTTTTATTTATTTATTAGCTAAATATACAGTACAGACCCAAAGTTTGGACACACCTTCTCATTTAAAGATTTTTCTGTATTTTCATGACTATGAAAATTGTACATTCACACTGAAGTCATCAAAACTATGAATTAACACATGTGGAATTATATACTTAACAAAAAAGTGTGAAACAACTGAAAATATGTGTTATATTCTAGGTTCTTCAAAGTAGCCACCTTTTGCTTTGATGACTGCTTTGCAGACTCTTGGCATTCTCTTGATGAGCTTCAAGAGGTAGTCACCGGAAATGGTCTTCCAACAATCTTGAAGGAGTTCCCAGAGATGCTTAGCACTTGTTGGCCCTTTTGCCTTCACTCTGCGGTCCTGCTCACCCCAAACCATCTTGATTGGGTTCAGGTCTGGTGACTGTGGAGGCCAGGTCATCTGGCGTAGCACCCCATCACTCTCCTTCTTGGTCAAATAGCCCTTACACAGCCTGGAGGTGTGTTTGGGGTCATTGTCCTGTTGAAAAATAAATGATGGTCCAACTAAACACAAACCGGATGGAATAGCATGCCGCTGCAAGATGTTGTGGTAGCCATGCTGGTTCAGTATGCCTTCAATTTTGAATAAATCCCCAACAGTGTCACCAATAAAGCACCCCCGCACCATCACACCTCCTCCTCCATGCTTCACGGTGGGAACCAGGCATGTAGAGTCCATCTGTTCACCTTTTCTGCGTCACACAAAGACACGGTGGTTGGAACCAAAGATCTCAAATTTGGACTCATCAGACCAAAGCACAGATTTCCACTGGTCTAATGTCCATTCCTTGTGTTCTTTAGCCCAAACAAGTCTCTTCTGCTTGTTGCCTGTCCTTAGCAGTGGTTTCCTAGCAGCTATTTTACCATGAAGGCCTGCTGCACAAAGTCTCCTCTTAACAGTTGCTGTAGAGATGTGTCTGCTGCTAGAACTCTGTGTGGCATTGACCTGGTCTCTAATCTGAGCTGCTGCTAACCTGCGATTTCTGAGGCTGGTGACTCAGATAAACATATCCTCAGAAGCAGAGGTGACTCTTGGTCTTCCTTTCCTGGGGCGGTACTCATGTGAGCCAGTTTCTTTGTAGAGCTTGATGGTTTTTGCAACTGCACTTGGGGACACTTTCAAAGTTTGCCCAATTTTTCGGACTGACTGACCTTCATTTCTTAAAGTTATGATGGCCACTCGTTTTTCTTTGCTTAGCTGCTTTTTTCTTGCCATAATACAAATTCTAACAGTCTATTCAGTAGGACTGTCAGCTGTGTATCCACCAGACTTCTGCACAACACAACTGATGGTCCCAACCCCATTTATAAGGCAAGAAATCCCACTTATTAAACCTGACAGGGCACACCTGTGAAGTGAAAACCATTTCCGGTGACTACCTCTTGCAGCTCATCAAGAGAATGCCAAAAGTGTGCAAAGCAGTAATCAATGCAAAAGGTGGCTACTTTGAAGAACCTAGAATATAAGACATATTTTCAGTTGTTTCACACTTTTTTGTTAAGTATATAATTCCACATGTGTTAATTCATAGTTTTGATGCCTTCAGTGTGAATGTACAATTTTCAAAGTCATGAAAATACAGAAAAATCTTTAAATGAGAAGGTGTGTCCAAACTTTTGGTCTGTACTGTATGTATAGTAAAATACATATGCACTGCACTAATTATCTCACTGACAACTTTATTACAATGCACAGGGACCGGCTGGTGAATACTCCCATCAGCGAACGCTTGCTCTCGTTGCTATCAGTATACCCATCCCTAATGGTAAGGTGTCACACCATTGTGGCACATGTAGTCAGCAACCATCCACTGACAGCAATACTCTAGATAACAATAGATAGATAGATAGATAGATAGACAGATAGATAGATATGCAATAAATCAACTTGCTAACTCTGCCAGAATGACCAAGTGTTTCGCAGAAAAGCTGTCATACTTCCAGCACAGACAATAAATATCTTCAAAACCTTCCAGAGGGTTTCTTCTTCAGAAAAGGGCATGTAAAGGTGCAGTAGAGTCATGGATGAGGCATCATAAGGTGAAAAGTGGAATAGAATTTTGAGGCCATGGTTAGGTTGTGGCCTAAAAAATCAAAGAGATGACTATGGAGGAAATACTTGTATTTACAATAGTGTGTCTCACTTGCCACATCCAGTGTTCTCCCAAAAAGATAAATAAATAGATATACAATAATTAGATACATATAATGGCATACCGCTAACAATGGAAGACCAAGTGGCTGCTATGGAGCCCCTTTGAAGCCCACATGCCTGGCATTGGGACTTTAACAGCATTTGCAGCCTCAGGATGCAGATATAGTTGAATACAAAGGTGGAACAGAAAGTCATAGACTAAATGCTCCACTATTCAGCATGTGTGTCTGAGTCTCAGCTTAGCAGCCATGATGATATCAATTAATTTTATGTGCATGGAGGCTTACTCCGCACAAAGTTCAGACCACAACAGTGCATTGCTAAAAATGGAGCTAGGCAATTACTGTATGTTTTATTGCCATATTGTCTTATGAGGCTTTTGGGGCTATCATACTGTGTGGAGAGCTGTGGGGGCATTATATTGTGGGAGGAAGCTGTGGGGGACATCATATTGTGTGTGGAGGTGCTTTGAGGCCATCATATTGTATGTAGGGGGTTTTGAGGACAATCATTCTGTGTGATGGATGCTGTAGGGGCCATCATAACGGGAATGACTATGGGTGCATCATACCGTGGGGTGGTGACTGGGGGAAATAACACGGTGGGGGCATCATACTGAATGTGGGGGACTGTGGAGGCCATCATACCATGTGTAGGGGGTTGTAAGGGCTATCATACTGGGAGGTTTCTGTGGGGGAATCATCCTGTGTGGGAGGGACTGTGAAAGACATCATACTCTGTGCATAACTTTTGGAGCCATCATACTGTGTAGGGACCAACATACTGTATTCGGGGCTGTGGAGGCAACATACTGTGGGCATCATACTATGGGGTTGCTGTCATACTGTGTGGAGAGCTGTGGGCGGTCATTGTGTGGGGTGACATCACATTGTGGGGTGGTGATAGGGTTAATCATACTATTAGGGCATTCTATACGAGAGGTGGTGAGTTCTCCTTCAATGGAAGTCATCAAACAGAGGTTGGACAGACATCAGTCTGAGATGGTTTAGTGAGTGCTGCATTGAGCCGGGGGTTGGACACGATGACCCTGGAGGTCCCTTCCAATCTAACATTCTGTGATTCTATGATTCTATACTGTGGAGGGACTTTAGAGGCGTCATACTGTGTAGGGTCATTGTGGAGTGTCAGTTGAAGGGCTTAAAACTATGGTTTAGTCATTATAGGGGTATCATATTGTGTTGAAGGTCACTGTGGGGCCACATAATGAAAGATTTTCATAATGTGCGTGGGAACTGCTGAGACACAACACATGTCCCTCTCTCTATCTTTATACAGTTAGGTCCATATATATTTGGACAGAGACAACATTGTTCAAATTTTGGTTCTAGACATTACCACAATGAATTTTAAACAAAACAATTCAGAAGCAGTTGAAGTTCAGACTTTCAGCTTTCATTTGAGGGTATCCACATTAAAATTGGATGAAGGGTTTAGGAGTTTCAGCTCCTTAACATGTGCCACCCTGTTTTTAAAGGGACCAAAAGTAATTGGACAGATTAAATAATTGTAAATAAAATGTTCATTTCTAGTACTTGGTTGAAAACCCTTTGTTGGCAATGACTGCCTGAAGTCTTGAACTCATGGACATCACCAGACGCTGTGTTTCCTCCTTTTTGATGCTCCGCCAGGCCTTCACTGCGGTGGTTTTCAGTTGCTGTTTGTTTGTGGGCCTTTCTGTCTGAAGTTTAGTCTTTAACAAGTGAAATGCATGCTCAATTGGGTTGAGATCAGGTGACTGACTTGGCCATTCAAGAATATTCCACTTCTTTGCTTTAATAAACTCCTGGGTTGCTTTGGATTTATGTTTTGGGTCATTGTCCATCTGTAGTATGAAACGACGACCAATCAGTTTGGCTGCATTTGGCTGGATCTGAGCACACAGTATGGCTCTGAATACATCAGAATTCATTCGGCTGCTTCTGTCCTGTGTCACATCATCAATAAACACTAGTGACCCAGTGCCACTGGCAGCCATGCATGCCCAAGCCATCACACTGCCTCCGCCGTGTTTTACAGATGATGTGGCATGCTTTGGATCATGAACTGTACCACGCCTTCGCCATACTTTTCTCTTTCCATCATTCTGGTAGAGGTTGATCTTGGTTTCATCTGTCCAAAGAATGTTCTTCCAGAACTGTGCTGGCTTTTTTAGATTTTTTTTTAGCAAAGTCTAGTCTAGCCTTTTTATTCTTGATGCTTATGAGTGGCTTGCACCATGCAGTGAACCCTCTGTATTTACTTTCATGCAGTCTTCTCTTTATGGTAGATTTGGATATTAATACGCCTACCTCCTGGAGAGTGTTGGTCACTTGGTTGGCTGTTGTGAAGGGGTTTCTCTTCACCATGGAGATTATTCTACGATCATCCACCACTGTTGTCTTTCATGGACGCCCAGGTCTTTTTGCATTGATGAGTTCACTAGTGCTTTCTTTCTTTTTCAGGATGTACCAAACTGTAGATTTTGCCACTCCTAATATTGTAGCAATTTCTCGGATGGGTTTTTTCTGTTTTTGCAGCTTAAGGATGGCTTGTTTCACCTGCATGGAGAGCTTCTTTGACCGCATGTTTACTTCACACCAAAACCTTCCAAATGCAAGCACCACACCTCAAATCAACTCCAGGCCTTTTATCTGCTTAATTGGGAATGACATAACGAAGGGATTGCCCACACCTGTCCATGAAATAGCCTTGGAGTCAATTGTCCAATTACTTTTGGTCCCTTTAAAAACAGGGTGGCACATGTTAAGGAGCTGAAACTCCTAAACCCTTCATCCAATTTTAATGTGGATACCCTCAAATGAAAGCTGAAAGTCTGAACTTCAACTGCATCTAAATTGTTTTGTTTAAAATTCATTGTGGTAATGTCTAGAACCAAAATTAGAAAAATGTTGTCTCTGTCCAAATATATATGGACCTAACTGTAAGTTGGGAGGTATTTGCTTCTGTGACTGCACCTATGTGTCGTGACCTTGCCTACACCGCCAAATATTTGGTACAGGGAGCAGCGTAATTAGGACTTTTGTTATGGGGCCCGAGGATTTCTAGGTAAGCTTCCGGACTTATGGATAAACAGATACATAGATGTGAAATAGATGGATGGATAGGTACATGTGCATTATAAATAGATAGATAGATGGATAGATGGATAGATAGATAGATAGATAGATAGATAGACTATAAACAAAACCAGAATCCTGAGTAACAGTTAGCATTTTATTGTCTGACCTGTTTCCTATCACTGTATATAAGAGGTAAACAGTCCAAGCTTCATCATTTTACATTGTCAATGGCAGCAATAATACAGTGAAAGTAATCTTGACAGCCCCTCTGTATACCTCTGAAGGCTACAATGGAATAACTCCAAAGCTTGCAGGCAGGGCGTAGACAAGATCTGTTTTAATTTAGACACACTTACATTTCTCATTTGTAGCGGAAGAAAGACATTGCCCATTATGGTGTACAGCTTGACGCGGAGACATGGCAGCCAACCCTCCGTTTGTGGCAGATATCACAATTTTCCAAATGTCATCTTTGAAAGAGTTCTCATAAAAGAACATTGATGAGATGTCTGCAGGGTTCAAATGCTATATGAACTCATTTTATAACACCTCTGATCTTTTCACTCAATGTTTTCTTTTTTTGTCGTTGCTAAAGCAACATAATCCAAACGTGTTTGTGCTGATGTGTGCCCACTCCAGCCTGGTTTTCTAAATCCTTTTTTTCATTTATTTTACCAACTTCGAGAAAACGTTTCTAGTTAATTGTCAAATAAATCACTAACTCTAAAGGCATCAACACTAGTGATGATCGAACGTGCTCACCCTTCTCGGTACTCGCCCGAGCATCATGGTGCTCGACAAGCTCGGCGAGTATTTCCGGGTTGCTTGGGCGGGAACTCAGGTCCCCTCCCTGCATGTTTGTCGTTCTTTAGAGAGCCAATTAACATGCAGGGATTGCCTGCCATGCACTGTAATGCCGCAGCCATGTTGGTTGTGGGCATTACAGTGATTGGCTGGCCTCACAGTGTCATCAGGTCTATATCAGACCTGGCGCCGCCATGCTCGACACAGTCAGTCCGGATCAGACAGTGTAGGGAAAGCTGCTGCTGTGTCAGGGAGAGATTTAATCGTGTATTCGGTAGTGTAGGGAGAAAAACTGTACATTACACATAACCATCTTAACAAACAGTCCTTTTGAGGACTAACTAATCCATCTGCAGAGATATCAGGCAGGCAGTGTATATAACAGACTGCAGTGCACATAGGACAAGAGGCTCCATTCCAATTCTGCCTTCTGTTGCTGTTATATTTCTAGAAATAGGCCTAGGTCTCAGGGGCCAGGAATAATTTTTTTTGCATCTTAATCCTCATAATTTGCTTAAAAAGCAATCCAGAGAACACGGTTTTTCTGCGCCATTTGCTTGTTGGCACTGCAGAATACAGCCAGGTCCTTTCCATATTACAGCGCTAAAAATCCATCTATTTAAAACTGTGTTTTCTCCGTCACACGGATCACATATACGTTTTAAGAAAATACTGCCATTTCTGGCCTCCATTAAAAATTTCCTTTAGTGTGTCAGTGAAGCAATACACACCAGTTTGCTGTTAAAACTACTTACCTACAGGCCAGGTATTTAAAACTCTGTTTTCTCCGTCAAACGGCTCACATATAAGTTCGCTCCAAACTCAGTCATTTGTAGTGAGCGTGGAAGATACTGTCCTCCATTTAAAATGGGCAAGGCACGTGGCAAGGGACGGGGAACTGGACGTGATGGTAATGGTGCATGCAGAGGCCGAGTACAAGGCCGTGGGCAAGCCGAAATTGTGCCACAACAAACACCCACATCTTCTCGCCTGACCTTCCTGTCACAATTTCTAGGGGACCACAGCACACCACTATTGAACCCAAAGAAGTGTCAAAAGGTTGTTAGTTGGATAGCGGATAATGCTTCCAGTCACTTAGCCACCACCACCACCACCCTGTCTTCCACACGGTCAAGTCTCAGTAGCCATGAGTCTGGACCGCATATTCCTCACCCTGATCCTCCTTTTTCCCACCATGCCGAGTACCCAGAAACAACTGATCCCACACTTGGACACTCTGAAGAGCTGTTCACTTTTCCATTTATAGATTCGGGCCTCTCGCCTGGTCCACTTGAAGTGGGGCAAGAGGAGATCGCGTGTAGCGATGCCCAAATATTTGAGCAGCCACGGTCACACGAAGGCGACGGTGGGAAAGTGTCAAAAGAGGTAGACGATGATGAGACACAATTGCAAGAAAGTCTGGACGAGGACCAGGGTGCGGAAGTGGAAGACGAGGTGGTGGACGATATAGTAACTGACCCAACCTGGCAGGAGGACATGCAGAGTGAGGATAGCAGCACACAGGGGGAGAGAGGCAGAGCACCCCAACAGGCAGGAAGAAGCAGTGTGGTGGCCGCAGAAAGAAGGCAGGCGACCGTTCCCCGTAACACCAACACGAAGGAAGTTGCCAGTACAACTGTTACGTCTTCCCGAGTCTGGTTGTTTTTTAAAGACTCTGCCGATAACCCCAAAAAGGCCATTTGCACCACCTGCCAGGCCATCATCAGCAGAGGTGGCAAAACGACCAGCCTGACCACTACCAGCATGATCAGGCACATGGCAGCAAAGCACCCGACTTTGTGGGCCGAACCCCGGGGTCCAGGAACAGTGTCTGTGGGTGGCACCATTGCTTCAACGCTGTTGTGGATGCAAGCCAATCCCCTGTCCATGGTGCATGCAAAGATGCCTCCTGCCCTGCACCTGTCATTGCACACTCTCAAGTAGCAGCATCAGGAAGCACGTCCATGTCCTTGTCCCAGCGGAGCGTTCAGTTGTCCATACCCCAGTCCTTGGAACGCATGCACAAATATGCAGCCAACGCCCCACAGGCCACACTACTAAATTCTCACATTTACCGACTGCTTGCGCTCGAAATGTTGCCTTTTAGGTTCGTGGATACGGAAGCATTCCGCAACCTGATGGCGGCGGCCGTCCCTCGGTACTCGGTCCCCAGCCGCCACTATTTCTCCCGGTGTGCCGTCCCCGCATTACACAAGCACCTATTACCGGTAAAGTCCACCTAACGACGGACACGTGGACAATTGTTTGTGGGCAGGGATGATACATCTCGCTGACGGCACACTGGGTTAACATAGTGGAAGCCGTGACCCAGTTGGACCTTGGGACGGAACACGTCCTCCCGACGCCAAGGATTGCGGAACCTATGTCAATCAAGGTTGCCCCCACGGTCTACAGCTCCTGCACCTCATCCTCCTCAGCCTCCTCTTCCTCTTCAGCCTCCATCTCCGAAATGACCACATCAGTCACAAGCTGGAAGCACTGCAGCACTGCCTCGGCCAAGCGGCAACAGGCTGTGCTGAACCAAATATGCTTAGGTGAAAAACTGCACAATGCTGAAGAGTTGTGGACAGCTCTGAAAGAGCAGGAAGATCTGTGGTTCACACCGCTGAACCTACAGCCAGGCATGGTCGTGTGTGACAATGGCCGTAACCTGGTGGCGGCTCTGAGGTGAGGAGAGCTCACACACGTACCATGCCTGTCCCATGTGCTTAACCTCGTGGTTCAGTGGTTTCTCAAATCCTACCTGGAGCTTCCAGATCTGCTTATTAAAGTACGCTGCCTGTGTGCCCATTTTAGAAAGTCAGCTACAGCTTCTGCCGCCCTTGTAGTGTTTCAGCAGTGTTTGCAGCTTCCGGCTCACAGACTGGTGTGTGATGTTCCCACGTGTTGGAACTCTACACTGTAGATGTTGGGAAGGATTTGTGAGCAGAAGAGGGCAGTTCTTGACTACCTGCATCAACAAGGCCGTCGGTATTCAGTTCAGACTCCACACATAAGACCTCAGGAGTGGACATGGATGTCAGACATATGTACCATCCTCCAAAACTTTGAGGACTCCACCAAGATGGTGAGCGGCGATGACGCCATAATTAGCATCACCATCCCGCTTCTCTGCCTTCTGAAACACTCTCTGCTCACAATCAAAGAGGATGCATTGCAGGCGGAGCATGATGAGATAGAGCAAGGAACCATACAGGGTGATTACACACAGCCAAGCCTCATCTCATCCCAACGTAGATTGGGTGACAATGAGGAAGAGAAGTAAGGACAGGAGCTAGTTTCATGCACTACAGTATAGACGGTACTACCTGCACAGCTGTCATACCGTCTGTTCAGCGTGGATGGCCAGAGGACAGAGAGGAGGAGGATGAGGAGGAGGAGGAGAGCATGGTCAGTCATCCTCTTGGTGAGGACACGGAAGTCTTGCCTGTTAGTAGTCTGGCACGCATGGCTGAGTTTATGTTACGCTGCCTTTCCCATGACCCGCGCGTTCTCAAAATTTTGGGTGACAGCCATTACTTGTTGGTGACACTTCTAGACCCATGCTACAAGGAGAACTTTATAACTCTTATTCCTGAGGCAGACAGGTCTACAAAAATGGGGCTGTACAAGTAGGCCCTTGTTGCGGAACTATTAAAAAAATTCCCATCTTAAAACGCTGGCGTCAGAGGGCACATTTCGTTGGACAACCAAGGAGTACAGGCGAGAGAGACACAACTTCAATCCAGCAGAGGCAGGGGAACACTGTCAAAGTTCTGGGAGAGTTTTCTCAGACCCTCCCATCGGACAGGCCCTGAGGAGCGGGGTACTCTCACAAGGAGTGCAAAGTTTTGGAAGATGCTGAGGGAGTACTCTGCCGACCGTACCAACGTCCTCCGTGATTCCGCTGTGCCTTATAATTATTGGGTATCCAAGCTGCATACGTGGAATGAACTGGCTCTCTATGCCTTGGAGGTCCTGGCCTGCCCTGCCGCCAGCATTTTATCAAAGTGGGTTTTTAGTGTAGCTGGTGGAATTATAACTGATAAGCGCATCCGCTTTCAACTGAAAATGCTGACAGGCTGACTCTTATAAAAATGAACACGGGCTGGATTGGGCCAGACTTCTCAACTAGTGTTGAGCCACCCCCGTAGTGTTCGGGTTCGGTTCGGTTCGTCGAACACCGGGATGTTCGAGGAACTGTTCGTCGAATTGTTCGTCGAACACCTTAGAACACCGTCGAACACCGTTAAAACCAATGGCAGGCAAACAAAAACACATAGAAACACATAGAAAACACCTGCAAAGGTGTGCAAAAGCTGACAAACTGCTCAGAAGACACTCTCTTTAAAAAAGCCGGCCGGCAAATTCAGCAGCGGCATACACCGGTACCCGACAATTTAGACAAGAAGGAATAGAGCATCACACATAGATTAGATAGATAGAAACATGTCAGTCACACATATAAGAAGCACAGTGACAGTGTTGGTTACTGCACTTGTCATTTAGTGTAAAGGATTTATTAAAAAAAATATTAGTGTTTTCATGCACCGTCTCTTTAAAAAAGCCGGCCGGCAATTCAGCATCTGTACCCGACAATTTAGAACAGAAAGAATAAAGCTTCACACATAGATTAGATAGATAGAAACATGTCAGTCACATATATAATAAGTACAGTGATAGTGTTGCTTACTGTACTTGTCATTTAGTGTAAAGGATTTATCAAAAAAATAATAGTGTTTTCATGCACTGTCTCTTTAAAAAAGCCGGCCGGCAATTCAGCAGCGGTACCCGACAATTTAGAACAGAAAGATAGAGCATCACACATAGATTAGATAGATAGAAACATGTCAGTCACATATATATGAAGTACAGTGATAGTGTTGGTTACTGTACTTGTCATTTAGTATTAAAATAAAGGATTTATTATTAAAAAAATTGGCGTGGGGTTCCCCTTAATTTTAGGCTCTAGCGGAGGTTAAGCAGACGGCTGGGGCAGATGTTTGAAGCCTGGGAAGGGGGTAATACCCACGGAGCTTCCCAGGCTACTAATATCAGCCCCCAGCTGAATGCCTAGCCTTTACTAGCTATTAAAATGGGGGACTCCCCAAAAAAAATGACGTGGGGTCCCCCCTAATTTAATAGCTAGCAAAGGCTAGGCAGACAACTGGGGGCTGATATTAATAGCCCAGGAAGGGAGCCATGAATATTGGCCCCCTCCCAGGCTAGAAACACCAGCCGTCAGCCGCCCCAGAAATGGCGCATTCATAGGATGCGCCAATTCTGGCACTTAGCCTCGCTCTTCCACGCTGCCCTGGTGCGGTGGCAGGGGGTAATAGGGTTGGGGTTGATGTCAGCTTATAATGCCAGCTGACATCAAGCCCAGGTTAGTAATGGAGAGGCGTCTATAAGACACCCCCATTACTAACCCCATAGTCAAAGTTAAAAAAAACACAAACACCCAGAATAAAGTCCTTTAATTGAAATAAAGACACAATCCTTTATTGTTCTAAATTAAACCATACTTACCATCACGCCCATTCCAGCTGAAGCCAACGATCTCCTGCAATAAAAGAAAAATAATAAAGCAACCTCATCCTTACCTTTCCATGGTTCCCACGACAGCTTCAGCTCTGCTACATCGAGATGACAGGCTGGACCGCAGCAGAACGCTGCCATCCAGCCTGTCATCCCGCAGACACTGAGAAGCGCAGGCTTGCTTGCGCTGCTCAGCGTCTCTCTGTGACGACATCCAGATGAGCCGAGTTCATGTCCAATGAACTCGGCTCACCTCATGCACGTCACTGACAGCGTGGGAAAATTCTCACGCTGAAGCGCTGATTGCAGGAGAATTTTCCCACGCTGTCAGTGACGTGCAGGAGGTGAGCTGAGTTCATTGGACATGAGCTCACCTCATGCACATCACTGACAGCGTGGGAGAATTCTCCTGCACTCAGCACTTCAGCGTGAGAATTTTCCCACGCTGTCAGTGACGTGCATGAGGTGAGCCGAGTTCATTGGACATGACCTCGGCTCATCTGGATGCCGTCACAGCGAGACAGTGAGGAGCGCAAGCATGCCTGCGCTTCTCAGTGTCTGCGGGATGACAGACTGGATGGCAGCGTTCTGCTGCGGTCCAGCCAGTCATCTCGATGTAGCAGAGCTGAAGCTGTCGTGGGAACCATGGAAAGGTAAGGATGAGGTTGGTTTATTATTTTTCTTTTATTGCAGGAGATCGTTGGCTTCAGCTGGAATGGGTGTGATGGTAAGTATGGTTTAATTTAGAACAATAAAGAATTGTGTCTTTATTTCAATTAAAGGACTTTATTCTGGGTGTTGTGTTTTTTTTAAATACTTTACTAGAAATTCATGGCGGTCATGTCTAATACTGGCATGACCCCATGAATTTTGGGCTTGGGGCCAGCTGATAATACCAAGCTGGCCCTAACCCCTTTATTACCCAGTGAGCCACCGCACCAGGGCCCTGGATGAGTTGGGTACAGCGCCAGAAGATGGCGCTTCTATGAACGCGCCATTTTCCGGGGTGGCTGCGGACTGCAATTTGTAGCGGGGGGGGGGCCCAGAAAGCTTGGGCCTCCCTGCGCTGCAGATTCCAGCCCCCAGCTGCCTAGTTGTACCTGGCTGGACACAAAAATAGGGCGAAGCCCCACGTACTTTTTTTAAAATTATTTCATGAAATTCATGAAATAATTAAGAAAAAAAGGCCTTCCCTATATTGTTGTGTCCAGCCAGGTACAAATAGGCAGCTGGTGGTTGGGGGCAGCCCGTTCCTGCCTGCTGTACCTGGCTGGACACAAATATAGTGCGAAGCCCCACTTCAATTTTTTTTAATTATTTCTTGAAATTCATGAAATAATTAAGAAAAAAAGGGCTTCCCTATATTGTTGTGTCCGGCCAGGTACAAATAGGCAGCTGGTGGATGGGGGCAGCCCGTTCCTGCCTGCTGTACATGGCTGGACACAAATATAGTGCGAAGCCCCACTTCAATTTTTTTTAATTATTTCATGAAATTCATGAAATAATTAAGAAAAAAAGGGCTTCCCTATATTGTTGTGTCCGGCCAGGTACAAATAGGCAGCTGGTGGATGGGGGCAGCCCGTTCCTGCCTGCCGTACCTGGCTGGACACAAATATAGTGCGAAGCCCCACTTCAATTTTTTTAAATTATTTCAGGAAATTCATGAAATAATTTAAAAAAAATTGACGTGGGGCTTCGCACTATATTTGTGTCCAGCCAGGTACAGCAGGCAGGAACGGGCTGCCCCCAACCACCAGCTGCCTATTTGTACCTGGCCGGACACAACAATATAGGGAAGCCCTTTTTTTCTTAATTATTTCATGAAATAATTTAAAGAAAATTGACGTGGGGCTTCGCCCTGTTTTTGTGTCCAGCCAGGTACAACTAGGCAGCTGGGGGCTGGAATCCGCAGCGCAGGGAGGCCCAAGCTTTCTGGGCCACCCCCGCTGCAAATTGCAGTCTGCAGCCACCCCGGAAAATGGCGCGTTCATAGAAGCGCCATCTTCTGGCGCTGTACCCAACTCATCCAGGGCCCTGATGCGGTGGCTCACTGGGTAATAAAGGGGTTAGGGCCAGCTTGGCATTATCAGCTGGCCCTAAGCCCGAAATTCATGGGGTCACGCCAATATTAGACATGACCACCATGAATTTCTAGTAAAGTATTTAAAAAAAACACAACACCCAGAAAAAAGTCCTTTAATTGAAATAAACACACAATTCTTTATTGTTCTAAATTAAACCATACTTACCATCACGCCCATTCCAGCTGAAGCCAACGATCTCCTGAAATAAAAGAAAAATAATAAAGCAACATCATCCTTACCTTTCCATGGTTCCCATGACAGCTTCAGCTCTGCTACATCGAGATGACAGGCTGGACCGCAGCAGAACGCTGCCATCCAGCCTGTCATCCCGCAGACACTGAGAAGCGCAGGCTTGCTTGCGCTCCACAGTGTCTCTCTGTGAGGGCATCCAGATGAGCCGAGTTAATGTCCAATGAACTCGGCTCACCTCATGCACGTCACTGACAGCGTGGGAATATTCTCCTGCACTCAGCGCTTCAGCGTGGGAGAATTCTCACACTGAAGCGCTGAGTGCAGGAGAATTCTCCCACGCTGTCAGTGACGTGCAGGAGGTGAGCTGAGTTCATTGGACATGAGCTCACCTTATGCACGTCACTGACAGCGTGGGAAAATTCTCCTGCACTCAGCGCTTCAGCGTGGGAGAATTCTCACGCTGAAGCGCTGAGTGCAGGAGAATTCTCCCACGCTGTCAGTGACGTGCAGGAGGTGAGCTGAGTTCATTGGACATGAGCTCACCTTATGCACGTCACTGACAGCGTGGGAGAATTCTCCTGCACTCACCGCTTCAGCGTGAGAATTTTCCCACGCTGTCAGTGACGTGCATGAGGTGAGCCGAGTTCATTGGACATGAACTCGGCTCATCTGGATGTCGTCACAGAGAGACGCTGAGCAGCGCAAGCAAGCCTGCGCTTCTCAGTGTCTGCGGGATGAGAGGCTGGATGGCAGCGTTCTGCTGCGGTCCAGCCTGTCATCTCGATGTAGCAGAGCTGAAGCTGTCGTGGGAACCATGGAAAGGTAAGGATGAGGTTGCTTTATTATTTTTCTTTTATTGCAGGAGATCGTTGGCTTCAGCTGGAATGGGCGTGACGGTAAGTATGGTTTAATTTAGAACAATAAAGGATTGTGTCTTTATTTCAATTAAAGGACTTTATTCTGGGTGTTTGTGTTTTTTTTAACTTTGACTATGGGGTTAGTAATGGGGGTGTTTTATAGACGCCTCTCCATTACTAACCTGGGCTTGATGTCAGCTGGCATTATAAGCTGACATCAACCCCAACCCTATTACCCCCTGCCACCGCACCAGGGCAGCGTGGAAGAGCGAGGCTAAGTGCCAGAATTGGCGCATCCTATGAATGCGCCATTTCTGGGGCGGCTGACGGCTGGTGTTTCTAGCCTGGGAGGGGGCCAATATTCATGGCTCCCTTCCTGGGCTATTAATATCAGCCCCCAGCTGTCTGCCTAGCCTTTGCTAGCTATTAAATTAGGGGGGACCCCACGTCATTTTTTTGGGGGGGTCCCCCATTTTAATAGCTAGTAAAGGCTATGTATTCAGCTGGGGGCTGATATTAGTAGCCTGGGAAGCTCCGTGGGTATTACCCCCTTCCCAGGCTTCAAACATCTGCCCCAGCCGTCTGCTTAACCTCCGCTAGAGCCTAAAATTAAGGGGAACCCCACGCCAATTTTTTTAATAATAAATCCTTTATTTTAATAATAAATGACAAGTACAGTAACCAACACTATCACTGTACTTCATATATATGTGACTGACATGTTTCTATCTATCTAATCTATGTGTGAAGCTCTATTCTGTCTGTTATAAATTGTTGGGTACCGCTGCTGAATTGCCGGCTGGCTTTTTTAAAGAGACGGTGCATGAAAACACTATTATTTTTTTTGATAAATCCTTTACGCTAAATGACAAGTACAGTAAGCAACACTGTCACTGTACTTCGTATATATGTGGCTGACATGTTTCTATCTATCTAATCTATGTGTGAAGCTCTATTCTGTCTGTTATAAATTGTCGGGTACCGCTGCTGAATTGCCGGCCGGCTTTTTTAAAGAGACGGTGCATGAAAACACTATTATTTTTTTTGATAAATCCTTTACGCTAAATGACAAGTACAGTAAGCAGCACTTTCACTGTACTTCGTATATATGTGGCTGACATGTTTATATCTATCTAATCTATGTGTGAAGCTCTATTCTTTCGGTTCTAAATTGTCGGGTACAGGTGTATGCCGCTGCTGAATTGCCGGCTTTTCATGTTTCACTGTTGGCACTGTTCCCATCGATTTGGGCAATCACTGTAATGCCACAACCACCATGGCTGTGGCATTACAGTGAGTGGCAGACAATCCCTGCATGATTGGTGCTCTAAATAGCGCCAGACATGCAGGACACGCTTTTGGTGCACGAACAGTTATCGAACATAATCTCGAACAGCCGAATTTTTTGCAAATCGTTCGGGTTCGTCGAACAACTCGAACACCGCCCAAAACAGCTCGAATTTGAGATTGGCGAACAGTTCTAGTCGAACACCGCTCATCTCTATTCTCAACATCACCAAATGATAACAGCGTAACATAAACTCCAATCCAGTGTCTTTTCTTGAGAGGTGTATTCCCATGCACTTTTTCACATCCACACATGGGTATACACTTCCTGATTTTTGCTATTTGCTCTTGTCCTCCTCCTTCTCCTCATCCTCCACCACCATATCACCTGGGTGACTGTGGTCTGTGATGCAACACCCACCTAATTTTTTTAAAGGGTGTTTATGATGCCCGTAAAAAAAATTTTTGATACAGTATGTTCATGTATATGTGGCGCCCTGCTACGCACTGGTGCCACAGATCCCAGAAGGGTGCATGGATGGACTTCTCCACAAGAGGCCCTCACACATTCACACACCTCCACCCTACCACCTCAGACCAGCAGAGGGAGCCCGTTAGGGATATATAAATGGAGAGTGGAGCAAGGCAGTTCAGTTAGAGTTAGTCTCTCAGTCTGAGAGAGAGCGTGCTGACGCTCAGAGAGCAGCGAAGAGGCAGCACGCTGGCTGCAGTGCTTAGGCGAGCCAAGGCTTACAGCACGGGTGAAGGCCTAGTGAGTGCCCTGAGTGTGGCCGAAGGCGACAGGAGAAGGAAGAAGTAGCAAGGGGGCAGAGGAGCATACCAGGCTCACCCCGAGATATATACTGGACACCGGGTCCACGCCTACGGGGTCCCTTTATACCCAGTAGGGACCACCGGAACCCCTGGAGGAATACAGGTCCCAGGTTCACCAAACGCTGATTACAGTACCAGGGCTAGGAGTCACGGAGGCCCCAGCGACCAGGGAGAGTGATCTCCAAGAGAAGGCCCTACCACCATGTCAACAGGTGCAAGAGAGAGACAGTAACCAAGCTAGGCCTAGCTCCAGGCAGGTCAGAAGCTTAGCGAGTAAAGCCAAGGATCAGGAGGCCCTATACCCTGTAGTGCCGGCGTCCCTGCCCTCTGCTAGGCAAGGACGCTGCTCCCCTCACCGCTCTGCTCCGTGCCCGGCATCCTCCCCCCGCTCTGCTGTCAGCGCGCGCTCCGTCCCGGCGTCCTCCTCCTGCTCTGCTCTCAGCGCGCGCTCCTTCCCGGCCCCTGTGCTTAGGGCGCGCGCGCGCGCGCTCCCCTCCTCTTAAAGGGGCCGCGCGCGCCGCCCTAAAGAGTCCCCGGCCAATGGCCGGAGGACTTCATCTTATATAAGGCACCTCCTCCAAAATGGAGGTGCCCGAGCAATGTTGTTTGCACCTGTGTCTCACCTGTGCTTCAGCCCTCAGGTCCCGTTGCCAGTTACCTGCCAGTTACCTGCCAGTTTCCTGCCAGTTTCCTGCTAGTTACCTGCCTGATTCCTGCCTGAATTCTTGTTACCTGTCTGCCAGTCTGAGGTCCGACGGTCTGCCTTACTACTCCTGTCAGTCTGTCTAAAGGACCAGCCTGCCCGCTCACCTGGGAGCGCATATCAGCTACCTGCCTGCTTGCCTGAGGTCCGACGGTCTGCCTTACTACTCCGGTCAGTCTGTCTATGGACCAGCTTGCCCGCTCACCTGGGAGCGCTTCTCCGTTATCTGCCTGCTTGCCAGCCCGGAGGCTCCGTTGTCACGTGCTGTGACCACCAGCTATTCCAGAGACACTTGCCCGCTCACCTGGGAGCGCTTCTCCGTTACCTACCTGCCTGCCAGCCTGGAGGTTCCGCCGTCACGTGCCGTGACCACCAGCTATTCCAGAGACTCTCGCTTGCTCACCTGGGAGCACACATCTACCATCTGCCTGCTAGCCTACCCGGAGGCTCTGCCATCACAGGTCGTACCTACCCCTTACCCAGAGACTGCCCTGATCACTTGCCGTAACTCCCTGTCCGTTCACCCAGAGACTGCCACCCGCTCCCTTACAAGGGCCGCCCCCTTGTATAGTAGCTCAGAGGTTCCGCCTCCCGGACCCGTTACAGTTTGCTCGGGCCATGGAACCCGGTGGCACCCAAGCTCCCTCGCTCACGGACCTGTGTCATGAACTGTCCCGTCAAAGGTCCCAACAGGAGTCCATCCTGGCTCACCTGCGGAATGTCAATACTCGCCTGGACACTCTGACTGCACCACCTGCAGCCACTGCCAGTACCATGACTCGCAACCCGGCAGCTCCGCTACCCACTAATACCATGGTAACCTATCCCGGTCCCCGGCTGTCTGCACCTCCTCGCTTCGGAGGCGACTCCGCCCAGGCTCGGGGCTTCATAAATCAGTGCACCCTGCACTTTGAACTTTTGTCCCATCAGTTTAATTCCGACCGGGCAAAAATTGCCTTTATCATGTCCCATCTCACCGGGGAGGCCCTGGCCTGGCTAAATCCTCTATGGGAGAGAGGAGACCCCCTGGTGTCCAACTTGCCTGCTTTTCTCTCGGCTTTCCGGAAAGTCTTCGACGAACCCGGACGGAAGACCTCATCCGCATCCTCTCTGCTACGCCTCCGTCAGGAGGGTCTCACCGTGGGCCAATATGCCATACGGTTCCGCACCCTTGCCTCGGAGCTGGCCTGGGATAACGACGCTCTGGTATCCGTCTTCTGGGAGGGTCTGTCCGGTCGTATTAAAGATGAACTTGCTGGTCGGGACATTCCTACCTCTCTCGATGATCTAATAACCCTTGCCACCCGGATTGACCTACGGTTCCAGGAGCGTGCCAAAGAGGTCACCCGTGAGAGAAGGATTCCACGTTTAGCTCCTACTTTCCAGAAACCCATCATTCCCTCCATCTCTCCCCAGGTACACTCTCCTGAGCCTATGCAGGTCGACCAGACCAAGATGGTCAAAACCCGTCAGGACTCACGCCGTGCCGAGGGGAGCTGCTTCTACTGTGGCAGTAAGGAGCACCGGATCCGTGCCTGCCCGGAGAGGTCGGGAAACGCCTGTGTCTAGGTTCGCTCAGAGAGGTCCACCTAGACAAGAATAAATCCTCTCCATCCCTGCTGTTGTCAGTTTCGATCATCTACGGGGAGAACCGTTATTTCGAACTAGCCCAACTTGACTCTGGAGCAGCCGGGAACCTTATTTCACAGTCCCTGGTTGAGAAATACCGCATCCCCACCAAACCTCTGGCTGTACCCTGGTCTGTTGCTGCCGTAGATGGGGGCCTCTTACCTCGCCCCATTCAACTCATCACCGAATCCATTACCCTGCAGGTGGGAATGCTGCATTCTGAAAGTATCTCCTTTCATGTTCTGCCTGGACTCTCTCACGCCCTCTTGCTAGGTCTGCCCTGGCTCCAGAGACATGCACCCGTGCTAGACTGGCAAACCGGAGAGGTCCTTCGCTGGGGACAAGACTGTCATAAAACCTGCCTGGTTCCCGTCCATCCCGTCCGTCCCTCTCCTACCCCAGCTAATCTACCTGGACTTCCGATTCCTTATTGGTCTTATGCAGATGTCTTTAATAAAAAGGAGACAGAGACATTACCACCACATAGACCATACGACTGTCCCATCGATCTGCTACCCGGTACTACTCCTCCCCGTGGGCGTATCTATCCTTTATCCGCTGCTGAGACCCGGTCAATGTCCGAATATATTGAGGAGAATCTGGCCAGAGGATTCATCCGGAAATCTACCTCCCCGGCGGGAGCAGGCTTCTTTTTCGTCAAAAAGAAGGACGGCTCTCTCCGTCCCTGTATAGACTATAGAGGCCTAAACCTGATCACGGTGAAGAATAAGTACCCCCTTCCGCTCATTCCAGAATTATTTGATCGTCTGAGGGGGGCTAGGATCTTCACCAAACTGGACCTTCGTGGGGCGTACAACCTGGTTCGTATTCGTCAGGGGGATGAATGGAAGACGGCATTCAACACCCGGGACGGCCACTATGAATACCTGGTAATGCCCTTTGGTCTCTGTAACGCTCCTGCCGTCTTTCAAGAGTTGGTCAATGACATCTTCCGGGACCTTCTCTACTCCTGCGTAGTGGTGTACCTGGACGACATCTTGGTCTTCTCTCCGGATCTCCAGACTCACCGGAGGGACGTTCGTCAGGTCCTGCTCAGGCTAAGGCAGAACCATCTCTACGCTAAATTTGAGAAGTGCCTCTTTGAGCAGATCTCGCTTCCGTTTCTGGGCTACATTATCTCTCAGACCGGCCTACAAATGGATCCTGAGAAACTGTCTGCCATCGAGAAATGGCCCCGACTGGAGGGGTTGAAGGCCATTCAGCGATTCCTGGGCTTCGCCAACTACTACCGCCTCTTCATACCACACTTCTCTTCCCGGACGGCCCCAATTTCTGCGCTCACCCGTAAAGGTACTAATCCCAAAGAGTGGCCACCCGAAGCAGAGGAGGCCTTTCTTTCCCTTAAACAGGCCTTCTCTTCCGCCCCGGTGCTGCATCGCCCAGATGGCAACAAGCAGTTCTTCCTGGAAGTTGACGCCTCCTCCTCTGGAGCCGGAGCGGTACTTACTCAAAAATCATCTTCCGGGAGGATGGTAACTTGTGGCTTCTTCTCTAAACTCTTCTCCTCCTCTGAGCGCAACTATTCCATAGGAGACCGAGAGTTATTGGCCATCAAACTGGCATTGGAGGAGTGGCGTTACCTGCTCGAGGGGGCTCTTCACCCGGTAATAATTTACACTGACCACAAGAACTTGGCTTACCTCCAGCATGCCCAGAGACTTAACCCGCGCCAAGCCCGGTGGTCCTTGTTTTTTGCTCGTTTTGATTTTGTCCTTCATTTTCGCCCGGCTGACAAAAACGTCAAGGCGGACGCCTTGTCTCGATCCTTTCTGGTGTCTGATCTCGAGGAGGATCCGAAACATATCATCGATCCCGCCAGAGTAATGCAGGTGGCTCCCGTGAGTCTAAATCGTCTTCCTCCTGGTAAGACGTTCGTACCAGTACCTGATCGGGAGAAGATCCTACACTGGGGTCATTCGTCTAAACTAGCTGGCCACGCCGGTCAGAAAAAGACCCTCCAGCTTATTACCCGGCACTACTGGTGGCCTAACCTGCACAAGGATGTAATAGACTTTGTTTCTGCCTGTGTGTCCTGCGCCCGCAACAAAGTTCCGAGACACCTGCCGGCCGGCCGCCTCCTACCTCTGCCAGTACCTGCTGCCCCCTGGCAGCATATAGCGATGGACTTCATTACTGATCTGCCCGTCTCTGCCGGTTGTACGGTCATTTGGGTGGTCGCTGACCGCTTCTCCAAGATGGCTCACTTCATTCCACTGCCAGGTCTTCCGTCTGCACCCGAGCTGGCTAAAGACTTTATCCGCCACATCTTCCGTCTTCATGGCCTGCCCCGTCACATCGTGTCGGATCGTGGGGTACAGTTCACTTCCCGTTTCTGGAGAGCCACTTGTAAATTGCTGGACGTCACCCTGGACTTCTCCTCCGCTTACCACCCACAGTCTAATGGTCAAGTGGAACGGATCAATCAGAACCTGACCAGTTACCTTCGGCACTTCGTTAATGCCCACCATTCTGACTGGGTGGATCTCCTGCCATGGGCCGAATTCTCGTACAACAATCACGAGAGCGAGTCTTCCTCCAAATCCCCGTTTTTTGTAGTCTACGGTCAGCATCCTCGGATCCCGTTTCCCGTCTCCACCTCGGCGGACAATCCGGCTGCGGAATCTCTTGTTAACAAATTTTCCTCCATATGGGAGAGTACCCGGTCCGCACTCCTTCTGTCATCCGAGCGTATGAAAAGACACGCTGACAAAAAACGTCTGGACCCTCCTCAATTCCGCCCTGGGGATAAAGTCTGGCTCTCGTCCAAATATGTCCGGCTCAAGATCCCTTCCTATAAGTTAGGGCCTCGGTTCATCGGCCCACTGGAGGTCATCAGTCAGATCAACCCGGTGGCCTATAAATTGAAACTCCCGGCCAACTTACGGATCCCTAACTCCTTCCATGTGTCTCTCCTCAAACCTGTGGTGCTTAACTCTTTTTCCAAGTCTACAGGTACGCCTCCTGCTCCGGTTTCTGCTGAGGACGAGTTTGAGGTAGAGAACATTCTTGCCACCAAAAGGGTAAGAGGAAAGACCTTTTTCCTGGTAGATTGGAAGGGGTTTGGTCCTGAGGAGAGAACGTGGGAGCCCCGGGAGAACATCCATGCCCCTCTCATCCTAGCTAAATTTCTGTCTGGCCTAAAAAAGGGGGGGCCTAAAGGGGGGGGTACTGTAGTGCCGGCGTCCCTGCCCTCTGCTAGGCAGGGACGCTGCTCCCCTCACCGCTCTGCTCCGTGCCCGGCATCCTCCCCCCGCTCTGCTGTCAGCGCGCGCTCCGTCCCGGCGTCCTCCTCCTGCTCTGCTCTCAGCGCGCGCTCCTTCCCGGCCCCTGTGCTTAGGGCGCGCGCGCGCTCCCCTCCTCTTAAAGGGGCCGCGCGCGCCGCCCTAAAGAGTCTCCCCGGCCAATGGCCGGAGGACTTCATCTTATATAAGGCACCTCCTCCAAAATGGAGGTGCCCGAGCAATGTTGTTTGCACCTGTGTCTCACCTGTGCTTCAGCCCTCAGGTCCCGTTGCCAGTTACCTGCCAGTTACCTGCCAGTTTCCTGCCAGTTTCCTGCTAGTTACCTGCCTGATTCCTGCCTGAATTCTTGTTACCTGTCTGCCAGTCTGAGGTCCGACGGTCTGCCTTACTACTCCTGTCAGTCTGTCTAAAGGACCAGCCTGCCCGCTCACCTGGGAGCGCATATCAGCTACCTGCCTGCTTGCCTGAGGTCCGACGGTCTGCCTTACTACTCCGGTCAGTCTGTCTATGGACCAGCTTGCCCGCTCACCTGGGAGCGCTTCTCCGTTATCTGCCTGCTTGCCAGCCCGGAGGCTCCGTTGTCACGTGCTGTGACCACCAGCTATTCCAGAGACACTTGCCCGCTCACCTGGGAGCGCTTCTCCGTTACCTACCTGCCTGCCAGCCCGGAGGTTCCGCCGTCACGTGCCGTGACCACCAGCTATTCCAGAGACTCTCGCTTGCTCACCTGGGAGCACACATCTACCATCTGCCTGCTAGCCTACCCGGAGGCTCTGCCATCACAGGTCGTACCTACCCTTTACCCAGAGACTGCCCTGATCACTTGCCGTAACTCCCTGTCCGTTCACCCAGAGACTGCCACCCGCTCCCTTACAAGGGCCGCCCCCTTGTATAGTAGCTCAGAGGTTCCGCCTCCCGGACCCGTTACATACCCGTTCACTGGGGAGAGTCCAATAGTGCGCCCTTCGCCCAGAGTACCCTGGACCGTGCCTGCACCATTATCAGTAAAGGTACTGAAGCTTACCCCCATGTGAGTGTCCGTCTTTCCTCCGGGACCGTCCTGCCGTCTCTCCCCTGCACCACCATCCATTACATCCCATGCTGCCCTGAGGCCCGCTCCACCTGTGGGGAGCCGTTCCATCACAAGCTGCCCTACCATCTGCCTCAGAGGACTGCTCCGCAGCGGCGGCCCCTCCATTAGCCGCATTCCACAGGTGGCGTCACAAACTTTCCAAATTCCCTGTAAATAATCCCCCTTTTCATTGACCGCCCTGGGTCACGGACCGGGCCAGCCACCGTGATATCCCCCATACCGGCATCCATAGGCCCGGCTGCCGAGTTCCCCATTGCCCAGGGGGTGCGTCATATGCCCCCCAGGGGTAAATGTTTGTCAGCCCATACACTTGTGCATGAGCATTACAAGTATAGGAGGCCCGCTCCTTTCTAATGGGAACATTTTTTTATGAGGCCCTCCTCCACGTCTCTTCCAAGGGGCATTGAAGTGTCTCCAAATTTTTGGCAGCCCTTGCATTCACTGCATTGGCCAACACTCTGGGAGACTCTCTCCTTTCTAATGGGAATTTGTCGTTACTGTGGCCCTGCTCTATGTGTCTTTAAATTCTTAGTCAGGTTTTTCCTAAAATTGGTCAGCCGTTGGACTCATTGCATACCCTATAACTGTATAGCAGACCCTCTCCTTTCTAATGGGAACATGTCGTACCTTGTTACTGTGGCCCTGCTCCGTGTGTCTTTAAATTCTTAGTGGGGCTTTTCCTAAAATTAGTCAGCCGTTGGACTCGCTGCATACCCTATAACTGTATAGCAGACCCTCTCCTTTCTAATGGGAACATGTCGTACCTTGTTACTGTGGCCCTGCTCCGTGTGTCTTTAAATTCTTTGTGGGGTTTTTCCTAAAATTAGTCAGCCGTTGGACTCACTGCATACCCTATAACTGTATAGCAGACCGTCTCCTTTCTAATGGGAACATGTCGTACCTTGTTACTGTGGCCCTGCTCCGTGTGTCTTTAAATTCTTAGTGGGGTTTTTCCCAAATTTTGCCAGCCCTTGCAGTCACAGCATGGGCATTATGAGACCCGTTCCATTTATAATGGGAACATTTTTTTTTACTGAGACCCTCCTCTATGTCTCTTCAAAGGGGTATTGGGTTGCGTCCAAATTTTTGGCAGCCCTTGCAGTCACTGGATACGCAATAACAGTATCGGAGACCAACTTGTTAATAATGGGAACAACAAAGCATAGCCGGCTGATGGCTCTCTTACAATAGCTAGGGCCGATGGCTGGCTTTTAAGAATAGTAAGGGCCATCTTATGTCCCTATAAAAATAGGCTTTATGACTTTCAGAGTCCCTCCATCATAAGTAAAACAGGAAGTGTCTGATGATGTGTCACACACCACATTGCCAGCTAAGGTTGTAAAATGTTAAAATGACATTTCCCGGTGAATGCATTTGGTCTTAAAAAAAAACTTTAAAAAAACAAAACAATAGGATTTTTCTTTAGCATAAAAAACAGCGTCACCAATTTAACAACAATGTAATCACACTGTTCAGCTCATGCACCTCCTCCTCCATCTCCGAAATGACCACATCAGTCACAAGCTGACAGCACTGCAGCACTGCCTTGGCCAAGCGGCAACAGGTTGTGCTGAAGATAACATGCTTAATGCTTAATTGACAAACCGCCCAGCGCTGCAGAGTTGTTGAAAGCTGTAACACAGCAGCCTGATCTGTGGCTCTCACCGCTGAACATACAGCCAGGCATGGTTGTGTGTGACAATGGGCGGAACGCCGGAGGAGTCTCCGGTTCTCTGATGGGCCCGTCCAACCCTGCCGAAAAGCAGCCCTGGCTAAGAAAAGTGTGGGGGAAGGTTCCCGGACACTCTATGGCTGCTTTTTTAATGTGGATCGGCCGTGCTTATGCATGTTATTTCTCAAACCACATTACAGATCAGGCCATTGTCCAACTCTGTATTCAAGAAATTAAATGCGCAAAGAAAGATGTGTGCATGTGTGTGTGTGTCAAAGCACCACCGACAAGGGCGAGTTGATGTTGGACGGGCTGCCAATGCTTCTGCAACAAGCTGCATTACAGGACTTCCTGTGAGAGATGACATGCAGGTTTCCCTGTATGCCAGTCTTTTCACCGAGCTAAATACAACTGTGAGCAAAAAAAGTTGTGGACTGGCACATTCACCTGTCCACGTGTTTGTGGTTAGGCGGTCCTTCCCAGTAAGTGCACTGGGGAGGGCACGGGTAATGTTGTGGGACCCGTGCTTGTGGAAGGCGGAGGCGATACCGGAAAATATAGTGGCGGCTGGGGACTGAGTATAGACACCCGCCCCCCGCCGGCATGAGGTTGTGAAAAGCTTCCGCCTCCACGAGCTTAATAGGCCACATTTCAAGTGCAAGCAGCTGTCAAAAATTTGGCAGTATAGTATTGCAGCCTGTGGGTGGGTGGGTGGCTGGCTGCCTGCATACTTGCGCTTGCATTCCAAGGAATGGGGTAGGGACAACTGAACGCTGCAGTGGGACAAGGATGTGGACGGTGATTGCTGCAAGTCTGCAATGACAGGTGCATGGGGGGAGGCATCTTTGCATGCGCCAAGGATCACTTATGATGGGCACACTTTTAGGCAGTGACCTGGAAGTCAGAGATGCTGCCAGAGGTCTTCCCCATGCTGTTCCCATGTCTTTTCAGCACTGTATGCATGTGTCTGATGATGTGTCACACACCACTTGGCCAGATAAGGTTGTAAAATGTTACAATTACATTTCCTGGTGAATGCATTTGTCTTGGTTGAAAGCAATGCAAAAGTGCAAAAACGCATCAAAAATGCAACATGTGAACATAGCCCAAGGTGTGGAGGAGTATTTTTGATTATGGTTATTTATTTTGCCTTCTATACAAGTCATTACCCTGGAAAGGATGTTCCTTCAATTTTGGTTTAGTTTTTGTATGTTTTATTGTGAGTCCGTAAAAGTGGCGTAATACTCTGACCACGTTGTTAACAGCAGTAACCTGGGAGTCAGAAATGCTTCCAGGGGTCTTCCCCATGCTGTTCCCATGTCATTTGAGCACTGTTCCCATTGATTTGGGCAATTTTTAGGCCCTCTGCAGACCGCCGAGGGGAACCGCCTGAAAAATGTTCGAGTTTCCCAAAGACTTACATTGGGCTCGCTGCTCGGGTCGAGCACCCGAGTATTCCAATTTGCTCGACCCGAGCAACGAGCACCCGAGCATTTTAGTGCTCGCTCACTGTAGCATCGGCGTCTCTGCCCCGTACTAGGCAGAGATGCCGTCCCTCTCACCTCCCCGCTCCTGGCGCGGCGTCCTCCAGCGCTTCTCTCCCCGCTGCTTCCGGCAAGCGCTCCTTCCCCGGCAGTGTGCTTAGGGCGCGCGCGCTCCCCCTCTCTTAAAGGGACCGTGCGCGCCGTCCTAAGGAGTCCCCGGCCAATTGCCGGAGGACCTCCCATATATAAGGCACCTCCTCCACAATGGAGGTGCCCGAGCAATGTTGTTGCAAAGCCTTCACTCTGCTTCAGCCCTCAGGTCCCGTTACCAGTTACCTGCCAGTCACCTGCCAGATTCCTGCTTGTTACCTGCCAGTCACCTGCCAGATTCCTGCTTGTTACCTGCCAGTCACCTGCCAGATTCCTGCTTGATACCTGCCTGATATCCGCTTACCTGCTTGCAAGCCTGCGGTCCGACGGTGTGCCTTCCGACACCTGTCAGTCTGTCTATGGACCAGCCTGCCCGCTCACCTGGGAGCGCTCACCTACTACCTGTCTGCTAGCCTACCTGGAGGCTCCGCCGTCACGTGCTGTGACCACCTGCCTGTCCAGAGACTCTTGCCCGCTTACCTGGGAGCGCTCACCTGCTACCTGCCTGCTAGCCTACCTGGAGGCTCCGCCGTCGCGTGCTGTGACCACCTGCCTGTCCAGAGACTCTTGCCGGCTCACCTGGGAGCGTCCACCTGCTACTTGCCTGCTAGCCTACCTGGAGGCTCCGCCGTCACGTGCTGGGACCACCTGCCTGTCCAGAGACTCTTGCCCGCTCACCTGGGAGCGTCCACCTGCTACCTGCCTGCTAGCCTACCTGGAGGCTCTGCCGTCACTTGCCGTGACCACCCGCCTGTCAAGAGACTGTCCCCGTCACTAGCCGTGACTACCTGCCCGCCTTCCCTGGGAGCCACCCGCTTCCTTACAAGGACTGCCCCCTTGTATAGTTGCTCAGAGGTTCCACCTCCCATATCTGTTACAGTTTGCTCGGGCCATGGAACCCGGTGGTCCCCAGATCTCCGATCTGCACCAGGAAGTCTTACATCAGAAAACTCAGCAGGAGGTGGTACTGTCCTATCTACGGTCCGTTAACTCTCGTCTAGGCGCATTGTGTGACTCGTCTTTGTCTACCTCTGGTCCAGCCATGCCCATTCCTGCGGTACCGCAATCCAGTCCCTTCTTGGTACCCGACTATGGACCTCGGCTTCGGGCACCTCCACGCTTTGCCAGCGAACCTACTTTAGCTCGGGGTTTCATAAACCAGTGCACCCTGCACTTTGAGTTATTGGCATACCAGTTCATCTCCGACCGGGCCAAGGTGGCCTTCATCATGTCCCATCTCACTGGGGAGGCACTGGCATGGCTAAATCCCCTGTGGGAGAGAGGGGATCCCCTGGTGTCCGACCTGCCGTCGTTCCTCGCTGCTTTCCGGAAAGTCTTCGATGAACCTGGACGGAAAACCTCTTCTGCCTCCTCTCTGCTACGTCTCCGCCAAGGAAGTCTCACCATGGGCCAATAAGCCATACGGTTCCGTACCCTCGCTTCTGAGCTTGCCTGGGAAAATGAGGCTCTGGTGTCCGTCTTCTGGGAGGGTCTTTCCGGTCGGATTAAGGACGAGTTAGCTGGTCGGGACATTCCTACCACTCTGGATGATCTGGTGTCACTAGCTACCCGGATTGGCATCCGGTTCCAAGAACGTGCCAAAGAGACTGCCTGGGAGAAAGACTTTTCTTGCTCTGCTCCTACTTCCCTGAGACCTGCCTCTCAACCAGTCACTCCGCGGGCGCTCTCACCTGAACCTATGCAGATCGACCAGACCAAGATGGTCAGATCTTGCCAAGAATCTCGCTGAGCCGAGGGAAGCTGTTTCTATTGTGGCAGTATGGAGCACTTCATCCGTTCCTGCCTGGAAAAGCCGGGAAACGCCAGTGTCTAGGACCGCTCGGAGAGGTCATCCTAGACAAAAGTAAGCCCTCACCGTCTCTGACTTTACCGGTCTCTATTGCTTGGGGAGAAAACCGTCACTTTGAACTCACCCACCTGGATTCTGGAGCTGCTGGAAACCTCATCTCCCAGTCTCTGGTAGAGAGATACCGTATTCCCACCAAGTCCCTGGCTGAACCATTGTCAGTCGCCTCCGTGGATGGAAGACTTCTCTCGGAGACCATCCTGCTCGTCACTGAACCCATAACCCTGCAGGTGGGAATGCTACACTCTGAGGAAATCTCATTCCATGTGCTGTCCGGACTTTCTCACTCCCAGTTGCTAGGTCTACCTTGGCTCCAGACACACGAACCCGTATTGAACTGGCGATCCGGTGAAGTACTCCGATGGGGTCCAGACTGCCATAGGACCTGCCTGGTTCCGGTCCACCCAGCTCGCCCTTCGCCTACTCCAGCTAATTTACCAGGTCTCCCGGCTCCTTACTGGCCCTATGCGGACGTCTTCGGTAAGAAGGAAGCAGAGACGTTGCCACCCCATAGGCCATATGACTGCCCGATCGACCTGGTACCTGGCACCACTCCTCCCCGTGGGCGTATCTACCCGTTGTCTGCAGCCGAGACCCGGGCCATGTCTGAGTACATTGAAGAGAATCTGGCTAGGGGATTTATCCGAAAATCTACCTCCCCGGCTGGAGCCGGATTCTTCTTTGTCAAAAAGAGAGACGGCTCGCTACGTCCCTGTATTGACTACAGAGGACTTAATCTCATCACAGTAAAAAACAAATACCCCCTGCCGCTCATCTCCGAATTGTTTGACCGTCTCAAGGGCGCCAGGATCTTCTCCAAGCTGGATCTACGAGGAGCATATAACCTGGTCCGTATCTGTCAAGGAGACGAGTGGAAGACGGCATTCAATACCCGGGACGGTCACTATGAGTACCTTGTGATGCCCTTCGGTCTCTGTAATGCTCCCGCTGTCTTTCAAGAACTAGTCAACGACATCTTCCGTGACCTCCTGTACTCCTGCGTAGTGGTATACCTGGACGATATCTTGGTCTTCTCACCGGATTTCCCCACACACCGAAGGGATGTTCGTCAGGTCCTGCTTAGGCTCCGGCAGAACCACCTCTATGCCAAATACGAGAAGTGCCTCTTCGACCAGACCTCCCTACCGTTCTTGGGCCATGTCATCTCCCAGACAGGTCTGCAAATGGATCCCGAGAAGCTCTCTTCCGTTCTAAAATGGCCTCGTCCTGAAGGTTTGAAGGCGATACAGCGATTCCTGGGCTTCGCTAATTACTATCGTCTTTTCATCCCACACTTCTCGTCTCGGACTGCTCCCATATCTGCACTTACCCGTAAGGGGGCTAATCCCAGGACATGGTCGCCTGAAGCCGAGGAGGCCTTCCTTTCCTTAAAGAAAGCTTTCGCCTCTGCTCCCGTCCTGCACCGTCCGGACTGTAATAAACAATTCTACCTGGAGGTTGATGCCTCCTCCTCCGGAGCCGGAGCGGTACTCACCCAAAAATCTTCTACCGGGAGAATGGTAACCTGCGGCTTCTTCTCCAAAATCTTCTCCTCGTCTGAGCGCAACTACTCCATAGGAGACCGTGAATTGCTAGCCATCAAATTGGCACTGGGGGAGTGGCGCTATCTGCTTGAAGGGGCTCTCTACCCGGTAATTATCTACACGGATCACAAAAACCTGGCATATCTCCAAAATGCCCAGAGACTCAATGCTCGCCAGGCCCGGTGGTCGTTGTTTTTTGCCCGCTTCGACTTCATTCTTCATTTCCGTCCGGCGGACAAGAACGTCAAAGCTGATGCCTTGTCCCGGTCCTTCCTGTCCTCCGATCAATTGGAGGAGCCTACGCACATCATCGACTCCTCCAAGGTGTGAATGTGGCCCCCTTGGATCTGACTCGTCTCCCACCCGGTAAGACGTTTGTAGCTGTACCAGATCGGGAGAGGGTTCTTCGCTGGGGACGTTCTTCTAAACTAGCTGGCCATGCTGGCCAAAAGAAGACCTTCCAACTCATTACCCGGCATTACTGGTGGCCTACCCTGCGTAAGGACGTGGTAGACTTCGTCGCGGCCTGCTCATCCTGTGCCCGTAACAAAGTTCCCAGACATCTACCAGCCGGCCATCTCCTGCCCCTTCCCGTACCTGCTGCTCCTTGGCAGCACATTGCTATGGACTTTATCACCGATCTTCCTATTTCTGCCGGTTGTACAGTCATTTGGGTTGTCGCTGACCGCTTTTCTAAGATGGCCCACTTCATTCCCCTGCCTGGTCTCCCATCTGCACCCGAGCTGGCTAAAGACTTTATCCGCCACATCTTCCGTCTCCATGGCCTGCCCCTCCACATCGTGTCGGATCGTGGGGTTCAGTTCACCTCACGCTTCTGGAGAGCCACATGTAAGCTGCTAGACATCACCCTGGACTTCTCCTCCGCTTACCACCCACAGTCCAATGGTCAAGTGGAGCGGATCAATCAGATCCTGACCAGTTACCTCCGGCACTTCGTTAATGCACACCATTCGGACTGGGTGGATCTCCTACCATGGGCCGAGTTCTCTTACAATAACCATGAGAGCGAATCCTCTCCCAAATCCCCGTTCTTTATAGTCGGTGGCCAACATCCCCGGATTCCACTTCCTGTCTCCGTTTCTGTGGACAACCCTGCTGCGGAGTCTCTTGTCAGCGAATTTTCTACTATTTGGGAGAGTACCAGGTCCGCTCTTCTTCTGTCCTCTGAGAGGATGAAGAGATATGCTGATAAGAGACGTCTGGATCCGCCTCAATTCCGTCCGGGAGACAATGGTTTGGCTCTCGTCCAAACATGTGCGGCTCAAAGTACCCTCCTTCAAGTTGGGCCCTCGATTCATCGGTCCCTTCGAAGTCCTCAGGCAAATTAACCCTGTGGCCTACAAATTAAAACTCCCGGCCACCCTACGGATTCCCAACTCCTTCCACGTATCTCTCCTCAAACCCGTTGTCTTTAACTCTTTTTCCAATAATCCAGGTGCCCCTCCTGCTCCGGTTTCCGCTGATGACGTCTTTGAGGTAGAGAGTATTCTGGCCTCCAAGAGGGTAAGAGGAAAAAACTTTTTTCTGGTAGATTGGAAGGGGTTTGGTCCTGAGGAGAGAACTTGGGAACCAAGGGAGAACATCAACGCCCCGCTTCTCCTTGAAAAATTTCTTTCTGGCCAAAAAAAGAGGGGGCCTAAAGGGGGGGGGGTACTGTAGCATCGGCGTCTCTGCCCCGTACTAGGCAGAAACGCCGTCCCTCTCACCTCCCCGCTCCTGGCGCAGCGTCCTCCAGCGCTTCTCTCCCCGCTGCTTCCGGCACGCGCTCCTTCCCCGGCAGTTTGCTTAGGGCGCGCGCGCGCTCCCCCTCTCTTAAAGGGACCGCGCGCGCCGTCCTAAGGAGTCCCCGGCCAATTGCCAGAGGACCTCCCATATATAAGGCACCTTCTCCAAAATGGAGGTGCCCGAGCAATGTTGTTGCAAAGCCTTCACTCTGCTTCAGCCCTCAGGTCCCGTTATCAGTTACCTGCCAGTCACCTGCCAGATTCCTGCTTGTTACCTGCCAGTCACCTGCCAGATTCCTGCTTGTTACCTGCTAGTCACCTGCCAGATTCCTGCTTGATACCTGCCTGATATCCGCTTACCTGCTTGCAAGCCTGCGGTCCGACGGTCTGCCTTCCGACACCTGTCAGTCTGTCTATGGACCAGCCTGCCCGCTCACCTGGGAGCGCTCACCTACTACCTGTCTGCTAGCCTACCTGGAGGCTCCGCCGTCACGTGCTGTGACCACCTGCCTGTCCAGAGACTCTTGCCCGCTCACCTGGGAGCGCTCACCTGCTACCTGCCTGCTAGCCTACCTGGAGGCTCCGCCGTCACGTGCTGTGACCACCTGCCTGTCCAGAGACTCTTGCCCTCTCACCTGGGAGCGTCCACCTGCTACCTGCCTGCTAGCCTACCTGGAGGCTCCGCCGTCACGTGCTGTGACCACCTGCCTGTCCAGAGACTCTTGCCCGCTCACCTGGGAGCGTCCACCTGCTACCTGCCTCCTAGCCTACCTGGAGGCTCTGCCGTCACTTGCCGTGACCACCCGCCTGTCAAGAGACTGTCCCCGTCACTAGCCGTGACTACCTGCCCGCCTTCCCTGTGAGCCACCCGCTTCCTTACAAGGACTGCCCCCTTGTATAGTTGCTCAGAGGTTCCACCTCCCAGACCCGTTACACTCATCACTAATCAACACATCTCTTGAGCCCACTGGCGGACACAGACAGAAGAGACCTCTGTGTAAGAACACTATATGAGCCCCTTACAGTCCAATAGCTCATCATAATGCACAAGTCCACCTTTTTTTGAGGTAGAAATTGCCACCTCACCTCTTGGGCTCCTGTGCTGCTGCACAAGCTGCACCAATGATTTCTCCACCCCTTGCTTGTGCCCTTCAATGGCCAATCAGTCAGAAAAGCAGCAGTCAAGGTAGACACTATTCACGTGGACCTAAAGGATCTGTGCATCATCTTAACCAATTTTTATTGCTTCAACACATCAAACAAAAATATAAACAATTTTTTTTTCACATTTGGGGTATACAGCTCCCATGCAGACCAATATGTCTCCCTGCTTATAGGCAAACCCTGTCCTGGAGTTACTGTATGTATCGCTTCCAACGGCTTCCTATTCTACTGACTGAAGATTTTTTAAGATTAAAATTAGTTTTAAGATTAGTTGGGTATATTACATACATATACAGTATATCTATCTATCTATCTATCTATCTATCTATCTATCTATCTATATATATATATATATATATATATATATAGGAGCTGTATACCCAAAATGGGAAAAAAATAATTGTTTTTATATTTTGTTTGATGTGTTGAAGCACATTCTAACACCTGAATACGCTTATTTTTGAACCATTCCATTGTAGATTTTGCTTTATGTTTGGGATCATTATCTTGTTGGAAGATAACTCTCCGTCCCAGTCTCAGGTCTTTTGCAGACTCCAACAGGTTTTCTTCCAGAATGGTCCTGTATTTGGCTCCGTCCATCTTCCCATCAATTTTAACCATCTTCCCTGTCCCTGCTGAAGAAAAGCAGGCCCAAACCATGATGCTGCCACCACCATGTTTGACAGTGGGGATGGTGTTTTGAGGGTGATGAGCTGTGTTGCTTTTACGCCAAACATATCGTTTTGCATTGTGGCCAAAAAGTTTGATTTTGGTTTCATCTGACGAGAGCAGCTTATTCCACATATTTGGTGCGTCTCCCAGGTGGCTTGTGGCAAACTTCAAACGAGACTTTTTATGGATATCTTTAAGAAATGGCTTTCTTCTTGCCACTCTTCCATAAAGGCCAGATTTGTGCAGTGTACGACTGATTGTTGTCCTATGGATAGACTCTCCCACCTCAGCTGTAGATCTCTGCAGTTCATCCAGAGTGATCATGGGCCTTTTGGCTGCATCTCTGATCAGTCTTGTCCTTGTTCGAGATGAAAGTTTAGAGGAATGGCCGGGTCTTGGTAGATTTGCAGTGGTCTGATACTCCTACGATTTCAATATGATCGCTTTCACAGTGCTCCTTGAGATGTTTAAAACTTGGGAAATCTTTTTATATCCAAATCCGGCTTTAAACTTCGCCACAACAGTATCTCGGATCTGCCTGGTGTGTTCCTTCGTCTTCATGATGCTCTCTGCACTTGGATCAGAACCCTGAGACTATCACAGAGCAGGTGCATTTATACGGAGACTTGATTACACACAGGTGGATTCTATTTATCATTACCAGTCATTTAGGACAACATTGGATCATTCAGAGATCCTCACTGAACTTCTGGAGTGAGTTTACTGCACTGAAAGTAAAGGGGCCGAATAATATTGCACACCCCACTTTTCAGTTTTTAATTTCTTAAAAAAGTTTAAAATATCCAATAAATTTTGTTCCACTTCACGATTGTGTCCCACTTGTTGATTCTTCCCCCAAAAAATTAGAATTTCATATCTTTATGTTTGAAGCCAGAAATGTGGCAAAAGTTAGAAAAGTTCAAAGGTGCCAAATACTTTCACAATGCACTCTACAGTGCTGGCCAAAAGTATTGGCACCCCTGCAATTCTGTCAGATAATACTCAGTTTCTTCCTGAAAATGATTGCAATCACAAATTCTTTGGTATTATTATCTTCATTTAATTTGCTTGCAAGGAAAAAACACAAAAGAGAATGAAGCAAAAATCAAATCATTGATCATTTCACACAAAACTCCAAAAAAGGGCCGGACAAAAGTATTGGCACCCTCAGCCTAATACTTGGTTGCACAACCTTTAGCCAAAATAACTGCAAACAACCGCTTCCGGTAACCATCAATGAGTTTCTTACAATGCTCTGCTGGAATTGTAGACCATTCTTCTTTGACAAACTGCTCCAGGTCCCTGATATTTGACGGGTGCCTTCTCCAAACTGCCATTTTGAGATCTCTCCACAGGTGTTCTATGGGATTCAGGTCTGGACTCATTGCTGGCCACCTTAGAAGTCTCCAGTGCTTTCTCTCAAACCATTTTATAGTGCTTTTGGAAGTGTGTTTTGGGTCATTGTCCTGCTGGAAGACCCATGACCTCTGAGGGAGACCCAGCTTTCTCACACTGGGCCCTACATTATGCTGCAAAATTTGTTGGTAGTCTTCAGACTTCATAATGCCATGCACACGGTCAAGCAGCCCAGTGCCAGAGGCAGCAAAGCACCCCCAAAACATCAGGGAACCTCCGCCATGTTTGACTGTAGGGACCGTGTTCTTTCTTTGAATGCCTCTTTTTTTTTCCTGTACACTCTATGTTGATGCTTTTTCCCCAAAAGCTCTACTTTTGTCTCATCTGACCAGAGAACATTCTTCCAAAACGTTTTAGGCTTTCTCAGGTAAGTTTTGGCAAACTCCAGCCTGGCTTTTTTATGTCTCGGGGTAAGAAGTGGGGTCTTCCTGGGTATCCTACCATACAGTCCCTTTTCATTCAGACGCCGATGGATAGTATGGGTTGACACTGTTGTACCCTCGGACTGCAGGGCAGCTTGAACTTGTTTGGATGTTAGTCGAGGTTCTTTATCCACCATCCGCACAATCTTGCGTTGAAATCTCTCGTCAATTTTTCTTTTCCATCCACATCTAGGGAGGTTAGCCACAGTGCCATGGGCTTTAAACTTCTTGATGACACTGCGCACGGAAGACACAGGAACATTCAGGTCTTTGGAGATGGACTTGTAGCCTTGAGATTGCTCATGCTTCCTCACAATTTGGTTTCTCAAGTCCTCAGACAGTTCTTTGGTCTTCTTTTTTTTCTCCATGCTCAATGTGGTACACATAAGGACACAGGACAGAGGTTGAGTCAACTTTAATCCATGTTAACTGGCTGCAAGTGTGATTTAGTTATTCCCAACACCTGTTAGGTGCTACAGGTAAGTTACAGGTGCTGTTAATTACACGAATTAGAGAAGCATCACATGATTTTTCAAAGAGTGCCAATACTTTTGTCCACCCCCTTTTTTAGGTTTGGGGTGGAATTATATCCAATTTGGCTTTAGGACAATTCTTTTTGTGTTTTTTCATTGAAGACAAATTAAATGAAGATAATAATACCAAAGAATTTGTGATTGCAATCATTTTCAGGAAGAAACTGAGTATTATCTGACAGAATTGCAGGGGTGCCAATACTTTTGGCCAGCACTGTATATGTAATATATATATATATATATATATATATATATACACTGTATATATATTGGCTTACAATTTCCCAATGAATCCAGTTCAAATTACTAACATTGACCTACAAGGCTGTCCAATATCTTTCTCATCGATATATACAGTACAGACCAAAAGTTTGGACACACCTTCTCATTTAAAGATTTTTCTGTATTTTCATGACTATGAAAATTGTACATTCACACTGAAGGCATCAAAACTATGAATTAACACATGTGGAATTATATACTTAACAAAAAAGTGTGAAACAACTGAAAATATATCTTATATTCTAGGTTCTTCAAAGTAGCCACCTTTTGCTTTGATGACTGCTTTGCACACTCTTGGCATTCTCTTGATGAGCTTCAAGTGGTAGTCACCAGAAATGGTTTTGACTTCACAGGTGTGCCCTGTCAGGTTTAATAAGTGGGATTTCTTGCCTTATAAATGGGGTTGGGACCATCAGTTGTGTTGTGCTGAAGTCTGGTGGATACACAGCTGATAGTCCTACTGAATAGACTGTTAGAATTTGTATTATGGCAAGAAAAAAGCAGCTAATTAAAGAAAAACGAGTGGCCATCATTACTTTAAGAAATGAAGGTCAGTCAGTCTGAAAAATTGGGAAAACTTTGAAAATGTCCCCAAGTGCAGTTGCAAAAACCATCAAGCGCTACAAAGAAACTGGCTCACATGAAGACCGCCCCAGGAAAGTAAGACCAAGAGTCACCTCTGCTTCTGAGGATAAGTTTATCCGAGTCACCAGCCTCAGAAATCGCAGGTTAACAGCAGCTCAGATTATTGACCAGGTCAATGCCACACAGAGTTCTAGCAGCAGACACATCTCTTCAACAACTGTTAAGAGGAGACTTTGTGCAGCAGGCCTTCATGGTAAAATAGCTGCTAGGAAACCACTGCTAAGGACAGGCAACAAGCAGAAGGGACTTTTTTGGGCTAAAGAACACAAGGAATGGACATTAGACCAGTGGAAATCTGTGCTTTGGTCTGATGAGTCCAAATTTGAGATCTTTGGTTTCAACCATGGTGTCTTTGTGCGACGCAGAAAAGGTGAACGGATGGACTCTACATGCCTTGTTCCCACCGTGAAGCATGGAGGAGGAGGTGTGATGGTGTGTGGGTGCTTTGCTGGTGACACTGTTGGGGATTTATTCAAAATTGAAGGTATACTGAACCAGCATGGCTACCATAGCATCTTGCAGCGGCATGCTATTCCATCCGGTTTGCGTTTAGTTGGACCATCATTTATTTTTCAACAGGATAATGACCTCAAACACACCTCCAGGCTTTGTAAGGGCTATTTGACCAAGAGGGAGAGTGATGGGGTGCTACGCCAGATGACCTGGCCTCCACAGTCACCAGACCTGAACCCAATTGAGATGGTTACGGGTGAGCTGGACCGCAGAGTGAAGGCAAAAGGGCCAACAAGTGCTAAGCATCTCTGGGAACTCCTTCAAGATTGTTGGAAGACCATTTCTGGTGACTACCTCTTGAAGCTCATCAAGAGAATGCCAAGAGTGTGCAAAGCAGTCATCAAAGCAAAAGTTGGCTACTTTGAAGAACCTAGAATATAAGACATATTTTCACACTTTTTTGTTAAGTATATAATTCCACATGTGTTAATTCATAGTTTTGATACCTTCAGTGTGAATGTACAATTTTCATAGTCATGAAAATACAGAAAAATCTTTAAATGAGAAGGTGTGTCCAAACTTTTGGTCTGTACTGTATCTCTGAAATGACCCCCCAATATCTTTCCACATGTACTCTCCGGTACTACTAAGCCCTTCTTCTCTCCTCCACATTAGTACAATTCTCACCCAGTCATCTCCAAGACTTTTTCCGTTCTTACATGTTACGCCAAGCAACGACCTACTTGACAAATTTATCGTTCTTTTTTTCTTTCTAACATATCAAAGCCGGCAATGCCCTGCAGCGGTAAAAGCCAGAGGTAAACACGGCGCCGTTTATCTTTGTAACAATCGGCAGAAACATTGCTATAAAATAAACAAAGACATGAGTTTGCATTTCCACAATAATAGTGGCTCAGATATTGTTTCTTGACAAACAGCCTCTCTAAGGATCATAAATTGTACTAAACATTTGTTCTGCTCCACCAATATATGAGTACTGGAGGAGAGCAGCCGGGGAACAACACAGACTAATTGAAAAATCATTCAGCTGAGGTACAGTAAGGATCCCTCTCACTTTCTAGAAGAAAACTGTACAGAAACTTGACACAAGTGGCTTCCAACAGGAGCCGAGCAATTGACTAATCAGCAAAATCTCGAGCAAAATAATCACATTCCCCTTTTCTTGCAAGTGTAATTTTCATTTATTAAAGCATTGATGAAGGAGGAAATTCTGCATGAGGGGCTGCACGCAACCTACAAAGCGCACCTTCTTCTTCTACTTCTTTTTTTTTTTTTCTTTTTTAGACGGCACATTCCTTTTTCAAAGAGGATGGCTGTATTGACTGATAAAGCTGCTACACAAGGCCCAGTAGCTGATGTTTCTAAAACCTATTATTCAAAGATCGTTATCGCAGTTTTCCATTAGCAGAAGTAAGTAAATGCTTTTCCTATATAGTCCTGTCGGGAGATTGTTTTGTTTTTAGAAAAAGACTCAATACTGAGCTGCCAATTGTATTGTATGGATCTTGAAATGTAACCTTTTTTTTTTTGGGGATGATACAACATTGATGTGCTCATATTAAAAGCACGGCAGCCAGAAACGCATTTATATTCACCTTTGTTGTGTCTGTAGGAAGGATCTCGCCGCATTTAACGTCACATGCAATCTTTATCCCTGCTGTAAGTTTCACACAAAGATATAATTTTTTTAAAAGTGTCACATGTAGTGATCTTCACGGGAGAATAACGGGCAAGAAAAAAGCTTTCTAAGTTCCTACCACTATATTTTATCAGGCAACAATAACGGCTTTCCCTGTTATTATTCCCCATAGGGTTTTCGGAAGGGTAGCAGCATTTACCTTCCTCTTTTTATGCCTGTCTCGTGCTCCACAAGAAGAATTTTTCACTGTTATTCTGTATAAAACTTCTAACCTCCTTCTATCTGAGCAAAGATACTCAGGGGTGTAGTAGAAATATCCCCTACTTTGCACACTTGAAATTTGCCATGAATAATTGTATTCAGTAAGATACATCATCCTGTCATCCGAGAAATCCTTATAAAAATATCACGCGGAGGTTTGACAACCAGATGAGCATGTTATCCTGGTGGTGTAGCATGTTAACCTGATGAAAATGACTGCGCTTTGGTGAAAAGCATAATATAAAATGTGTGTGATTACCGGGACGCGGGGGGAAAATCCCAGAGGGGGCCTTCACTTGCCACGGGATATCCTGACCTAGGAAATCATAGTTTCTTAGCTATATAGTATCATACACAAGGCCACCAAGTCCAACCTATAATTTTACCAAGTGAATCCATAGAAGAGCAGAAAACTCCAGAGTGGGCCTTCAGTAGCCATGGGATAGCCACGGGATATCCTGACCTAGGAAATCATAGATACTTAGCTATATTCTATCATGCACAGGACCACCAAGTTCAACCTATAATTTTACCAAGTGAATCCATAGAAGAGCAGAAAACCCGAGAGGGAGCCTTCTGTAACCACAGGATATGCTGACCCAGGAAATCATAGTTACTAAGCTATATTGGAGCATACGCAGGTCCACCAAGTCCAACCTATAATTTTACCAAGTGAATCCATAGAAGAGCAGAAAACCTGAGAGGGAGTCTTCAGTAGCCACAGGATAGCCATGGGATATGCTGACCCAGGAAATCATAGTTACTTAGCTATATTGTATCATACGCAGGTCCACCAAGTCCAACCTATAATTTTACCAAGTGAAACCAGAGAAGAGCAGAATTAGCTAATGGTCATATATTAATGGAAAAAAACATTTCCTAAATCCATATGTGTTGGATCAACATCCCATCTCCAGAAATCCAGTACACAGGACAAGTAACATTAGATTTTTCAAGAAACAGACATGGGTTCTTCTTGAATTTGTTCCATGAATCAACCATGACAACATGGTGTGGCAGAGAAGTATTCTCTACTGTAAGAGCAGTGAACTTAATGACCTATTTGTGATGATAACTAACAAATAAAGTTGCACTCTGCATACTTTGCATCGCTATAGCATGCAAACATGAAATATATGAAATTGGAATTGCATTACTGCTATAGAAAATAGGAAAAACCAAAGATACTTAGCGCATAAATTTGCCAATTCATGCGTGCTCTGCAGCCACGATAAGGCAATTCTCTTTGCTTGGGAACCAATCCTAATGTGAATCCTCTCCTAGGCTGAAGCCTACATTTATATGGGTAGATAGGATCCTGCTGTGATTAAAACCACCATAGGCTGATGGGTGGAGTGTTCGGTCAGAGGACCTATGTATACAACTCACAAAATATTGACTGTCACTTCCAAACAGAAAAAAGGTGTGTAGAGGTGCAAACTAAGAGTATATATATGGAGATGGCTACTCTTAGTATGTACCTGTGAATACCAATTTTCTGTTTGGAATTGATATATCTATTTGTGATGATAGTCAAACTTCTTTTATAGTAAATGTAAAGGATGCTCCCTTGAGATAGCTATAGGCATAGGTAAAAAATTATCATTGATTGTTCTATACATAGTAATTAATTGTCTTTTGTTCAAACTGAATAACCCTAAGTTTGATAACCTGTTTTGGTATTGCAGTCCACCCATTCCCCTAATAAACTTGATCGTTCTTGTCTGTACCCGATCTGGTTCTGCTATGTCCTTCTTATACACAGAAGACACAATATTCTAAATGTGGCCGCTCTAGGGACTTGTAAAGAGCATCTATGTTTTTTTTAATGCAACCCATGATAATCTTTGTGATGGTAGCAGCTGCCTGGCACTGGTTACCTCATTTCATTCTACTGTCCACCAACATGTCCAAGCCTATTTCATTGGCAATTTACAGAACTTAGAATCCTCTGAAAATACTAAAATTCTACTCTTTAAGGTGAGAAGTGAGGAGCATGGAAAACTGGCTATGCAGGAATTGCACAAAATTATTAAATGGTGTGATGGTTCATGAGTCACCTTAATTCCATAATTACCAGCTTTAGGGCAGGTGCAGGTGACCGTAAATTCTCTTATCTGAGAGAATCAGGTTGATTATGTAAATGACACTCTGATAAACCTCTGATCAGAGTGTGATTGTAGTACGCTCATAGTGTAATCTCATTCTCTCAGTTGAGAAAAAGATAGAGAAATAAATTTCTCCATCTTCTCCATTCTGTCAGTGGGTGGAAAATTGACTGCACTCAGATGTCATCCAAGTGCAGTCTAATGTTTTCCACAGACACATTGACTTGCATGGCCAAGTGTGATACAAATATCAGAACAAATTTGGGCATGCTGTGATTTTTTCCTTGAAGAGTCTCTGTCCAAGGAAAAAATTGGACATGTACATGGCCCCATAGACTAACATTGGTGCAAGTGTGGCCCCCCTGCGGGTTCAGTCGCCACAGAGGTACTGCATCTCACCCAGAGGTGTGGTATCCCACTCTCAGGTAAGGAGGGAGTACTGCCCAGGACCCACCCACCTGCATCCAACACTACACCATTCCAGACCAGCAGGCGGGGCAAGATGCATTGGCTTATGCTGAGCCCTGTCCCTGGTTGGAAGTGGGGGGAACCAAGGGAGGGGGAGCCATGTAGTGGGTGTGGGTGGAGGATGTAGTTCAGGGGAGCACCTTCAGTAGGAGTATAAGAAAGCAGGGAACCATCTTGAAGGAGACAGATCAGTCTGAGGTGGAAATCTGAGAGGAGCAGGAGCTCTGTAGGAGCTCTGCTCAGAAGGAGAGGGCCTAGACAGAGAGGCCCAGGAGGACAGGCTGGAAGAGGACGGGAGCAGAGGGAAGGCTCCAAGAGGAGCAGAGAGGATCCTAGGGGCACGGGAAGTGCGGATGCCACCCGTGCGCCCAAATCTACCAGAGCGTGGAGGGATCAGGCCGCAAAGGGGACCGGCCCCTAACTAGTGGAGAACTACAAGGCTCAGATAGAAACCGGGGGCTTCTGTACTTTCAGGGTGCAGTTGCTCACAACCGCAACTAAATCACTAAAAAGGTAGCTGCATAGGATTCAGGGAACTGCAGGTTGCCCGCCAAGATCCGAGGCTACCAGCTTGGGACACTGGTTGCGAGGAGCAGGGCAGAAGGGTGAGGGCCAGTGCAGGAAGATGACCGAGGAAGGCACACAGAATGGGGTCCCGTTAAGTACTCTTGAATTACCTGAGGGATTGCTGAACCCCTTCCTTGGTGAGTGCAGGATGGCGTGGGCGGTCATCCTGGTACTGATGACCTGGAGCTGACAACTGTGAGTAAATCTGAGACTGCACCCCACTGTGTCCTAGAGTTATTGACTCGCCCCCTGGGCCGTGGGGCACTCGAGACCGGACTTCAGGGCAATGCTGGGAGTAGTAGTGGCGACCCGGTCCCGTGGCTCAGGGTGGTCAGACCAGTGCCAGTCTTTTATATGTTTTAGGTAATGTCCGACTACTCCACCCGTGGATTGCGGCTATTATGAACCGCCGCTGCAAGGCAGTCCCCTGAGGCTGATGGTGTGTGCAGCTGAGATCGTATAACTCCCCACGGGAAGAGTGTGGCCCCAGGGCAGTGTAGTAGATAGTAGAGGTGATGGTGCAGGGAGTCCCAGTACCGTTAGTGCTGGCGAAGTAAGAAGCACAAAGACAACATGTTGCAGTCCAGGGTCTTTTACTCACAGTTCGTATACTCGAAGCCACTTCTGTACAGGTAGTGACTGCCCAAGCCGTGCGATGTCCACCAGGTGAGGGGCTCGGTCAACCCCCAGGCAATTCAGGAGTATGGCACAAGACTCCCTTCTAATCTTCCTCTGGCTCGTGCCCCACCAGTGACCAAGCTTTTGTCCAGCTGTCGCGGATCTATACGGGTAAACGTTGGCCCCGTTTCCCACTATCCTATATGGTGCCTTCCTAGCAAGGTGTAGCAGGAGGTCGCACCAAGTGATGATCACGACCTCCGGTTCTTGGCTGAGGATTATTTGCCTCCACCAACTTGGGATCCGGTACCCTTTTCTTGCCTGACCCGTCACCCGTAATTTCCTGGGTCCTTAGGGTCCCTTCTGCCTTCTTGTTTCTGAGCCCTTCTGTTTCTCTGTCACTCCTCCTCCTTTCCTGTTCATTCTTCTCCTCCTTCCCTCGACCTCTTCTCTAGGCCTACTTCTCCTCCCAGGCTCCGGCCTTCACCCTAGGCCGGCCTTTGAGCAGAGCTCCTACAGAGCCTCCGCTCCCTGTCTTCTCCTCCCACTCTGAACTGACTCCTGTCCTAAGATGGTGCCCACCTTTTATACCTCCCCTCTTAGTATGAGCTCAGGTGACCAGCACCCAATGAGCTCCTTCCTATGCTACAGAAACCATCCCCTTCTGCTCCTACATCACTGGGTTTTCCTCCCCCCTTCCCACTCCAGCCAGGGACATGGTCTGTTGTGCCTGCATTACTGTATAAATGGGAGCACCGTTGAGCTGTCCCCCGGAAATGGGGTGTGTGTGATGCATGCAGCTAACTGAGCCCTGGTCCATACTCCATCCTTACCCGGGAGTGGAATATCACACCTCTGGCAGAGGTGCAATACCCCTGTAGCGGCCGAACCCTCGGGGCGCTACATTATTATCAACGCATCACCTGCACTACACTGCACAGCAACATTTACCAAATCACCATTTATACTGCCCTGGAGCTTAGCTCTACCTGTGGAGAGCTGAACCAACTCTGCTGCGTCACCATCAGCTCCAGAGGATCTGCACCGCAGTGGCTGCTCCATATGGCCGCATACCACAGGTGGCATCACGAACATTACACTATAAAAACTATAATCCCTTTTTATTGACTGCCCTGGGTCACGGACCGGGTCACTGCCACTGTGACATCCCCTGCACCGACCGGCCCGGCACCGAGTACCCCATGACCCAGGGGGCGCATTATATTTGGCGTCATGAGCAGAATATGAACCAACCCGTTATAGCCGGGTATTGTGCGCTTAGAGACTGTGTTGTATACTGAATGTGGTGCCCGTCCAAGAAGAACGGGCCCCATTATGTGCGTGATAAAGGACAACAAAGAACCTCCCATCGTGGGCAGGGTCCCAGAATGGCGCCAAAAGCGCAGCCCGCCCCATGAGCCTGTAGCCATACACCTAGACTTGTCCATCAGTTTGGGAAAGCCGCCCCCAGGTGTGGCCGACAGCAAGCAGCCATGGGACCGCCCCAGAAAGGGGAGAGGAGAAGAGAAACCTTGGAGACAGGGCGGGGTCTCCAGCAGAGCAGCCAGACCACACCCGGCAGGCACGATATAGGGAGACCAGCCTCAAACTCTGGCCCGTGGCCTGCAGCCTGGAGCAGTATCCCTCAACTTGGAGGGAATCATGGCTAAACTGTCCCTGGAGGATACAGGATTCCTCCGTGATGAGGTACAAAAGCTGGGCCGGCGGATGGAGGAGGACCAGGAAGCTGCTGTCGCTATATGGAGAAATGAGTTGCTGGAGAAGATGGTGACCTGGCAGCAGTCAGCGCTGAGTTCCATCAGCAGCGCCCCTGCCCCGGCGGAGCCCCTCCTGGAACGGGAGGCGATGGATAGTGCCGGAGCGACCGCGGGAGCAGGTAGGAGCAGCATCCCTGTCCCAGGCGCCGGTGGCACTGATCTACTCCTGGTCCCCCTACAGGAACCTCCTTCCCTGGGTGCTTCCAACACCAACCTGCTCCTGAGCCCCCTGCAGGAGCCACAGTTGGCAAAGGACTTTTTCATGAACCGGCACGATGTAGAGTTTCATTTCCAACAGGGACATCCCGGCCGGGATCTTTACCCTGGTGACAAGGTCTCCAATACCAGGCACAGAGGAGAGCGGGGCTGGTACTCTCTCCATGTTCACAGGGTGGTGGAGGAGGAGAGTGTACCCTTGCCACCTGAAGAAGATGACTCAGCTGGGCCATCTAGTGGTGGGTCAATGTTCCCCGGGAGGGAGTCCCACTACTGACTACTTCCATAGATGGAGAAAGAGACTGTAAATAGTTACCCGGAAGGGTACATCCTTGTTGGAGAGAACTGAAAAAGTTTGAGTGTTTGCCTAGTTACCCGGTAAGGGCAAAAAACTGTTAGGCTGAGGATTGTGAGAAGCCAGAACTTTTATGTGTATGTAGTTTGCACTTCTTAAAGTGCTTCTTATTGGTTTTATACAGACCGCAGAACAAAAACCAGTTTAGCGTGGCTGAAGACGTGGTCCAACAACTAGATCACCTATGCCCTGCAGCCACGCCCAGGGCCTACCTTCAGGGTTTTCGGACGGGTCCCTCAAGTTGCACCTTCTTCAGTGAGATGGACACCCGGCTATAGATTTCATTGTAGTTTATTGAAAAATGTTTGATATGGAACAATGTTTTAATTGATGTGAAGAAAGTTTTACTGAAGAAAGTTTTATAATGTCTTGATAAAGAAACCTGTAACGTTTAAGAAAATGTGCCTTCCATAAAGGGAAGAAAATTTTTTGATTGTTCTTCTAAGTGAATGCATTCTAAAAATTTTGTATGTCTAAAATACATTGTTTTTACTCTGTTCCAGCCCGCAGACATGCTGTGTTTTACCAGGGGGATATGTGGTGCCCCTGCGGGTTCAGTCACCACATAGGTGCTGCATCTCACCCAGAGGTGTGGTATCCCACTCTCAGGTAAGCAGGGAGTACTCCCCAGGACCCATCCACCTGCATCCAACACTACACAATTCCAGACCAGCAGGTGGGGCAAGATGCATTGGTTTATACTGAGCCCTGTCCCTGGTTGGAAGTGGGGGGAACCTAGGGAGGAGGAACCATGTAGTGGGTGGAGGATGTAGTTCAGGGGAGCACCATCAGTAGGAGAATAAGAAAGCAGGGAACCATCTTGAAGGAGACAGTTCAGTCTGAGGAGGAAGTCTGAGAAGAGCTTGAGCTCTGTAGGAGCTCTGCTCAGTAGGAGAGGGCCTAGACCTAGAGGCCCAGGAGGACAGGCTGGAAGAGGACTGGAGCAGAGGGAAGGCTCCAAGAGGAACAGAGGGGATTCTAGGGGCACCGGAAGTGCAGATGCCACCCGTGCGCCCGAATCTACCAGAGCGTGGAGGGATCAGGCCGTGAAGGGGACTGACCCCTCACTAGTGGAGAACTACAAGGCTCAGATAGAAACCGGAAGCTCCTGTACTTTCAGGGTGCAGTTGCTCACAGCCGCAACTAAATCACTAAAAAGGTAGCTGCATAGGATTCAGGGAACTGCAGGTTGCCCGCCAAGATCCGAGGCTACCTACTTGGGACACTGGTTGCGAGGCGCAGGGCAGGAGTGTGAGGGCCAGCGCAGGAAGACAACCGAGGAAGGCACACAGAATGGGGCCCTGTTAAGTACTCTTGAATTACCTGAAGGATTGCTGAACCCCTTCCTTGGTGAACGCAGGACGGCGTGGGCGGTCACCCTGGTACTGGTGACCTGGAGTCTGACAACAGTGAGTAAATCTGAAGCCTGCACCCCACTGTGTCCTAGAGTTATTATCTGTGCATCACCTGCACTACACTGCACTACCAAATCACCATTTATATTGCCCTGGAGCTTAGCTCTACCTGTGTAGAGCTGAACCAACTCTTCTGCGTCACCATCAGCTCCAGAGGTTCTGCACCGCAGTGGCGGCTCCATATGGCTGCATACCACAGGTGGCGTCACGAACATTAAACTATAAAAACTATAATCCCCTTTTATTTACCGCCCTGGGTCACGGACCGGGTCACTGCCACTGTGACATCCCCTGCACTGACCGGCCTGACACCGAGTACCCCATGGCCCAGGGGGAGCGTCACAAGTGGGATTCAAAATTTTGTTGGATCGCATTCTGACCAAATATAGAAATGTCTGCACCTGCCCTAATAATCAGAGAAAGCTACATCTGGAGAGATGCTAAAATAAATGACTGCTCCCATGATGCTTTGACTGGATGGGTCCACCAGAGCAGGAGCAGGACTTACATAGCAGTAGTTTTCTAAATAGCAGTGACTTGAGCAAGGGAGTCTGTGACATCAGTTTACCCCAAAAAGCAAATGTTCATTAGACAACCACTATAAGGTTCTGTAAATATATTAATACATGAAAATGTGTCTTTGTACAGTGTTAGCCAGTAGATAGAAAAATATTAAAATTTGAGAATCGTCAGTGGTTGAGATACCTTTTAAAGCACCACTTCGGCATTTTTTTTATTGCCCTGATGAAGTGCTGCTAAAAAGTAATTCCCCTGCCCTCTGTCTCATGCTCAACTGCTGCCGCCTTCATCTTTTTCCAGCATCACTCCTGTCGGTCTCCGGTGAAAAGTGACTGTCACGCAAGGTGTGGGAAAGACTTAGTGCAACACAAAAGGAAGAGGGGAAGGGAGCCCAGACTCTAGGGAAAGTCGGGAAGTTGAGACCTCCTAGGTTGATCTAGCGTCACCCTGTCTCCCCTAAAGTCCCTGTATTGGCTCTTCACCAATTGCCGCACACGTGCCTCACCCTGTCATTCCCTGGCGTATGGCTAAGGCTAGGGAAGGGAGGAGATGAGCATTAGTCGATCTCCACTAAACACTATAGACAACAAGGGTGAACAACAGGGGGAAATTGCTTAGTTTAGCTTTAGATGACTCCAGACAAATGCGCACATGGCCTCAAGCTCCAGAGAGGACGAAGTACTGCTCTTGCTAAAGACTTCACAAAGGGTAATGAATATCACCAGCAGCTCCCTCTAAAGAACAGCAGGTATTTATACAACCAGGCCAGGGTGTTAATTAGCCAGAGAGAGGTAGCCGCTGGGTCCTAGAGACAGCCTCTAAGAAGGTGTCTGTAATGCCAAACATAGAGATCTCCTGCAACCAACTACAACCAAGTGACTGTCTGTCACTTCTGACTCACCCGTGATAGTCAGCTCCAGTATTTCATAGAAGTCACTTTTCAATGCATCTCTATGAGAGCCTTGTTTTGGCTCTCATAGACTTGCATTGAGCTCTTGTGACGTATCTTCTGACTTCCGGCCAGTCAGAAGTTATGGACACAAGATGGCGCCGCGGGACCGTAGCAGAGTCTGTAAAATGTGAAGCCGCTTACATTTAATGCACCACGCCAGTGCTGAAAAAAAATGCGCTGGACTGGTGCTTAATGGCTAACTGAAAAGTTGATGAAAAATTGCAAGCTTTCGAGACTACTCACGTATCTACTATGCCTGATGAAGAGACCTGAGTACGAGTAGTCTCAAAAGCTTGCAATTTATTACCATCTTTTCAGTTACCCATTAAAAGGTATCAACCAGTAAATACACTGCTCAAAAAAATAAAGGGAACACTTAAACAACAGAATATAACTCCAAGTAAGTCAAACTTATGTGAAATCAAACTGTCCACTTAGGAAGCAACACTGATTGACAATCAATTTCACATGCTGTTGTGCAAATGGAATAGACAATAGATGGAAATTATTGGCAATTATCAAGACACACTCAATAAAGGAGTGGTTCTGCAGGTGGGGACCACAGACCACATCTCAGTACCAATGCTTTCTGGCTGATGTTTTGGTCACTTTTGAATGTTAGTTGTGCTTTCACACTCGTGGTAGCATGAGATGGACTCTACAACCCACAGAAGTTGCTCAGATAGTGCAGCTCATCCAGGAATGGCACATCAATGCGAGCTGTGGCAAGAAGATTTGCTTTGTCTGGCAGAGTAGTGTCCACAGGCTGGAGGCGCTACCAGGAGACAGGCCAGTACACCAGGAGATGAGGAGGGGGCCATAGGATGGCAACAACCCAGCAGCAGGACCGCTACCTCCACCTTTGTGTAAGGAGGAACAGGAGGAGCACTGCCAGAGTCCTGCAAAATGACCTCCAGCAGACCACAAATGTGCATGTGTCTGCACAAACGGTTAGAAACCGACTCCATGAGGGTGGTATGAGGGCCCGACGTCCACAGATGGGGGTTGTGCTCACAGCCCAACACCGTGCAGGACGCTTGGGACTTGCCACAGTACACCAGGATTGGCAAAGTCGCCACTGGTGCCCTGTGCTCTTCACAGATGAAAGCAGGTTCACACTGAGCACATGTGACAGACGTGACAGAGTGTGGAGACCTAGTGGAGAGCGATCTTCTGCCTGCAACATCCTTCAGCATGACCAGTTTGGCAGTGGGTCAGTAATGGTGTGGGGTGGCATTTCTTTGGAGGGCCGCACAGCCCTCCATGTGCTCGCCAGAGGTAGCCTGACTGCCCTTATCTACCAAGATGAGATCCTCAGACCCCTTGTGAGATCATATGCTGGTGCGGTTGGCCCTGGGTTCCTCCTAATGCAGGACAATGCCAGACCTCATGTGGCTGGAATGTGTCAGCAGTTCCTGCAATATGAAGGCATTAAAGCTATGGACTGGCCAGCCCGTTCCCCAGACCTGAATCCGATTGAGCACATCTGGGACATCATGTCTCGCTCCATCCACTAACGTCACGTTGCACCACAGACTGTCCAGGAGTTGGCAGATGCTTTAGTCCAGGTCTGGGAGGAGATCCCACAGGAGACCATCCGCAACCTCATCAGGAGCATGTCCAGGCATTGTAGGGAGGTTATACAGGCACGTGGAGGCCACACACAATACTGAGCCTCATTTTGACTTGTTTTAAGGACATTACATCAAAGTTGGATCAGCCTGTAGTGTGTTTTTCCACTTTAATTTTGGGGGTGACTCCAAATCCAGGCCTCCATTGGTTAATAAATTTGATTTCCATTGATGATTTTTGTGTGATTTTGTTGTCAGCACATTCAACTTTGTACAGAACAAAGTATTCAATGAGAATATTTCATTCATTCAGATCTAGGATGTGTTATTTGAGTGTTCCCTTTATTTTTTTGAGCAGTGTATATTATTAATTTAGTTTGTTTTCTTCTTTTCATCAAGGTACAACTTGCAGCCAATTTCTATAAGGTCTGCAAATTTTTTATGTACCACTCCTCTCCATTTTCAAGATCTCCTTTTATTATCAGTAAATGGGAGCAGAGACTTAAATGTAACCTGTCAGCAGGTTTTTGTACCCAAACTAATATCATCTATGTTAAGTTCCTGTAATGCTACATAAATCGATACCTTGGTTTTATAAATCTGTGTTTCCGTTTCAGAGAAATCTTTTGTCCAAATTTTATACTAACAAGTCGCAAGTGCAGAGGGCTTAGATCTCTCTGGCCTCTCTACCTCTTTACCCAACCACCACCAGCCTCTTGTCAGGGACTGACAAGTCATTGTTCTCTGTGACCTGCTCCCCTGCCCAAAATCGAGCATGCACCACCCTGGGAATGACAGTCATGCACCACTGTCATTCCCGGTGAGGCGCTTCAACAGTAAGTTCCTGAGATGTTATGAGAACCAGACTACTAATCTGCACATACACCGCCCGCGAGAATGACGGCACATGCGTGACATCTCGGATGGGAGAACAGGTCACTTAGAGATGAGTATAGGCATCATACTCATAGAAATTTGTGTCACTGGTCCAAAGATGTAATGGATGCATGGCCACATCCAAAAATAGCTTATTCTCCAATCAGATTTTGACTTTATGTAAATTATCCGCCATCGGATTGTTATCTCTGACACATCTCAACTTTTTTCATGCCTCTGTCTAGATCCAGCTGTTTAACAGGAAGTGAGAGCTGCGGCTGCCGCTCACTTCCTGTCATCCACTTAGCCTTTTGAAGGCGGGGACAGTGACGCCAGCACTAATTGGGCGCCGGGTTCACGTGTCATAACATCCGCACAAGAGCTACCGGGAACGTTAGTGCCGACACCGCTAGAACGACGCCAGCACGGGAGGTGAGCATAAGCATTTTTATTTTATTGGGGCCAAACATTTAGATCATAATAGTGGACAACCCCTTTAATCATAGTATATCAAATGAATCTCACGAGTTTGATTTTAAATATAATGGAGCCAAACACCATCAACCAAATGTATGACATATACCAATAAGGGAAGAAACACCTCTTATGTAAATAATAAAAGGTATGGAAAGAATTATTATTGTGCGCAAACCATATACATATAAATAAAAATGACATGAAATCAAAAAGAAAAAACAAACAAAAGATAAGATAATAGATAGCATTTATTATGGGAGGAAGATCTTTGTCCACCACTGGGTGCAGAGTTTGAGATCAGGTTTTCACACGAATGATAGATTTCCTTTGTCATTTGCTCTGTGTCCCCTCTCAGGATTAGCTGAAAGATGATTTGAAGGACATTCTGTTTTTTTCTGTCCTCTGGGGCAAAATTTAATGTAACCACTGACCTACTAACTAACACTTGGCTGCACAATATCAAGCTTCTGCTGTAGTATTCTGGCATGAAGCAGTAATACAAGATAAGATATTATGTACCGGGATACACATACTATTAGATATTGCAAATTTAGAGATACTGACAATTTAATGCAAATATTCTATATGGTGATATGTTGCAAAATATTAGCTTGCCTGCCCAGTCTACATCTCTGGTGTCCCGCTATATACCTGCAAAGACAATCTGCGAGGGGAAGTTCCTTTATAACAGTAGGGAGTTAAGAGTAAGTTGTCACTAACACTACCATCTTTCTTATATAAAAACCTTCCTGTTTCCCCAGGTCTGAAGGATGTTGGCGAAAAGGTACAAAGGTGTCCATAAATACCTTTCCACCAATTGTGTTCATTTCTAAAGTTTCTCCTGATGCAAATTAATTACGTTATGGCGACATGCTGATATAATACCCCAACAAGCATAATGCACATTATAATGAATGGCTGGCCACATAAGACACATATTGCAAAAACATCTCCTGACAAATAACACAAAGTCATTAGAGTTAGTGCGAATTTATTCCCAAATCCAATTCCATGGGCCACTACAGTGGTCTGTGGCTACTGAACCCAAGAGGAAGTACTGCTTCTTATCTGGTGGTGTCCTTGGGTCTTCTTTTGTTTAGTTGGCCAGGCACAACATGACATGTGCGTCACGACACAATGATGGCATAGTGCCAGGATGGTTAATCAAAAGAAGAGCCGCGGATGTCAGCAGGTAACCGGTAGAACACCCTCTCCCATCCAATGGCCCCACCATTGTCATGGCTGATGGAATGGGATCTGCAAATCGATTCAAACCAACTCTAAAAATCATGTTTGATTTTTTTCAAACGGGTTCCTCTAACTCCAACTATCCGATATGTCAAACCATAAAGTAAGGCTAGGTTCACACATTTTGTGGAGTTAGAAAAGGTCGGTGAGTTTTTCAAGAGGAAATGCTCCTTTTTTCGGTTTTGAAGAGATTTTTGAAGCATTTTGACTTGACAGCCTCAAGTTTGGATAATCCAACTCAAAGAGATCCTTTCACTGATTTTTTTTTTTTTAATTTAAGCTGAGTATATTTTCCAATTAATACTGCTCCATGGATTCTGGGACAGTTTTTTTTTCTTTTGTGCCCATCTGGTACAAAGTTATGCCCCTTTGTTATAATTATGCAAATTTTCCATTTAACCAACTGGGTGTATACCACAGAACTTCTCTGTGGGCACAGCAGTATTTTGATTGGATAGCATCAGAGGAAAAAAAGCAAACGCCCCCAGAGAAGTTCTGTGGTATACGCCCAGTTGCTTGAAGGTAACATTTGCACCATTACTACTATGGAGCATAAGTTTGGAATGGAGGGGGACAGAAGAGAAAGAAAGCTGTTCCAGAATCTGTGGAGTAGATCCAATTGCAGGAGCTACTCAGCTAAAAATAAAAAAAAGTCCAGTAAAAAATGTCTCCTTAAATGAATAGGAATAGTATACAAATAGTATTTGAAGCGATTTTTGAGGAGATTTTTGGATCTACTTCAAAATCATCGAAAAAGTCAGTGGGAATGTAGCCTTTTGAAGGACATATCTCTAAGTAATGCAAAATGTGATGTGTACTGTATATTGCAATACTGACTTCAATACTTCAGTATATAGTACAAGAACAGCGCCTGGCAATATCTCCTGCAGCCCCAATAAATAGGAATATGAATGGGACTGCAGAGCGCATGATCATCCATCGCCAGAAATTCCTGGACAGCCCATAAAAATATGGCACTTTTTTCCCTTGTCCGTAAAAAAAATGGAAGTGCCCATGATTTTTTTGAAGCTGGAGAGACTGTCAATAAAGGCAGCTAATGCCTTCATATCGGATTTATGGTCTGTAGACATGTATCACTTATAATCTTAATGATTTGTTATGGTCATCTAATGTGTCCATAAAAAAATTGAAGGTCTGTGATTTTTTGAGAAGCTGCCCCGAATAAATAAAAAATCAAGTTGAGAACACTGTAAATCCCTCCATTAACACTCCATCTTCACAGCCCTAATTCTCGGGATCGATGAGGTTGGACCATCCGGGTACATTATCCCCCACTCCCATGGATTTTATGCTTCTCATCACAAATATTGTAAATTGATTGCATTTCTATCTACACAATATATAAATAAATACATTATAAGAGATAGAACCAGGATTGTCCTGAAATAAAAGTTTCTCAATCATTACCTAAAAATTCACATTGTTATTTTCCCAATATCTTCATGCCTTGTTCTTACATAGAAATTCAGCTTCCAGTTTGCAATCTTCATGGACCTGGCTACTTATATACAATAGTGTATTAGGGGTTATAGATAAGAGAATCTCCTAAAATTTATTTTGTGTAGAGTTGCTTGATTTAGTTGGCAGATTCTATTCGGTCAAATGAAATTCGATATGGATCAAATCTGTCCCAAATAGACATTTATTATTCATTGAGGTCTGTCCAGACTCCAAACCGTAATTTAAAAAAGGATCAGGAAGGAGTTAAAGTGGCTTTCCGGCCTTAGGCTATGTGCCCACGTAGCAGATTTGATGCAGAGCGTTTTTGCCTCTCTCTGGCAGAAAAACAACATGCAGATTTACAGTGGGTACAGAAAGTATTCAGACCCCTTTAAATTTTTCACTCTTTGTTTCATTGCAGCCATTTGGTAAATTCTAAAAAGTTCATTTTTTTTCTCAATAACGTACACTCTGCATCCCATCTTGACTGAGAAAAAACAGAAATGTAGAAATTTTTGCAAATTTATTAAAAAAAACCCCTGAAATATCACATGGTCATAAGAATTCAGACCCTTGGCTCAGTATTGAGTAGAAGCACCCTTTTGATCTAGTACAGCCATGAGCCTTCTTGGGAATGATGCAACAAGTTTATCACACCTGGATTTGGGGATACTCTGCCATTCTTCCTTGCAGATCCTCTCCAGTTCCATCAGGTTGGATGGTGAACGTTGATGGACAGCCATTTTCAGGTCTCTCCAGAGATGCTCAGTTGGGTTAAGGTCAGGGCTCTGGCTGGGCCAGTCGAGAATGGTCACAGAGTTTTTCTCAAGCCACTCCTTTGTTATTTTAGCTGTGTGCTTAGGGTCATTGTCTTGTTGGAAGGTGAACCTTCGGCCAAGTCTGAGGTCCAGAGCACTCTGGAAGAGGTTTTCATCCAGTATATCTCTGTACTTGGCCGCATTCATGTTTCCTTCAATTGCAGCCAGTCGTCCTGTCCGTGCAGCTGAAAAACACCCCCATAGCATGATGCTGCCACCACCATGTTTCACTGTTGGGATTGTATTGAGCAGGTGATGGGCAGTACCTGTTTTTTTCCAAACATACCACTTAGAAGTATTACCAAAAAGTTCTGTCTTCATCTCATCAGACCAGAGAATCGTATTTCTCATAGTCTAGGAGACCTTCATGTGCTTTTGAGCAAACTCTATGCGGGCTTTCATATGTCTTGCAATGAGGAGAGACTCCCGTTGGCCACTCTGGCATAAAGGCCCCACTAGTGGAGGGCTGCAGTGATAGTTGACTTTGTGGAACTTTCTCCCATCCCCCCACTGCAACTCTGGAGCTCAGCCAGAGTGATCTTGGGGTTCTTCTTTACCTCTCTCACCAAGGCTCTTCTCCCACGATTGCTCAGTTTGGCTGGACGGCCAGGTCTAGGAAGACATTTGGTGGTCCCAAACTTCTTCCATTTAAGGATTATGGAGGCCACTGTGCTCTTAGGAACCTTTAGTATTGCAGAAATTCTTTTGTGACCTTGGCCAGATATGTGCCTTGCCATAATTCTGTCTCTGAGCTCCTTGGGCAGTTCCTTTGAGCTCATGATTCTCATTTGGTCTGACATGCACTGTGAGCTGTGAGGTCTTATATAGACAGGTGTGTGCCTTTCCAAATCAAGTCCTATCAGTCTAATTAAACACAGCTGGACTCCAATGAAGGAGTAGAACCATCTCAAGGAGGATCACAAGGAAATGGACAGCATGTGACTTAAATATGAGTGTCTGAGCAAAAGGTCTGAATACTTATGACCATGTGATATTTCAATTTTTCTTTTTTAATAAATGTGCAAAAATTTCTACAGTTCTGTTTTCTCCAGACAAGATGGGGTGCAGAGTGTACTTTAATGAGAAAAAAAATGAACTTTTTACAATTTAACAAATGGCTGCAATAAAACAAAGAGTGAAAAATTTAAAGGGGTCTGAATACTTTCCGTACCCACTGTACATGCGTTTTTTCTGCCAGAGAGAAGCGTTTTTTCAGCGTTTTCGCATGCGTTTTTTCAAGCAATTTTCCAAGCGATTTTCAGAATCACTTGGAAAAGTGCTTGACATGTTGATCACACAATATAAATCCATGCAACCGGCATGTATTTATAATTTGTGAACAACTGATGCTTTAAATGCAGCATCTATAGTAAAAAAAAGAGAATTAAAATGTTAAAAATAAAAAAAAACCTGTATATTCACCTCTCCGGCGGCCCCCAGTCTGCTCTCCGGTCTCCTCCGGTCTGCTCCCGGCCACGTCTTCTCTCTTCAGCGTCCCGCAGTGTACTGTCAGGACCTGCGGTGACGTCATTTAGTCAGCTGATGGTCACGCGACCATCACCTGACCGCCGACATCAGCGGTCGCGTGACCACAAGGCGACTAAATGACGTCACCGCAGGTCCTGACAGTACACCGCGGGACGCTGAAGAGAGAAGACGTGGCCGGGAGCAGACCGGAGGAGACCGGAGAGCAGACCTGGGGCCGCCGGAGAGGTGAATATACAGGTTTTGTTTATTTTTAACTTTTTTATTTCTTTTTTTCACCACATGGTAGCCGGGATGAAGAGGAGCTGTAGTCTCCTCTTCATCCCGGGTACCACACGCACCGCGATTACGCTGCAAATTCGCGGCCATTGAATTTAATTGAAACGCAGCAAATCCACATATACCTGCGGGTTCGCTGCATTTCAATGTTCCTCAATGGCCGCGAATTTGCAGCGTAATCGCGGTAGAAATGGTCATGTTGCGTTTTGCAAAGCAATGCGAATTCGGCGTGCAAATTAGCGCATCATGTGCACAGCACATCCGAATTCACATTGCTTTGCATGGCAGACTGTTTTACAAGTGTTTTCGCGGCATTTTCGTGGCCGTAAAAACGCTACAAAAACACTACGTGGGCACATAGCCTTAGGCTACAAGTCTGCAGCCACTTTATGTGGCTGCAGATTCCGCGCACTGCTTGATGTAAGGATTGTCCATTGCCAGAACTGGCAGTGGGCGGTCATGTGATTGCAAATATGATTTTAGTACTTCTAGTCACATTCCAACTAGACGTGTCCAGCATTGCTCAATACATTTGCACGTCTAGTCGGCATGTGACTGCTTGTATGCAAATTTGATCACGCGCCCGCTGCTTCCGGCGCTGGCACAAGTGAATCCTCAAAGCGCGCAGTGCGCAATGTGAAGATTTACAAGTCTGCAGTCACATAGAGTGACTGCAGACTTGTAGCCTAAGGCTGTACAACCCCTTTAAATGGTAATAAACAATTATACTCACCAGTCCTCCATATCTAATCCTCCTCTTGCTTTGGGTCTTTTGTCTTTTTGTCATGTATCTTATGTCTGAGATCTACTGGCACTGACTAGGCCTCACAATGTGGTCAAATGCGGTGCAATGCACATCACAATCCTAGACAGAAGATTAAAGAATGGAAGTCTGAAGACAAGAAGACCGGAGACCTAAAGCAAGCAATGGACTGAGCGGGGAGCTGTGGTGACAGGACAAGTGAATAAAATCATTTATTTTTTATTACACTCCTTCAAAAAAAATTATTTTTAACCCTTTACAAAAAAAGTTCGGATTCTGACAAAACCACATTTTTCAGTACATTCATTCAATTAATTGTGGATCAATTTGCTCATCTCTATTTGCAATGTTTAGATCTTGCCCATGGTCCCAACCCAGAGATAAATAATTTTTTTTATTGGGGGGGTGGGATTACATTTTTGGCTCTCTGGATTTTTGTTTCGGCGAAATATTCCTCCACCTGTGCAAACAAAAAAAGCATCTGCTTTCTGTTATCGAATTAAGAACACATTTATCAAGTCTTGTGCATGAAGAAGCAAGCTCAGGTGTCATACTGATAAGGAAAGACACTTTTTCCAATTTTAAAATAAAATGTCAGGACTGAGATTTGAAGCATTATGTATTCATGGGGTTTTTTTTTTGGTCATATTAAAAAAAATATTTTATATGGGGCTTTGAGATTTTATTTTTTTTTTTAACCCGGTTTGCTCCAAGGGTAAAAAGATCGGAAAATACTGATCAATAATTTTTTTACTCCATTATTATATATACAGTTATATGAAAAAGTTTGGGCACCCCTATTAATCTTAAGCTTATTGTTTTATAAAAATTGGTGTTTTTGCAACAGCTATTTCAGTTTGATATATGTAATAACTGTTGGACACAGTAATGTTTCTGCCTTGAAATGAGGTTTATTGTACTAACAGAAAATGTGCAATCTGCATTCAAACAAAATTTGACAGGTGCATAAGTATGGGCACCTCACCAGAAAAGTGACATTAATATTTAGTAGATCCTCCTTTTGCAAAAATAACAGCCTCTAGTCGCTTCCTGTAGCTTTTAATGAGTTCCTGGATCCTGGATGAAGGTATTTTTGACCATTCCTCTTTACAAAACAATTCCAGTTCAGTTAAGTTTGATGGTCGCCGAGCATGGACAGCCCTCTTCAAATGATCCCACAGATGTTCAATGATATTCAGGTCTGGGGACTGGGATGGCCATTCCAGAACATTGCAATTGTTCCTCTGCATGAATGCCTGAGTAGATTTGGAGCAGTGTTTTGGATCATTGTCTTGCTGAAAGATCCATCCCCTGCGTAACTCCAACTTTATCACTGATTCTTGAACATTATTGTCAAGAAACTGCTGATACTGAGTGGAATCCATGCGTCCCTCAACTTTAACAAGATTCCCGGTGCCGGCATTGGCCACACAGCCCCAAAGCATGATGGAACCTCCACCAAATTTTACTGTGGGTAGCAAGTGTTTTTCTTGGAATGCTGTGTTTTTTTGCCGCCATGCATAACGCCTTTTTGTATGACCAAACAACTCAATCTTGGTTTCATCAGTCCACAGGACCTTCTTCCAAAAAGAAATTGGCTTCTCCAAATGTGCTTTTGCATACCTCAGCCGACTCTTTTTGTGGCGTGCTTGCAGAAACTGCTTCTTTCGCATCACTCTTCTATACAGCTTCTCCTTGTGCAAAGTGCGTTGTATAGTTGACCGATGCACAGTGACACCATCTGCAGCAAGTTGATGCTGCAGCTCTCTGGAGGTGGTCTGAGGATTGTCCTTGACTGATCTCACCATTCTTCTTCTCTGCCTTTCTGATGTTTTTCTTGGCCTGCCACTTCTGGCCTTAACAAGAACTGTCCCTGTGTTCTTCTATTTCCTTACTATGTTCCTCACAGTGTAAACTGACGGGTTAAATCTCTGAGCCAGCTTTTTTTATCCTTCCCCTGAACAACTATGTTGAATAATCTTTGTTTTCAGATAATTTGACAGTTGTTTTGAGGAGCCCATGATGCCACTCTTCAGAGGAGATTCAAACAGGAGAACAACTTGCAAGTGGCCACTTTAAGTAGCATTTCTCATGATTGCATACACCTGGCTATGAAGTTCAAAGCTCAATGAGGTTACAAAACCAAAAAAAGTGCTTTAGTAAGTCAGTAAAAAGTAGGTAGGAGTATTTAAAACAAGAAAATGATAAGGCTGCCCATACTTATGCACCTGTCAAATTTTGTTTGAATGCAGAATGCACATTTTCTGTTAGTACAATAAACCTCATTTCAAGGCAGAAACATTACTGTGTCCAACAGTTATTACATATATCAAACTGAAATAGCTGTTGCAAAAACACCAATTTTTATAAAACAATAAGCTTAAGATTAATAGGGGTGCCCAAACTTTTTCATATAACTGTACATACATACAAATAAATGCAATTTCTGAACTGACCAGGATGCTACATGCTAAATATCAGTGTGTGATTGGGATGTCTAACATCTAAAACTGGGCTCAGCGAGACACCTACAGATAAATCCTTTCCAGGGAATAGAGAAGCAGCGGCTCTTTATCCTGACATGTGATAGAAGATGCTGGACAGGAAATTACATGTGTATGTCACACACAAACAGATTGTTTTATTAACCTTTATTTATAGACCGATGCGGATGTAAGTAATATTCCCAGGACCACCGTTCATTAAATACAGGAGCGACGCAGGTATTAACTATTATCACTTATTCCACAATGATGGACTGTGAGGAGAAAGGAAACAGGATTTCTATAATTTATGATCTCCGACTGATAAATCCTAATCCCAAAATAATCCAAGATGATCTGTAAAATACTAATAACGCTGTCTACCTCCTGCTGAAAATAGAGCACGTATAAAAGTCTTAGGGCTTCTGCACACGGCTATAGTACAGCTCTGTTTAAGCTACCAAACATCACCCACCTAAGACTATGCAGCCATATTACTTTCATAAAGATGCAAACAGTTTTTTTTAGGAATAGTTAGGAATAGGATGTGATTCTACTCTAGAAATACATTAAATGCATTTTAAATTTAAGTGTTTTAGGGGATTTAGCCTCTTTAACAACCATTCTACCACTATACCTGTTACTGGTTTCGGTGCACTCTTGGCATGGCCAAGTGCACTGTTACTCTTCCTTATTTGCATACTAGGGGCCTTGCTCCACTTCTAATTGACAGTACTTGTTTCCCAATGCGAAAATGAAAATGTAAAATGAATGAACCAGTATGTTAAATAACGTCAATAAAAACAGCACTGCACCACATAAAAAAGCCCTCATCAAAGGATAAAAAAAAAGTAATGGATCCCAGAAAATGGCAAAATAAAACTTCCAAAAATTATTAAAAAAATAAATAAATAGCCACTTAAAGGGAACCTGTCAGCAGGATTTTGCTAAGAAAACTACTGGCAGTGTCATGTTGGGGCAGCTGAACTGATTAATATGATACCTAAGGTGAAAAAATCCATCTTGTCGTTCTTATGCAAACAGTGTTTGCAGTCTTGAGTTAGGGATATGCTCGTGCTCCGAGGCGGGACTGTGGGCAGGGTCTTATCCTGGTGCTCTAGGCCAGATCAGCAAGAAAAGACCTGCCCACAGGCTGCCCCGAAGCACAAGTATATTCCTCATCATAGAGACAATGAGAGAGACAGATAGGAGCAGACCTGTGGGCAGGTCTTTTCTTGCTGATCTGGCCTAGAGCACCAGGATAAGACCCTGCCTACAGGCCGCCCCGGAGCACGAGAATCTCATTAACTCAAAACTACAAACACTGATTACATGAGAACCATAAGACGGATTTCTTCACCTCATGTATCATATTAATCAGTGCAGCAGCTCCAACATGACACTGCCTGTAGTTTATTTAGCAAAATCCTGCTGACAGGTTCACTTTAAATGTAAAATAAACTATACAAGTGTGATATAGCTGTAATCATACTGACCTGGGGGATCCTGTTGCTAGGTCATTTCAACTTCACACTTTAGTAGAAACTAAACCCAAAAAGTAGAGGAAAAATGTTTGTTCGTATTTTTTTTCAAAACTTCACCTTATTTGGATTTTTTTCCCCATTTTCTGAACATTATATGGGTAAGTGAATGGTGTTATTCAAAATCGCAGCCCGTTGAGAAAAAAAAAATCAAACCCTTGTTTGGCTATCTGGATGGGAAAATAAAAAACAAAGTTATGGTTCTTGGAAAAGGAGGAAGAAAAAAAGTAAAAGTGAAATAAAAAAAATTGCTCAGTTGGGAATGAGTTAAAGAGGTTGTTTACTACTTTCAAATTGATTACCTATACTTAGGATAGATCATCAATGTCTGATCAGCAAAGGTCTGGCATCCGACTCCCCCGCTGATCAGCTCTTACCGGTGTTGGCCACCCGCAGCAATTGCTCACTTGTCGAGTTGCTCAGTCTACTAGTAGTGGCCGCCACAGGGTACAACACATGCACCTCCTATTGATTTGAATAGAAGGCGGATGGCCAGTACCGAGCCCCAGCCACTACAAGTAGACAGAGCAGCTCGGCAAGTGAGTACTTCTGGCTGGTGGCCACCACTGCTGAAACCAATGACAGCTGATCGGCGGGGGTGCCTTGTGTTAGATCCTGACCGACCAGACATTGATGACTTATCCTAGGGATAGGTCATCAATGTAAAAGTAGTGGACAACCTCTTTAAGCTGTTCTTATGAAATGTATATGTGATATTTCATTAATATGTAAGGATAAAGCAGTTCACATAGTGCGAGCGAAGTCATCAAATGGCATAATATTATCTTTACAAACAACTTTCAAACACACCTCAATCAATGGAAGCCATGATAAACTACTAGTCATTTCTATACATTAACTTTGGCAAGAAAAATGCTCCATTGAAAATCTGTTTATCGAGCCCATGATAGTGTTTCCCACAATGCCACCTTCATTCAAAGTATTGCAAGTTTATAATGACTTGAAGAGTGACTATTGATTTATTTTCTCCATTACCTATGAACCGGTTCCTAGATCGGGATGATTTATGCCCTCTCTAGATTGGCCGTTGAGGCTTCAGGTGGTATTGTGAGGGAGTATCTAAGAATACATAACTGTATAATATACTGTATATTGTTCATGATATTACAATAATAAAAGAAAGATTAAATGAGTGATATAGAAAATGACACATAAAAATAAAGAAAAATGTCACATGGAAATAATTATTATTGATGAATAAGTAACCTGACAAACATTCAGTGGATGATAAGACTCTTTAATTATATCTGCTTGATATGTCTATGAAGGTCTTTATTCTTCCAGGTCATGGTTCAGTACATCTAGTAGTCTTGTATTAAAATATTAAAGATGTTTTTTCGCTCATCTGAGGAAGCCACAGGTGAAATGTCTGCAAGATTTTAAAATAATTCGATAAAAGAGGAACTGACCATATAAATATTATCCATAGTAAAAAGAGGACTTGAATTTGTAAAATTGTCTAGTAAAAAGAAGACTTATATAATTAGAGATTTGTGAATTTTTCTCAAAAGTTTGATTTTCCTCAAATAGATTTGCAGTAAATCACAATACTTCAAAACCACCAATTGCCCAGAAAAGACGTGTGTAACACTCTGAGGTCTCCTAGGTCTGTAGATAACCCCTTCCAAGCTCTTTAAATGGAATCTGTCATGTAAAATAACGCTATTAACCTGCAGACATGGGGTTGATCTGCAGGTTAATAGTCTTCTGGCCCCGCTGCTGGGAGGAAATTAACTTTATTCACCATGAGAATATTCGGCATTCAGTCATATAGGTGCGACCCGTGCTGCTTCAGTCACCGCTCTGTGTATAGAGAGCGGTGGCTGTAACTGTGCCCCTGGCACTGGCTGATAGCCGGCCCTAATGATAAAAGCCTATGGCTGCCGGTAGGAATAAAGTTAACTTCCTCCAAGCGGTGGGGCTCTCAGTGCTGGCGCCAAATGATGTCAGAATGCTATTAACCTACAGATTATCCCCATTTGTGCAGGTTAATAGCATTATTTTACATGGCAGGTTCCCTTTAATGTAAACACTGCTTTAGTGATGTCCAAATGTCCAGCATATATGTTTATGAATAAATGCAGGATGATCGCCAGTGGTAACTAGCACCCTCTTTAATAACTCAGCGCACCAACGGATTTTGGCCTTGATTCATCAAAGTGTTTTCATCAAAATTCTGGAGAAAACGACTTTTTTTTTTGAGAAGTCGCTAACTTTTTGCACATCTCGGGGTTGGGTAAAAATGTTACGACTTTTGGCAGTTTTATGCCAGTTTCACCCAGCTTTACCAAAATGAGCGAAGCTGGAGTGGACATGCATGGAGAGAGAGGGGAGACATCACAGCTCATCTAATTCATCTAATTCATGATGATCTATGGCGTACCTTACACCAGAAATCTGACTCCTGTCCCTGATTGGAGCAAGAATTGTGGTGATGTGCACATAGGTGCACATCACTTTTCAAAATATATATCAAATGTTGTAGAAATTTCCATATTTTTGTTGCTGAGCTGGGAGCTCTGATGTACTCTCCATATCCTGAATCACCTAAAAGTGGCTGCTACATTCCCTGCTTAAGCTTTTTATATTGGCTCTTATAATCCCTCCTGATTGGCTGCACCAAACCTACGAACCTGTGATCATGTGAGCCTTCCGTGGCTGATGCAATTTTCTGCAATGTGTAAAATGGCAGCAAGCATATTTCTGACGACCTGCACAAATCGGACAGCGAATTGTTTGAATTTGCCGGTACCTAGGAATTTCTTAGAATTCTGCAAGAATTCAATTAATTTTTAATCAATTCACTCATCAAGAATAATTATAATATATAATCTAAAGAGGATCCAACTATATAATTACTATATATAGTATTAAAGGGGGATAGGTCATCAACATCATTTCAGTGGGGGTCTGACCAGCTACTCTTAGTGCCGGGGCAGTGGCTAGATGAAAACATTTGGGGAGCTGAACAGTACAGCTATGTCAAATTTGTTGTGGCTGGTGCTGGGTGCTTCAGATTCACTCCTATTCATTCAAATAGGGGCAGATGTGCAGTACCCAGTATCAGCCACTATTCAGTTGATGGCGCTGTACTGTTCAGCTCCACAACGGTTAACATTCGCCCACTTGAAGCAGCTGATTGTTGGACTGCCGTGTTTTAGACTCCAACTAATATTGATGCTATGACCTATTCTGAGGATAGTTGATCAATATAAAAGTAGTAGACAACTCTTTTAAGAGGACCTGATTATATAATTATCATATATCACATTAAAGAAGATCTGACTATATAATTATTATTCATAGTATTCACTATTATAGATGAACTGTCAACTACATCGTATATGATATCATTTTATAGTATTGTCACTAGATTTCACAATATAATGTGCATACATTCTTAAATATATTTCTTATACCTGATGAGCCTGGTGTACTTACTTTGAAAATGTCTATGTCAGACTAGCTGTGTCATCTCTATATTAAAATAAGCATTTTTTGAGTCCAGCTAAAAAATAAAATCGCTCAAGACAAATTATATTCATTCTCCACCCACCCAGCATGACTGACAGCTGCAGCTTGTTCTTGTCACATCTCCACCAGGACCTGCTCCTGCGATGTCTGCTTCTGCCTCTAGGCACCGCCATATTCACTCTGCGGGCAGCGCTGATGATAGAAGGGATGTTGGACAGTGCAGGCTCTGTCCAGCTACTAAGGTTAGGGTGGCTGAGACCAGCAGTGTTGTCCAGTTTGACAGTATGGGTGCGTGCTGTCCAGATGAAGTTATCAGCTCCTTGCTTCAGCCAACTTGGAAGCACCACACTCTACATAAGTCTTCAAGCTAATTTCTGGAAGCCTTGTGTTCCTCTGCTTCACTCCCTTTAGTTACGCTCCTGTGTAGTATGTTTGATCCTTGGTTTTGACCTTGTCTTCTTTTTGACTATTCTGCATCTTCAGATTTTATACTTTTTCCTGTCCTCTTGGCTCTGACCCGGCTACCTGACCACTCCTGCTAGCCTGAACCCCCATATAGCAGCTTATTCCATGGCCCCAGCCCAGGGACCCCTGGAAAGTCCAAATCCCTGTAAAGGGGTTAAAGGGTGAAGACCAAGGCAACCCCTGGGATCGGGTAACGAGAGTGGCTTGAGCTAAGCTTGTCTGTGGTAGCTATTTTAGACCAGGCGACGACTAACAGAACCACTTTACAGTACTGAGTGGTGTAAGATCTCAATAGCAGCAGATACACCAAGTAGTTGTAAATCAGGCTTGTCAGGGCAGAGAATGAGCTGAATTTCAGCCATTCTCATGGATTTTCATAGTAAATACAGCATCTTCATCAGGTCCAAGAGATCAAAGTAGTAATGCATGCAGTTTTGCATTATAAAATTTGGTGACATTCAATATCTGCTTTAAATTTTTTTCCACCAAATACTTTTACACCAATTCAAAAGACAGCCAATATATTTCTGATTGCTTGTGGGTATTATCTGCCGATCCTGAGAATGACATCCCAAAATCCCACATGTGATTGCAAGAGTTGTATGCATGCTTGACCACCACTCCTTTCACTTCTAAGGTACTGATGGAAAACTCAGTCAGTTCCAATAAAGGGAATGGACAGGTGTCGAGCATGCCCACCACCTCTCTTTTCACACATTGGACATTGAGGACTAATTTTTCACAAGAACTTCTGTTCTCAGGATCAGTAAGGGCTGGAAATGAGCAAATCAGTTTGATGTGGATCAAATTAGCATTGAACTTTGATAGTTCTTGACAAATTGAACAATTTGTGATTCTATTTGTGCATATCAACAAAAACATTGTAGAAGATTGCATCAGTCACAGAAGGCTGACATGACTTCAAGTGCAACTACATGGGCTTCCCCATAATATCTTGCATCTATCACATCACATGGTATAGCAAAGAAAATTAGAATGGAGTTTCATAGCTCGTATAAAAGTCTGGGCAGGGAATGCAGCAGCCATTTTTAGGTCCTTTTAGAATAGTGAGAATATGTCAGAGCTCACAGGTCAGCAATAGAAATAGGAAGAAAAAGTCTTAAATAGAGATGAGCGTTGTTCTACTCGAACTGTTCGCCAATCTCAAATTCGAGCTGTTTTGGGCGGTGTTCGAGCCGTTCGGCGAACACGAACAATTTGAGAAAAATTTGGCTGTTCGAGGTTATGTTCGATAACTGTTCGTGCACCAAAATCATAACTGAATTTTTTCTCAGTAATGATGAAAATTAATGTTAATACGCAGTTTGAGTGTACAGCGGGGTGGGGGGAGGGGCAGGGGATGGATCTCTGCAGGAACAATGAAGATCTCCATTTTTTTTTCTCTTTCCCGCATTTACAGTGGGGAGGTGCAATCTGTCAGCCTATCAGCAGCGCACACATGGAGCGAAGTGCTTTTTTCACACAAGCAAGGGCATGTGTCATTGGCAGTGTATGTCACATGTCCTTGCCCTATAAGACCAAGCCATTTTCCCCGTCGCCACCATTTTCTCACTGCTGCAGCTGCGTGTTAGACTGCACCGCTGTTGCTGTGTGCGCTATACCTTGTTAATTTCAAGCCAATTTTCGCACAAATCTACAGATAGCTTGGGAGTAGGGAATAGTTGTGATTGCAGTCCTTTTAAGGACTAGGTTACAGCATTTCCTACGACTTTTATCAGGCAGGTTTGTGCTCTTAAATAGATAGATTGTGGGAGCAAAGACTAATTGTAATTGGAGTCCTTTTCAGGACTAGGTTACATCAGTTCCTATCAGTTTTTGCCAGGCAGGTCTGTGCCAGTGCTGTGCAAGTTTTTTTCACAGCATTTGGCTGAATCTAGCAAACTAATCCTTTTTGGCCTATTGCAGAGTGTGTTAGTCAGTGGAGTAGCCTATCTGTGTTGCAAGATATACCACCTGTGTATAGAATACCAATTTTTTTACTGCACCTAGTGAAGTAAAATCTTTTGGGCATAGCATCATTCTATTAGTCCATCTATACTGACCTCCATCAGGTTGCAAATTGAATATAATTTTTTTCTGCATCTAGCTCTGAAAAAATATTGGGCTTCTAGCTGTGTGTGGGACTTGTTGTATTAGTCCATCTATACTGACCTCCATCAGGTTGCAAACTGAATATATTTTTTTCTGCATCTACCTCTGAAAAAATATTGGGCTTCTAGCTGTGTGTGGGACTTGTTCTATTAATTCATCTATACAGACCTCCATCAGGTTGCAAACTGAATATATTTTTTTCTGCATCTACCTCTGAATAAATATTGGGCTTCTAGCTGTGTGTGGGACTTGTTGTATTAGTCCATCTATACTGACCTCCATCAGGTTGCAAACTGAATATATTTTTTTCTGCATCTACCTCTGAAAAAATATTGGGCTTCTAGCTGTGTGTGGGAATTGTTCTATTAATCCATCTATACAGACCTCCATCAGGTTGCAAACTGAATATATTTTTTCTGCATCTACCTCTGAACAAATATGTGGCCTTCTAGCAGTGTGTGGGACTTTCTCTATTAGTCCATCTATACTGACCTCCATCAGGTTGCAAACTGAATATAATTTTTTTCTGCATCTAGCTCGGAAAAAATATTTGGCCTTCTAGCAGTGTGTGGGACTTTCTCTATTAGTCCATCTATACTGACCTCCATCAGGTTGCAAATTAAAAATAATTTTTATCTGCATCTACAGTACCTCTGAAATAATATTTGGGCTTCTAGCTGTGTGTGGGACTTGTTCTATTAGTCCATCTATACTGACCTCCATCAGCTTGCAAATTGAATATAATTTTTATCTGCATCTAGCTCTGAAAAAATATTTGGCCTTCTAGCAGTGTGTGGGACTTTCTCTATTAGTCCATCTATACTGACCTCCATCAGGTTGCAAATTGAATATAATTTTTATCTGCATCTAGCTCTGAAAAAATATTTGGCCTTCTAGCAGTATGTGGGACTTTCTCTATTAGTCCATCTATACTGACCTCCATCAGGTTGCAAATTAAAAATAATTTTTATCTGCATCTACAGTACCTCTGAAAAAATATTTGGGCTTCTAGCTGTGTGTGGGACTTGTTCTATTAGTCCATCTATACTGACCTCCATCAGGTTGCAAATTGAATATAATTTTTATCTGCATCTAGCTCTGAAAAAATATTTGTCCTTCTAGCAGTGTGTGGGACTTTCTCTATTAGTCCATCTATACTGACCTCCATCAGGTTGCAAATTGAATATAATTTTTATCTGCATCTAGCTCTGAAAAAATATTTGGGCTTCTAGCAGTGTGTGGGACTTTCTCTATTAGTCCATCTATACTGACCTCCATCAGGTTGCAAATTAAAAATAATTTTTATCTGCATCTACCTCTGAAAAAATATTTGGGCTTCTAGCTGTGTGTGGGACTTGTTCTATTAGTCCATCTATACTGACCTCCATCAGGTTGCAAATTGAATATAATTTTTTTCTGCATCTAACCCAGCCAATAGTTTTGGCCTAATACCACAGTTTGGCCACTCAGCTCTGCTCGGTTCCCATCCATTGTTTTTTTGTGCAAACAACTCCAGAGTTGTGAATTAGTTAACCACCAAAATGAGTGGAAAAAGGCCTGCTGCTGGTGGAAAGGGGAATAGGCATGTTGGGAAGGGGAAAAAAGGTTGTGTCCGTGGGGTAGGTGTTAAAGCAACAGTAACATCTGCAGAAGAAAGACCATCTTCCAGCCAAACTAAAATGTCTACTTCTTTTAGCGGACAATGTGATAAGATCCCTTTCTTACGGCCACGCCAACCGCTACAAATTCCAGATGAGGCACAAAAACAGCAGGTGCTTCAACGGATATCAAGTGCTCCTTTAAGTGGGCTCTCCTCCACATCAACTTCAACATCACAAATACTCCAGTCCTCAAAGGTGTCACCCCAATCGCACTTGCTTCCTCACAGCTCCCAAATCTCCAGCTGCCCGTCTGAGTATGAGGTAGAACAGATGGTTGAGTCTGCAGAGCTGTTTACTCATACTATAGCCTGGGAATCAGAGGTCGACTCCAGCGCTTCTGTGAATCCAGACGAGGAAATGATCTGCACTGATGCCCAGAATCTTTATGAGTCGGAACCAGGACCAGACGCAGGAGGTTCTGACCATAATGTAGACCCTCATTCCCAAACTGTAACTCCTGTTGGTGGAGACAATGAGGAAGACGATGATAAGACTCAAATACCTGATTGGAGCGACAACTTTAGTTTTTTGTCAGGGCAGGAACAGGTTGGCTCTGAGGACGACGGGTGTGATAACGCACAGGGTGATGATGATGAGGTTGGAAATCCCACTTACTGTCAACCCACAGTCAGCCAAGAGATGAGGTCAGCAGAGGAGGTGGAGGAAGATGCTAGTGACGACGAGGTCAGGTTGCGCCTTCCTGGACAGAGGCGTAGTACTGGAAGCACGTCAACAACTGCATCCTCAAACACAACTCTGCCTCTCACCACAAGTCGTGGTGGATCTTCAGGTCGCATGGGTGCTAAACCTTGCATAGCCTGGGCATTTTTTCAGATCGATAAAGATGACCCAACTCGTGTTATCTGTAACATTTGTCAGCAAAAGCTAAGTAGAGGCCAAAAAATACATAGTTTGAGTACTTCATGCATGAACCGGCACATGGACATGAAGCATAAGTTGCAGTGGGAAGCTCAGTGTGCTACAATGCGGCCTAGCCGGCCGGGCCAACCACCGTCTGCCATATCTTTTGCATCCGTGGCCTCTTCATCCTCTGTGACTGGGGGGACAGCAGTCACACCTGTTTTGGGGCGCAGACCTGCCACCTCTTTACCCGCAACAGCCAGCGTGATTGGCAGGTCATCATTTTCTTTGGAGGTGGTAACACCAGCTGGTGTTGAGCGCTGTCCGACATCGATAGCACCACCTTTGGATCAAGGCAACCTAACATGTCCGCCTGCATCTTCCACACAGACCGGCAGTTTGCCGGGGACACCCTTATCAACCCCGTCTAAGCACAATAGCCAGCCCTCGGTCCCTCAGATGTGGACAAGTAAAAGACCATTTCCTCCTAGCCATGAGAAAGCTAAGAGGTTGAATTTCATCATCTGCAAGCTCTTGGCTACAGAAATGCTGCCTTTCCGCCTGGTGGACACAGAGGATTTTCGAGACCTTATGTCCGTCGCAGTGCCCCAGTACCAGATGCCCAGTCGGCACTACTTCTCAAAGAAAGGTGTGCCTGCGCTCCACCAGCATGTCGCACACAACATCACCGCTTCTTTGAGAAACTCTGTGTGTGACAGGGTGCATTTCACCACAGACACTTGGACGAGTAGGCATGGACAGGGGCGTTACATGTCGCTGACTGGGCACTGGGTAACTATGGTGACAGCAGGACAAGGGGCTGCTGTCCAAGTCTTGCCGTCCCCACGAGTTGTGCGTCAATCCTCTTTATGTCAAAGTTCCTCCACTGCTTCTGCCTCCTCAACCTCCTCTCGGTCTTCCACCTGCACCCAAAGCCTGTCTGGTCATGCCACAAGCTTTCTAACTGCGCAGAAGGGATCCTGCACACCTCCTTACTATGCTGGCAGTAGGGCTCAACGTCATCAGGCGGTTTTTACATTGAAATGTCTGGGAAATGTGAGTCACACAGCTGATGAGTTGTGGTCAGCTCTGGAGAACCAATTTCATGAATGGTTGTCTACACTGGACCTGAAACCAGGGAAGGCCGTGTGCGACAATGCTGCAAACCTGGGTGCGGCCCTTCGCCGGGGCAATGTCACACACGTGCCTTGTATGGCTCACGTGTTGAACCTGGTTGCCCAGCAATTTTTAGCCCACTATCCCAGACTAGATGGCCTTCTGCAGAGGGCACGGTCGCTGTGTGCTCACTTCCGCCGTTCGCATCCCGCAGCTCAGCGACTTACATCTCTACAGAAGTCGTTGGGCCTGCCACTTCACCGGCTAAAATGCGATGTGCCTACCCGTTGGAATTCAACTCTGCACATGTTGCAGCGACTGTGGCAGCACCGACAAGCCCTGGTGCAATACGTTCTGACGTATAGCCTGGGCCAACGAGATCCAGAGGTGGGGCAAATCATGCTGGAGGAGTGGTCTCAGATCAGGGACCTATGCACCCTTCTGCACAGTTTTGAAATGGCGACGAAGATGTTTAGTGCTGACGATGCCATTATCAGCATGACTATTCCGGTGATTTACATGCTGGAGCACATGTTAAACAGAATTCGGAGTCAGGTGGTGGCACAAGAGGAGGTGGAGGAAGTAGAGGAGGAGGAGTTGTATGCGGAAGGGCTAACATCTGCAAGGTCCAGACGGTCGGCAGCACCAAGGCGGCAGGCATGTGAGGGTGGGGGAGATGGTTTTACCAGGGCGCATGGTAGCAGCCAAACTAGTGAAGAAGGTGCCGGAGCCCAGGAAGAAGTGGAGGACGAACTGATGGAAGACTCATCAGATGAGGGAGACCTTGATCACATTTCTGTTGTGCGAGGTTGGGGGGAGAGGACAGTGGAAGGAAGCATGATTGTTACCTCGCCACCAACACAACAGGGACTTGGTGCTCCTGGATGCGCAACACACATGAGTGCCTTCTTGCTGCACTACCTGCAACATGACCCTCGAATTGTGAGAATTAGAAATAATCCTGACTACTGGGTTGCCACACTGTTAGATCCCCGGTACAAAAGTAAATTTGCAGAAATTATTCCTGCCATAGAAAGGGATGCACGCATGCAGGAGTATCAGCAGAGACTGTTGCAGAATCTTACATGTGCTTTTCCACAAAATACCAGTGGTGCACGTAGTGAATCTCACAGTTCCAACTTGCCAACCGTGGGACCGTCAAGTGTTCAGCACTCAAACCGTAACAGAACCACAGTATCTGCTGGTAACACCACTTTTTTAGCCCATCCTTTGCAAGGCCACAGGAGACAAGAAGTCTGACACATAGTCAACGCCTAGAGACGATGGTACAGGAGTATCTCCAAGTAAACATTGAAGCCATGACTGTGTCACTGGACCCTTGCTCTTTTTGGGCTTCCAATCTGGATAAATGGCCGGAGCTAGCCACTTACGCCTTGGAGATCTTGTCATGCCCCGCAGCCAGCGTTCTGTCTGAACGTGTGTTCAGCGCTGCTGGTGGTGTGCTGACAGATAAGCGCACGCGGCTCTCCACTGATAATGTAGACAGACTCACGTTCATAAAGATGAACAAATCATGGATCCGAAACGACTTTTCTACCCCTGTGTCATCCTGGGGAGAGTAAAAGCTTGATGATTGGTTAAAATCACCCTACCAACCGTTTTGAGCTTTCAAATTACTAATCATGTTTATCTGTATCTTGGCTTGAAAATAATTTGGGCTTTGTAGCAGTGTGCAGCACTGATTCTATTAGGCCATCTATAATAAGCTACACCAGATTTAAAATTACTAATCATGTTTATCTGTATCTTGACTGGAAAATAATTTGGGCTTTGTAGCAGTGTGCAGCACTGATCCTATTAGGCCATCTATACTAAAGCTTCACCAGATTTAAAATTAATAATAATTTTTAGCTGCATCTAGCCCGGAAAATAATTTTGGGGCTCCGAGATGCGCAAGACACATAAGTGCCTTCTTGCTGCACTACCTGCAGCATGACCCTCATATTGTCAGAATTCGAAGTAATCATGACTACTGGGTTGCCACACTCTTAGATCCCCCAAACTTTTCGATCAACCTTTTCATTTTAATAAAGACCAAAAAAATGGTCATTTTTGAAATTATAAGCATTAGCAGGTTGTTAGAAACTGAAATCAAACAGTTTTCAACTCAAAACTTTATTCTAGGTGATGTTACATTTTCACATAGGACCCCTTGTTCGAAAGGAGCTTCTGAACTCTCTCGTCCATTGAATTTGTCAGGTTTTGGATGGTTTCTGCTTCAATTGTTTTGCATGAGGACAGAATACCCTCCCAGAGCTGTTGCTTAGATGTGAACTGCCTCCCGCCATCATAGACACTCCTTTTAATGATGCTCCAAAGGTTCTGAATGGGGTAGAGGTCAGGGGAGCATGGGGGTCACACCATAAGTTTGTCCCCTTTTATGCCCATATCAGCCAGAGATGCAAATGTTTTATGTGCAGCATGAGATGGTGCATTATCATGCAAAAAAATGATCTTGCTGTGAAATACACGGTTCTTCTTCTTGAACCATGGCAGGAAGTGCTGTTTGAGAAAATCCACATACATTATGGAGTTCATCTTTAGCGCTTTCAGGGATCCTAAAGGGGCCGACAATCTCTCTCCCCATGATTCCAGCCCAAAACATTACTCCACCTCCTCCTTGTTGGCGCTGTAGCCGTGTTTGCGTGGGGTGTCCATCAACCAGCCATCCTCCACTCCATCCATCTGGACCATCGAGCGCTGCACGGCACTCATCCGTGAACAAAACAGTTTTGAAATCAGTCTTCATGTAATGTTTGGCCCACTGGAGCCGTTTCTGCTTGTGTGAAGTGGATAGAGGAGGTCGACAGGATGGCGTATGCACAGCTGCAAACCTCTGAAGGACCCTGCATCTTGTTGTTCGGGGGACGTTGGAGGCACCAGCAGCTTCAAAAACTTGTCTGCTGTTATGACAAGGCTTTTTTGCCGCTGCTCTTTCAACCTGACGTAATTGCCTGTAGGAAAGAGTCCTCAATTTGCCCTTATCAGCACGCACACGTGTGTACTGTAAATCAGCTACATACTTCTTGATTGCCAAGACACTTCATCCTGATCATCGCACAATGTTGATTGTAGTCATGCCTTGACCTAAACACTCCACAATTTGTTGCTTCTCAGCAGCCGACACATCCTTTTTCTTTCCCATTTTGGCAGAAAATGTAGGCTGCTGAATAATGTGAGACAGCCTTCTTAAGTAGTCTTGCCTTTCATTGGACACACCTGCCAAACTAATTAGCACAGGTGTCTGCAATTGCTTACAGTGATATAAAGAGCCCTGACACACATCACCATCAATGAGTTTAACTGACAAACAAACAAATTCTTCCCTTATCACTCCTAAACACTTTTTGCATAATAATTTGGAACACAGTGTACATGTGCTTTTCCACAAAACACCAGTGGTTCACGTAGTGAATCTTACAGTTCTAACTTGCCAACCGTGGTCTGTATGGAGTTGTTCAATAATGGGCCCAAAATTAAGATAACATAGATGGGAGAGGTCTCTATGAATAGGAATTCCTAAGTATTTGATACCCTGTGAGGGCCAGGCAAAGGGAAAGTTGGACTGGATGGAATCCTATATGGATTTGGGGAGGGAGACATCGAGGGCCTCAGACTTCGCTGCATTGATTTTAAAATTTGACCATGTAACAAAGTGATCTATTTCAGCCATAACAGCATGGATGGATATATGTGATTGAGTGATATATACTAGGACATCATCAGCAAATAGAGAGCACTTGTACTCGGTGCCTCCCACATCAATCCACCTAATATTGGGGTTATGGCGAATTGATGAGAGCAGGTGCTCCGTCACTAGGATGTATAAGAGAGGGGACAGAGAACATCCCTGCCTTGTCCCATTGGTGATTGTGAAAGGTGATGAAAATGTTCTGACGCGCCCCCTGGGCCTTGGGACACCCGGAGCCGGACCCTTTTTGGTGGATGCTGGTGGTTGTAGTCTCCGTGGCGGCGACCCGGTTCCGTGGCTCAGGGCGGTCAAACCAGTGGCGGAACTATTTATGTGGTTTTGATGTTTAAATGTCCGACTACACCACCCGTGGATTGCGGTCATGGCAGACCGCTGAGGCTGGTGTTGTGGGTGCAGCAGAGCGTAGCATAACTCCCCACGGGAGGAGTATAGCCTCAGGGCAGTGCATGCGGAGGATGGGGGTGATGGTGCAGGGCAGCAGCAGTAATGACACGGTGTCAGTGATGCAGTCCAGGGCCTTTACTCACAGTTCTTATTATCCAGACCACGTCTGCAGGTAACGGCTGCCCACGTCGTACTGTGCTCACCAGGTGAGGGGCTCAGACAACTCCCAGATAACTTTGGAGCGCTTCACAGGACCCCCTTTGTGTGTCTTTTGTCTGGCCTTTCTTACCAACCCTTCTGTCCGGCTGCCTCGGGCCTCCTCTTGGTAAACTTGGCGCCAGTTTCCCTGACCCTATGTGGTGCCTTCCTAGCGGGTGTAGCGAGGGGCTGCGCCACATAAAATGTCACAGCCTCCTGTTTCTAGCTGAGGGTCGTTTCCTGCCTCCACTAGTTTCGGGGACCGGTCTCCCCCTTTGGCCTGACCCCTCCACGCAGGTGGATTCGGGCGTGCGGTGGCGACTCGCCCGTCTGCACCCCTGGGATCCCTTCATTCCTCGTTCCTGGAGCCTTCTCCGCTCCTCTTCCTTCCTTCTCCCTCTTCCAGGCCTGGGCCTCTGTTACTAGGCCCGCCTCCGGAGCAGAGCTCATGCAGAGCCCCTGCTCCCTGCCACTTCTGCTCAGACTTCTCTGCACTGAACTAAGATGGTGCCCACCTTTTATACTCCCTTCTCAATGCACCCAGGAACTGCTTCCTCCCTGCTCCTGCACTACAGGGCTCCCCTTCCTCAGTGTTCCCTCCCACCACTCCAGCCAGGGACAGGGACTGTCGTGCCCATCTCAGGGGCATATTGGTCGCCCTGCCCCATGGCAATGTGGTGTAATGCATGCAGGTGTCGGGTCCTGATCCACACTACATCCTTACCTGAGAGTGAGATATCACACCTCTGGGTGAGGTGCAATACCTCTGTAGCAACCGAGCCCTCAGGGTGCTACAGTTCCATTTATCTTCAGCCTAGGTGACGTATTGCGATACAGGGCCGTGATTTTGGCTATAAAAGGGTCCGCTAGACCCCTACCCCAAGCTTTTTAAGAGAATCATATATGGCGTGCCAGGAGACTCTATGGAATGCTTTCTCAGCATCCAACGAGAGTATCTAATTACAAATTTTTAACTGCATCTAGCCCAGGAAATACTTTGTGCCTAGTAGCAGTGTCTGCTAGTCAGCGGATTATCCCGGCTGTTAAGCAAGCTACACCACCTGTAGTTTGGACACTTAATTTTTTCAAAGGAAATGCTTCGGGACCACGGGATACTCAGTGAAGAGCATCAGGAGGCACCCCAAGGCATAGGGGCTGGGACTGGCAGTAGGATGCCTTGCAGTGGACAGCCGAGCTCGATCCTTATAAAAGCTTTTTAACTGCAGCAGCTTTAGTGGACGCTACTGGAGCTGGAATTACGCGGCTGCTGGCATGAGACTTGCCCTCCAATAGATCCTTGTAAATGGATTTAAAGTGTATTTATTCAAATTAGAGAGACAATTTAAATTAAAAAGCTTAGAGCTGCCTCCACCACAGGGGGGCTCGCTCGACCCACCAGCGGACAGGCACCAGTATTGGCAGAGGGGGGCTGGCCGTCAGGGTTCACCGCGGCTCTGGCACAAACCCGGCGACACGGAGGTGGCACGGGCAGGAGCGGACTGAACGTGTCGGCTTCTCACTTTTTGGATTTTAGAAGGGCATGACATGCCTATATCTGTGTCTCCCCCTCCTTTTACTCCTCCACCTCTTTTCTTTTCGCATGACTATATGTACTTGTCACTTTTCCATGTGTTAGTTGTGTCTTCTGAGCAGTTTGTCAGCTTTTGGACACCTTTGAAGGTGTTTTCTATGTGTTTCTATGTGTTTTTGTTTGCCTGCCATTGGTTTTAACGGTGTTCGAAGGTGTTCGACGAACAGTTCGACGAACAGTTCGGCGAACACACGGGTGTTCGACGAACCGAACCGAACTCGAACACTACGGGGGTGGCTCAACACTAGTCTTAAATCATTTGTCAAATATTCCAGACAGTAATGTGTTGTACAACTAAAGCACCAAATATGAGTGTAATAATCTATGGATAATTTTTATTAATTTTGTTGTTTAATGCAGATCATAATATGATTTGTTTTTAACTAAGTGTAACTCAGAAACTTGATTTAACACAATATGTTTTAGGAATATAGCTTCCATTTAAAGATGGTTTATCTTAGCATCCTTTTCACATGTAGGTGAACAGTTGCTAGTAGACATTGAAGAACACCAATAATCTTTGGGAGATTACTTTAGAAGATCTTTATTTTCTTTGGGATTAAATACAACATGGATGTACCTGATCCTTCGTGGCAATAAAAACATGAGCTATGGAATCAGTCTTCAAGTCATATGGCTTTCACAAAATTGTCACCTTTGCAAGTGCTGGTTTATTAGAAGAAGCCAAAAGGGAAATGTAATATAGACAAATCCACGCTTGTAGGAAATGGTGAAATTGTAATTGTGACAGATACGGGGGCTCACAGGAGATTGGAGAAAGTAGAGAGCAAACAGAAGCTAAGCCGACAATAAGACTGCATGGGTGACACTGTGGTAAGACAGTAGATTGATTAAAGAAGGATTAGCCCACGCACCGTCTAGAGGCACCAGGCTATGTACAATGTATAGAGAACGAGATAAACAATTACTGTCAGAGATGCCCTACCGACATCATTTACATGAATAATCCTACAAATTTTCTATTATAAATACATTCATATAATCACCTACCAGACAAAAAACATCCACTGCCTCCCTTTTTGCATACATTTACTCATATGATTGCTAATGACACGGCTCTTTTGTTAAAGCCTTGTTTTCATCATACAGAGCTCTGAATCCCCCACCTCACGCCACATAATCAGAGTAAAATGTCACCATTTTGGCTGCCTGTAGTCACCACCAGGGGGAGCTTACTGCATATGATTTTATAATGCTCTTTTTGAACTGTATAGAAAAATCCATATGTTGTGTGCTCCCTCTAGTGGTGGCAGTTGCACGATGCATGATGGCAGCTGTCACTTTCTGAAATGTCACTTGTCACTTAAGATAAAAAAGGCAAATTGTTTTTATTTGTTATTATAGCACCATTTATTAAATGGCACTTTACATGTGAAAAGGGGCATACATAATAAAAAACAAGTGCAATCATCTTGAACAAAACAAGTCATCGAGTGGCACAAGAGGATAGAAGACCCTGCCCGCGAGGGCTCACAATCTACAATGGATAGGTGAGGGTAGAGCTGGTCATGAAGCGGTATAGTGGAACGAGGGTTACTGGTGGCTGTAGGCTTGTCGGAAGAGGTAGATCTGCAGGTTCCTTTTGAAGATTTCCAAGGTGAAATAGTGCACATTACCTTTAAGAGTCTATTGGGCGGTTCCGGTCTCCTCAGAAGCCATTCTTGCCTTCATTGACATCGTAGAGGCCAAGTTAAACCAATATGAGCTGGTTGTCACCTGAGTTGGCTTGTAATGAAGTATCCCGAGCCTATCTGATGTCAGTTAAAGCGAGGAGGGTTGTAGAACAGCATGACTTCTCAGGAGGTCAGGACCAGGCACATGACCTTTAAAGATTTATAATATTTTTTTTTTACCTTATCCTCTATGGGACATTTTTACAAAGTTATTATCATATCCTGACTCAGAATATAATAAAATAAGGGTGAAAAAAAGAAAATAAATTACATAAATCTACCAGGCTCTCATCTTGTCTGCGCAGTTTTCTGCTTGGTGGTTCCGGTACAGTCTTGACTCACAGGCTACAGGTCTTCTTCACACCATGGGTCCCGTCAGGTTTTTGGTGCCGTTAGCTGCCAGTGGGTCAGGCCGTGGTGTAATGAATAAATCCCAGTGCATGCTGGAGGCATCAAAGACCCAACAAGACCTGTTGCATGATGAAGATAGGTGTCCGGTGATGAAGACTAGTGAGAGCAAGGAAGAGCTTTCCTGGACTTTTTAATTCCAGAAATATATCGGCCAGCCGGCATTCTGACAACTCCATCATTTTTGACAGATTCAAGGTGAATTTGATTCACCTTGAAACAATTTGCTCATCTCTATGCCAAAGAAAACTTTCCAGTGGTAACATTACATTAAGTAATTGTCAATTAAGCAGTTTCCTGATATTCCCTTTAATGAAGGTTTGTATTGTATGTTTCTATGGGGATTATAGATAATTCATGCCAGTTTTGTATTATTCCTTAGAAAGAGATAGAATTAAATATGCTGAAGTCATGACACACTCAATGACAGACTATTTGTAGTTGGGAACCTTGCAAAGCATCTTGACAGCATCAACTAATGTAATGTCGAGATAATAGGATTATTACAGGATGTCTAATTTGTTAAGCCAAAATCATGAACTGAATTACTGATCATGTTTAGTCTTGGTGAGAGACATCGTGTCCTCCTGACAAAGATAAGATGCTTATGCCTAATGAACAGGAAAATATTTTCGGTAACCGTACAATGGCCGTTAATGAGACATTACTTCAATTAAGCTAAACCCTGGCCTTTTTGGCTCTTGTGCTAGTGAACATGTCATGGCGGCTAAAAAGCAAAATATTATAAACGATAAAAAGTAGACTCATCTATAACAGTAGCAATACCATGTGTTTCCCCCTCCTGGGACATGGATATATGACATCTTGTTGGCCTTCTAGCTTTAAAAAGCTTGCCGTAAAGAGTTTTGACTTATATTACTGATGACCTGTTCTTTAAAACCCCCATACACATTAAACTGATGTTCACAGAGTCTACTGATATCAGTGGATTTGGCCAAAAATGTAGTATGTATCAGGGACTCCTGACTCTCATACGTACAGTACATATGTCACATATCAAGTGTCGAGGTAGAGAAGCATCCGGCATGTCGATGGTTTGATAAATCACTGCCATTGGAGTCTGGCAGCGGCTTCCTCATAGAGAACAAAGGAGGGCTTGGCAGTCCAATCATTTTGTTCTGTGGGAGATAATCCATCCACAAAGCTGTCACCCAGCACCTTATTCACCACTTCCAATAAAGAAATTGATACTGCTATTATCTTAAAAAATATCCACCCCTTGAGGAAGCAGAGGTGAAACATAGACAGCAGAAGGGTAGTGATCTGGTAAATGTTACCTCATACTTAATATAGTCTAAAATATTATACTTTATAATAACGAATCCTATAGTGTCTGAAGAAACAATTTATGGCCTAATGACACTTTAGATTTGATAGAGTTACCTTATATATTTATTACTATTCTTTGTATAAATGTATTTGCTATTTTCAGTATAAATTTCCCATTTTTTACTTACCTTGCACTATACAACTTAATTAAATTGTGATTTAACTGAATCAATGAATTTGTGAAATTACCTTTATTGTGTGATTGTTTTGTGCATACTGAGACATATAACTGTATATATAGGACCACTTACCCTTTAAGATTATCACTTTTTTTATTGTTTTTGTTAAATATGCAAAATAAAATGTATTTTAATGTATCATGGTAGTGGTTGTAGCTGTTTTTTTTTATAGTGTGTATTATTTTAAAAAGCCTAGGGCTGGTTTTATAGGAAATGAGGTCTTGAGCAAAATGCAAAGTAGCCTACACTGTCAAGTTAGACACATTTTTTTGTAATTTTACTCTAGCTAATACTGTTGATCCATACCATCATATAATACGAATATAATACTGACATATACAGTCTATATAATAGTATCATATAGCTCCCAAATAATATGCAGTATCCAAATAATTGTCATGGGTGTGTCAGCTGTGATAGATAGTCGCTCTGGATCTGGCTGTAGAAGGTCACTGCGCTTGACATTACAGACGCCTACTTAATCCTCTTCCTTTAGGACCATGCGGCGACCTCCCTCCTGCTGCTGATTGACACACCCTTGAAACACCCTTGCCTGGCAGTTAAAAACACTCAGTTTGCTCAAGGGAATCGCCGGTGATACTTCTATGTACCTTTGTGCAGGCTTGGAGCACTAGCAGTTGGCTAGCTTCTTCTCTGGTGCCCTTGGAGGACAATTGGCGTTACTCCTCTGGTGTCTACTCTAGCTAAGTTTATCCCCCTTGTTTGTCTACCTTGTGGTCTTTAGTTTGTAGTGGGGCTTGACCAGTGCTCATCTCTCCCCCTCCCTATCTAGAGCCAAGCTCTAGGGACATACAGGGCTTAGGGTCCTGCACGGTGATAGGTGTGGAACCTATATAGGAACAGTAGTGTAGGCAGGGTGATATTAGATTTGCCTAGAGGTCTCCACTTACCTTTTTCCTTAGTGTTTGGGCTTCCTCCCCCTCTTCCCTTCATGTTACACTTAGTCTTTCAGACACTGTGCATGACAATAATCCTCCCATAGAGTCCACAAATAGTAACACTGACACATAATGATTAGTGATGAGCGAGTATGTTCGGTTAACCCTTTCGCCGAATATACTCGGCCGAGCACTGAGTATTTATAGAATGCTCGGGCTTTAAGTTTTCACCGCTCCGTGAACATGATTTGCAACTGTTTGACAGATTTAATACATGTGAGGAATGCTGGTAAAACAGGCATTCCTCACATGTATTAAATCTGTCAAACAGTCGCAAATCATGTTCACGGAGCGACGAAAACTTAAAGCCCGAGCACGCTATAAATACTCGGTGCTCGGCCGAGTATACTCGGTGAAAGGGTTAATCGAACATACTCGCTCATCACTAATAATAATCTCATAAAACTACAGTACAATTTCTAAACAATACCAACATACATCACTTTGTTTTAATGGATGGCTTTAATTTGCACTACAAGAACCACCAAGAAAATAAAGCCGATGGTGTCTCTCCTGGGTGCTATCCAGCTAAAATTGGTAATGGAAAGGTCAGTTGATTAACCAAGGACACCTATTCTCTTGTGTTAGAACAGTGTTTCCCAAACTCTAGTCCTCGCGGAATCCCACAGTTCATGTTTTCAGGATTCCCCTAGTATAACACAGGTGAGAAAACCAGTGGAAATTTCTGATGCCTTGATAATAAATCCATCAGCTGTGCAATACTAAGGAAATCCTATAAACATTATCTGTGGAGGTCCGTGAGGACTGGAGCTTGGGAAACACTGTGTTAGAATGTATCACCTTCTACCATTTCTAATTGAGATATTTCTTTACTCCAACGTTATGATGCATAGCAAATTTGATGACTGAAGCAGAAAAAACACATGGACGGTGGCACGGCTAGGGAGTCACATGGGACCCTTGCTTGTTCAACCACAGGCAAGCTGTCACCTTCACCCATACTTCACCTACTGCTTAGAGCTGGTTGAGTGCCAGACACTTATTCTCAGTCTTGTAAATTTTGAAACAGTTTTCTCATGAGAAAGAGACCTGGTATTTGTGGTCATCAGTACTTGTGGCAATCATTGTAATGAAACAGTAATTACTGTAATTCTTAGCTGCAATGAATGACTTGAGCTTTTAGTGAGCTAATTGGAATCATCAGTGCTGACAAACGAGACTGCAAATTGTATGTGATTGTTTTCCTTTTCTTATGAATAGGTGATACTCCTTGGAGAACTGACATCCATATAAGAAGAAAGAAATTGATGGCCTGGCATGGGCTCAGATCCCACTTTTTATTTTGTACTTTATCATTTTACAAAATTGTGTTCTCTCGTATTAATTAGAAATTAAAAAAAAAAAATGCCACCGACTAAGTATAAGATACATTTTTGATAATTAGTCTCTTTCTCATTTTTACAGTCAACTTAGGACTAGAGATGAGCGTTGTTCGACTCGAACTGTTCGCCAATCTCAAATTCGAGCTGTTTTGGGCGGTGTTCGAGCCGTTCGGCGAACACGAATGATTTGAGAAAAATTCGGCTGTTCGAGGTTATGTTCGATAACTGTTCGTGCACCAAAATCATAACTGGATTTTTTCTCAGTAATGATGAAAATTAATGTTAACACTAGAGATGAGCGTTGTTCTACTCGAACTGTTCGCCAATCTCAAATTCGAGCTGTTTTGGGCGGTGTTCGAGCCGGTCGGCGAACACGAACAATTTGAGAAAAATTCGGCTGTTCGAGGTTATGTTCGATAACTGTTCGTGCACCAAAATCATAACTGGATTTTTTCTCAGTAATGATGAAAATTAATGTTAATACGCAGTTTGAGTGTACAGCGGGGCGGGGGGAGGGGCAGGGGATGGATCTCTGCAGGAACAATGAAGATCTCCATTTTTTTTTTCTCTTTCCCGCATTTGCAGTGGGGAGGTGCAATCTGTCAGCCTATCAGCAGCGCACACACGGAGCGAAGTGCTTTTTTTCACACAAGCAAGGGCATGTGTGATTGGCAGTGTATGTCACATGTCCTTGCCCTATAAGACCAAGCCATTTTCCCCGTCGCCACCATTTTCTCACTGCTGCAGCTGCGTGTTAGACGGCACCGCTGTTGCGCTATACCTTGTTAATTTCAAGCCAATTTTCGCACAAATATACAGATAGCTTGGGAGTAGGGAATAGTTGTGATTGCAGTCCTTTTAAGGACTAGGTTACAGCATTTCCTACGACTTTTATCAAGCAGGTCTGTGCTCTTAAATAGATAGATTGTGGGAGTAAAGACTAATTGTATTTGGAGTCCTTTTCAGGACTAGGTTACATCAGTTCCTATCAGTTTTTGCCAGGCAGGTCTGTGCCAGTGCTGTGCAAGTTTTTTTCACAGCATTTGGCTGAATCTAGCAAAGCTAATCCTTTTTGGCCTATTGCAGAGTGTGTTAGTCAGTGGAGTAGCCTATCTGTGTTGCAAGATATACCACCTGTGTATAGAATACCAATTTTTTTACTGCACCTAGTGAAGTAAAATCTTTTGGGCATAGCATCATTCTATTAGTCCATCTATACTGACCTCCATCAGGTTGCAAACTGAATATAATTTTTTTCTGCATCTAGCTCTGAAAAAATATTTGGGCTTCTAGCAGTGTGTGGGACTTGGTCTATTAGTCCATCTATACTGACCTCCATCAGGTTGCAAATTAAAAATAAATTTTTTCTTCATTTAGCTCTGAAAAAATATTTGGGCTTCTAGCAGTGTGTGGGACTTGTTCTATTAGTCCTTCTATACTGACCTCCAGCAGGTTGCAAATTGAATATAATTTTTTTCTGCATCTAGCTCTGAAAAAATATTTGGGCTTCTAGCGGTGTGTGGGACTTGGTCTATTAGTCCATCTATACTGACCTCCATCAGGTTGCAAATTAAAAATAATTTTTTTCTGCATCTAGCTCTGAAAAAATATTTGGGCTTCTAGCGGTGTGTGGGACTTGGTCTATTAGTCCATCTATACTGACCTCCATCAGGTTGCAAATTAAAAATAATTTTTTTCTGCATCTAGCTCTGAAAAAATATTTGGGCTTCTAGCAGTGTGTGGGACTTGGTCTATTAGTCCATCTATACTGACCTCCATCAGGTTGCAAATTAAAAATAATCTTTTTCTGCATCTAGCTCTGAAAAAATATTTGGGCTTCTAGCAGTGTGTGGGACTTGGTCTATTAGTCCATCTATACTGACCTCCATCAGGTTGCAAATTGAATAAAAAAAATTTCTGCATCTAGCTCTGAAAAAATATTTGGGCTTCTAGCGGTGTGTGGGACTTGGTCTATTAGTCCATCTATACTGACCTCCATCAGGTTGCAAATTAAAAATAATTTTTTTCTGCATCTAGCTCTGAAAAAATATTTGGGCTTCTAGCAGTGTGTGGGACTTGGTCTATTAGTCCATCTATACTGACCTCCATCAGGTTGCAAATTAAAAATAATTTTTTTCTTCATTTAGCTCTGAAAAAATATTTGGGCTTCTAGCAGTGTGTGGGACTTGTTCTACTAGTCCTTCTATACTGACCTCCAGCAGGTTGCAAATTGAATATAATTTTTTTCTGCATCTAGCTCTGAAAAAATATTTGGGCTTCTAGCGGTGTGTGGGACTTGGTCTATTAGTCCATCTATACTGACCTCCATCAGGTTGCAAATTAAAAATAATTTTTTTCTGCATCTAGCTCTGAAAAAATATTTGGGCTTCTAGCAGTGTGTGGGACTTGGTCTATTAGTCCATCTATACTGACCTCCATCAGGTTGCAAATTGAATAAAAAAATTTTCTGCATCTAGCTCTGAAAAAATATTTGGGCTTCTAGCGGTGTGTGGGACTTGGTCTATTAGTCCATTTATACTGACCTCCATCAGGTTGCAAATTAAAAATAATTTTTTTCTGCATCTAACCCAGCCAATAGTTTTGGCCTAATACCACAGTTTGGCCACTCAGCTCTGCTCGGTTACCATCCATTGTTTTTTTGTGCAAACAACTCCAGAGTTGTGAATTAGTTAACCACCAAAATGAGTGGAAAAAGGCCTGCTGCTGGTGGAAAGGGGAATAGGCGTGTTGGGAAGGGGAAAAAAGGTTGTGTCCGTGGGGTAGGTGTTAAAGCAACAGTAACATCTGCAGAAGAAAGACCATCTTCCAGCCAAACTAAAATGTCTACTTCTTTTAGCGGACAATGTGATAAGATCCCTTTCTTACGGCCACGCCAATCGCTACAAATTCCAGATGAGGCACAAAAACAGCAGGTGCTTCAACGGATATCAAGTGCTCCTTTAAGTGTGCTCTCCTCCTCATCAACTTCAACATCACAAATACTCCAGTCCTCAAAGGTGTCACCCAAATCGCACTTGCTTCCTCACAGCTCCCAAATCTCCAGCTGCCCGTCTGAGTATGAGGTAGAACAGATGGTTGAGTCTGCAGAGCTGTTTACTCATACTATAGCCTGGGAATCAGAGGTCGACTCCAGCGCTTCTGTGAATCCAGACGAGGAAATGATCTGCACTGATGCCCAGAATCTTTATGAGTCGGATCCAGGACCAGACGCAGAAGGTTCTGACCATAATGTAGACCCTCATTCCCAAACTGTAACTCCTGTTGGTGGAGACAATGAGGAAGACGATGATAAGACTCAAATACCTGATTGGAGCGACAACTTTAGTTTTTTGTCAGGGCAGGAACAGGTTGGCTCTGAGGACGACGGGTGTGATAACGCACAGGGTGATGATGATGAGGTCGGAGATCCCACTTACTGTCCACCCACAGTCAGCCAAGAGATGAGGTCAGCAGAGGAGGTGGAGGAAGATGCTAGTGACGACGAGGTCAGGTTGCGCCTTCCTGGACAGAGACGTAGTACTGGAAGCACGTCAACAACTGCATCCTCAAACACAACTCTGCCTCTCACCACAAGTCGTGGTGGCTCTTCAGGTCGCATGGGTGCTAAGCCTTGCATAGCCTGGGCATTTTTTCAGATCGATAAAGATGACCCAACTCGTGTTATCTATAACATTTGTCAGCAAAAGCTAAGTAGAGGCCAAAAAATACATAGTTTGAGTACTTCATGCATGAACCGGCACATGGACATGAAGCATAAGTTGCAGTGGGAAGTTCAGTGTGCTACAATGCGGCCTAGCCGGCCGGGCCAACCACCGTCTGCCATATCTTGTGCATCCGCGGGATCTTCATCCTCTGTGACTGGGGGGACAGCAGTCACACCTGTTTTGGGGCGCAGACCTGCCACCTCTTTACCCGCAACAGCCAGCGTGATTGGCAGGTCATCATTTTCTTTGGAGGTGGTAACACCAGCTGGTCTTGAGCGCTGTCCGACATCGATAGCACCACCTTTGGATCAGGCAACCTAACATGTCCGCCTGCATCTTCCTCACAGACCGGCAGTTTGCCGGGGACACCCTTATCAACCCCGTCTAAGCACAATAGCCAGCCCTCGGTCCCTCAGATGTGGACAAGTAAAAGACCATTTCCTCCTAGCCATGAGAAAGCTAAGAGGTTGAATTTCACCATCTGCAAGCTCTTGGCTACAGAAATGCTGCCTTTCCGCCTGGTGGACACAGAGGATTTTCGAGACCTTATGTCCGTCGCAGTGCCCCAGTACCAGATGCCCAGTCGGCACTACTTCTCAAAGAAAGGTGTGCCTGCGCTCCACCAGCATGTCGCACACAACATCACCGCTTCTTTGAGAAACTCTGTGTGTGACAGGGTGCATTTCACCACAGACACTTGGACGAGTAGGCATGGACAGGGGCGTTACATGTCGCTGACTGGGCACTGGGTAACTATGGTGACAGCAGGACAAGGGGCTGCTGTCCAAGTCTTGCCGTCCCCACGAGTTGTGCGTCAATCCTCTTTATGTCAAAGTTCCTCCACTGCTTCTGCCTCCTCAACCTCCTCTCGGTCTTCCACCTGCACCCAAAGCCTGTCTGGTCATGCCACAAGCTTTCTAACTGCGCAGAAGGGATCCTGCACACCTCCTTACTATGCTGGCAGTAGGGCTCAACGTCATCAGGCGGTTTTTACATTGAAATGTCTGGGAAATGTGAGTCACACAGCTGAGGAGTTGTGGTCAGCTCTGGAGAACCAATTTCATGAATGGTTGTCTCCACTGGACCTGAAACCAGGGAAGGCCGTGTGCGACAATGCTGCAAACCTGGATGCGGCCCTTCGCCGGGGCAATGTCACACACGTGCCTTGTATGGCTCACGTGTTGAACCTGGTTGTCCAGCAATTTTTAGCCCACTATCCCAGACTAGATGGCCTTCTGCAGAGGGCACGGTCGCTGTGTGCTCACTTCCGCCGTTCGCATCCCGCAGCTCAGCGACTTACATCTCTACAGAAGTCGTTGGGCCTGCCACTTCACCGGCTAAAATGCGATGTGCCTACCCGGTGGAATTCAACTCTGCACATGTTGCAGCGACTGTGGCAGCACCGACAAGCCCTGGTGCAATACGTTCTGACGTATAGCCTGGGCCAACGAGATTCAGAGGTGGGGCAAATCACGCTGGAGGAGTGGTCTCAGATCAGGGACCTATGCACCCTTCTGCACAGTTTTGAAATGGCGACGAAGATGTTTAGTGCTGACGATGCCATTATCAGCATGACTATTCCGGTGATTTACATGCTGGAGCACATGTTAAACAGAATTCGGAGTCAGGTGGTGGCACAAGAGGAGGTGGAGGAAGTAGAGGAGGAGGAGTTGTATGCGGAAGGGCTAACATCTGCAAGGTCCAGACGGTCGGCAGCACCAAGGCGGCAGGCATGTGAGGGTGGGGGAGATGATTTTACCAGGGCGCATGGTAGCAGCCAAACTAGTGAGGAAGGTGCAGGAGCCCAGGAAGAAGTGGAGGACGAACTGATGGAAGACTCATCAGATGAGGGAGACCTTGATCACATTTCTGTTGTGCGAGGTTGGGGGGAGAGGACAGAGGAAGGAAGCATGATTGTTACCTCGCCACCAACACAACAGGGACTTGGTGCTCCTGGATGCGCAACACACATGAGTGCCTTCTTGCTGCACTACCTGCAACATGACCCTCGAATTGTGAGAATTAGAAATAATCCTGACTACTGGGTTGCCACACTGTTAGATCCCCGGTACAAAAGTAAATTTGCAGAAATTATTCCTGCCATAGAAAGGGATGCACGCATGCAGGAGTATCAGCAGAGACTGTTGCAGAATCTTACATGTGCTTTTCCACAAAATACCAGTGGTGCACGTAGTGAATCTCACAGTTCCAACTTGCCAACCGTGGGACCGTCAAGTGTTCAGCACTCATACCGTAACAGAACCACAGTATCTGCTGGTAACATCAATTTTGCGGAATCATTTCACCACTTTTTTAGCCCATCCTTTGCAAGGCCACAGGAGACAAGAAGTCTGACACATAGTCAACGCCTAGAGACGATGGTACAGGAGTATCTCCAAGTAAACATTGAAGCCACGACTGTGTCACTGGACCCTTGCTCTTTTTGAGCTTCCAATCTGGATAAATGGCCGGAGCTAGCCACTTACGCCTTGGAGATCTTGTCATGCCCCGCAGCCAGCGTTCTGTCTGAACGTGTGTTCAGCGCTGCTGGTGGTGTGCTGACAGATAAGCGCACGCGGCTCTCCACTGATAATGTAGACAGACTCACGTTCATAAAGATGAACAAATCATGGATCCGAAACGACTTTTCTACCCCTGTGTCATCCTGGGGAGAGTAAAAGCTTGATGATTGGTTAAAATCACCCTACCAACCGTTTTAAGCTTTCAAATTACTAATCATGTTTATCTGTATCTTGACTGGAAAATAATTTGGGCTTTGTAGCAGTGTGCAGCACTGATCCTATTAGGCCATCTATAATAAGCTTCACCAGATTTAAAATTAAAAATAATTTTTAGCTGCATCTAGCCCGGAAAATAATTTTAGGGCTCCGAGATGCGCAAGACACATAAGTGCCTTCTTGCTGCACTACCTGCAGCATGACCCTCATATTGTCAGAATTCGAAGTAATCATGACTACTCGGTTGCCACACTCTTAGATCCCCCAAACTTTTCGATCAACCTTTTCATTTTAATAAAGACCAAAAAAATGGTCATTTTTGAAATTATAAGCATTAGCAGGTTGTTAGAACCTGAAATCAAACAGTTTTCCACTCAAAACTTTATTCTAGGTGATGTTACATTTTCACATAGGACCCCTTGTTCGAAAGGAGCTTCTGAACTCTCTCGTCCATTGAATTTGTCAGGTTTTGGATGGTTTCTGCTTCAATTGTTTTGCATGAGGACAGAATACCCTCCCAGAGCTGTTGCTTAGATGTGAACTGCCTCCCGCCATCATAGACACTCCTTTTAATGATGCTCCAAAGGTTCTGAATGGGGTAGAGGTCAGGGGAGCATGGGGGTCACACCATAAGTTTGTCCCCTTTTATGCCCATATCAGCCAGAGATGCAGATGTTTTATGTGCAGCATGAGATGGTGCATTATCATTCAGAAAAATGATCTTGCTGTGAAATACACGGTTCTTCTTCTTGAACCATGGCAGGAAGTGCTGTTTGAGAAAATCCACATACATTATGGAGTTCATCTTTAGCGCCTTCAGGGATCCTAAAGGGGCCGACAATCTCTCTCCCCATGATTCCAGCCCAAAACATTACTCCACCTCCTCCTTGTTGGCGCTGTAGCCGTGTTTGCGTGGGGTGTCCATCAACCAGCCATCCTCCACTCCATTCATCTGGACCATCGAGCGCTGCACGGCACTCATCCGTGAACAAAACAGTTTTGAAATCAGTCTTCATGTAATGTTTGGCCCACTGGAGCCGTTTCTGCTTGTGTGAAGTGGATAGAGGAGGTCGACAGGATGGCGTATGCACAGCTGCAAACCTCTGAAGGACCCTGCATCTTGTTGTTCGGGGGACGTTGGAGGCACAAGCAGCTTCAAAAACTTGTCTGCTGCTATGACAAGGCTTTTTTGCCGCTGCTCTTTCAACCTGACGTAATTGCCTGTAGGAAAGAGTCCTCAATTTGCCCTTATCAGCACGCACACGTGTGTACTGTGAATCAGCTACATACTTCTTGATTGCCAAGACACTTCATCCTGATCATCGCACAATGTTGATTGTAGTCATGCCTTGACCTAAACACTCCACAATTTGTTGCTTCTCAGCAGCCGACACATCCTTTTTCTTTCCCATTTTGGCAGAAAATGTAGGCTGCTTAATAATGTGAGAGAGCCTTCTTAAGTAGTCTTGCCTTTCATTGGACACACCTGCCAAACTAATTAGCACAGGTGTCTGCAATTGCTTACAGTGATATAAAGAGCCCTGACACACATCACAATCAATGAGTTTAACTGACAAACAAATTCTTCCCTTATCACTCCTAAACACTTTTTGCATAATAATTTGGAACGCGGTGTACATGTGCTTTTCCACAAAACACCAGTGGTTCACGTAGTGAATCTTACAGTTCTAACTTGCCAACCGTGGTCTGTATGGAATTGTTCAATAAAGGGCCCAAAATTAAGATAACATAGATGGGAGAGGTCTCTATGAATAGGAATTCCTAAGTATTTGATACCCTGTGAGGGCCAGGCAAAGGGAAAGTTGGACTGGATGGAATCCTATATGGATTTAGCGAGGGAGACATCGAGGGCCTCAGACTTCGCTGCATTGATTTTAAAATTTTACCATGTAACAAAGTGATCTATTTCAGCCATAACAGCAGGGATGGATATATGTGATTGAGTGATATATACTAGGACATCATCAGCAAATAGAGAGCACTTGTACTCGGTGCCTCCCACCTCAATCCACCTAATATTGGGGTTATGGCGAATTGATGAGAGCAGGTGCTCCGTCACTAGGATGTATAAGAGAGGGGACAGAGGACATCCCTGCCTTGTCCCATTGGTGATTGTGAAAGGTGATGAAAATGTTCTGACGCACCCCCTGGGCCTTGGGACACCCGGAGCCGGACCCTTTTTGGTGGATGCTGGTGGTTGTAGTCTTCGTGGCGGCGATCCGGTTCCGTGGCTCAGGGCGGTCAAACCAGTGGCGGAACTATTTATGTGGTTTTGATGTTTAAATGTCCGACTACGCCACCCGTGGATTGCGGTCAGAGTGAACCGCCGCTACAGGGCAGACCGCTAAGGCTGGTGTTGTGGGTGCAGCAGAGCGTAGCATAACTCCCCACGGGAGGAGTATAGCCTCAGGGCAGTGTATGCGGAGGATGGGGGTGATGGTGCAGGGCAGCAGCAGTAACGACACGGAGTCAGTGATGCAGTTCAGGGCCTTTACTCACAGTTCTTATTATCCAGACCACGTCTGCAGGTAACGGCTGCCCACGTCGTACTGTGCTCACCAGGTGAGGGGCTCAGACAACTCCCAGATAACTTTGGAGCGCTTCACAGGACCCCCTTTGTGTGTCCTTTGTCTGGCCTTTCTTACCAACACTTCTGTCCGGCTGCCTCGGGCATCCTCTTGGTAAACTTGGCGCCAGTTTCCCTGACCCTATGTGGTGCCTTCCTAGCGGGTGGAGCAAGGGGCTGCGCCACATAAAATGTCAGAGCCTCCGGTTTCTAGCTGAGGGTCGTTTCCTGCCTCCACTAGTTCGGGGACCGGTCTCCCCCTTTGGCCTGACCCCTCCACGCAGGTGGATTCGGGCGTGCGGTGGCGAATCGCCCGTCCGCACCCCTGGGATCCCTTCATTCCTCGTTCCTGGAGCCTTCTCCGCTCCTCTTCCTTCCTTCTCCCTCTTGCAGGCCTGGGCCTCTGTTACTAGGCCCGCCTCCGGAGCAGAGCTCATGCAGAGCCCCTGCTCCCTGCCACTTCTGCTCAGACTTCTCTGCACTGAACTAAGATGGTGCCCACCTTTTATACTCCCTTCTCAATGCACCCAGGAACTGCTTCCTCCCTGCTCCTGCACTGCAGGGTTCCCCTTCCTCAGTGTTCCCTCCCCCCACTCCAGCCAGGGACAGGGACTGTCGTGCCCATCTCAGGGGCATATTGGTCGCCCTGCCCCACGGCAATGTGGTGTAATGCATGCAGGTGTCGGTTCCTGATCCACACTCCATCCTTATCTGAGAGTGAGATATCACACCTCTGGGTGAGGTGCAATACGTCTGTAGCAACCGAGCCCTCGGTGCTACAGTTCCATTTATCTTCAGCCTAGGTGACGTATTGTGATACAGGGCCGTGATTTTGGCTATAAAAGGGTCCCCTAGACCCCTACCCCAAGCTTTTTAAGAGAATCATATATGGCGTGCCAGGAGACTCTATGGAATGCTTTCTCAGCATCCAACGAGAGTATCTACTTACAAATTTTTAACTGCATCTAGCCCAGGAAATACTTTGTGCCTAGTAGCAGTGTCTGCTAGTCAGCGGATTATCCCGGCTGTTAAGCAAGCTACACCACCTGTAGTTTGGACACTTAATTTTTTCAAAGGAAATGCTTCGGGACCACGGGATACTCAGTGAAGAGCATCAGGAGGCACCCCAAGGCATAGGGGCTGGGACTGGCACTAGGATGCCTTGCGGTGGACAGCCGAGCTCGATCCTTATAAAAGCTTTTTAACTGCAGCAGCTTTAGTGGACGCTACTGGAGCTGGAATTACGCGGCTGCTGGCATGAGACTTGCCCTCCAATAGATCCTTGTAAATGGATTTAAAGTGTATTCATTCAAATTAGAGGGACAATTTAAATTAAAAAGCTTAGAGCTGCCTCCACCACAGGGGGGCTCTCTCGACCCACCAGCGGACAGGCACCAGTATTGGGAGAGGGGGGCTGGCCGTCAGGGTTCACCGCGGCTCTGGCACAAACCCGGCGACACGGAGGTGGCACGGGCAGGAGCGGACTGGCCGTCTCGGCTTCTCACTTTTTGGATTTTAGAAGGGCATGACATGCCTATATCTGTGTCTCCCCCTCCTTTTACTCCTCCACCTCTTTTCTTTTCGCATGACTATATGTACTTGTCACTTTTCCATGTGTTAGTTGTGTCTTCTGAGCAGTTTGTCAGCTTTTGAACACCTTTGAAGGTGTTTTCTATGTGTTTCTATGTGTTTTTGTTTGCCTGCCATTGGTTTTAACGGTGTTCGAAGGTGTTCGACGAACAGTTCGACGAACAGTTCGGCGAACACACGGGTGTTCGACGAACCGAACCGAACTCGAACACTACGGGGGTGGCTCAACACTAGTTAACACGCAGTTTGAGTGTACAGCGGGGCAGGGGGAGGGGCAGGGGATTGATCTCTGCAGGAATAATGAAGATCTCCATTTTTTTTTCTCTTTCCCGCATTTACAGTGGGGAGGTGCAATCTGTCAGCCTATCAGCAGCGCACACACGGAGCGAAGTGCTTTTTTTCACACAAGCAAGGGCATGTGTCATTGGCAGTGTATGTCACATGTCCTTGCCCTATAAGACCCAGCCATTTTCCCCGTCGCCACCATTTTCTCACTGCTGCAGCTGCGTGTTAGACGGCACCGCTGTTGCTGTGTGCGCTATACCTTGTTAATTTCAAGCCAATTTTCGCACAAATCTACAGATAGCTTGGGAGTAGGGAATAGTTGTGATTGCAGTCCTTTTAAGGACTAGGTTACATCAGTTCCTATCACTTTTTGCCAGGCAGGTCTGTGCCAGTGCTCTGCAAGTTTTTTTCACAGCATATGGCTGAATCTAGCAAAGCTAATCCTTTTTGGCCTATTGCAGAGTGTGTAAGTCAGTGGAGTAGCCTATCTGTGTTGCAAGCTACACCACCTGTGTATAGAATGCCAATTTTTTTACTGCACCTAGTGTAGTAAAACCTTTTGGGCATAGCATCATTCTATTAGTCCATCTATACTGACCTCCATAAGGTTGCAAATTGAATATAATTTTTTTATGCATCTAGCTCTGAAAAAATATTTGGCCTTCTAGCAGTGTGTGGGACTTGTTGTATTAGTCCATCTATACTGACCTCCATCACGTTGCAAATTGAATATAATTTTTTTCTGCATCTAGCTCTGAAAAAATATTTAGCCTTCTAGCTGTGTGTGGGACTTGTTCTATTAGTCCATCTATACTGACCTCCATCAGGTTGCAAACTGAATATAATTTTTTTCTGCATCTACCTCTGAAAAAATATTTGGCCTTCTAGCAGTGTGTGGGACTTTCTCTATTAGTCCATCTATACTGACCTCCATCAGGTTGCAAATTAAAAATAATTTTTATCTGCATCTAGCTCTGAAAAAATATTTGGCCTTCTAGCAGTGTGTGAGACTTGCTCTATTAGTCCATCTATACTGATCTCCATCAGGTTGCAAACTGAATATAATTTTTTGTCTGCATCTAGCTCTGAAAAAATATTTGGCCTTCTAGCAGTGTGTGGGACTTTCTCTATTAGTCCATCTATACTGACCTCCATCAGGTTGCAAATTAAAAATAATTTTTATCTGCATCTAGCTCTGAAAAAATATTTGGCCTTCTAGCAGTGTGTGGGACTTTCTCTATTAGTCCATCTATACTGACCTCCATTAGGTTGCAAATTCAAAATAATTTTTTGTCTGCACCTAGCTCTGAAAACATATTTGGCCTTCTAGCAGTGTGTGGGACTTTCTCTATTAATCCATCTATACTGACCTCCATCAGGTTGCAAATTAAAAATAATTTTTATCTGCATCTAGCTCTGAAAAAATATTTGGCCTTCTAGCAGTGTGTGGGACTTTCTCTTTTAGTCCATCTATACTGACCTCCATCAGGTTGCAAATTAAAAATAATTTTTATCTGCATCTAGTTCTGAAAAAATATTTGGCCTTCTAGCAGTGTGTGGGACTTGTTCTATTAGTCCATCTATACTGACCTCCATCAGGTTGCAAATTGAATATAATTTTTTTCTGCATCTAGCTCTGAAAAAATATTTGGGCTTCTAGCAGTGTGTCGGACTTTCTCTATTAGTCCATCTATACTGACCTCCATCAGGTTGCAAATTAAAAATAATTTTTATCTGCATCTAGCTCTGAAAAAATATTTGGGCTTCTAGCAGTGTGTGAGACTTGCTCTATTAGTCCATCTATACTGATCTCCATCAGGTTGCAAACTGAATATAATTTTTTGTCTGCATCTAGCTCTGAAAAAATATTTGGCCTTCTAGCAGTGTGTGGGACTTTCTCTATTAGTCCATCTATACTGACCTCCATCAGGTTGCAAATTCAAAATAATTTTTTGTCTGCATCTAGCTCTGAAAAAATATTTGGCCTTCTAGCAGTGTGTGGGACTTTCTCTATTAGTCCATCTATACTGACCTCCATCAGGTTGCAAATTAAAAATAATTTTTATCTGCATCTAGCTCTGAAAAAATATTTGGCCTTCTAGCAGTGTTTGGGACTTTCTCTTTTAGTCCATCTATACTGACCTCCATCAGGTTGCTGAGGGGTCTAAAGCTGCTGCTAACGCTTTATAACAATTCAATTGGCAGATTTTCACAGAGCTCTTCCACAACGCCCACCCATCGGGCAACAGTTGCCCACCTTCCCTATGGGATCTAGTGGCGAATACTTGATGCCATTAATCAGAGCGTCAGTTGCCCCGTCGACGTGGCAAGCATACTGTAAGGCATGGGAAGAGTGGACACGACTAGTAGCAGGCAGACGGGTTGACCAATGTGAACAAGCCAGATCACAAGTCACCATAGAATTTCTCCACCAGCTAATTATGAGGGGCCTATCAGGGGCGTCAGCGCAGCGGTGTCTGACCGGAGTAGCATTTCACATCCAACTACTGAATTGGGGACATGTGACAAAGGTTCATCATCAGACAATCCATAAAAGGGTGGAAAAGGGGTCAGCCAAGTCAGGAGTGTAGACGTCCCGTCCCGTGTCACTAAAACTGATTTCTTACATCATATCCCTAACACCATTAACATGACACTCACAATTTGAAGCAACACTACTGTCTACTGCATTTGTGATCGCCTTCTTCGGGGCGTTATGCATAAGCGAATTAGTCCCTCAATCCAAAATTACCACCAGTGGAGGCTTATTACACCAGGACGTAGTCATAGCCAATAATGCAATACGTCTACGCATACACAAATCGAAAACGGTTCCAGCGGGCAGGGGAACTTGGGTACTTCTACAACCCACAAACGGTACACTGAGTCGGGTAACAATAGTAAAAACATATCTAATCATCAGATCACAAAGTAATTTCTTCCTATCACACATTGATGGAATGCCATTATCAAGATACCAGTTCCAAGCTATATTTAATAAATGCATAACATCGGCAGGGAACCACCCCAAAGATTACGTGACACACTCATTCCGCATAGGCGCGGCCACGGAAGCAGCAAGAGCAGGACTGTCAGAAACGGAAGTTCAGAGGATAGGGAGATGGCGATCCACGTGTTTGGCAAGATACATAAGACCGGACTTGTTATCCTAACGTGGTTTGTTTCTTTTACAGGTTACGCTAAGCCAACAGTGTGGGTGATAGGCCACTCGTATATGTATTGGGCAGAAAAAAGGGAGAAAGTCTGCCCAGGCGGGAGGAAATTAGAGTTTCATAACACACATTTCAACTAGAGAGGTATTAGAGGCCTGCTATGGCCACAGGTACTAATGGAGGTAATCAAGGTAGGGAGAGAGGCAATATGTCCGGTCATCTTAGTTATACAGGCCGGGGGAAAAGACCTAGGTCATCACAAGAGTGCATAACTAATGGCAATAATGAAACTAGACACTGGGCACTTCAGAGAATTTTTCACAAAACTAGCTATAGTATGGTCAGAGATTGTGCCGACAGCGGTATGGCAAGGTGCGCGAGACATCACGGCCATCGAACGGACAAGGCGGGTAATAAATATTCGGATGGCAAAATTTAGAAGAGACAGGCGGTGTAGTGGTACGACACCGACAACTGGAAGGAGATAAAGCAGGTCTCATACGGCCCGACGTTGTTCACTTAATGGATATTGTACTGGACATATTCCTGTCAGGACTCCAGAACGGAGTGGAACAAGCGTTAAGAGTGATGGGTGGGGGTCAGAGTCCTGCATACGAGTACGCAGGATCCTCCGTGGCCTGGAAATAGAAAGGACATGTTGGAGAGTTACACTTGTTGGCCAACTTGCCGGAGTGGAGACCCAGGGCATGCTGCAACAAGCTGAATTATTTTCTAAATAAAATGCTTTTCTAATGGAATGAGTATAAAGAGTTAATAAAGCTGTGACCGATCCTCACCCATCCAGTTGTAAGAGTTACATTATTGTATTGTCAAGGAAAGGGGGGCGGTAGGGGGGCTGAGCATCTGGGTTTGGTTGGGGGTCCCCACAGTCTGCCTAGGCTAGATGCATTTAAAAATTCTTATTAGATACACAGGCGGTGCAGCTTGCTTCGCAGCTGGGCTACTACGCCCAAAGTATTGCCTAGGCTAGATGCAGTTAAAAATTCTACGCTGACTAGCAGTCACTGAAGATTTGGAGCAGACCTCTGAGTAAACAGCTCTTCAGACTCAACCATCTGTGTTACCCCAAGCCATAGTGTATGTAGTTTATTACAGTTAAAAGGGGGGGGGGGACCCAACCCACCTGGAATTGACAATGCCAACGTCACGTAAGACACAGCAAGGGGACTCCAAAAAGAGTCTCCATTTTTTTCCCAAAATTGTGGCACAGACACCACTTAACCCTAGAATGCATACCTGGGGCCTCGCAGGCCCGCCCTGTTAATTGTTTTCTATTTTCTGCAGGATTACTTTAGTTAGAATTTTGAAACTCTAGGTATTCTTCATGTATATAGTTGTTTGTCATTTGAGTTTGAGTTATTCCATGTTATTTGCACACAGGCCTAAAAGGCCCCAGGTATATGAAAGTGTAGATTTTTATGGTCATGCGTTCTAGGGTTAAGTGGCATCAATTGCCCCACAGTTGCTTAAAACGGTTGGTGAGGTGATTTTACCAAATCCTCAAGGTTTTAGTCTCCCAAGGATAACACAGGGGTAGAAAAGTCCTTGCGAATCCATGATTTGTTCATCTTTATGAACGTGAGTCTGTCTACATTCTCAGTGGACAGACGCGTGCGCTTATCTGTCAGCACACCACCAGCAGCGCTGAACACACGCTCAGAGAGAACACTGGCTGCAGGGCATGACAAGATCTCCAAGGCGTGAGTGGCGAGCTCCGGCCATTTTTCCAGATTGGATACCAAAATGAGCAAGGGTCCAGTGACACAGTCATGGCTTCGATGTTCACTTGGAGATACTCCTGCACCATCCTCTCTAGGCATTGACTATGTGTCAGACTTCTTGTCTCCTTTGGCCTTGCAAAGGATGGTCTAAAAAAGTGGTGAAACGATTCCACAAAATTGCTGTTACCAGCAGATACTGTGTTACTGTTACGGTTTGAGTGATTTTAGACTCGACAGTCCCACGGTTGGCAAGTTAGAACTGTGAGATTCACTAAGTGCACCACTGGTGTTTTGTGGAAAAGCACATGTAAGATTCTGCAACAGCGTCTGCAGATACTCCTGCATACGTCAATCCCTTTTTATGGCAGGAATTATTTCGGCAAATTTACTTTTGTACCAGGGATCTAAGAGTGTGGCAACCCAGTAGTTGGAATTACTTCGAATTCTGACAATCTGAGGGTCATGTTGCAGGTAGTGCAGCAAGAAGGCACTCATGTGTCTTGTGCATCCAGGAGGACCAAGTCCTTGTTGTGTTGGTGGCGAGGTAAGAATCATGCTTCCTTCCTCTGCCCTCTCCCCCCTACCTCGCACAACAGAAATGTGATCAAGGTCTCCCTCATCTGATGAGTCTTCCATGCCCATCGCCAGTTCGTCCTCCACTTCTTCCTCAGCTCCTGCACCTTCCTCAACAGTTTGGCTGCTACCATGCGCCCTCGTTAATGCCTCTCCCCCACCCTCCCATGCCTGCCGCCTTGGTGCTGCCAACCGTCTGGACCCTGGAGATGTTATCCCTTCCGCATACGACTCCTCCTCTACTTCCTCCACCTCCTCTTGTCCCACCAACTGACTCCGAATTCTGTTTAATGTGTGCTCCAGCATGTAAATCACCGGAATAGTCATGCTGATAATGGCATCGTCGTCAGCACTAAACATCTTCGTCGCCATTTCAAAACTGTGCAGAAGGGTGTGTGGCGCCCCTGAGAGTTCAGTCGCCACAGAGTTACTGCATCTCACCCATAGTTGTGGTATCTCACCCTCAGGTAAGGAAGGCATATGGCTCGGGACCCTAACACCTGCATCCAACACATACCCGCAGTGGGGGTAGGGCGAGATTGCTCCTAAGGGAGAGCACAGTCCCAGGTCCCTAGCTGGTGGGAGGGTCCTATGTAGTGGGTGCTTAGGGGAGCAGCTTAGCGGAGCACATGACAGGGAGAGTATAAATAGGAAGCCATCTTAGAAAGAGCAAGCCAGTCAGAGGAGGAAAAGTGACAGGAGCAGAGGCTCGGCATGAGCTCTGCTCCAGAGGCGGGCCTAGCCTGGGAGGCTCAGGACTGAAGAAGAGAAGAGAGGAGTGGGAGCAGGAAGGCTCCAGGAACCGAAGGGACCCTAGGGCTACGGGCCGTGCAGAAGGCCACCCGTACTCCTGCTGCTACCAGGAGGTATAGGGGTCAGGCCAGATAAGGGGAACCGGTCCCTCAACTAGCGGAGAAATAGCAAGGCTCAACTAGACACCGGAGGCTGCAGCATTTCATGTACTGCAGGTAAAAGTCCACACCAGTCTCACTAAGAAGGTAGCCACATAGGACCCAGGGGACGGAACACACGTCACCCGCCAAGGCCCGAGGATACCGGATAGAAGTGTCACTGGGTGTGAGGTGCAGGGAGAAGGCCAGAGAAAGGACACACAGAAGGGGGTCCTGCTAAGTACTCCGGAGCTATCTGGGGGTGGACTGAGCCCCTCACTGAGTACACACAGCACGACGGGTGAGATTGCTCTGGTACCTGTAATCTGGACTGCAACAACTGTGAGTAAAGATCTTGGGACTGCATCACACGGACTCTGTGTTCATCACTGACTCCCTGCACTACAACCACCATCATCCACCCACACTGCCCTGAAGCTACACTCTTCCTGTGGTGAGTAATAATACCATTGCTGCAAAACCACCAGCTTCAGAGTACTGTTCCGCAGCGGCGGCCCCTTTTGCCCCACTCCAGAGGTGGCGTAGTCGGACATTATAAAACCCATATATACAAATTACCCTTGGATTGACCGCCCTGGATCACGGACCGGGTCACCGCCACAGTGACTACAACCCCCAGCGTCTACCGGCCCGGCTCAGGGTACCCCACAGCCCAGGGGGCGCGTCAACTTCATAGGTCCCTGATCTGAGACCACTCCTGCAGCGTGATTTGCCCCACCTCTGGATCTCGTTGGCCCAGGCTATACGTCAGAACATATTACACCAGGGCTTGTCGGTGCTGCCACAGTCGCTGCAACATGGTCAGAGTTGAATTCCACCGTGTCGTCACATCGCATTTCAGCCGGTGAACTGGCAGGCCCAACGACTTCTGTAGAGATGTAAGTCGTTGAGCTGCGTGATGCGAACGGCGGAAGTGAGCACACAGCGACCGTGCCCTCTGCAGAAGGCCATCTAGTCCGGGATAGTGGGCTAACAATTTATGGACAACCAGGTTCAACACGTGAGCCATACAAGGCACGTGTGTGACATTGCCCCGGCGAAGGGCCGCACCCAGGTTTGCAGCATTGTCGCACACGGCCTTCCCTGGTTGCAGGTCCAGTGGAGACAACCATTCATGAAACTGGGTCTCCAGAGCTGACCACAACTCCTCAGCTGTGTGACTCACATTTCCCAGACATTTCAAAGTAAACACTGATGCCTTGAGCCCTGCTGCCAGCATAGTAAGGAAGTGTGCAGGATTCCTTCTGCGCAGTTAGAAAGCAGGTGGCATTACCAGACAGGCTTTGGGTGCAGGTGGAGGACTGAGAGGAGGTTGAGGAGGCAGAAGCAGTGGAGGAACTTTGAGATAAAGAGGATTGACGCACAACTCGTGGGGACGGTAAGACTTGGACAGCAGCCCCTTGTCCTGCTGTCACCATAGTTACCCAGTGCCCAGTCAGCGACATGTAACGCCCCTGTCCATGCCTACTCGTCCAAGTGTCTGTGGTGAAATGCACCCTGTCACACACAGAGATTCTCAAAGAAGCGGTGATGTTGTGTGCGACATTCTGGGGGAGCGCAGGCACACCTTTCTTTGAGAAGTAGTGCCGACTGGGCATCTGGTACTGGGGCACTGCGACGGACATTAGGTCTCGAAAATCCACTGTGTCCTCCAGGCGGAAAGGCAGCATTTCTGTAGCTAAGAGCTTGCAGATGGTGAAATTCAACCTCTTAGCTTTCTCATGGCTAGGAGGAAATGGTCTTTTACTTTTCCACATCTGAGGGACCGAGGGCTGGCTGTTGTGCTTAGACGGGGTTGAGTAGGGTGTCCCCGGCAAACTGCCGGTCTGTGAGGAAGATGCAGGCGGACATGTTAGGTTGCCTTGATCCAAAGGTGGTGCTCTCGATGTCAGAGAGCGCTCAACACCAGCAGGTGTTTCCACTTCCCAATGAACTGACGACCTGCCAATCACACTGGCTGTTGCAGGTAAAGAGGTGGCAGGTCTGCGACCAAAAACATGTGTGACTGCTGTCCCCCCAGTCACAGAGGATGAAGAGGCCGCGGATGCACAAGATGGGGCAGACGGTGGTTGGCCCAGCCTGCTAGGCCGCATTGTAGCACAGTGAGCTTCCCACTGCAACTTATGCTTCATATCTGTAACGGGTCTGGGAGGTGGAACCACAGAGCAACTATACAAAGGGGCAGTCCTTGTAAGGAAGCGGGTGACACCCAGGGAAGGCGGGCAGGTAGTCACGACAAGTGACAGGGACAGTCTCTGGGTAGACGGGCAGGTAGACAGGTGACTGGTGAGCGCTCCCAGGTGAGCGGGCGAGAGTCTCTGGACAGGCAGGTGGTCACGGCAAGTGACGGCAGAACCTCCAGGTAGACTAGCAGACAGGTAGCAGGTGGACGCTCCCAGGTGAGCGGGCAAGAGTCTCTGGACAGGCAGGTGGTCACGGCAAGTGACGGCAGAACCTCCAGGTAGACTAGCAGACAGGTAGCAGGTGGACGCTCCCAGGTGAGCGGGCAAGAGTTTCTGGACAGGCAGGTGGTCACGGCAAGTGACGGCAGAGCCTCCAGGTAGACTGGCAGACAGGTAGCAGGTGGACGCTCCCAGGTGAGCGGGCAAGAGTTTCTGGACAGGCAGGTGGTCACGGCAAGTGACGGCAGAGCCTCCAGGTAGGCTAGCAGGCAGGTAGCAGGTGAGCGCTCCCAGGTGAGCGGGCAGGCTGGTCCATAGACAGACTGACAGGTGTCGGAAGGCAGACCGTCGGACCGCAGGCTTGCAAGCAGGTAAGCGGATATCAGGCAGGTATCAAGCAGGAATCTGGCAGGTGACTGGCAGGTAACAGGCAGGAATCTGGCTGGTGACTGGCAGGTAACAAGCAGGAATCTGGCAGGTGACTGGCAGGTAACAAGCAGGAATCTGGCAGGTGACTGGCAGGTAACTGGTAACGGGACCTGAGGGCTGAAGCAGAGTGAAGGCTTTGCAACAACATTGCTCGGGCACCTCCATCTTGGAGGAGGTGCCTTATATATGGAGAGGTCCTCCGGCCATTGGCCGGGGACTCCTTAGGGCGGCGCGCGCGGCCCCTTTAAGAGAGGGGGAGCGTGCGCGCTCCCTAAGCACAGTGACCGGGGAGGAGCGTGCGCTGCCAGCAGAGCGGGAGGAAGACGCCGGGCACGGAGCGGAGAGGTGAGGGGAACAGCGTCCCTGCCTAGCAGGAGGCAGGGACGCCGACGCTACAATATCCATGTGACGGTACATGCATGAAGTACTCAAACTATGGATTTTTTGGCCTCTACTTAGCTTTTGGTGACAAATATTACAGATAACACGAGTTGGTTCATCCTTATCATTCTGAATAAATGCCCAGGCTATGCAAGGCTTAGAGCCCATGCGACCTGAAGAGCCACTACGAATTGTGGTCAGAGGCAGAGTTGTGGTTGAGGATGCAGTTGTTGACGTGCTTCCAGTACTCCGTTTCTGTCCAGGAAGGCGCAACCTAACCTCGTCGTCAATAGCATCTGTGACGCCCCGCTGTGCTTGGTATCACAGATCCTAGAAGAGTGTATTGATGGAATCCTCCACAAGAGGCCCCCATAAAAATTCACACATCTCCACCTTCCACCTCAGACCAGCAGAGGGAGCCCGTTAGGGATATAAATAGGGAAGGTGGAGCTAGGCAGTTCAGTTCCTCTGAAGAGTTCCTGCAGTAGAGAAGCCTAAGAGAGGTCAGTCTGCAATGGAGCTCAGTCTAGTCTAGAGAACTCAGTTAATAGTTCAGCAGTGGGGCACGAGGCTCCTGCTAGCTAGATTCAGTAAGGCATAACCGGAATCCCTGGAGAACTACAAGTCCCAGGATCGCTAAGGTGCTGATACGTAACAGAGCCAGGAGACGCTTAGGCCCCGCATAGTGGGAGCGTGAACTCCAAGAGAAGGCCCTACCACAAGGTCAGCCAGCGCAGGAAAGAGACAAAGTTAGGCCTAGCTCCAGGCAGGTCAGAAACTTACTACGCAGAGGCAAGAAACAGGAGGCCCTACACCCGCTCATTTGGGAGGATCCTGATATTCACCCTTCACCCTACAGTGCTCCGGGATGTGCCTGAATTTCCTCCAGTAAAAGGTACTGAAGTGACTACCGTGTCCGTTCCCGTTCTTGCTCTGACCCAGCTGGGTCTCGCCTGTCCTGCATTCCCCCTGCATACGCTGCCCTGAGACCTAGCTCCACCTGTGGGGAGCTATACCATCGAGCTGCCTTATCACAGGTCTCAGAGGACTGCTGCAGCACTGGTGCTTCTCACCAGATACCACAGGTGGGTCACGAACTCTTATAAAATTAACAATTATCCACTCTTTTAAAGAGTGACCCCAGGGTACGGGCCAGGGAGCCGACCACCGTGACATCCCCAAGGCCAGGCAAAGGCCCCGGTACCGAGTCATCCCCATCCCCTGGGCTACTCACATCCTCCTTCACCTCCTCCGTTGACCTCATCGACTGGCTGACTGTGGGTTGACAGTAAGTGGGATCTCCAACCTCATCATCATCACCCTGTGTGTTATCACACCCGTCGTCCTCAAAGCCAACCTCTTCCTGCCCTGACCGAAAAGTCAAGTTGTCGCTCCAATCAGGTATTTGAGTCTCATCATCGTCTTCATCATTGTCTCCACCAACAGGAGTGACAGTTTGGGAACGAGGGTCTACATTATGCTCAGAACCTTCTTCATCTGGTCCTGGATCCGACTTATAAAGATTCTGGGCATCAGTGCAAATCATTTCCTCGTCTGGATTAACAGAAGCTCTGGAGCAGACCTCCGCTTCCCAGGCTATAGTATGAGTAAACAGCTCTGCAGACTCAACCATCTGTGTTACCCCATACTCAGACGGGCAGCTGGAGACTTGGGAGCTGTGAGGAAGCAAGTGCGATTGGGGTGACACCTCTGAGGACTGGAGTATTTGTGATGTTGAAATTGAGGTGGAGGAGAGCCCACTTGAAGGAGCACTTGATATCTGCTGAAGCACCTGCTGTTTTTGTGCCTCATCTGGAATTTGTAGCAATGTCCGTAAGAAAGGTATCGTATCACATTGTCCACGAAAAGAAGTCGACATCTTAGTTTGTCTGGAAGATGGTCTTTCTTCTGCAGATGTTACCCCCCCCACACCGTGGGGGGGCTCGACCCACCAGCGGACAGGCACCAGTATTGGGAGAGGGGGGCTGGCCGTCAGGGTCCACCGCAGCTTTGGCACAAACCCGGTGACACGGAGGTGGCACGGGCAGGAACGAACTGGCCGTGTCGGCTTCTCACTTTTTGGATTTTAGAAGGGCATGACATGCCTATATCTGTGTCTCCCCCTCCTTTTACTTCTCCACCTCTTTTCTTTTCGCATGACTATATGTACTTGTCACTTTTCCATGTGTTAGTTATGTCTTCTGAGCAGTTTGTCAGCTTTTGGACACCTTTGAAGGTGTTTTCTATGTGTTTCTATTTGTTTTTGTTTGCCTGCCATTGGTTTTAACGGTGTTCGAAGGTGTTCGACGAACAGTCCAACGAACAGTTCGGCGAACACACGGGTGTTCGACGAACCGAACCGAACTTGAACAATACGGGGGTGGCTCAACACTACTTAGGACATCAGAAGAAGTCATTGCTTTGTTATCTCTTGATTATGCAATCATAAAAATATAGTCAGAATAGTCAATATAGTCCAAAGTTCTCCCAATGACATACAAAGCATTTCACAATCTGGCTCTTTTTATATTTTTTCATTAGATATCAACCTATTCATCAGTGGCATAACTAGGAGCTCATTGGCCACGAATGCAAAATCTCCAACAGGGTCCCTAACTATTACTAGTGCTTAATAGTATTGTTCTCATATGTTCAAAAGGGCATGTTGCACCTTTTACTTCTGAGCCGCTCCCTTCCATTTGGCCGCTGACCATTGTTGTGCTCCATGTCGAGTATTCCAAGTGGTTCAGTGTTCCTAAGTGACATCATCTTCCTAGGGTGTTAAGACTCAGTTGGATACACCCCTGTGTCTGAGAATTAAGAGCATTTTGTGTTCGATTGCTGTTTGGACTTTGCCACCATCCAGTATCGTTTGTGCTGTCATCTCCTCAGACTCTTGTGATTTCTACAATTAGCACCTTCTGCTCCTCAAGACTTGTTGGTTTACCCAATTTTGCAGTAAGCATTATGAATTGAAAGTTAGAGACTAATAACTACGCTGCATTCATCTGTGCCAACTCCTGTGATTTCTGCAAACTCTCACACCTGCTGTGAGGTCTACAAGCCCTCTACTTGCTCTTCGCTGGTTAACTCATCATTTGCTGTGAGCATCACAAACTGTTATTAGAGACTATTCCCAATAATCTATTATCTGCTCTGGATATTGCAACCTACATCTCTGCGCTGCTTCAAATCTGTCATTTACCTTGTCATCTCCCCACCTGATTCTGTGACTTTTGGTTTTGTCTTGCCTTGCTTGTTTGTTCACTGTCCACCTTAATAAGAATAATAGTAATCTTTTTTTCAGATAGCGCCAACATATTCTGCAGCGCTTTACAATTCAGACAATTGAGAGACATTATCGGCACTGTCCCATTGGGGCTCACAATCTACATTCCTTATCAGTTCGTCTTTGGAGTGTAGGAGGAAACCAGAGGGAACCTGCACAAACACGGGGAGAACATACAAACTGCTTGTAGATGTTGTCCGCGGTGGGATTTGAACCCAGGACTCCAGTGTTGCAGTACTAATCACTGAACCACCATGCTGCCCACCGTAGCCTGTTGTCAAGGTCTTTATGGGTCCATATGCCTTTCAGTCTGCTGTGCCAACTCCCTGGGTCTGTGTGTCCTCCCTGACCTGTGGCTTTGTTAATCCACCTCACCATGTGAGCCTAACAGGACCTTTTATGCCTGTCCCCACCTAAGCTCCAAAGCCTAGGTGCAACAGCAACCTCTGCACCTTACAGTTATGCCTCAGTTGCTCATAATGTATGGTCTTCTCAAGACCTTCCTTTCCCTTTACACTTGTCCATTTAGATTCTCTTCTCCAAGACTCCACTATATCCCATTTGATCACATTTTACATAAAACCATACCTCAATAGCCAAACTTATAACCTAGCATAAAAACTGCCAACTACCTCCATTTATACATTTAATAGTCTATGACAGTAAAAATAAAAAGAACAGTATATATGTTATCTCCTCCATATCTCTTTTCAATAAAGATTAATATTATTATTTATACAATGTTACATGATTAAACTTTCCACTTTATGGAAACAGCAGGAATATAGTGAAGGTTCAAGAAATTTTCCCTTGTAATATGACATAAACTTCAGAAGGCAGAAAAGGCTCTCTGAAATGACATTTACATCGAAGTCTTGGTATGTGATCCATGAATTCCTTCAGGGAATGTAGGAAGACCTTGGTATTGCCTAGACTCAGATCTTAATGCTAAGCATGTCACAAGGGAAATGGAAAGTTATTGGAACATTGGATGCTTTTCCCACAGGATGAAGTTACATTTACCCCATAGGTTGGAATTAAAAAATGTCTCAAAATATGGTTTGGCCATAGGTAAACCTGGTGACATCAAGTCCAGCCAAAGGGGACAAAATCAACTGACTGAGTCACCCTGTCTCATTAATGCTGTGTATGCTGCTTGCAAAATGTAACTATGATTTTTTCCTATCTGCCTATTGATCTGTTTTTTCTTCCATAGGTGCCAATATCAGCCCCAATGAATATGTCATATGTCAGTGCACCCCATGTTCTATCATATGGAGCTTAAAACATTGCCTGCATTACCCTTCCCACACTGCAAAGACCAACACGCTTGTGGTAAATTAAAAATAAAAGAAAAAGAAACTACTTTATAATATAATAGGCTCTAAAATTCCCTTTAACTTCTTTGTGCTTATTTTGGACCTTGTGCATTTTATATCAGTCTGTGCCCTTTATTTGTAGTTGTTGATGAGGTAATTTATTTTCTCAGATGGTAAAGCTGCCCATTCTTCTTGGCAAAAACCTCCAGTTCCTGTAAATTCCTGGACTGTCTAGCATGAACTGCACGCTTGAGATCTCACCAGAGTGGCTCAATGACATTGAGGTAAGGAGACTTCACTTTGTTCTGCTGTAGACAATGACAGGTCGACTTGGCCTTGTACTTTGGATTGTGGTCATATTGGAACGTCCAAGTACGTCCTATGCGCAGCCTCCGGGCAGATGAGTGCAAATTTGCCTCTAGTATTTGCTGATAAGGCGCTGCATTCATCTTTCCTTCAACTTTTACCTAGTTTCCTGTGCCTTTGTAGCTCACACATCCCCAAAACATCAGCGATCCACCTTCGTGCTTTACAGTAGGAATGGTGTTCCTTTCATCATAGGCCATGTTCATCTCTCTCCAAATGTAATGTTTATGGTTGTGGCCAAAAAGTTCAATTTAGGTCCCATCACTCCAAATTACCTTGTTCCAGAAGTTTTGAGGCTTGTCTCTGTGCTGTTTGGCGTATTGTAGGTGAGATACTTTGTGGCATTTGCGCAGTAATGGCTTTCTTCTGGCGACTCGACCATGCAGCCCATTTTTCTTCAAGGCCTCCTTATTGTGCATGTTTAAACAGTCACACCTCTAGTTTTTAGAGAGTCTTGAATTTCAACTGATGTTATTTGTGGGTTTTTCTTTGCATCCCAAACAGTTTTCCTGGCAGTTGTGGCCGAAATTTTTGTTGGTCTACCTGACCGTGGTTTGTTTTTTACAGAGCCCCTGATTTTCCATTTGGTAATCACAGTTTGAACGCTGATGACTGGCATTATCAGTTCCTTGGATATTTTTTTGTATCCCTTCCCTATGTTATACAGTTCAACTACCTTTTCCCGTAGATCTGGTAGATCTGTTGACAATTCTTTTGCTTTCCCCATGATTCACAATCCAGAAACGTCAGTGGCTGGATGAAAGATGCAAGAGTCTGTCTGAATCCCAGAAACTCACTCAGATTTTATGCACACACACTGATTACAAGCAAACAGGTCGCAGGTGAGGATGTTACCTTTAGTAGCCATTCAAACCCATTTGTGACAAATTCTGTGCATGTTAGCAGGCCAAAATCACCAGGGTATGTGAACTTTTGATCAGGGTTATTTGGATTCTTTTGGTTGACATTAAGATTTAAAAAGAGAAAACACAGTAGTTTGACAATAAATGGCTTCACCCAACCAATAACCATGAGTGGAGAAAATTTTTTTTTGTTATCATTCATATTCTCTGAAACAAGGCCAAGAAAGGAAAAATTCTGCTGGGGTATGTAAACTTTTGAGCACAACTGTAGTTCTGCTCTCATTGAAGTAGGGGAGAAAGATCACTAGTCCATTAATTTGTCATAATTTCAACAATGTCATTGTTATGTTCTGCTACCAGAGCTAAGGAAAGAGAGGAGATCTGTCCCTACGATAGAACTCAGCTGAATCCCTACGATGTAACAGGGGACCTGATCCTGCGATCAGACCTGCTAAAGTCCTAATCTAGTCTGTACGGAGACCTATAGATGTGGGGAAGGAATCCCTACAAGTACTAAGGACTGGGAGGAATATGGGACACCTCCTAACAGAAATAGTAGCAGACAGACGAGCAAACAAAATATATAGAACATAGAGGTCAGTAGACAAAGCAAACTAACAGAGCAAGACACAGAGCACAGGCTAGCTAGAAAGTAGATATACAATGAAGTCCAGCAAAGCCAGAAGGGCGGAGCAGGATTAAATAGGCCAACAAGGTCATGTGACCAGCAAAGGAAAAAAAACCTAAGAGCAAGGTTCTAACAGTACCCCCCCTTCTAAGAGGATCCTCCGGATCCCCTAGGACCAGGCTTATCAGGAAATCTCCTGTGAAACGCTCTGATAAGTCTGGACGCGGAAACATCATCCGACCTCACCCAAGAGTTATCCTCGGGACCGAAACCTTTCCAGGCCACAAGATACTGCAAACTACCTCTATACCGTCTAGAGTTAAGGATGCGAGAAATTTCATATTCCCCGTCCTCCACCACCGGAGGAACAGAGGCAGAGGCGTCACAATCCGATACAACAGCTTTTTTCAACAGAGAGACATGAAATACCGGATTAATTCTCCAGGAGGTAGGAACCTCCAACCTAACAGCAGATTGGTTGACAACCTGAAGCACCTTAAAGGGCCCTACAAACTTGGGACCCAATTTCTTTGAAGGAATCCTCAACCGCAGATTCCTAGAGGACAACCAAACCATGTGACCAACAGCGAACAAAACCTCCTGTCGTTTCCTATCAAAGTAGTCTTTAGATTTTCTGTTGGCCTCCTGAAGATTACCACGCACATCCGTCCAAACTCTCTCCAAATCACCGGAAAAATTCTCCTCCTCAGGCACGGCAGATCCCAACTTGGAGAACGACCCAAACGACGGATGTCTCCCAGAACAACAAAAAAAAGGCGAACAACCAGCAGAAGAAGATGTATGATTGTTCAGAGCAAATTCAGCAAGTGGCAGAAACTCAGACCACCCCTCTTGATTGTCTGCCACAAAACAACGCAAGAACTGCTCAACATCCTGGTTTTTCCTTTCTGTCTGGCCATTAGATTCAGGATGATATCCGGACGAGAACGACAAATGAACTCCCAACCTATCACAAAAGGCACGCCAAAAACGAGCCATGAACTGAGGACCCCTATCAGAAACAATGTCAGTAGGAACGCCATGAAGTCTGACAATTTCCTTGACAAAGGCCTTAGCGAGAGTTTTAGCGCAGGGCAGTTTGACGAAAGGAACCAAGTGACACATCTTGCTAAAACGGTCCACGACCACCCAGATGACAGTAAAACCCTCAGAGGGGGGAAGGTCAGTTATAAAGTCCATAGCCAAATGTGTCCAAGGAACACTGGGAACCTCCAAAGGACAAAGCAACCCCGCAGCAGGAGTATGTGAGGACTTAGATCTAGCACATATAGTACATTGACGCACCCACTTAATGTCTTCCTTCTGCCATCCAGGCCACCAAAAACTGCGACCCACCAGTCTCTTGGTCTCAGAGATTCCGGGATGACCTGCCAACCGAGATTCGTGACACTCAACAAACAAATCTCTCCTAAAGGTCCCAGGCACAAACAACCTCCCATGAGGAGTGTTAGAAGGGGCATTCTCCTGTGCTTTAAGAATCTCATTTTCCAAAACGGAGTCCAAAGCAGCTATCACAACACCTTCTTGTAAAATGTTCTCCTCTTTCTCAGCACCGACTATGGGAGAAAAACTGCGAGACAAGGCATCCGCCTTAACATTCTTAGTACCAGGGATGTAAGTAACGGAGAAATTAAACCGCGAGAAAAACAGTGCCCACCTAGCCTGACGGGCATTCAGGCGCTTGGCAGCATCAAGATATATCAGATTTTTATGATCCGTAAGAACCTGAACGGGAAATTCCGCACCTTCCAAGAAGTGGCGCCAGTGTTCAAATGCGAGTTTAATAGCCAATAATTCCCGATTACCAATATCGTAATTCAGTTCAGTCTCCGAAAATTTTTTTGAAAAAAAGGCACAGGGATGTAATCCATCCCCGTTATCCTGAGACAATACTGCGCCAACCCCCACAGAGGAAGCATCAACCTCAACCAAAAACGGCCTAGTAACATCAGGCTGCATAAGGATGGGAGCAGAGGTGAACCTCTCCTTGAGATACACAAAAGCTTCAATGGCCTCAGAAGACCACTGAATCGCATCAGCACCTTTCCTAGTGAGATCAGTCAGAGGTTTGACAATACTAGAAAAATTTTTTATGAATTTTCTGTAGTAATTGGCGAAACCCAAAAACCTCTGTATCGATTTCAAACCAATAGGCCTAGGCCATTCCTGCACAGCCTGAACCTTAACCGGATCCATCTCAAAACCTTTGCTGGAGATAATGTAGCCCAAAAAACTAATTCTCTGTACAGCGAACTCACATTTCTCCAGCTTAGCAAAAAGCGAATTGTCCATTAATAACTGTAATACCTCACGCACGCTCCGCCAATGAGACTCCAGATCTGGCGAATAAATCAAAATGTCATCCAAATACACAACCACATTTTTACCGATCAAAGGTCTAAGGATGTCATTAATCAGATTCTGAAAAAATGCAGGAGCATTAGTAAGACCAAAAGGCATAACCAGATTCTCAAAATGACCCACAGGAGTGTTAAAAGCAGTCTTCCATTCGTCACCCTCCTTCATGCGCAACAGATTGTATGCCCCCTTAAGGTCAATTTTAGAGAACCACTTGGCCCCCATTGACTGGTTAAACAGATCAGGAATCAATGGCAGTGGGTAAGGATTGCGTACAGTAATTTTGTTAATCTCACGAAAATCCAGACAAGGACGTAAACCGCCGTCCTTTTTTTTTACAAAAAAAAATCCAACCGCCACAGGAGACTTAGAGGGCCTAATGTGACCGGCGGCCAAACTTGTCTGTATGTATTCCTCCAAAGCCTTCCTCTCAGGAATAGTAAGGTTAAATAAACGACTTTTAGGAAGAGTCGCTCCAGGGACAAATTCAATAGAACAATCATAGTCTCTATGGGGAGGCAAAACCTGCGATTCCTTCTCAGAAAAAACTCTCCAAAAATCCTGAATAGGAACAGGCAATTCTCCCCTATCCAAAGCTTCAATACGCCCGTTACAACAATTGTCATAACATTTATGGCTCCAGGATTTAATTTCACTGGTAGACCAATCCAGTACAGGATTGTGAAATTTTAACCAGGGTAATCCCAATATTACTGGAGAAGGCAAGTTATTCAACACTACCAAATCCAATTTCTCATGGTGAACACCATTAATAGTGAGAGGAAATTCACAGACCTTGAGAGTAATATTCTTCAAAGGGGAACCATCCACAGAAACCACAGCAATGGGGGATGATAAAGGTTCAGGTTTTAAATTGAGTCTTTCCACGAATCCCCCATCAATTACATTCAGAGTAGACCCGCAATCAACAAACACCCAAAATTCCATTAATTTTTTCTGAGCAATCGTGGAAGCAGCTAAAAATATACCCTTGGAATTTAAACAGGCAATACGGGCGTGACTGACCTTTTTTTTTTCTTTCTTCATACGAAGCTCACAGCCTTTAATCAAATGACCAGATTTTCCGCAATAGAAACACAAACCTTCAGAAAATCGGCGGTCTTTTTCTTGAGAGCGAGGTGCCATCGATCCAATCTCCATCGGTTCACCACTGTTAGTACACACATTCTCATAACCAGAAACTGACATAGCAGAGGATTTGCTCTCATTAACCCTTGCACGCAGTCTTCTATCCACCCGTATAGCTAATTGCATAGCCTGTTGCAAATCTTCAGGTGTAGGATAAGCAATTAGCAGGTCTTTAACCCTTTCACTGAGCCCAGCAAGAAATAGACTTTTCAGAGCAGAATCGTTCCACCCTGTTTGAGTAGACCAACGACGGAAATGAGTACAATATTTTTCCACATTACCTGATCCCTGTTTTAAACGTCTCAACTCAGTCTCAGCTGATGCGACACGGTCAGGATCATCATATAATAGTCCCAAAGCAGAAAAAAAACTATCCACTGATCTGAAGCATGTATCACTAGGTTGCAAAGAAAAGGCCCACTCCTGAGGCTCTTTGCGCAAAAGTGACATTATGAACCCTATGCGCTGGGATTCATCCCCAGAGGACTTAGGTCTCAAAAGAATATCCAAAAAGCAAGCATTTTTAATTGAAAAAAATTCTCGGTGTTCACCAAAAAATAAATCCGGCAAACATACCTTAGGCTCCAAGAAATGTGCTCCAGGACAGCTACTCACGTGCTGACGGAGCTCGGCCACCTCCAGAGAGAGTCCCTGCAGGCGATGAACCAAATCCTGAACCGACACCATGGTGGAACAGAAAAATCTTTCCTTAGAGAATTTGCAGGCTGGACTTACTGTTATGTTCTGCTACCAGAGCTAAGGAAAGAGAGGAGATCTGTCCCTACGATAGAACTCAGCTGAATCCCTACGATGTAACAGGGGACCTGATCCTGCGATCAGACCTGCTAAAGTCCTAAGCTAGTCTGTACGGAGACCTATAGATGTGGGGAAGGAATCCCTACAAGTACTAAGGACTGGGAGGAATATGGGACACCTCCTAACAGAAATAGTAGCAGACAGACGAACAAACAAAATATATAGAACATAGAGGTCAGTAGACAAAGCAAACTAACAGAGCAAGACACAGAGCACAGGCTAGCTAGAAAGTAGATATACAATGAAGTCCAGCAAAGCCAGAAGGGCGGAGCAGGATTAAATAGGCCAACAAGGTCATGTGACCAGCAAAGGAAAAAAAACCTAAGAGCAAGGTTCTAACAGTCATTTTCTATAGTGTATCATATCCCCAACAGACTCATGACTGTCGCCAACTCTGTCCTATACAACACCTCTGTTATGTACAATGCCTAGATCATACATGAGATCTTTCTGAACAACAAGGAATCTTTTCTGATACAAATTACGTAACTCATTGAAAATTAAATACAATATCTAGGGGCAACACGGTGGCTCAGTGGTTAGCACTGTAGCCTTGCAGCTCCTGGGGCACTGGGTTCAAATCCCATGAAGGACAAAGTTTGCAAGAAGTTTATATGTTCTCCCCTTGCCTCCTTGAGTTTCCTCATTCCAAAGACCTACTAATGGGGAATGTAAATTGTGAGCACCTATGGGGGACAGTAATGATAATGTATGTAAAGCACTGTGGAATATGATAACATTATATAAGTGAGAAAATATCACCAGCAAAAAGGAAACCAAAGCCAACAACTATTGATTTCAAATCACCCCAAAAATAAAAGTTAAAAATGGAAATCACAGTTGGGTCCAATTTGTGTAAATTTTACCACAGCAACTCGCAATATGAATCAATAGTGTATATGACCCTTCTCCTTCCATGTGAGCACCCCTGACAACACTTTGGTTGTGCTCCTGATGAGATGTTCTGGTGTTTTTTTTTGCCAGATCTGGATAATGGCATCAGTGGGTTTTTCAGAAAAAGCATACCGGTATCTCACTAGAGGTCATCTTGTAGGGCGCTGGCAATGCTCCTCTATTCCTCCATGCAGAGAAGAGCATTTCCTTGCCCTGCTGCAAAGTTGATGACTTTTTACAGCCCTTTCCAGCTTTCCCTGTTTCCTGGTATCTGCCCCATGCTCAAACACTCACCAAATGTCATGTATGGACAGTGGTGTAACTTGAAGCTTGTGGGCCTACATGCAAAATCTCCAACAAGATCCCCAATTATAACAAGAATTTAAGGGCAGAGACAGACTGCCTTATAACTCGTGCGAGGATTACATCGCACTGAACGAACTGGCCGGCACCTCTCCTGACCTGAACATGACAGCATGATGGATTTCTATGCAGCTGTTATGCTCAGGCCAGGAGAGGTGCTGGCCAGTTTGAGGTTTATGATGCGAGAAAAAGCGAGAAATATGGCAGTGTGTGTCTCATATGGGGCAAAGAGACTTTTTGGGACGCCCTGAGCTCCAGGACCCAGGTGTGATTGCAACCCTCTGCACCTATTATAATTTTGTCCCTGTGTATGGCTGTGCCATCCGGTAAAAGCTGGACTACCTGTGCAACCTGAATGGGCTGCAGATATCACCTCACCTTAGTGAAGAGGGCACTAAGGGCCTGTGCACACTTTGGAGAATTGTTGCAGATTTGTATCTTTTTTATCTACGCAAATTTGTCATGAAACCTGAAGGGTTTCCTGTTTCCAGAAAAGTGAATGGGAATCCTAAAGTCTCATGCACACGTTGCTTATTTTCGATTTGCAGATTTGGTGTAGATTTCAATCTGCAGCATGTCAATTCTTTCATTTTTGATGCAGATTCCACTCATACTAATGAATGGGGAAAATATGCACCAAAAACGCAAGTATAGAAAGCAGCAAAAACACGGCAAAAATGCATCAAAAATGCATCAAAAACGCGGCAAAAATGCATCAAAAACGCGGCAAAAATGCAGCAAAAACATGGCAAAAATTAAGTAAAAATGCATCAAGAATGTGGCAAAAATATTTTTCCTGCCGAGGGGGTTCAGAAATGGTGCACCAAATACTTAACGTGTGCCCGTACTCTAACAGCACCCAACACCACAGAAGAATCAGTCAGGAAGGATATCGCTGTAAAAGCTCCATTTTCCTTTTCTCCTGTAGGACCCTTTGCAATGCTACGTCTTCTGGCAGAGAGCAGCAGGATTCTTTATGTAAGGGTTAACCCAGTTTGGCAGGTCTGCAATTCCTATTTACATATCTGTCACCCCTGCCTAATACCTCCTTCCCGGCAGATGGGTCTTCGCTATTACAACACATAGTTATAGACAAAATGCTAGCGAGTTTTCCGTACAGATGGCATCCAGTCAACACAGAGACAAAGCAGTTGAATTCGATTACTTTAATAGACGGATTTAATCACACAACAAAAGCAAATTGTGAGAGATTCCAGTAAATTAATATTATTTTTGGAGGCAGAAATGCACTGGAAGTGAAGAAAACCTGCGATTCTACAAGTGTCGGCCATATGCTATTTGTGTGTCGAGTAAGTTACAGTGTTTTTCAGAAGTAAATCTCAATTCTCTCTTTAGCTGCCGCCTGTGCATATAACACTACAAAATAAAAAACGTCCCGGAACTTAGAAGTATATAATACATCAAAACCGGTGATACAAATTATGGTTGAAGGTGACAATTCGGTCATTTTATGACATTTTAATCTTCACATCTTGCTCTGTATGTCAGAGTTTCAGGGACTGAACACTGAAAGACAGATTGATCAGATCACTTGTCATGAAGCACTGCCCTCTATGGGAAATCAAATTGGTAAACTTTGTATTTACTGTACACTTTAGAAAGTCGCTCTCGCTCTTCTCCCTTGCCGTTTTCTGTCTGTGGGTATACAGCCATTAATCACTGTTTAAGACGCCATCTTTTAAAGATATATAATCCTGTTGTGCTGTAAATTTCTTTATCTTAAAATCAACATACCTGGTGGCTCAGTTTTTAGCACTGCAGCTTTGCAGCACTGGGGTCCTGGGTTCAAATCCCACCAAGGACAACTTCTACAAGGAGTTTGTATGTTCTCCCCGTGTTTGTGTGGGTTTCCTTTGGCTTCTCCAGTTTCCTCCCACACTTCAAAGACATACTGATAGGAAATCTAGATTGTGAGCCCCCATGGGGACAGTGATGATGATGTCTGTAAAGCACTGGGGATTATGATGGAGCTATATAAGCAATGCATAATCAATAATAATTATTTTTCATCCATGTTAAAAACAGGGCTGCTTTTTTTGTATTATGAGCTTCTGGCATACAGATGTGTCTATCCTTACCTTTTTGGCAATCTTGGACTCCAAATTATCACAACATGGTAGAAAGAAGCACAAAAGGATGCAATTCACATCCACAAACACTTGGTGGCAACATACGGACACATATGACATAAACATCTCCCAACAGAATATCATTTTTTTCAAAGCAAGTCATTTCATGCCACTCATTTCAGGAATATGTGGAGTCAAAAGGAAAAGTAAAGAAGTAAGGAAGGTCCCATCTGTTTATAAGAAGTCAACCACTTTATCAGACAGATATGTTGGGGGACCTGATTTTGTGGCACTTGTTAATATACAAGTATTACAGGTTCTCCGCCTTCATCACTGACCTCACAGCTCTCCACAGCCTCTTGGCCACAGAACAGCTTCTAACAGAGAACAAACAGGTCCATCAGCCTCCTCCAATTGAAAATCAGATTCCCCATGTGAAGTGTTTTTAATCGGAGGAGGCTGATGGACACGTCTGGTCACATTATGGTCCATCATTAGCCATCCTGGAGACATGAAGCTGTGCTGTCTTCTATAAAGGAGGAGAACTTGTAATATGTTAGTAAGTGCCACAAAATTTTGTTCCTAAAATACTCTGCAACTTACATTTTGTAGGATCTAAAGCGGTGTGCTTGTGACAAATGAACATGAGGTTGATCTAGACGACATGTTCTTTCGGCCATAATGTGTATACATGGAAATGGTTTATCATCACTCGCCTACTGGTCAGTTTATCCTTTTTCCATGAGAAAAACAATTTCAAGGCAACCCCTTTAAAGGGAATTTGTCACCCCAAAAATCAATATGTAAATAATCTGTACAGTAATATAGAGGACTTGGAAGCTATAAAAATCATAATGGTGGTGTACCTGTTAGTGGGAATGTGAGTAAGAAAAACACTTTTAATTGACATGCAAATGAGGGGGCTTTGTAGCACCCTTGACTTGCCAAAAGTTATGTGAACCATTACACCCCTCATTATGCATGTTCATGGCTTTCCCCCACTTCTGATTGACTTTGCTTGCTTCGCAGTGCAAGCACTGTCTGAACTAAGTCTGGCTGTGTGCATGCGCACTGACACTGTCTAAGCCCAGCAGAGTCGGTGTGCACACAGTGTGGTAGGCATGTTCTTCTCCTGGCTCCTCTCTGAAGACTCCTCTCACTTTACTTCCGGGTGTCTTAGTATATTGAGGGAGGAGAAAATACCCGCCCACACTGTTTTGGCGCCATCACTGACACGTAGGCTTAGACAGCGCGCATGCGCACACAAGTGACTAGCCCAGGGGAATGGGGACAACTCGGTACCCGGGCTTTTTGCCTGACCTTGGGGATGTCGTGGTGGTCGGCTCCCGGGTCCGTACCCTGAGGTCAGCTTTTAAAAGGGTGGATTGGTTGTTAATTATAAGAAAGTTTGTGACGCCACCTGTGGTTTCTGGTGAGAATTACCAGCGCTGCGGCAGTCCGCTGAGGCCGGTGATAAGGCAGCTCGATGGTATAGCTCCCCACAGGTGGAGCTAGGCCTCAGGGCAGCGTACGGAGAGGGGGATGCAGGACAGGCAAGACCCAGCCGGGACAGAGCAAGAACAGAGACCGACACGATAGTCACTTCAGTACCTTTTACTGGTGGTAATTCAGGCACATCCCGGAGCACTGTAGGGTGAAGGGTGCATATCAGGATCCTCCTCAATGAGCGGGTGTAGGGTCTCCTCTTTCTTGCCTCTGCGTAGTAAGTTTCTGACCTGCCTAAAGCTTGGCCTAACTTTATCTCTGTCCTGCACCGGCTGACGTTGTGGTAGGGCCTTTTCTTGGAGTGCACGCTCCCAGCTTACGGGGCCGTTGTGTCTTCTGGCTCTGTTACGTATCAGCTCTCTGGTGATCCTGGGACCTATAGTTCTCCAGGGATTCCGGTTATGCCTTACTGGGTTTTGGAGATCCCGGTAAGCTCGGACCCGGTGTCCGGTAAATGCTTCGGGGTGAGCTGGTTAAGCTCCTCTGCCCCCTATGTTACTAACTCTCCACTCGCCTTCGGCCTACTCGGGACCCTCACTAGGCTATACACACTAACGGCAGCTTGCCGCGTTTCACCGATCTTATGGTGCCAGCACACCTTAAGCTCTAACTGAGCTCCCTGAATCTAGCTAGCAGGAGCCTCGTGCTCCACTGCTGAACTATTAGCTGAGTTCTCTAAACTAGACTGAGCTCCACCGTAGACTGACCTCTCTCAGGCTTCTCTACTGCAGGAACTCTTCAGAGGAACTGCTGAATCAGTCTAGCAGGCTAGGAACTCTACTGCCTAGCTCCACCTTCCCTATTTATATCCCTAACGGGCTCCCTCTGCTGGTCTGAGGTGGAAGGTGGAGATGTGTGAATGTTTATGGGGGCCTCTTGTGGAGGATTCCATCATTGCACTCTTCTAGGATCTGTGGTACCAAGCGCAGCTGGGCGCCTCAGAAGCATGCCGAGTTCAGGCAGTGCTCACTTAGGGAAGCAAGCCCAGTCAATCAGAAGCAGGGGAGGCCCTCACCATGCAAATTGAGGGGGCGTAATCTTGCACCAAACTGTTGGCCGTGACAAGGGTTTACCAAAGCCTCCTTATTTGCTTGCAAATCAAAAGTATTTTTCTCTGGCACTGTACCACTAACAGATACAGTGCTAGTATGATATAGTATGATCTTCCTAGGAGCTAAATCTCCTATAACAATATATAGAGCATTTATTATTGATTTTGAGGGCAGCAAACTCCCTTTAAAAATGCAAAAATGGACAATTCCCTGAAAGCAGTTCCCAAAAATGAACCTGGTGTTCAGATCCTAATAGAAACGTCTCTCTGAATTCAACCATTAATCTTTCAGCAAACAAAAGAAGAAAACTGTAAAGATTTTTTTTCTTTTACCAAAATGCTATTTATTTTGTATATAAAATCACAAAAATGGCGAAACTGTATTAGAGATGTTCCAAAATTGTGCCTTCATTTTATAAAAGGCCATAACAACTGCATAATATAAAGAAGCTAACACGATATTTACGGCGTATGCGAAAGAAAAAAAATCCTGAAAAATCGAATAAGCGGAAATTGACTCCTTGCTAGCTCTCCCATACTGAGTCTATATTCCCCAATTTTCCTTTAATATACAAGTCACAATAAGAGCAATTGTAAAACAGTTGGCTGCAAATGACAGTCTATAAGCCGATCAAGCCGGCAATGCCATCAAATACAATACAGTCCATCAGCGACGTTATAAGGAAGGATATTACGGCCTCGATTCATTTTTCTTCAATCCTTTTCTGGAGGAAAATGGATTTACCTAGGGGAGACTCCATTGCTATGGGGCTCCGCTTGTTTTATGTCATATTTCAACCATCCTTGTATTAACCATGTACCGTTAATGCTTAAGCAAAGCGATACGTAGTGATGGCCTCAATTCACCAGTATTAAGTGGTATAATCTACGCTTTGTATTTCCATTACACCTATCATTGCTGTAAACAGAATATTGTCATTCATTGAGTGGACTCGCTATGTCATCCAGGCAAATCCTGACAGCTAGTGTGAAAGACCGGCCGAGGATATGACAGTGTTATTCCGCACAACATCTGTGCCACTAACAATGAAATATGAATTCCTCGCTTTAGTCAAACACATCTCGGCATTTACAGTAATCCGGCATAGGATTGCAGCTCGAGCCACTCTTACCTTAAAGCTAGGCTCAGATAATGCGCCCAACACAGTTATAAATCACCGCTGCCGTCTATTACTGGAAGGAAGTGACTATATGGCGCAGTCACCGCAGTTTGGCCCATGGGTTAGCAAGTCTACTATATCACACAAGATCCTTCAAGCACCAGGGGGTTTATCTTTTAATGGAGGTTGTTTTCCTCGGGAAGAAAAAATACTCTATTAGGCATCCGTGTTCCACTGTTTACGCTCACGGTACTGAAAGCCATTCATAAAATTGATTATTTCCTTATACGTTGCTGTTCAGATAATTCTCCCACCATCACCTGGCTATTATTCACTGTACTTGTCGGAAAAGGAAACCAGGAACATTTGTTTTCTCTGTCATAAACAGAAGGGATACCAAAGTGATCAGCAATTAAGTGATAGATGCATGCATACAGATAGGGAAATATGGAGCTGGAGGGTCAGTTCCGGTATACTGACTCTCATCAGGTATATACAGTAAATGGATATTCGCCACTATTACTAAAATCCTATATATACTTGGTATTCCGAGAACATCTGATATAAGTTTCTCTTTTCTGCTTTTTCGCTTCCTGCAGTAAATATTTACAAACTCGTTCATATTAATATCTATTATTATAATTATTATTTTTAATATTTTATTTAATTATTTTATTATTTTATTCACGTATTTAATTTTGCATCCATTTTAAGAAGACACAGAAAATGCATTCATTTTAAAGGGGGCCGATATATAGTATATAAAAATCACAAATCACATGTAGGGAGGAATCTTACTCTTGTAAAAATGCACAGTATATTAGTCACTATAATGCCAGCCATGAACTTGTTAATTTTTTGCGACGCTCGTGTATGCGGTTTCTTAGTGTGGCATACTCTGTTTAATTCATATGCCATCTATGACCCATTCCCCTCTCCCAGGTCTTCCAGTAGGAGGTTTTGGAAAGCATTGACAGTGCCCAGGAGATTTGCTAACTCTTCTGGGTGACTGGGAATCCTCCTCTTTATTCTGGACTGAGGTCAAGTATGGCCCTCAGGAGTGTACTTAGAAGAGAAGGGTCCTATGAACAATGATAAAACAGGGCCCCCAATTATGGTACGAGATAGAGATAAGGGATTTTGTTTGAGTAGAATTTAATTCTCCTCGAATTTAAACAAAATATCTTATTCTCCAGAATATGGAATTTTTGCAATTTGCTCTGCACGAATTCAGCAAAATTTCAACCAGTGGTGGCCACTATAGTACTAAACCGTAGAGAGCCAGGTAAATAGTCAAAAAAAAAAATAATGCTCTCCTCATTTCTTACATGTCCTGCCGTCCCCACAGCCCGCTGTCTGGTCCTTGGCCCATGTTCTTTTTCCCCTTCCCCTCTCGTGTGAATTTACTTCCGCCTCTTCACTCCAGGTTGCGGCTTAGGACTTGACCAGTTCTCAGACTGACGCTACTGCACACTGTGGTGTCATGGCATGCGTCATGACGTCATGATGTTACGACTCTGATCTCCTGAATGACTGCATAGTGTACAGTGACACCAGATGCCTAGATGAGCCAGAATACATGGCCTGGAGTGTAGAGGCTGAAGAGAACGTGAGCAAGAGGAGAAGGGGAAAAGAAAAGGTATGAGGACTGCATGGTGGGCTACGGGGACAGCAGGACAGCTGAGCAGTGAGGCAAGTATTATTTTTGTTTCCCATTTTTGTTTTTATATCTCACGTTAATTATGCTCTGAGGTCTGGAGAGACCCCAAAGCTTAATAAGAAGCATTCATTTCGCACAGAATATCTGCGCTGTGAATCAAATCTCCTGTAAAATATGCGCAATTTGGCAAATTCAGATCTTGGCAGATCCAATCACCTCTAGTGCTAGGTGTTTGCTGGTTGTTTCCCTATCCACTCCCTTTTATGGCTCTTTAGTCAATATTCCCTCCTTGCTTGTTAAGGGCTCATTCACACAACCATATTTTCGATCCAAGTGTTATCCATGAAAACAAGCAAATTGTCTCTTCAGTGAGGAAGAGGACTAGAACTCTAGTGCCACCTATAGGAAGTAGCAATCCTAAAAGTCAATATCAACCCTATAAGGAGTCTTATCACATGACTTCGGATAAAAAGCCAGAGCCATAATCTCAATTTGCATGAAAACAATGGACGGCACTTGGATCAAAGTTATTCAAAGAGGCAGCGCAGATGAGCGTTTTTTTTCACCGACTGAATCTGAACGTGAAAGAAATCGCAACATGCACTAGTTTCTTCAGGAAATTGGATGAGACTCACCCCGTCAAATCTATGGGTGTGTAAAAAAAAATTGGATGCCATACGGAGCCTCAGCATAGCATCCGTTTTTCATGGATACATTGCAGCTCTGTAATGTAGCAAACTGTAAATGGTCTTGCAAATAATTAATAGCTGTGAGATGAAACTCTGAATGATTTTTTATATGCTTGTGTGAACCTACCCTAACAATGATACTTCTCTATAGAGACCCATCAATAGGGATGAGCGGACCATTGAAACTTCGGGTTCTGGTACCCGGCCCAAACTTTAAACCATAGGTTGGTTTGGGCACCAGAACAGTACCCGACCTTAAAATTGAACCCAAACCCATAATGGAGACTCAAACTATGGATCTTGAAAAAAAAATCTCTCTCTCCCCTCTACCGGACTTCACCCAGAACGCCAAACATTGCCGTAGACTTCCGGGAGAAGTCCGTGTTCGGTGTTTTGCCCTCTACAGTTTGGAAGTGTCGAATCAGCACCAGAACTGTATGGAGTCACACACCTTTGATAATGGGGATGGTAAAACCCAGATGTCAATGAATATATTAATTTCCAGGAGGACTAACAGAGGAGAGACAGTGCCGAGATCTATGTACAGGTGCTTCAGAAATATTTCATTACAAATAGAAATATTCAGCGGTCTGCATCTGATAGGTGTCATTCATTTCCACATTTATACATAACAGTAGATTCTTCGCCGTGATTACAAGGTTAATAGTTAGGATCCTTTATGGATGTAGCAGGCAGAGGATGCGACACATGATTAGTTACATCTAATATACACTTAGATACATTATATACATTTGTTTCACGATGTAATCAAAGATCATATCACCATGGCTACTGCAATCTAACCTGACACAACCATCAATTGATTTGCTGCCAGTGATGAAAAGTGCCAGCCGTGTAATTATCTTTATCCCAGATTATGGGAAACATTTAGTACAAATCCCAAGATAAGGTGTTTTCTAAATTGAAGAGTATATTTATAACAATCAGCGGAAAATTGTCAGTGACAATATGGCCAAGCATTAGATACAGATGTTGTGCATCCTCCACACAAAGCGCGAGTCACGGAAGTAAGTCGGGTCTTATAATGACGCACAGTGCCCCTGCCGAAATGTCCGGCTCGTTATTATACCATACATTCTGGCTGGTCCATGTGTAGAGGATGGTCCAGGCACCGGTCAGTGGGGCACTTACTGCTCTCCTGCTATGGACATTATTCCTCAAGTATACAGTGGATATGGAAAGTATTCAGACCCCTTTATATTTTTCACTTTTTGTTTCATTGCAGCCATTTGGTAAATTCTAAAAAGTTCATTTTTTTCTCATTAAAGTACACTCTGCACCCCATCTTGACTGAAAACATTTTTGCAAATTTATTAAAAAAGAAAAACTGAAATATCACATGGTCATAAGTATTCAGACCCTTTGCTCAGTATTGAGTAGAAGCATCCTTTTGAGCTAGTAGAGCCATGAGTCTTCTTGGGGTTGAAGTTTTTCACACCTGGATTTGGGGATCCTCTGCCTTTCTTCCTTGCAGATCCTCTCCAGTTCCGTCAGGTTGGATGGTGAACGTTGGTGGACAGCCATTTTCAGGGGTCTCTCCAGAGATGCAAAATTGGGTTTAGGTCAGGGCTCTGGCTGGGCCAGTCGAGAATGGTCACAGAGTTTTTCTCAAGCCACTCCTTTGTTATTTTAGCTGTGTGCTTAGGGTCATGGTCTTGTTGGAAGGTGAACCTTCAGCCAAGTCTGAGGTCCAGAGCACTCTGGAAGATGTTTTCATCTAGGATATCTCTGTACTTGACCACATTCATGTTTCCTTCAATTGCAACCAGTCGTCCTGTCCCTGCAGCTGAAAAACACCCCCATAGGATGATGCTGCCACCACCATGTTTCACTGTTGGGATTGTATTGGGCAGGTGATGAGCAGTGCCTGGTTTTCTACACACATACCGCTTAGAATTATCACCAAAAAGTTCTATCTTCGTCTCATTAGACCAGAGAATCTTTTTTTCTCATAGTCTGTGAGTCCTTCATGTGTTTTTGAGCAAACTCTATGCGGGCTTTCTTATGTCTTGCACTGAGGAGAGGCTTCCGTCGGGCCACTCTGCCATAAAGGCCCGACTGGTGGAGGGCTGCAGTGATAGTTGACTTTGTGGAACTTTCTCCCATCTCCCTACTGCATCTCTGGAGCTCAGCCACAGTGATCTTGGGGTTCTTCTTTACCTCTCTCACCAAGGCTCTTCTCCCACGATTGCTCAGTTTGGTTGGACGGCCAGGTCTAGGAAGACTTCTGGTAGTCTCAGAGTAGAACGATCTCAAGGTGGATCACAAGGAAATGGACAGTATGTGACTTAAATATGAGTGTCTGAGCAAGGGGTCTGAATACTTATGACCGTGTGATATTTCAGTTTTTCTTTTTTAATAAATTTGCAAAAATTTCTACATTTCTGTTTTTTTTCAGTCAAGATGGGGTGCAGAGTGTACTTTAATGAGAAAAAAATGAACTTTTTAAAATTTACCAAATGGCTTTAATGAAACAAAAAGTTCAAAATTTAAAGGGGTCTGAATACTTTCTGTACCCACTGTACATTGATGGTCTATCCTTAGGATAGTTCATCAATGTCTGATCTGCTGAGGTCCGACACCCAGCACCTCCGCCAATCAGCTGCCATTTGAGGCCTCAGGCCAGAAGTACTCACTTGCTGAGCTGCTCTGTCTACTTGTAGTGGCCAAGGCTTGGTACTGCACATCCACCTATTCATGTCAATATACTACAAGAAGATGGAGCAGCTCAGCAAGTGGGTGCTTCCAGCTGGCGGCTGCCAATAACAGCAGATCGGCAGGGTGCTGGGTGTCGGACGCCGGCCAATCAGGCATTGATGTCCTATCCTAACGGTAGGCTATCAATTTAAAAGTAGTGGACAACCTCTTTAAAGACAGAAAAAAGAACATATTTTAAATTGCACAAAATGTATGCCCTGTATTTGCTATTTTGAAAAATTTGGCTCAAAATACAGCAACAAATACCACAAGGCAAAAAAAGGAAAGTGAGTTAAAAGAAACAATGCAAATGATGAATCAGTGCCAGCATCTATAGAGTAGCACATAAATTGCTAATACATCCACTACATAGAGCTGTAGACAATCTGCATGTCACCACATGGTACTCCTGTACCGAACCCTATTCTCCTGTATGGACAATGCTTCTACGATAACATCATGCTAGGACTCCAAATAAGAAGAGGTGCCTGGGATTCTGGAAAGCAGAAGACGATTGGCACGAGTCCCATCCGGTGAGCACGGACTACTGATGTGGCTACTGGATCCGAGTCCTACAAAGTGATTCGCTCATCTCTATTGTGAAGAACTCTTTTGGGTTCAAAACAAATAGGCCACATGATTTTTATCGTGCATTTTTATATTACTGCTATTTTGTTACTGTCATTTTTGCATTTTTAAAGAAGCTTAAATAAAAAATAGAATTTTAACCTTTGTTTTTTCTTTTGTGGATGCTGGATTGCTACATTTTTTCCAAGAACTGATTCCACATCTCGAATTTGTGCACAGTAAATAATATTACAACAAGAATTACTGGGTGATATGGTGAGCTGATGTCTCCTGCCTTTTCCTTATTCTACATATTTTATAAAAACAAATGAAGGGACCAGAGGCGGACATATCATTGGTACAATTTGTGCAACTGTGTAGGGGCCTAAGTGGTAAGGGGGCCATTTCTAATTCCAAAGCAGGTGGAATTTTGCATTATGAGGAGCTACTGAACTGCAAAAGACCCTTTTCTGTTATGACCTTCAATGGATTGGACGTATCACACTTTTTCACTGGAGCAATTGAATGTGATCAGAAAATCATGGCTAATTTCTGCTAGTTCAGTGCCATACTTATCCATGGAATACTTATGTGACAAGATTGGCACTATTTCTTTAAGAAATTAGCCTTAGATGTAAACCTATAAGCATTTTCATATTAGTTTGAGGAGCTGGTAAAAAAAAAAAATTCTTGTAATAAATGTAATTAAAAAAATTAGCTGGCAAATGTTCATTCCTGAGTCTTTGAGTTTGTGACTAATATCTATAAATTCAATAAAATTATTCCCCAAATTATTAGTTCCTGTGTCTGAGATCTTCGAGTTTGTGACTAATGCAAATACTATGTGAATCACTCTCCAAAACTTTGTGCAGAATGTTCCAATAATTTCCATACAAAAAAGTTCTGTACAAGAATGTTCAGGAGACGCTGAGTTCTCGCACATGGTGACTCAGGTCAGTTTGTCACATCACCCGTCTCATCATCACAGTCACAGTGCAAAGTCAGATAGCTGCAGCAATCATTATATGTCTCATTGGGACTGTGGAGGCAGGAAAACTTATATAAGTCACCTCTCATCACTTGTCCTTTGCACAGCCAGCTGCATTGCTTTTTATCTTGATTTTCTACAAATGATTGCAGGTAGACAGTCACACTGAGGATAACTGGTTCTCAGCATGGCAATTATTCACCGTGGCTGCCTGTAAACAGTTTACATTGCATAGGACTCTAGATATCTGGGAGATAAATCTCAATATATTATAATGGAAAACCTACCATTACTATTAAACGGAATCTGTCAGTTGATTTTGCTATGTAATTTGAGGACAGCATGAGGTAGGGGTTAAAACACAGAATTCAACGATGTGTCACTTGTCCAGCTGTGTGCTGTTGTTTACTTACACTGAAGGTTTTATCATCTGGTGATTATCATTGCTGTGACTAGCTGGCACTTGGAAACTAGTCTGACTCCGCCCCCTTCTGTGATAAGCAGCTCACTGTCTGTAAACAATGTACACAGAGAGCCTGGTTAGGATGAGGTTAGCTGTGATGTGGGTGGAGTTAGAATTCTCAGCTCAGCTGTATTGCTAAATCTAAAAACTCTGATTGTGTGAGAACGACGGCACCCAGTTATCTAAGTAATACATTGTTGGATTCAGGGTCTCTTTGCCTACATTATGCTGCTCTCAGATGAGGAACCAAAAACCTGCTGACAGATTCCCTTTAATATTCTTGATACTTAGCCTCTACTCAGTGGTGTAGCATGGGTTGCCAGCACCTGGGGTAAAGGAAGTATTTTGCATTCCCTAACCCTGGGACCATAAGCAATCCCTTAGTACCTACTATCAATCAAGCACTGAACTCCATTTTCTGCCAATCACATGTATTTTATTGTATGAAAATATATCATATGCCCTTTGACACTCTAATTTATTCAGAACTGTTATTTTTAGTGAAATCTGACATCCATTATTAAAAATTAAATGTTTTACATTCTTTCAACTCTATTTTACATTTGTTTTACATTTCTTTATGCAACTATTTTCATATACTAGCCCTAGTTCAGGTTAGAAAAAATATAATAGCATCTCTTAATAATGAATGAAGACAATATTGAATTATGTGCAGTGCATTGAATAACTACTCAGCTTCTCATCTTGATTACTGCCTATGCAGAGTGCAGCAGCTGAGATGACAGTCCGATCTCCTGATCTACAATGTCTCGCACTGCTAACCCCTCCTTTCATATAAAATAAGCTCTAAAAGCAGACTCTTGGGAACATCTATTTCCAGGCCATTTAACTTTGACTCATATCAGACCGGTGGCCCCTTTAAATATATAAATAAGCTATACAATAAGTGGTAAAAATGTAGAAGGAGCAACTCCCTTATAAACAATATAGCCAATAGCAAGATGGAAGCAAAAAAAACAAACAACAAATAGAATATCGTAAATTTTATTGGTATTCAAATAAAACACATATAATATTATAAAAATGAGAATAGGGGACACATACAGTTATATGAAAAAGTTTGGGCACCCCTATTAATCTTAAGCTTAATGTTTTATAAAAATTGGTGTTTTTGCAACAGCTATTTCAGTTTGATATATGTAATAACTGTTGGACACAGTAATGTTTCTGCCTTGAAATGAGGTTTATTGTACTAACAGAAAATGTGCAATCTGCATTCAAACAAAATTTGACAGGTGCATAAGTATGGGCACCCTTATCATTTTCTTGTTTTAAATACTCCTACCTACTTTTTACTGACTTACTAAAGCACTTTTTTTGGTTTTGTAACCTCATTGAGCTTTGAACTTCATAGCCAGGTGTAAGCAATCATGAGAAAAGCTACTTAAAGTGGCCACTTGCAAGTTGTTCTCCTGTTTGAATCTCCTCTGAAGAGTGGCATCATGGGCTCCTCAAAACAACTGTCAAATGATCTGAAAACAAAGATTATTCAACATAGTTGTTCAGGGAAAGGATACAAAAAGCTGTCTCAGAGATTTAACCTGTCAGTTTCCACTGTGAGGAACATAGTAAGGAAATGGAAGAACACAGGGACAGTTCTTGTTAAGGCCAGAAGTGGCAGGCCAAGAAAAACATCAGGGAGGCAGAGAAGAAGAATGGTGAGATCAGTCAAGAACAATCCTCAGACCACCTCCAGAGAGCTGCAGCATCAACTTGCTGCAGATGGTGTCACTGTGCATCGGTCAACTATACAACGCACTTTGCACAAGGAGAAGCTGTATGGGAGAGTGATGCGAAAGAAGCCATTTCTACAAGCACGCCACAAACAGAGTCGGCTGAGGTATGCAAAAGCACATTTGGAGAAGCCAATTTCTTTTTGGAAGAAGGTCCTGTGGACTGATGAAACCAAGATTGAGTTGATTGGTCATACAAAAAGGCGTTATGCATGGCGGCAAAAAACCACAGCATTCCAAGAAAAACACTTGCTACCCACAGTAAAATTTGGTGGAGGTTCCATCATGCTTTGGGGCTGTGTGGCCAATGCCGGCACCGGGAATCTTCTTAAAGTTGAGGGACGCATGGATTCCACTCAGTATCAGCAGATTCTTGACGATAATGTTCAAGAATCAGTGATAAAGTTGAAGTTACGCAGGGGATGGATCTTTCAGCAAGACAATGATCCAAAACACCGCTCCAAATCTACTCAGGCATTCATGCAGAGGAACAATTACTATGTTCTGGAATGGCCATCCCAGTCCCCAAACCTGAATATCATTGAACATCTGTGGGATCATTTGAAGAGGGCTGTCCATGCTCGGCGACCATCAAACTTAACTGAACTGGAATTGTTTTGTAAAGAGGATTGGTCAAAAATACCTTCATCCAGGATCCAGGAACTCATTAAAAGCTACAGGAAGCGACTAGAGGCTGTTATTTTTGCAAAAGGAGGATCTACTAAATATTAATGTCACTTTTCTGGTGAGGTGCCCATACTTATGCACCTGTCAAATTTTGTTTGAATGCAGATTGCACATTTTCTGTTAGTACAATAAACCTCATTTCAAGGCAGAAACATTACTGTGTCCAACAGTTATTACATATATCAAACTGAAATAGCTGTTGCAAAAACACCAATTTTTATAAAACAATAAGCTTAAGATTAATAGGGGTGCCCAAACTTTTTCATATAACTGTATATCCAGGACACCCAGCAAGTAACAAAAAGCAGTCATGGATATAGGATAAATAGACAGTGCTTAAATGGTATGATAGCACCTATATTGTTGCATGGATACATATATAAATCATTAATTAGTCACATCACAGTGGAGCCACATCACCAAATAAACAGATCCATGTCTGAAAATTGAATCAAATTCATAACAGATCATGATGGTAAAGGAACGGTAACACCTGGGAAGACCTGGACCAAAACCCGGACAAACGTTTCGCGGCTGCCTCTTATTTATTATACATCAACTAAGCATACTGTAGAATTTTAGACTTTAATTTAAAGAAGCACTCCTCCTCCTCCCATCAAAGTTTTCATCCTCTTAATATATTGCAATCATCATAATACATAGCACTGTGTAGTTACAATTGCTGATTTTGCCTTTCTACCCAGCTAATTCTTCTCTTTTCCATTAGATCTATGACATCACATGATTAAAAAGTGACTAGTTGAATCCTTTAAGTTCTAGAAACAGGAAGTCAAAATTTTGGAGGAAAATGGGGGGTGAGTCTTATAGTCTGAATATTAGGGGGTGTATATATACTGTGTGGGGTGTAGGGGGAGCGGTTGAGGAGGAGGAGTGGGGCACAGGAGGCAGCAGCCGCCTGCTGCAGCCTACATTGTCCCCGCTGCTAAAGAAAATGAACATTCACTGCTCCCCATGCCCATAGGCACTCATTCCTGGCATGGGGAGCAGTGATTTACGGCAGCTGATCTCTCCTTGTGAGCCGCGCATGGCAGTAATGACATGCACGGCTCACATGGCGAGATCAGTGCGGGCAGACAGGACGCAGCGCTGGAGGAGAGAAAAGAGATGTGAGTAGGAGTGTTTATTTTTTTATGTGCATCAGGATGGGGATTAGGGGGACCATGCATACTAGAATAATGATGAGGGGCCATGCATATCAAGATAAGGATGAGGGGGCCATGCATACCAGGATAAGGCTGAGGGGGCCATACATACCAAGATAAGGATGAGGGGCCATACATACCAGTATAAGGATGAGGGGGATCATACATACCAGAATAAGGATGAGGGGTCATACATACCAGAATAAGGATGATGGGGGCCATGCATACCAGGATAAGGATGAAGGGGATCATACATACCAGTATAAGGATGAGGAGATCATACATACCAGTATAAGGATGAGGTTGGCCATGCATACCAAGGTAAGGATGAGGGGGCCATACATATCAGGATAAGGATGAGGAGGATCATACATGCCAGAATAAGGATGATGGGGGCCATGCATACAATGATAAGGATGAGGGGGATCATACATACGTACTAGTATAAGGATGAGGCAGATCATACATACCAGTATAAGGATGAGGGGTCCATGCATACCAGGGTAAGGATGAGGGGGCCATACATACCAGGATAAGGATGAGGGGAATCATACATGCCAGAATAAGGATGATGGGGGCCATGCATACAAGGATAAGGATGAGGGGATCATACATACCAGTTTAAGGATGAGGGGGATCATACATACCAGTATAAGGATGAGGGGTCCATGCATACCAGGGTAAGGATGAGGGGGCCATATATACCAGGATAAGGATGAGGGGGCCATATATATCAGGATAATAATGAGGGGCCATACATACCAGAATAAGGATGAGGGGGATCATACATACCAGTATAAGGATGAGGGGGCCATGCATACCAGGACAAGGATGAGGGGGCCATGCATACCAGTATAGGGATGAGGGGTGCAATGCCTACCAGGATGGGGGTGCCATGCATACTAGGATAGGGATGAGGGGTGCCATACATACCAGGATAAGGATGAGGGGTGCCATGCATACGTGGATAGAGGGGTGCCATGCATATCAGGATGGAGGGGTGCCATGCATATCAGGATGGAGGGATGCCATGCATACTAGGATGGGGATGGGGGCCACGTATAATAGGAAGGGGGGGCATATCTACCAGGATGGGGGATATTATCAGAATTGGGGGACATTACCCCTATACCAGTGTCAGCAGCAGACCTGCTCCCCCTTAACAGTGCATCGTAACCACATTTTTTGCTTACATTTTTTTTTTATTTTCCTCCTCTAAAACCTAGGTGCATCTTATTGTCCGGTGCGTCTTATAGTCCGAAAAATATGGTACTTGCTAGTTTACATAAATGTTACGGCCTAATAAACTTCAGCAGAGACATATATGGCTATTGTATGGTATAAAATAATTAACGCACAGATGATGACATTTTATAGAGCAATAATATAGAGAACTGAGATGTTTCTGTTGATATTTTCTGCCATTCCTGTTAGTCTAATCCTCAGTGAATAGCTCTCCATTCTGATAGGCAGTAAAATGCAAAGCAGAGAGTGCAAATGTTACTGTGATATTTCAGAACATGAGTGGATATGAGTGGAGTGTATAATAGATCCAATTAGGGCCTGGAGGCACATGAGCTACGTATGCTGTGAATGCCACTAATTTACATACCTAAGCAAAAACAAAATGTCCATGTCACTCTCCATTATCTTTCTCTAGACCTTCATGTGACAGCATATGGTCTTTATTTCTGCTTGCATGTACACGGACCACATGGGATATCCTTCATCACACAGCGGAGCAGCACATGGCTCTTAGATTACCGGTCTCTCGTATGGTGGCGTATGTGTTCACGTCATATCACTCTGTCTGCACAATCGTGTCCTTTATGCGACCGTGGATTTCCTATAAATTTCCCTATTCACCTTGGCTTTTCCCATCGGACATGTTGATGTTTTTCGTGCTGCTCGAGGATGTTAATTTTGACATGTATATGAAATGCTGACTGCTGAAATCCAGAATTGAAATTTTCAGATGTGCGTTGCGGAGATAAGATAAACCGTTCATAATAAAGCTGGAAATTCAGATTCGCTCTGAAAAGTAAATCCCCTCCATCGGTATAGTGATGTAGAATGGACAATGTGCTTATTTGGTTGGACCTTGCCTCGCCTCCTGCCTCCAGAGCACCATGTTATTACAGAGCAAGAAATGTTTTAATCTGATGACGAACAAATCACAGTGGATGACACTGGCTAATTATATTTTAATAGACTAACATAATCTATTAGACTTTGCCACATACACCTTACTGTAAGGCTATATTTCTACATGTTGTGTATTTTTTATGTCATAAATCTGCAGCAAAACTGATCTCTGGCAAGAAATCAGCTGCGTCAAAAATGCATGTTTTGCTGTATTTTTTGATGCGTTTTTTATGTGTTTTTTTCACTGTCCTTCTGTCTCTATTTATGCATGTACACAAAGTTCTGTGAAAAAAAAGAACGCAATTCTATTTTGCCATCAAAAACGCTGAAAAAGTTTACTTGTGTTTTTTGGTGCTTTTTTTGCAGCATTTTTTTCACCACCCATTACTTCCTATGGGTGAAAAAACGCTAAAAAAACGCTGAAAGAAGTGACATGCTCTATTTTCCAAAAACCCAACCAAGGCACAAAATATACAGCAAAAAAAAAACAAGATGTGTGAACAGAGAATTCTGGTTTCTCATAGACTTTGCTGGGACTGCAAAACGCAGCTGAAAATTTGCATAAAACTCTGCTGCAAAATACGCTGCAAAACCCAACGTGTGTGAACATAGCCTTATAGTGAGATATTGGGGCTCCATCTGCCCAGGGGCGTTGTGCATTGTTTGCTTGGTAAAATCCCTACAAGTAATTTATGCATAAACATAAAAATCATAAACATGGACTGACCAGAGCACAAAAACATAGGTAACGGTGTAAATGAAGTAAATATTCTCAAAGTATGTTCCGTTCATTCTCTGAAGAGATGCAACGCCCATCAATTATGAAACAAAGAAGATTATTTATTTTATTTTTTTAATAATATATTTATTATTATTTTCACTTTTGGTCTTGATTGTGCTGGAAATTATTTTTATTTTTACTCTCAGCAGCCAGGAGGAGCTGTACTAATATAGGCATCATAAGTTACATATTAATGTGCAAGTGATGACATTTTTTGGAAGGGTAGATGTCGAAAAATTTAAATATGTTTTTTGTTTATTTTACTATACAAAAATTATACAAAATAAATTATTAGTTAGTTCAGTGACGAGGATACTAAATGTCCTTGTACAAAACAAATGTTTAAAGGGCATGCGTCATCAGAAAACAACCTCTCATTTAAATTAGCTTTTTGTTTAAATTTGTTTCTCTAAATCACAATCTATATTAAAAATAAAAAATATTGTAATTTTCACAACGGCCACTGGGGCTTTTTTAGACTTCAACTTCCTGTTCTTTCAGGAAACAACACACGTTCATTAGCAGCAGTAGACTGACTCACACCCTATTTTTTTGTATTGAAGTATCTAATGAGAGTGTAGAAAGGTCAATGTGAAGTGAGAGGAACAGGAGAAGAGGTGACATCGCCTATTGTGAATGGTAGATCCTGTATTGTTAGCTTTGCGTAGAAGTGTTACCTGTCATTGTAACCCTGCCTCTGATGATAATGAGGCTTCTGAAAACTCCTGAAAGAAAAGGAAGTGAGTTTAGTATAGTTCTTCGGCTCATTATGAAAATAGCAAGATTACTCTTTGTTTTCTTTTTTAGACAAATTGTGATTAGAGATGAGCATTGTTCTACTCGAACTGTTCGCCAATCTCAAATTCGAGCTGTTTTGGGCGGTGTTCGAGCCGTTCGGCGAACACGAACAATTTGAGAAAAATTCGGCTGTTCGAGGTTATGTTCGATAACTGTTCGTGCACCAAAATCATAACTGGATTTTTTCTCAGTAATGATGAAAATTAATGTTAATACGCAGTTTGAGTGTACAGCGGGGTGGGGGAGGGGCAGGGGATGGATCTCTGCAGGAACAATGAAGATCTCCATTTTTTTTTCTCTTTCCCGCATTTACAGTGGGGAGGTGCAATCTGTCAGCGTATCAGCAGCGCACACACGGAGCGAAGTGCTTTTTTTCACACAAGCAAGGGCATGTGTCATTGGCAGTGTATGTCACATGTCCTTGCCCTATAAGACCAAGCCATTTTCCCCGTCGCCACCATTTTCTCACTGCTGCAGCTGCGTGTTAGACGGCACCGCTGTTGCTGTGTGCGCTATACCTTGTTAATTTCAAGCCAATTTTCGCACAAATATACAGATTGCTTGGGAGTAGGGAATAGTTGTGATTGCAGTCCTTTTAAGGACTAGGTTACAGCATTTCCTACGACTTTTATCAGGCAGGTCTGTGCTCTTAAATAGATAGGTTGTGGGAGTAAAGACTAATTGTAATTGGAGTCCTTTTCAGGACTAGGTTACATCAGTTCCTAACAGTTTTTGCCAGGCAGGTCTGTGCCAGTGCTGTGCAAGTTTTTTTCACAGCATTTGGCTGAATCTAGCAAAGCTAATCCTTTTTGGCCTATTGCAGAGTGTGTTAGTCAGTGAAGTAGCCTATCTGTGTTGCAAGATATACCACCTGTGTATAGAATACCAATTTTTTTACTGCACCTAGTGAAGTAAAATCTTTTGGGCATAGCATCATTCTATTAGTCCATCTATACTGACCTCCATCAGGTTGCAAACTGAATCTAATTTTTTTCTGCATCTAGCTCTGAAAAAATATTTGGCCTTCTAGCAGTGTGTCGGACTTTCTCTATTAGTCCATCTATACTGACCTCCATCAGGTTGCAAATTCAAAATAATTTTTATCTGCATCTACAGTACCTCTGAAAAAATATTTGGGCTTCTAGCTGTGTGTGGGACTTGTTGTATTAGTCCATCTATACTGACCTCCATCAGGTTGCAAACTGAATATATTTTTTTCTGCATCTACCTCTGAAAAAATATTGGGCTTCTAGCTGTGTGTGGGACTTGTTGTATTAGTCCATCTATACTGACCTCCATCAGGTTGCAAACTGAATATAATTTTTTTCTGCATCTAGCTCTGAAAAAATATTTGGCCTTCTAGTAGTGTGTCGGACTTTCTCTATTAGTCCATCTATACTGACCTCCATCAGGTTGCAAATTAAAAATAATTTTTATCTGCATCTACAGTACCTCTGAAAAAATATTTGGCCTTCTAGCAGTGTGTCGGACTTTCTCTATTAGTCCATCTATACTGACCTCCATCAGGTTGCAAATTCAAAATAATTTTTATCTGCATCTACAGTACCTCTGAAAAAATATTTGGGCTTCTAGCTGTGTGTGGGACTTGTTGTATTAGTCCATCTATACTGACCTCCATCAGGTTGCAAACTGAATATATTTTTTTCTGCATCTACCTCTGAAAAAATATTGGGCTTCTAGCTGTGTGTGGGACTTGTTCTATTAATCCATCTATACAGACCTCCATCAGGTTGCAAACTGAATATAATTTTTTTCTGCATCTAGCTCTGAAAAAATATTTGGCCTTCTAGCAGTGTGTCGGACTTTCTCTATTAGTCCATCTATACTGACCTCCATCAGGTTGCAAATTCAAAATAATTTTTATCTGCATCTACAGTACCTCTGAAAAAATATTTGGGCTTCTAGCTGTGTTTGGGACTTGTTGTATTAGTCCATCTATACTGACCTCCATCAGGTTGCAAACTGAATATATTTTTTTCTGCATCTACCTCTGAAAAAATATTGGGCTTCTAGCTGTGTGTGGGACTTGTTGTATTAGTCCATCTATACTGACCTCCATCAGGTTGCAAACTGAATATATTTTTTTCTGCATCTACCTCTGAAAAAATATTGGGCTTCTAGCTGTGTGTGGGACTTGTTGTATTAGTCCATCTATACTGACCTCCATCAGGTTGCAAACTGAATATATTTTTTTCTGCATCTACCTCTGAAAAAATATTGGGCTTCTAGCTGTGTGTGGGACTTGTTGTATTAGTCCATCTATACTGACCTCCATCAGGTTGCAAACTGAATATAATTTTTTTCTGCATCTAGCTCTGAAAAAATATTTGGCCTTCTAGTAGTATGTCGGACTTTCTCTATTAGTCCATCTATACTGACCTCCATCAGGTTGCAAATTAAAAATAATTTTTATCTGCATCTACAGTACCTCTGAAAAAATATTTGGCCTTCTAGCAGTGTGTCGGACTTTCTCTATTAGTCCATCTATACTGACCTCCATCAGGTTGCAAATTCAAAATAATTTTTATCTGCATCTACAGTACCTCTGAAAAAATATTTGGGCTTCTAGCTGTGTGTGGGACTTGTTGTATTAGTCCATCTATACTGACCTCCATCAGGTTGCAAACTGAATATATTTTTTTCTGCATCTACCTCTGAAAAAATATTGGGCTTCTAGCTGTGTGTGGGTCTGTTCTATTAATCCATCTATACAGACCTCCATCAGGTTGCAAACTGAATATAATTTTTTTCTGCATCTAGCTCTGAAAAAATATTTGGCCTTCTAGCAGTGTGTCGGACTTTCTCTATTAGTCCATCTATACTGACCTCCATCAGGTTGCAAATTCAAAATAATTTTTATCTGCATCTACAGTACCTCTGAAAAAATATTTGGGCTTCTAGCAGTGTGTGGGACTTGTTGTATTAGTCCATCTATACTGACCTCCATCAGGTTGCAAACTGAATATATTTTTTTCTGCATCTACCTCTGAAAAAATATTGGGCTTCTAGCTGTGTGTGGGACTTGTTGTATTAGTCCATCTATACTGACCTCCATCAGGTTGCAAACTGAATATAATTTTTTTCTGCATCTAGCTCTGAAAAAATATTTGACCTTCTAGTAGTGTGTCGGACTTTCTCTATTAGTCCATCTATACTGACCTCCATCAGGTTGCAAATTAAAAATAATTTTTATCTGCATCTACAGTACCTCTGAAAAAATATTTGGCCTTCTAGCAGTGTGTCGGACTTTCTCTATTAGTCCATCTATACTGACCTCCATCAGGTTGCAAATTCAAAATAATTTTTATCTGCATCTACAGTACCTCTGAAAAAATATTTGGGCTTCTAGCTGTGTGTGGGACTTGTTGTATTAGTCCATCTATACTGACCTCCATCAGGTTGCAAACTGAATATATTTTTTTCTGCATCTACCTCTGAAAAAATATTGGGCTTCTAGCTGTGTGTGGGTCTTGTTCTATTAATCCATCTATACAGACCTCCATCAGGTTGCAAACTGAATATAATTTTTTTCTGCATCTAGCTCTGAAAAAATATTTGGCCTTCTAGCAGTGTGTCGGACTTTCTCTATTAGTCCATCTATACTGACCTCCATCAGGTTGCAAATTCAAAATAATTTTTATCTGCATCTACAGTACCTCTGAAAAAATATTTGGGCTTCTAGCTGTGTGTGGGACTTGTTGTATTAGTCCATATATACTGACCTCCATCAGGTTGCAAACTGAATATATTTTTTTCTGCATCTACCTCTGAAAAAATATTGGGCTTCTAGCTGTGTGTGGGACTTGTTGTATTAGTCCATCTATACTGACCTCCATCAGGTTGCAAACTGAATATATTTTTTTCTGCATCTACCTCTGAAAAAATATTGGGCTTCTAGCTGTGTGTGGGACTTGTTGTATTAGTCCATCTATACTGACCTCCTTCAGGTTGCAAACTGAATATATTTTTTTCTGCATCTACCTCTGAAAAAATATTGGGCTTCTAGCTGTGTGTGGGACTTGTTGTATTAGTCCATCTATACTGACCTCCATCAGGTTGCAAATTGAATATAATTTTTTTCTGCATCTAACCCAGCCAATAGTTTTGGCCTAATACCACAGTTTGCCCACTGAGCTCTGCTCGGTTACCATCCATTGTTTTTTTGTGCAAACAACTCCAGAGTTGTGAATTAGTTAACCACCAAAATGAGTGGAAAAAGCCTGCTGCTGGTGGAAAGGGGAATAGGCGTGTTGGGAAGGGGAAAAAAGGTTGTGTCCGTGGGGTAGGTGTTAAAGCAACAGTAACATCTGCAGAAGAAAGACCATCTTCCAGCCAAACTAAAATGTCTACTTCTTTTAGCGGACAATGTGATAAGATCCCTTTCTTACGGCCACGCCAATCGCTACAAATTCCAGATGAGGCACAAAAACAGCAGGTGCTTCAACGGATATCAAGTGCTCCTTTAAGTGGGCTCTCCTCCACATCAACTTCAACATCACAAATACTCCAGTCCTCAAAGGTGTCACCCAAATCGCACTTGCTTCCTCACAGCTCCCAAATCTCCAGCTGCCCGTCTGAGTATGAGGTAGAACAGATGGTTGAGTCTGCAGGCTGTTTACTCATACTATAGCCTGGGAATCAGAGGTCGACTCCAGCGCTTCTGTGAATCCAGACGAGGAAATGATCTGCACTGATGCCCAGAATCTTTATGAGTCAGATCCAGGACCAGACGCAGAAGGTTCTGACCATAATGTAGACCCTCATTCCCAAACTGTAACTCCTGTTGGTGGAGACAATGAGGAAGACGATGATAAGACTCAAATACCTGATTGGAGCGACAACTTTAGTTTTTTGTCAGGGCAGGAACAGGTTGGCTCTGAGGACGACGGGTGTGATAACACACAGGGTGATGATGATGAGGTTGGAGATCCCACTTACTGTCAACCCACAGTCAGCCAAGAGATGAGGTCAGCAGAGGAGGTGGAGGAAGATGCTAGTGACGACGAGGTCAGGTTGCGCCTTCCTGGACAGAGACGTAGTACTGGAAGCACGTCAACAACTGCATCCTCAAACACAACTCTGCCTCTCACCACAAGTCGTGGTGGCTCTTCAGGTCGCATGGGTGCTAAGCCGTGCATAGCCTGGGCATTTTTTCAGATCGTGTTATCTGTAACATTTGTCAGCAAAAGCTAAGTAGAGGCCAAAAAATACATAGTTTGAGTACTTCATGCATGAACCGGCACATGGACATGAAGCATAAGTTGCAGTGGGAAGCTCAGTGTGCTACAATGCGGCCTAGCCGGCCGGGCCAACCACCGTCTGCCATTTCTTGTGCATCCGCGGCCTCTTCATCCTCTGTGACTGGGGGGACAGCAGTCACACCTCTTTTGGGGCGCAGACCTGCCACCTCTTTACCCGCAACAGCCAGCGTGATTGGCAGGTCATCATTTTCTTTGGAGGTGGTAACACCAGCTGGTGTTGAGCGCTGTCCGACATCGATAGCACAACCTTTGGATCAAGGCAACCTAACATGTCCGCCTGCATCTTCCTCACAGACCGGCAGTTTGCCGGGGACACCCTTATCAACCTCGTCTAAGCACAATAGCCAGCCCTCGGTCCCTCAGATGTGGACAAGTAAAAGACCATTTCCTCCTAGCCATGAGAAAGCTAAGAGGTTGAATTTCACCATCTGCAAGCTCTTGGCTACAGAAATGCTGCCTTTCCGCCTGGTGGACACAGAGGATTTTCGAGACCTTATGTCCGTCGCAGTGCCCCAGTACCAGATGCCCAGTCGGCACTACTTCTCAAAGAAAGGTGTGCCTGCGCTCCACCAGCATGTCGCACACAACATCTCCGCTTCTTTGAGAAACTCTGTGTGTGACAGGGTGCATTTCACCACAGACACTTGGACGAGTAGGCATGGACAGGGGCGTTACATGTCGCTGACTGGGCACTGGGTAACTATGGTGACAGCAGGACAAGGGGCTGCTGTCCAAGTCTTGCCGTCCCCACGAGTTGTGCGTCAATCCGCTTTATGTCAAAGTTCCTCCACTGCTTCTGCCTCCTCAACCTCCTCTCGGTCTTCCACCTGCACCCAAAGCCTGTCTGGTCATGCCACAAGCTTTCTAACTGCGCAGAAGGGATCCTGCACACCTCCTTACTATGCTGGCAGTAGGGCTCAACGTCATCAGGCGGTTTTTACTTTGAAATGTCTGGGAAATGTGAGTCACACAGCTGAGGAGTTGTGGTCAGCTCTGGAGAACCAATTTCATGAATGGTTGTCTCCACTGGACCTGAAACCAGGGAAGGCCATGTGCGACAATGCTGCAAACCTGGGTGCGGCCTTTCGCCGGGGCAATGTCACACACGTGCCTTGTATGGCTCACGTGTTGAACCTGGTTGTCCAGCAATTTTTAGCCCACTATCCCAGACTAGATGGCCTTCTGCAGAGGGCACGGTCGCTGTGTGCTCACTTCCGCCGTTCGCATCACGCAGCTTACATCTCTACAGAAGTCGTTGGGCCTGCCACTTCACCGGCTAAAATGCGATGTGCCTACCCGGTGGAATTCAACTCTGCACTTGTTGCAGCGACTGTGGCAGCACCGACAAGCCCTGGTGCAATACGTTCTGATGTATAGCCTGGGCCAACGAGATTCAGAGGTGGGGCAAATCACGCTGGAGGAGTGGTCTCAGATCAGGGACCTATGCACCCTTCTGCACAGTTTTGAAATGGCGACGAAGGTGTTTAGTGCTGACGATGCCATTATCAGCATGACTATTCCGGTGATTTACATGCTGGAGCACATGTTAAACAGAATTCGGAGTCAGGTGGTGGCACAAGAGGAGGTGGAGGAAGTAGAGGAGGAGGAGTTGTATGCGGAAGGGCTAACATCTGCAAGGTCGAGACGGTCGGCAGCACCAGGGCGGCAGGCATGTGAGGGTGGGGGAGATGATTTTACCAGGGCGCATGGTAGCAGCCAAACTAGTGAGGAAGGTGCAGGAGCCCAGGAAGAAGTGGAGGACGAACTGATGGAAGACTCATCAGATGAGGGAGACCTTGATCACATTTCTGTTGTGCGAGGTTGGGGGGAGAGGACAGAGGAAGGAAGCATGATTGTTACCTCGCCACCAACACAACAGGGACTTGGTGCTCCTGGATGCGCAACACACATGAGTGCCTTCTTGCTGCACTACCTGCAACATGACCCTCGAATTGTGAGAATTAGAAATAATCCTGACTACTGGGTTGCCACACTGTTAGATCCCCGGTACAAAAGTAAATTTGCAGAAATTATTCCTGCCATAGAAAGGGATGCACGCATGCAGGAGTATCAGCAGAGACTGTTGCAGAATCTTACATGTGCTTTTCCACAAAATACCAGTGGTGCACGTAGTGAATCTCACAGTTCCAACTTGCCAACCGTGGGACCGTCAAGTGTTCAGCACTCAAACCGTAACAGAACCACAGTATCTGCTGGTAACATCAATTTTGCGGAATCATTTCACCACTTTTTTAGCCCATCCTATGCAAGGCCACAGGAGACAAGAAGTCTGACACATAGTCAACGCCTAGAGACGATGGTACAGGAGTATCTCCAAGTAAACATTGAAGCCACGACTGTGTCACTGGACCCTTGCTCTTTTTGGGCTTCCAATCTGGATAAATGGCCGGAGCTAGCCACTTACGCCTTGGAGATCTTGTCATGCCCCGCAGCCAGCGTTCTGTCTGAACGTGTGTTCAGCGCTGCTGGTGGTGTGCTGACAGATAAGCGCACGCGGCTCTCCACTGATAATGTAGACAGACTCACGTTCATAAAGATGAACAAATCATGGATCCAAAACGACTTTTCTACCCCTGTGTCATCCTGGGGAGAGTAAAAGCTTGATGATTGGTTAAAATCACCCTACCAACCGTTTTAAGCTTTCAAATTACTAATCATGTTTATCTGTATCTTGACTGGAAAATAATTTGGGCTTTGTAGCAGTGTGCAGCACTGATCCTATTAGGCCATCTATAATAAGCTCCACCAGATTTAAAATTAAAAATAATTTTTAGCTGCATCTAGCCCGGAAAATAATTTTGGGGCTCCGAGATGCGCAAGACACATAAGTGCCTTCTTGCTGCACTACCTGCAGCATGACCCTCATAATGTCAGAATTCGAAGTAATCATGACTACTGGGTTGCCACACTCTTAGATCCCCCAAACTTTTCGATCAACCTTTTCATTTTAATAAAGACCAAAAAAATGGTCATTTTTGAAATTATAAGCATTAGCAGGTTGTTAGAAACTGAAATCAAACAGTTTTCAACTCAAAACTTTATTGTAGGTGATGTTACATTTTCACATAGGACCCCTTGTTCGAAAGGAGCTTCTGAACTCTCTCGTCCATTGAATTTGTCAGGTTTTGGATGGTTTCTGCTTCAATTGTTTTGCATGAGGACAGAATACCCTCCCAGAGCTGTTGCTTAGATGTGAACTGCCTCCCGCCATCATAGACACTCCTTTTAATGATGCTCCAAAGGTTCTGAATGGGGTAGAGGTCAGGGGAGCATGGGGGTCACACCATAAGTTTGTCCCCTTTTATGCCCATATCAGCCAGAGATGCAGATGTTTTATGTGCAGCATGAGATGGTGCATTATCATGCAGAAAAATGATCTTGCTGTGAAATACACGGTTCTTCTTCTTGAACCATGGCAGGAAGTGCTGTTTGAGAAAATCCACATACATTATGGAGTTCATATTTAGCGCCTTCAGGGATCCTAAAGGGGCCGACAATCTCTCTCCCCATGATTCCAGCCCAAAACATTACTCCACCTCCTCCTTGTTGGCGCTGTAGCCGTGTTTGCGTGGGGTGTCCATCAACCAGCCATTATCCACTCCATCCATCTGGACCATCGAGCGCTGCACGGCACTCATCCGTGAACAAAACAGTTTTGAAATCAGTCTTCATGTAATGTTTGGCCCACTGGAGCCGTTTCTGCTTGTGTGAAGTGGATAGAGGAGGTCGACAGGATGGCGTATGCACAGCTGCAAACCTCTGAAGGACCCTGCATCTTGTTGTTCGGGGGACGTTGGAGGCACCAGCAGCTTCAAAAACTTGTCTGCTGCTATGACAAGGCTTTCTTGCCACTGCTGTTTTAACCCGACGTAATTGCCTGTAGGAAAGAGTCCTCAATTTGCCCTTATCAGCACGCACACGTGTGTACTGTGAATCAGCTACATACTTCTTGATTGCCAAGACACTTCATCCTGATCATCGCACAATGTTGATTGTAGTCATGCCTTGACCTAAACACTCCACAATTTGTTGCTTCTCAGCAGCCGACACATCCTTTTTCTTTCCCATTTTGGCAGAAAATGTAGGCTGCTTAATAATGTGAGAGAGCCTTCTTAAGTAGTCTTGCCTTTCATTGGACACACCTGCCAAACTAATTAGCACAGGTGTCTGCAATTGCTTACAGTGATATAAAGAGCCCTGACACACATCACCATCAATGAGTTTAACTGACAAACAAACAAATTCTTCCCTTATCACTCCTAAACACTTTTTGCATAATAATTTGGAACGCAGTGTACATGTGCTTTTCCACAAAACACCAGTGGTTCACTTAGTGAATCTTACAGTTCTAACTTGCCAACCGTGGTCTGTATGGAATTGTTCAATAAAGGGCCCAAAATTAAGATAACATAGATGGGAGAGGTCTCTATGAATAGGAATTCCTAAGTATTTGATACCCTGTGATGGCCAGGCAAAGGGAAAGTTTGACTGGATGGAATCCTATATGGATTTGGGGAGGGAGACATCGAGGGCCTCAGACTTCGCTGCATTGATTTTAAAATTTTACCATGTAACAAAGTGATCTATTTCAGCCATAACAGCAGGGATGGATATATGTGATTGAGTGATATATACTAGGACATCATCAGCAAATAGAGAGCACTTGTACTCGGTGCCTCCCACCTCAATCCACCTAATATCGGGGTTATGGCGAATTGATGAGAGCAGGTGCTCCGTCACTAGGATGTATAAGAGAGGGGACAGAGGACATCCCTGCCTTGTCCCATTGGTGATTGTGAAAGGTGATGAAAATGTTCTGACGCACCCCCTGGGACTTGGGACACCCGGAGCCGGACCCTTTTTGGTGGATGCTGGTGGTTGTAGTCTTCGTGGCGGCGACCCGGTTCCGTGGCTCAGGGCGGTCAAACCAGTGGCGGAACTATTTATGTGGTTTTGATGTTTAAATGTCCGACTACGCCACCCGTGGATTGCGGTCAGAGTGAACCGCCGCTACAGGGCAGACCGCTGAGGCTGGTGTTGTGGGTGCAGCAGAGCGTAGCATAACTCCCCACGGGAGGAGTATAGCCTCAGGGCAGTGTATGCGGAGGATGGGGGTGATGGTGCAGGGCAGCAGCAGTAACGACACGGAGTCAGTGATGCAGTCCAGGGCCTTTACTCACAGTTCTTATTATCCAGACCACGTCTGCAGGTAACGGCTGCCCACGTCGTACTGTGCTCACCAGGTGAGGGGCTCAGACAACTCCCAGATAACTTTGGAGCACTTCACAGGACCCCCTTTGTGTGTCCTTTGTCTGGCCTTTCTTACCAACCCTTCTGTCCGGCTGCCTCGGGCCTCCTCTTGGTAAACTTGGCGCCAGTTTCCCTGACCCTATGTGGTGCCTTCCTAGCGGGTGTAGCGAGGGGCTGCGCCACATAAAATGTCAGAGCCTCCGGTTTCTAGCTGAGGGTCGTTTCCTGCCTCCACTAGTTCGGGGACCGGTCTCCCCCTTTGGCCTGACCCCTCCACACAGGTGGATTCGGGCGTGCGGTGGCGACTCGCCCGTCCGCACCCCTGGGATCCCTTCATTCCTCGTTCCTGGAGCCTTCTCCGCTCCTCTTCCTTCCTTCTCCCTCTTCCAGGCCTGGGCCTCTGTTACTAGGCCCGCCTCCGGAGCAGAGCTCATGCAGAGCCCCTGCTCCCTGCCACTTCTGCTCAGACTTCTCTGCACTGAACTAAGATGGTGCCCACCTTTTATACTCCCTTCTCAATGCACCCAGGAACTGCTTCCTCCCTGCTCCTGCACTACAGGGTTCCCCTTCCTCAGTGTTCCCTCCCCCCACTCCAGCCAGGGACAGGGACTGTCGTGCCCATCTCAGGGGCATATTGGTCGCCCTGCCCCACGGCAATGTGGTGTAATGCATGCAGGTGTCGGGTCCTGATCCACACTCCATCCTTACCTGAGAGTGAGATATCACACCTCTGGGTGAGGTGCAATACGTCTGTAGCAACCGAGCCCTCAGGGTGCTACAGTTCCATTTATCTTCAGCCTAGGTGACGTATTGCGATACAGGGCCGTGATTTTGGCTATAAAAGGGTCCCCTAGACCCCTACCCCAAGCTTTTTAAGAGAATCATATATGGCGTGCCAGGAGACTCTATGGAATGCTTTCTCAGCATCCAACGAGAGTATCTAATTACAAATTTTTAACTGCATCTAGCCCAGGAAATACTTTGTGCCTAGTAGCAGTGTCTGCTAGTCAGCGGATTATCCCGGCTGTTAAGCAAGCTACACCACCTGTAGTTTAGACACTTAATTTTTTCAAAGGAAATGCTTCGGGACCATGGGATACTTAGTGAAGAGCATCAGGAGGCACCCCAAGGCATAGGGGCTGGTACTGGCAGTAGGATGCCTTGCGGTGGACAGCCGTGCTCGATCCTTATAAAAGCTTTTTAACTGCAGCAGCTTTAGTGGACGCTACTGGAGCTGGAATTACCGCGGCTGCTGGCATGAGACTTGCCCTCCAATAGATCCTTGTAAATGGATTTAAAGTGTATTCATTCAAATTAGAGAGACAATTTAAATTAAAAAGCTTAGAGCTGCCTCCACCACAGGGGGGCTCGCTCGACCCACCAGCGGACAGGCACCAGTATTGGGAGAGGGGGGCTGGCCGTCAGGGTTCACCGCGGCTCTGGCACAAACCCGGCGACACGGAGGTGGCACGGGCAGGAGCGGACTGGCCGTGTCGGCTTCTCACTTTTTGGATTTTAGAAGGGCATGACATGCCTATATCTGTGTCTCCCCCTCCTTTTACTCCTCCACCTCTTTTATTTTCGCATGACTATATGTACTTGTCACTTTTCCATGTGTTAGTTATGTCTTCTGAGCAGTTTGTCAGCTTTTGGACACCCTTGAAGGTGTTTTCTATGTGTTTCTATGTGTTTTTGTTTGCCTGCCATTGGTTTTAACGGTGTTCGAAGGTGTTCGACGAACAGTTCGACGAACAGTTCGGCGAACACACGGGTGTTCGACGAACCGAACCGAACTCGAACACTACGGGGGTGGCTCAACACTAATTGTGATATGACTTAAAAAAAAAAAAATCTGATGATAGCTTCTTTTTAAATACTTTAATCTACAAAAGTGTTTATTGTAAGTTCAGCTAATAATTTATTTAATTTACCGTATTTATTTTTCATTTCCTTTAAATTTTCTATAACTTGATTAGGCGATTACTGTCTACTTTTAAAATCCACCATATTTTTTAGCTGGTTCAGCCGATCAATTGGCCGGCAGCTCAACTCTCCCATACACAGGAGCGATCGCTCAGCTGAGTGTTCCTATATTCTCTATTAGAGAACCGCTGCCAGACATCTCTGGTTGGGGCTTATCTCTTGAGAACAATCGGACAAATTGCATCCTTAAAGGGAACCTGCCTTGTGAAAAAAAAGCTATTAAGCTGCAAATGTGAGGTTAATATGCAGGTTAATAGCATTCTAAAGCTGTATGACCTCCACACTGAAAACCTGGCCACCAGAAGGAAATTAACTTTATTCATCCTGGCAGCCTCATGCTTTCAGTCATAGTACATAGTGAGCAGCGGCTGTAATAACACTCCGGCACTGACTGACAGCCGGCTCTGCACTGATACACTGCTGAGTCGGCTGTCAGTCAGTGCCATTTTTTTTACATGAGAGGTTCCCTTTAACTCCCCAGACAAACACTGTCGTTAGTTCCCATACACATTTGACTGTTAGCCTAATCCATCAATATTGGTGGGTTCAACTGATGGTAATCTAATTTATTTTCAAACTTGTATTGAATTCCTATACTTCTGCATGCTTATACATACTGAATTACACACCTAACAGCACAAACAGATGTGTTATCCCATGATCAGCAGTGATTCCCTATACAAATAACAGGTGATAAATGAATGATTGCTGGTGGTCTGACTGCTGGGATAACAAAAGATTACTATGGTCCTCAAGTCTCCTATGAGTGGAGTGGTAGTGCACATGTGTGACCACAGCTCCGTTCAGTATTTGGGGTCCATGGGAACAGTAGTTTATATGAATGACCGACTTTTTGGACAGTAATGCACACTACTGCTTCATTCAAACGGGAGACATTCTTGTGACCAATGGGGGTATTAGCAACATATATTTTCCATCTATACTGTGGGTACGTGATAAATGTTCTTTGTAGGAGAACCACTTTGGGGGCTTAAAGGGAACCCATTAGGCGATTCATGCTACCAAAATCGCTGGTAGCATAAATAACTGCAGCCAGGTATACTATGTTCTTACATGCCGGAGCATTTAAAGAACCATCTGGGACTGTAGCAAGAGATGAGACTTGTCTGGCTCCACTCCCAGATGGTTCTTATCAGTCTTTCTTCAGGTGATTGACAGGTTTCTCCCTACTTACACCCAAGGAAGAGACCTGTCAATCATCTCTAGCAGCTCTGTGAAGATCCAACTAAAAGAGGAGCTGGACTAGTCTTGTCTCCAGCTATGGTCTCCAGCCAGATGTTTAAAGTATTTTTTTCTTTGAAATGCTGGAGAGCTTAATATCCTACTGGAGACCATAGCCAGAGATGAGAGTAGTCCAGCTTCATCCACAGTTGGTTCTTCTCAGCGTTTCTCCAGGTGATTGACAGGTTTCTTCCTATTTACATGGGAGATAGATAGAACAATGTCAATCACCTCTAGCAGCACTGGGAAAATCCAACTGGGGCGGAGCTGGACTAGTCTCATCTCTAGCTATGGCCCCAGCTGGATATTTTAAGTGTTTTTCCTCTGAAACGCCAGAGAGTTTCACAGAATAACGTACCTAGACCTTGCTACAATCGAGCAGTCAGTCTGGGATTCATTCTGACCATGGTATGACTTCATGGATCACTTGACAAGTCCTCTTTAATATATAGCAGAATCAAACTAGTATTGACAACTTCACATTACAGTAGCCAACGGCCCTTTAGAGAACTCTTGTAAATTACTCAAGGGTGAAAGGAGATGAGAAAAGAGAATAGCAAAAAAAGCAGATCGGCTGTAAGCAGAAAATTTGTAGGCAAGAGCTGAAATTATGACTGGATAAGAGTTGTGGTGGGATGTACGATCTCATAAAAGGTCACTCCCTATTTTTGTCATCTCCCCTGTTCAGCCACAATTGGGCCAATGGGAATGAGAATGAACTTTTCTTCATGTTATCACCTCTGTTACCAACAGGAACTGTTTGCACCCTCTTCACATTTAAAAGGTCTTTTTGACCATTTTTTGAGAAATATTTACACATAAGGGATGCAATAACTGGCCATGTAAGTTATGGTGATTGTTTGAATGTACTCTATGTGCTTTTATACATAGACATAAGTGGCTTGTATGAACTCTGTAGTATTTTTTATGAGGTGGTATGTGACTCTTTTTTAGCCACAAAGATAAACATAATTTTTTTTTACAAAAAGTTCAACTTTGATGCGAAATTGCATAAAGACACCCCTGAGTCTACAGTGCAGGATTTTTTTTTATTAGTATATTATAATCCACATATTATTTGTGAAAACTGCAAATTATCGTGGTTGAAAAAGGGTTACAGAACCTTTAGGGTTCATGCTACAGTGGGATTGTATGGAGACATAAGAGGACTGCTATAGAGATGCAAGAGGATATTTCTATATTGTCCATCCATATGCCTGATATTTTTGTTGTAATTTTTATTTGATTTTTTTTTTTAGCGGCAAATGCTTTTTAGAATTCACGTGCCTATAAGCTGTGAAGGATTTCTATCAAATATGTGCAGAGGTACTCTTAAAGTTCTTCCCAAAGGACACCAGAAAGGAAGACCTGAGAATTATGATCTACAAATCCAGGTAATGTGAATGTCTATTCTTTCAAAGAGTACAAATTGCAGCAAATCCCCGGCAGTCTGCTCCGTTAGCAGCTTTCTCTGGATGTTTTATATGATCCCATTGAGATGCTAATGTTCTTGCTTAATCAGGAATTCAGCACCTTCTATAAAATTGTATCTATTTCATAGGAAAAAAAAAATGTGTCAAGTTTGTAAACCTACCCAAATTCTAATTACACTGGAAGCTATTAATTTTGTATCCATGTTGTGTACGGTATTCCTCAGGAGAACGCCGGGCTGTCTTTACAATACCATCACTAAGTAATAAATGAGTTGTTGTCAGCTAAATGTTGTAAGAAAGTATGCATTAATTACGTGGTATTTTAGCACGTATATAGATCGTGTGCTGCTTCTAGATAGGCTCCACTTATCCTCCTTCTGTATGCAAATTATAAGCCATTTCCAGCCTTGTAGTAAAAATGACACATAAGAATGACAGACTTGCATGTTAATGATTCCACAGATGAGTCAACTACTGTATAATCCGTGTACTCTCCACAGCTGAATATGCATTTTCTTTGCAAAATATAGGAAGCTTGTTTAACCCTATAGTTTCTACCAGAGCCCAATGTACATGTACTACCTGTCTATTAATAACAATATACTTATTTTTAAGTAGGAAAATTTGCATCAGGTTCCACAAAGCCATAAAATCCAACAATTTTTGTAAAATGGTTAGTTGATAATATATTCTGTGCAATAATGTAGATGACAGATTACCTGAGCTGGAAAAAATTAGAGTTGGCGCAAATTTATGTCCATGTCCCATACCATTGGCCATAAAAGTGGACTGTGGCTGCTGGATGGGAGAGGTGGCTTTGCCTCTTAACTGGAAGAATCTTTGGCTGTTCTTTTGATTAGCCGGCCTGGCATGACGTTGATGTTGTTGAGCCATGCAGGCCAATCCAAAGAGGAGCTGTGGATGCCAGTAGGTAAGAGGCAGAATTCCCTCTCCCTTCCAGTGGCCACAGATCACTGTGTTGGCCAATGGAATTGGACATGCGAATCCTTATTATCCATGGCATCATCTAAAGTGCCACCAACAGATGGTTTCTCCCATGTTACCACAAATAACTAATGGATGATTTCCCCATGTTACTAATGTTCCATTATTCAGACATCACCAGTAACACTACTGATGGGATGTTCCCCACACAACCAACAATGTGTTATTCATTCTCTCTACGCCACCAATGGATTGTTCCAGATGCCACCAGGAGCAACATTTCAAGTGGTTCACTGCTTGGCATCATGACTAGGAGCACCATTAATGTATGCTTTCTACCACGCCATCAACAAGTGGTTTTGTCTCTACATGCCACCAGCCAAATGTTTTTTGCAACTGCTCATCAGTATGGGGAAATCAGTGAGATTGCGTCTCTCCAACCTTTGTTTTAGGGATAGCAATGGTGTCTAGATGATGTAAAAGTATTCTGTGGCTTCAGATACGACTGCATAGAAACACAACGATGTCCCATTTGGAAAATCTCTCCTCAAATGACCATGAACTTTCATAATGGCCCCTCATCCAACCCATAAGACTTGGAGCAGTTCTTACCGCTATACGGTTATCCATTAATTTCAAAGGCCATCATGCAATACTATATTTTTCCTTTAATATAAAATGAACTGTTAATTGACCAATTCAGTCCTGCTCCAGTAGATAGATTGCAAAAAAATGTTGACTTTCAGAAATGGGAACTTCTCAAAAAGGATTAACCTTATTGTCTCTTGTAGTGCGGAACTGAAAACCTGTTACAGGACATCTGATCTTAATTGTTTTCTCAAAGGGGTGTTTTTTGGAGAGATTTCAATGTACAGTATTGTTAGGGTAATGCCAAAGTACGCATAAACATTAGCATTATAGGTTGGACTGGAAAGAGCTATTGTAAAAGAAGAATGCATGCTGTTTTATATTAGTCTGGCTGGTCCCATTTTATAACTGCCTCCTGCTGAAAGCCTTACAAGAGGACTATCTCTACTTAAAAGATACTTCTAGCTGCCAGTTATAAGTTATACTTACCCTGGTTCACACTCCTGTCACTCTGCTCCTGTTCAGCTAGTTTGATTCCATTTACTGATCTCAGCATCCTCCTGATTACATTCCCATCCTCTGATTTTAGTCTTGACTTTGACTTCCTGGACACAACCTTAGCTTGATGACTCTTCTTTCTACCAGCTCACTCTACCAATCAGTAACTACTCTATGTGTGAGTTCAGATGCCTGTGCAGGAGTCAAAGGGTGATCTGTCAGCCTTCCTGAGACAGTTCACTACTATGGAATAACTGACCTAAAAAAATATGGATTACCTCCTAGCAGTAGTTGATCATATGCAATATTTAGAAATTTTCCTGATGTTTTTTTCTGTCTGAAGCTGAAAAATTACCAACCCAATGACAGTTTGTTTGTCCTATTGATCTGGTACCAAACTTCCACTTACCCAAGGGTAAACTATATATTCTTTCAGATTCATAATATTAGGCCATGAAAACCTATATAGAGAGTCTGCAAAAAGGGTTATTCAGATCTCCCACATCACCAGTTCAGTCAGATCTTTTTTTTGTTGTTAAAAAAATGGGAGTCTAAGACCATGTATTGATTACGGGGGAACTTAACAAAATTATCCTCTGTCACTCATCCTTGATCTATATAACCAATTGTTAGGAATCTGTTGGTTCACCAAGCTTGATCTCAGCAGAGCATATAACTTTATCCATATCAGGGAAAAGGATGAGTGTTAGGCAGGATTTCAAACAATTGAGTGTATTTTATCCCATTATTCCTTTTAGGCTAAGTAATGCTCCATTTGTTTTTTCAAAGTTTTGTTACATATTCTCAGATATATTTATTCTATATATGGCTGTCTATCTAGATACCATCATGGATTATCGACAAGATTGTAAGTCACACATCCAACATGTACGCACTGTACTTCAAAGACTTAGAGACAATTCTTTATTTGTGAAACTTGAAAAATGTTTTTTTTTTCTGGTTCAAAAAGTAAACTTCCTGGGGTATATCTCATGCGACAAATGCTTCCAAATGGATCAATCTCAGATTCAAGATATTAAAAATTTGTATACAACCCAAATCACTGGAGGCTTTGCAGCGCTTTCTTGGTTTTGATAATTACTATCGTGAATTTATAAAAAATGTTTCCAAGATTGCCAAAATATTGACTGATTAATTTAAGAAGGGGGCCTGTGTGATTAACTAAAAACCTGAGGCAGTATGTGCCTTAATGGAGATAAAGAAGTATTTCAGTCTCTGTATTAGTTCAGCCAGAGTTAGAGCATCCTTTTGTAGTGGAGGTCCATGCCTCAGATGTTGGAGTTGGAGTCTCTCACTCAACTTAGTTTATCTGCTGAGATGAATGAGGATGTCTGTAATCATTGAGTTGCTGACAATCAAGTGGGCGTTCAAGGAATGCCGCTGTCATGGCTCGACTCTGGGACTCGATCCGGTGATCTCTGGTTGTGAGTTGGTTTCCCTCTCTGTTTGACCACAGCCTGTGTTTTATCTGTTGAACTGCTGATAATACTCTTGCATTTTCTTTGCTTTTCTGTGTTGGTTCTGTGCAGGTGTCTTCACTTTCTCGTTTTAGTTTGTTCTATCACATCTTGGGAAGGACTATTTATACTCTCCTGGCACATGCAGTCTTTGCTGGCTATATTCCAAGTTAGATGTGCAGTATGTTTGGAGTCCCAGCTCCCTAGTAAAGGATTACCTTGCTGAGGGTTCCTTTCTTTTCCTTCCATCCTTCATTTATTACTGTGTGAACACGTCTTTAGCTCTGTGTCTCACCGTTTGTGTGCACTCTGTTCTGTAATTGTGGCTTTTGGTTACACTCTGTGTATAGTTGAGGGTGGAGTTAAGGACACTCATGGTCAGCCAATGTTGAGTGGGGGCCCTGTTGCATAATTTTAGGTTGCCAACCTCCGCGGTCAGGCAGGGACAAATCAGGTTCCGGTTAGAGATTGCTTGCTCTGTATACAAACCAGTGGTGTTCAGGTTTAACATCTCCTGGTATGTTTATCCCTGTATGAATGTTAGGGCTCAGTCTTAACATGCGGCACTTCCTAGAAAGTGTCAAACACAGTCATTGTTATTTCAGACCACAAAAATATTACGTATCTTGCATCAGTCAAGTAACTATTTGTTATTTAAGCTGGATGGGTTTTATTCTTCTCCAGGTTTGATTTTGTGGTGACATTTAGACCTGGTACTAAAAACTTTAAAACCAATGTTCTCACCCAAAGTTTCAGTCACTCTCAAATTGAGGACTTTGAACAAATTCCCATTATAGATGAGTGTATGGTTACTTCTTCTGTTTCTCTAGATCTGGTTGAGGAGATATGTAGATATTTTGATTGGTAACTAGGAATTTTTGGTGGCTAACTATTGTAGGTGAGGGTAGGGAATACATGATTGCATATGAGATCTGTGCCTGATCCAAAACACCCCAAACCCATTCTTTCGGACTTCTCTGGTATATAGAAACTCTTAAAAGTCCTTCTATACATCTCTCTATGACCATCATTGCTGACCTGTTCTCCAAAGGGAAGACTATTATTTGGGTTATGGTTGACAGATTCAACATACAGTGTCACTTTATCCCTCTAAGTTACCTAACTCCCACACCTTAAGTTAGTTATTCATCAAGCACACTGTATGTCTAAATAATTGCTCTGAGGAAATATGGAGTATAAAGTACAAAACATTCTAGCTTTTTAGGTAATGAGAGGGTCCTTACAGTATTTGCTAAATTGGAAAGCTTATGAGTCAAAGTAGAGATCTTGGATTAGGGCCAACAACATCAGGAAATTCCATCAGTCAGTTCCTCATACACCTAAATATAAGGGTGACCAGAAGCCCGGCGTTGAAGGATGTAAGCGTGGCGCTGTTTTACATTAGTATGGCTGGGACTTGTGGCCCACCCCATACATTTTATGTGTTTCTAGAGCGTGCTGATTATCTGTTGTAATAGGCTCTCTGCTGTAAGCCTTGAGAGGGACCACTCCCTATTTAAACTCCTAACAGATACTTCAAGCTGCCAATAATAAGTTTTACTTACCCTGGATCACATTCCTGTTATCCTTCTCCTGCTCATCTAGTTTTATTCCTGTTACTTATCTCGGCATCTTCTTGACCACGTCCCTAACCTCTGTTTTTGGCCTTGTCTTTGATCCCCTGAATATAACCTGGCTTGATGACCCATCTATCTTCCAGCTCGCTCCACTAGCCAGCATCCACTCTATAGACATAATCCAGGGGGCCTGCTTAACTCCCCATTCCTGTATCCCTAGAAATTAAAGGATGAAGGTCCAGATTCCAATGGGACTTTTTAAATAGAGTGGCTTTTGCGAAACCTGTCAGTGGAATCCTTATTATGATTGCCAATTTTCAACCTGATTTTGTGACTAATATGTCAACACTTCATGTTTTATTTAACATTTCTGAGAAAAATATAAGAAAAGGTGAAAAAAATAGAAGATAAAGCATCTTCGAATATCTTTCGTCAATCACATTCATAACATGCTCATTCCTCATTTGTCCCAGTCACTCACTAAATTTGATTTTAACTGACAAATAAAGATGTCAAGTGTAATCTTAATGGTTCACCCTGGTAAGTAATGATTCCCAAAATGACATAGAACTTCAATCCTCCCTGAATTTAGCTCAAATCTACAAATTCCTTACTTTTAAAGTTCTTTTTCCACAAGAAGCATTGACGGCAAATTGGTTAAGAATCTTAAATATCGGTAGAGTATCTGATTAGCCAAAGGGTGGCCTAGCTCTGGTTAATACAGTAATTTTGCTTCAGTATGGTGAAAAAATATGCAGGATTCCTCTCTCAAGAGGAGCTGCATTTTTAATAAACTGGAATCAGTCCCACCTATCCCATCCAAGGAACATTATATGCAGATTCAAATATTTTTAAAGCATTTAGGTGCCCATACATCCAAGATATCTGCCGGCAAAATGCCCATTCACCAGATAGCTGATTTTCATGACATTTCCTTGCACATTCACACTTTGTTCAGTTGAGCGTATACGTGTTTTCAATTGGATTTAAAAGAAACGGGGAATAGAAATTCAACACAACTTTACCTTTTCTCTCCCTCAACATGGGGGTAGTGGGATAATGTTATGAATAGTGTTGAGCGATACCTTCCGATATCAGGAAATATCGGATCGGATTGGATCGGGCCGATACTCAAAAAGTATCGGATATCGCCGATTCCGATACCGGAAACCAATGCAAGTCAATGGGACACAAATATCGGAATGAAAATAAACCCTTTCTTTCCTTGTAGGTTAATTCTACATGAAGGAAAACAACTAACAATAATGTAGAATGTATTGGGGGAGGTGGTTGCCCAAATCGATGGGAACAGTGCTCACAGTGAAACATGAAAAGCCGGCAATTCAGCACTTCTCAGTGTCTGCGGGATGACAGGCTGGATGGCAGCTTTCTGCTGCGGTCCTGCCTGTCATCTCGATGTAGCAGAGCTGAAGCTGTCGTGGGAACCATGGAAAGGTAAGGATGATGTTGCTTTATTATTTTACTTTTATTGCAGGAGATCGTTGGCTTCAGCTGGAATGGGCGTGATGGTAAGTATGGTTTAATTTAGAACAATAAAGAATTGTGTGTTTATTTCAATTAAAGGACTTTTTTCTGGGTGTTGTGTTTTTTTTAAATACTTTACTAGAAATTCATGGCAGTCATGTCTAATATTGGCGTGACCCCATGAATTTCGGGCTTAGGGCCAGCTGATAATGCCAAGCTGGCCCTAACCCCTTTATTACCCAGTGAGCCACCGCACCAGGGCCCTGGATGAGTTGGGTACAGCGCCAGAAGATGGCGCTTCTATGAATGCGCCATTTTCCGGGGTGGCTGCGGACAGCAATTTGCAGTGGGGGGCCCAGAAAGCTTCGCACTATATTTGTGTCCAGCCAGGTACAGCAGGCAGGAACGAGCTGCCCCCAACCACCAGCTGCCTATTTGTACCTGGCCGGACACAACAATATAGGGAAGCCCTTTATTTCTTAATTATTTCATGAATTTCATGAAATAATTAAAAAAAAAATACGTTGGGCTTCGCCCTATTTTTGTGTCCAGCCAGCTACAACTAGGCAGCAGGGGGCTGGAATCTGCAGTGAGGGAGGCCCAAGCTTTCTGGGCCCCCCCCCCCGCTGCAAATTGCAGTCCGCAGCCACCCCGGAAAATGGCGCGTTCATAGAAGCGCCATCTTCTGGCGCTGTACCCATCTCATCCAGGGCCCTGGTGTGGTGGCTCACTGGGTAATAAAGGGGTTTGTGACAGCTTGGTATTATCAGCTGGCCCTAAGCCCGAAATTCATGGAGTCACGCCAATATTAGACATGACCGCCATGAATTTCGAGTAAAGTATTTAAAAAAAACACAACACCCAGAATAAAGTCCTTTAATTGAAATAAGCACACAATTCTTTATTTTTCTAAATTAAAGGATACTTACCATCACGCCCATTCCAGCTGAAGCCAACGATCTCCTGCAATAAAAGTAAAATAATAAAGTAACATTATCCTTACCTTTCCATGGTTCCCACGACAGCTTCAGCTCTGCTACATTCACATGACAGGCTGGATCGCAGCAGAAAGCTGCCATCCAGCTTGCCATGCCGCAGACACTGAGAAGCGCAGGCATGCTTGCGCTCCTCGGTGTCTGGCTGTGACGGCATCCAGATGAGCCGAGTTCATGTCCAATGAACTCAGCTCACCTCATGCACGTCACTGACAGCGTGGGAAAATTCTCCTGCTGAAGCGCTGAGTGCAGGAGAACTTTCCCACGCTTTCAGTGACGTGCATGAGGTGAGCTGAGTTCATTGGACATGAACTCGGCTCATCTGGATGCCATCACAGCCAGACACTGAGGAGCGCAAGCATGCCTGCGCTTCTCAGTGTCTGCGGCATGGCAAGCTGGATGGCAGCTTTCTGCAGCGATCCAGCCTGTCATGTGAATGTAGCAGAGCTGAAGCTGTTGTGGGAACCATGGAAATGTAAGGATGAGGTTGCTTTATTATTTTACTTTTATTGCAGGAGATCGTTGGCTTCAGCTGGAATGGGCGTGATGGTAAGTATGGTTTAATTTAGAGCAATAAAGAATTGTGTGTTTATTTCAATTAAAGGACTTTATTCTGGGTGTTTGTGTTTTTTTTTAACTTTGACTATGGGGTTAGTAATGGGGGTGTCTTATAGATCCTTCTCCATTACTAACCTGGGCTTGATGTCAGCTGGCATTATAAGCTGACATCAACCCCAGCCCTATTACCCCACTGCCACCGCTACAGGGCAGCGGGAAGAGCGAGGCTAAGTGCCAGAATTGGCGCATCCTATGGATGCGCCTTTTCTGGGGCGGCTGACGACTGGTGTTTCTAGCCTGGGAGGGGGCCAATATTCATGGCACCCTTCCTGGGCTATTAATTTCAGCCCCCAGCTGTCTGCCTAGCCTTTGCTAGCTATTAAAATAGGGGGAACCCCACGTCATTTTTTTGGGTCCCCCATTTTAATAGCTAGTAAAGGCTAGGTATTCATCTGGGGGCTGATATTAGAAGCCTAGGAAGCTCCGTGGATATTACCCTCTTCCCAGGCTTCAAACATCTGCCCCAGCCGTCTGCTTAACCTCCACTAGAGACTAAAATTACGGGGAGCCACACGCCAATTTTTTTTTAAATAAATCCTTTATTTTAACACTAAATGACAAGTACAGTAATAAACACTGTCACTGTACTTCTTATATATGTGACTGACATGTTTCTATCTATTTAATCTATGTGTGATGCTCTATTCTTTCTGTTGTAAATTGTCAGGTACCGCTGCTGAATTGCCGGCCGGCTTTTTTTAAGAGACGGTGCATGAAAACACTAATATTTTTTTTAATAAATCCTTTACACTAAATGACAAGTACAGTAAGCTGAGCGCTGCCATCCAGCTTGTCATCCTTCAGAGACACTGCAGAGCGCAGGCATTATGGGAACTTCCGATTCCGGTATTCGATATTCTAAAAGTATCGGAATTAAGTATCGGAATTCCGATACCGCGAATATCGGCCGATACCCGATATTTCAGTATCGGAATGCTCAACACTAGTTATGAATTATTTTTTAGGGGCTGACCTAGACCTTTTATTTCCTGTGAAATCTTAATGCTCCAGAAAAATTTGTAAAATTATATATATTTATCTTCCAAGGAAAAAGAATAAACCAGCTCACCTGAATGGCTCATGGCATGCAGAAGCAAGAAGACGTGAGGCGTCACGTAGATAATCCCCAAAATATAAGCTCCGGCTTCTTAAAAATTTATTTCTCCAAAATTTTTTACAAGCTAATTGCATAAATCCATGGTGTGGTCAAGGAGCAACGTGTCTCAAACGCTCTCTGTCATTCTTTCTCAAAGCTCTGAGCTTTGGGAAAGAACGCCGGAGAGCGTTTGAAACATGTTGCTCCTTGATCAAACCATGGATTTGTGCAATTCACTTTTGAAACATTTTCTACAAATACATTTTTGGATGTTTAAATAGCTGGATCTAATCTGTATGGATTTATCTTACAACCTTGTGGGAAGAATTTGGAGAAGGTCATTTTCTGTTCCAACGTGATTATGCATGCCCCAGAGTCAGTTTGGTATGAATTTGACTGGCCTGCACTCAATTGAACAAGTTTGGGAGAAACTAGAGAGTACATTGCAACATCAGTGTCTAACTTTACAAATATTCCTCTCAACGAGTAGACAAAAATACCCACAGACACAGTCCAAAATCTTGTAGAAAGCCTTTGAAAAATATCGCAAGCTGTTATAGCTAAAAAGTGGGGACCAACGCCACATGACTACATATAATGCCAATGGATTAGCATTTGCTTTCTCTGTGGCTACAAAAAACAAATCTGCGTAGAGAAAATCTGTTACCCTGCACAAGGTAGACCGTGGTCTGATGTAATGTTGTAGAGCTTATGTTCTTATTCTAACTAATTATGCTTGACATGAATTTGAAGATCTGAAGATATTAGAAACATGGCTTGATACTCAGATCAAAGGCTTCCAATAGCCAATAAGACTTCTTAAGGCTCTTAAAGGCCTGTGCTTGCTGCTGATTCCAGATATGAGGAAAACACTTCTGACAAGACGTTTCAGGGACATTATTAACACATTTCATCATCTCAATCTTCATTTCTTAGCAGTATCTGTGATTCTTCATAATTGTAGCTATTGTTAGTGAATGGATTTCTCACTCTGAGCTCTACCTATACATTTAATATGCAAAAGCAATTCCAGACAGAATTCTTGTTTATGTGAATAGAGAAAAAGGAATTAATCTTAATGGATTTATTTCTATCCTGAATTTTAGTCTGTGATTCTATGGGCTGAGATTTACATGTTGCAGGTTTGAGTTTGATTTAAATCTTACTTAATTGTCATTACAAGTGACTTTTCAGAATTGTCTATAATATGTGTACATGAGAAATAATATACTTTATGGCCATTATATGACTTGTATCATGCATTTTTCACCTATTTTCCACCCTGCAGGCTCAGTCTCTGATTTTCAGTTGTCTCTGAGCTAGTGGGTGGAGACAGGCTGCTGTGATGAATCCCAGGTGTCAGTTCACATACAGTCATGAAGTATTCCTGCTCTCATGTCTCTATGTAACACATGTTCTTAAGCAACAGCTGCATAGAAAACATTATACTCCAGTACTGGACAGTGTTGCTGTGAATCCAGAACAGGGATGAGATAACACTTATTGTTTGGTTGTGTCTATTTATCTCTCCCTCGCTCTGCTCTTCCCTCTTCCTCATTTATCCGTAGATTCTCTCATCTGAGAGAATCGGGCCGATTATGCAAACCATACTGTCATCAGAGTGTGATCAGAAATTGATCTGAGTGTGAGCACAGTGTGATCCAATTCTCTCTGATGAGGAAAAGATGGATAAAAGAAATTCTCTGTCTTCTCCATTTTGTCAGGCCACGGAAATCGGACCGCACTCAGATGTCATCCGGACACAGTCAAATGGTTTCCAAGCACTCATTGACTTGCATGGTTGAATATTGGATCAAACTCCGGCATGCAGTGATTTTTTCTTCAAACCGGCTCGGTCCTAGGAAAAAATCTGACATGTGCATGGCCTCACAGAATGACATTGGTCTGATGTTTTGTCTGATCGCACTCAGACTGAAGATGCGCAAGTCCAAATGCAGCTCAAACTGCAAATCCTCGGAAGATATTTGAAGGTCAGCCCTAGAGTTCTGCTCTAGATTCTCTGTCAAATCTCTGTTACCTTGAAGTGAATGTAACCCTATCATTTATAGGTCTGGGTAGACGTTTCTATAATATATGAAAGTTTGAGGCCAATATTTTCTTTCCCTGTTGGTTTCCATAATTTATTATTATGATTTACAACAACATTGTTCTTACCAGTAAAAATAACGGAACCTATGGAGGCCCATTGGACCTCTATCAGTGTTGAAACAGCCTTATTTAACAGTTTTCATGAGATTATATATTTTTAAAGAGAGAGAAAAAGGTGGTGCAACCAATTAGGTGGTAACTGTTACAACAGTAAAAACCCTAAGAAAATAGCAAGGTTCTAATTTTCAGCAACACATTGAAAAGCTTCTTGAAGTGTAAAAGCCTTCAGTGATTCACGCACAATGGCGAGCGTTGACACCAGTCTACAGTATCTCGTAGTTGGGCACTTTTAAGATGAAGCATGGCAGTGGTGCAGTTAATGAGAAATTATCATCTCCAAGGAAGATAAAACATAGCAGTAATTTGCTGGTGTTCCCCGTAGGGCTCTGCGACTATAACTATTGAGATCTCATAACTCACTACTATTGTGTCTCTTGTTACAGCTTATTCCTGCTGTCACTTTGGAGATTCCAAGCAAAAGCAATGGCATAAAATCATTTCACCTCGGAAATGCATGTACATAAAACTTGTGTTTACAACACTAGCCAACAAGGCGTAAAATAAATGAGCTATATGTGACACTATATAGCGGGGAAAAACAGTTTCTACAAAACATGAAATTGCTGACATGTAATAAGACGTTGACGCTTAATTTTTTAAAATGTCAAACAGACCTCAATTCCAAAGCACAATGTATTAGTGATTAAAATAAAATTGTTAACTATTATGACTAATTATATTTTAGAATTCTTACAATTATACTTACTCATTTTTCTATTTAGAAACAAACGGACTTTTATGAAATAAATATATTTTAGTAAATGCCTGTATTTTCCATGACATAATAACAATTCTGGAGCATCTTTTCTTAGAAATTCAGTGTCCCACCGTTATTCCCCTTTGAACATATAAACAAATTGGCAAGTGGGTGTTACCATTTCCCTTGTCAACATAAGATGGGCCCCACATAGTCCTCCATACAGAATAATGAGCCCCACATAGTCCTCCATACAGAATAATGAGCCCCACATAGTCCTCCATACAGAATAATGTGCCCCACATAGTCCTCCATGCAGTATAATGGCTCCACATAATCCACCATACAGAATAATGGGCCCTACATAGTCCTCCATACAGAATTATAGGCCCCACATAGTCCTCCATACAGAATAATGTGCCCACATAGTCCTCCATACAGAATAATGGGCCCCACATAGTCCTCCATACAGAATAATGGGCCCCACATAGTCCTCCATACAGAATAATGAGCCCCACATAGTCCTCCATACAGAATAATGAGCCCCACATAGTCCTCCATACAGAATAATGGCCCCACATAGTCCTCTATACAGAATAATGAGCCCCACATAGTCATCCATACAGAATAATGGCCCCACATAGTCCTCCATTCAGAATAATGGGCACCACATACTCCTCCATACAGTATAATGGCCCCACATAGTCCTCCATACAGAATAATGGCCCCACATAGTCCTCCGTACAGTATAATGGCCCCACATAGTCCTCCATACAGTATAATGGCCCCACATAGTCCTCCATACAGAATAATGGCCCCACATAGTCCTCCATACAGAATAATAGGCCCCAGATAGTCCTAGTCTTCCATACAGTATAATGGGCCCCACATAGTCCTCCATACAGTATAATGGGCCCCACATAGCCCTCTATACAGAATAATAGGCCCCACATAGTCTTCTATACAGAATAATGGGTCCAACATAGTCCTAGTCCTCCATACAGTATAATGGGCCCCACATAGTCCTCCATACAGTATAATGGGCCCCATGTAGTCCTCCATACAGAATAATGGCCCCCCATAGTCCTCCATACAGAATAATGGGTCCCACATAGTCCTAGTCCTCCATACAGTATAATGGGCCCCACATAGTCCTCCATACAGTATAATGGGCACCATGTAGTCCTCCATACTGAATAATGGGCCCCACATAGTCCTCCATCTAGAATAATGGCCCCACATAATCCTACATAATAATGGGCCCCACATAGTCCTCCATACAGAATAATGGCCCCCCATAGTCCTCCATACAGAATAATGGCCCCACATAATCCTCCATACACAATAATGGGTCCCACATAGTCCTCCATAATAATGGGCCCCACATAGTCCTCCATACAGAATAATGGCCCCTCATAGTCCTCCATACAGAATAATGGCCCCACATAGTCCTCCATACAGTATAATGGGCCCCACATAGTCCTCCATACAAAATAATGGCCCCACACAGTCCTCCATACAGAATAATGGCCCCACATAGGGGTGATGGTTCTGGTGTTGTGGGCCAAATATAACCACCCTGCAGGCCAGATTTGGTCCTGGGCCTTAGTTTGACATGTATGGTCTAAGGAGTAACTTTTTTCCTTGTGTAAAGTGACATGCCTGATGTGCCAGGGTAAGGAGGCTTATAAGCCATGCAATGCTCTGCTAGAATATTAAAAATGCAAATTACCTCTTCAGAGAGGGAAAGGACTTGAACTCTAGCGCCACCTATTGGCTTAGCACAGTACACTTGATGCATGATATAGAGACAAAAGAAGCTTCTCATTTATTTAACAAACCACCCATTTTATTATTTTACGGAACCATGGAGTAAAATTACATGGAAAAGCAGCTGTTATACACATAGTATCTTCCATCCTTAGCTAATGATATTTCAATATAGCTGAAGAGTGTGCCCTCAGAATCAATGTTATCAATGTTACAGATGGTCCCTGGGTACCAAAGTACAACACTGTAATTATAATATATATATATATATATATATATATATATATATATATATATATTAGATATAACTGTATATACAGTATATATATATATATATATATATATATATATATATCAACCGTATGATTTTATCTTTAAAGAAGTTGTCCACTACTTTTACATTGATGCTCTAGGGTTTGCGGCACCCCCCCGATCATCTGTTATCGGTGCCGGCGGCGGTCACTGGCCGGAAGTGCTCACCTGCGGGGTTCCGCCGTCAAGTGGTAGTGGCAGCCGCGGTGTACTGCAGATCCACCTCTTATTCAATTGAATAGGATAGGTCATTAATATAAAAGTAGTGGACAACCACTTTAATAACTATTTAGAGGCCATCTGTCAGTAGGATCAACCCTCCTAAGCTGTTTATATTGACATGCAGGTCAAAGGAAGATGAATAAACTGATACCTTAATATCTGAAATCCAATATCTTATTCCAGCGAAATCCAAGTTTTTCTTATTATATAAATGAGCTGTTAAGGTCTTTGGGCCGGACATAGATCTCCCTGAGAATCTGCCTCCATAGTTTAATTTAAGTGAAAGGAGCGTTTCCAGTGTGAGACATGTAATGACTGACAGTCTGCTCTCCTGATCTACATGTCTCACACTAGTTTAAAATGAGCTCTGGAGGCTGAATCTCAGGAAGATCTATGTCCGGTCCATAGATCTTAACAGCTCATTTACATATGAAGAAAAACGTGGATTTCTCTCGAGCAAGACATCGGATCACAGATATCAAGTTATCATTTTATTCTGCTCTCTATGACCTCCATGCCTGGATTAGGAGTTTTCATCCTACTAACAGATTCCCTTTATCCTGTACTTTAAAACAGGAACACTGGAATGGCAATGCTGCAGCAGTAAATGCTAATGTATGTTATTTTTTAATATTATTATTATTTTATCAGATTGGTTGCTGTTTTTAAGTACCACTTTTTTTCATCTTGAACAACCTCTTTATTGAAAACTTAGGACTATAATTTCTAATACAATACTGCTATTAAAAATCATAATTACATATGATTATGCTATTAAGCATTTTATATCATATAGCACCAACATGTTTAATAACATAATAACAGATTGTACCTGCTGAGAATATGCAAACAAGTACAGGTATTTCTAATATTTTAGGTTATTTTTTTATTTACATTATTAAGCTTTATCTTTAATTCATAGACTATAAACTTGGTATCAGTTGAGTTATGTGTTATTCTGTAATGTCTTTATTGTCTGTACAAGTCCCCTCTGTAATGTAAAGTGCTGCGGAATATGTCGGCACTATAGAAATAAAAAATATTAATATTATTATTAATTGCGCTAATAAGGTCTAAAAAAAAATTTTCATATTAAGTTGCTAAAAATGCTTATATGGTGAATATTATTATTTACATTTTAAGTTGATATCTATTTTTATCAATACTATTGTTATTATACTATTATTATCATCCTTTTGTTAAAAACAAGTCTGTTTTTAAAGGGAAAAAAAAATCATTAAAACAATTAATGCATCATATTTCTGTATAAACAACGCATTTCCCTATGGCGCATTGACTTTGTGGTCAACCACTTGCCCAAATGGGATTAAAATGTGAATTTAAAGCTCTAACTCCAGACGATGGTTATTGCAGTAATTGCTTAGATGATAATGATGTCCGCATTTCATGCTTTGGAGTCTGAAAGTCTGAATTTTGTTGCATTACATTTTAGAAATGGTCAATAAAACAAAGTTGTCCACATTATTGTTTGCTAAATATAGGAAAATGTGGTGGATTTCTCCATGATAAAACCAGGGAATGTAGCAAAAGTGGTAATCATTCTAATAGTGTCCTCTGGTAACCTCGTGATTGAGGAAACTTGAGCTACGAAATGATTGTTTAATGGTAATTTTGTTGTCATCAGAATAAATTTATAATAAAAATTTAGTAAATTTTGTCGCGTATGTTACCAATAAGACAGTCTAACATTAAAACTAGACTTTACTATTTTGTTTTTTAATGTATTTGTTATTATCAATAAAATTGATGATCTCGTTATTAATCTATTTTGTCCCATATCAATCATCTAATAGAACTGACAGCATAGCCCATGAGATGACCAATTATAAATGTCTCACTTCAGCTAATCATATCAATAAAAAGATAAAAAGTGATCTCAAACTTAGTTAAGGTGTTGTCTGACTTATAGAATCAACCTTTAAACCTGAATTAAAAGGATCTTCCAAGTACACAGATTATTGAATAATTTCAAAGCCTATAAGAAATTAAGAACTTAATAATTTACTTGTTAAAATGCTTCTCTGTTTCTGTGCTGCCACATGTGGTGACGTTCCTCACTTGTAGTCTACTCAAAGCACAGATTAAAAATATTTTCAGTCTGTGCTTTGAGCGACTCAGCCAGCAGCTCTTCAGTGTGTTCAGAAAGTGATCTCATAGGGGCATGGCCTGTGAATGTTGGGAGGTAGAGCACAATGCAGGCTTCGCACAGAAAAATTATCTTATCATTTTATTACTTTAACATGAGAGGGCGCTCTAGAGTGATAGATTACATTATATTACTCATAGATCCCCTGCCGTACAGTTATCGTCCATTGCAACACATGTAGTTGTACTTACAGTAGGAGAGTCTCTAGACTGTACATACTAGTAGTGTTGAGCATTCCGATACTGAAATATCGGGTATCGGCCAATATTCGCGGTATCGGAATTCCGATACTTAATTCCGATATTTTTACAATATCGAATACCAGAATCGGAAGTTCCCATAATGCCTGCGCTCTGCAGTGTCTCTGAAGGATGACATGCTGGATGGCAGCGCTCAGCTGCGATCCAGCCTGTCATCAGAACGCCATCCCAGCGTGAGAGAATTCTCCTGATTGTTTAAAAGCCGGCTTTTAAACAATCACACAGCCCCATACTGCTTCCCCGCAGCCTCCGACCCCGATCCTCCGCTCCCCTCGCCACCTCCCATCCCGATCGTAAGTTAGGACCGGGCGGGGAGCACAGCACCAAGGAGCGGGGAGCGAAGGACCCGGGCGGAGAAGCCGGCAGTGAAAAGACTTCACCGCCGGCTTTCCCGTTCTGTGCTGCGCTTTCCCGCCGGTTATTTCAAATGAACAGCTGAGGTATCAGGTGATGTCGATCAGCTGTTCATTTGAAGTAGCCGCGGTGTCCTCAGAGGGTTCATGTGAGTTCATGCTTGACTGCATTGCATGAACTCACATGAACTTTCCCACGGCTGCACAGGTCAGCCACACCTCGCAGACCATCAGCCCGTCATGATTAGTGTGTGCGCCGTGTCTGTGCGATGTCTGCTGGTGTGTGCGGTGTCTGTGCGATGTCTGCGAGTGTGTGCGGTGTCTGTGTGATGTCTGCGAGTGTGTGCGGTGTCTATGCGATGTCTGCGGGTGTGTGCGCGGTGTCTGTGCGATGTCTGGGGGTGTGTGCGTGCAGGCAGACATAGGCCGATGTGACACTACTACTCCCATCGGCCTATGTCTGTCCCCCATCCACTCGTGCCAGCAGGATCAGCTCGATGGGAGCAGTAGTTCCCATCAGCCTGATCCTGCTATTTAAATTGCTCTACTGTGTCCCCAATAAATTTTAAATACATGTCATTGGTGGCCAGTGGTTACCTACAATAAAATAGTTCATACATTACCTGTCCCCGCCGATCGCCACCTAAAATAAAGTAAAAAATAAAAAAATACACCTATATTCACCTAGACACCTAATTCCCCGAAGCCATCAATCTCCTGCAATAAAATCTAAAATAATAAACCACAACCTTATCCTTACCCCTCCGTAGTAGTCCACGAGTGTCCCACGATGATCTCCAGTTTAGAGCAGCCACATAGAATGTGACCGCTCTGAACCGCTGCCGCCGCTAGAATGACGGGGCCGTAAAGCAGCCCTGTCACTGCATAAGCGGGTTCGCCGGAGTTCAGGCAGCGCTGCTCCGGTTAGCTCCTTTACGGCCCTGCTGTATCGTGAGAAATTCCCACGGTACAGCAGTGCCGTAAAGGAGGTCTCCGGAGCTGCGCTGACTGAATGCACTCCGGTGACCTCAGTCAGGGGCTCCCGCTGCCGGGAGCGGACGTGTTCCCGGCAGCGTGAGCTTACAGCAGCCATGCACAGCTGTCACCATCTCCAGATGTGACAGCTGTGCATGGGAAATCAGCGCAGGAACGTGGACAGGTAACTATTTTTTTTTTTGTAAACTAAGAATTAAATAAAATGGTGTGTTTTATTTCAAATAAATTATTTTTTTCTGGATGTAGTGTGTTTTCTTCTTTTTAACACTTTGTAGATTAGTAATGGGGGTGTCTTATAGACGCCCATCATTACTAACCTGGGCTTCATGGCATCTGGCGCTGACATGAACCCCAACCCTATTACCCCCTGCCACCGCACCAGGGCAGCGTGGAATAGCGAGGCTAAGTGCCAGAATTGGCGCATCCTATGGATGCGCCATTTCTGGGGCGGCTGACGGCTGGTGTTTCTAGCCTGGGAGGGAGCCAATATTCATGGCACCCTTCCTGGGCTATTAATATCAACCCCCAGCTGTCTGCCTAGCCTTTGCTAGCTATTAAAATAGGGGGGACCCCACGTCATTTTTTTGGGGGGGGTCCCCCATTTTAATAGCTAGTAAAGACTAGGTATTCAGCTGGGGGCTGATATTAGTAGCCTGGGAAGCTCCGTGGGTATTACCCCCTTCCCAGGCTTCAAACATCTGCCCCAGCCGTCGGCTTAACCTCCGCTAGAGACTAAAATTATGGGGGATCCCACGCCAATTTTTTTTTAAATAAATCCTTTATTTTAACACTAAATGACATTTGAGGATTTAATAAAGATGCAGTCCCTAAATTATTATTTATTTTTTAATTAATTTTTCCCAAAAATTTTGACGTGGGCTTTGCCATATTTTTGTATGCCAGCCAGGTACAGCATCCAGCTTTTATGAACGCGCCATTTTCCGGGGTGGCTGCGGACTGCAATTTGCAGCGGGGGGGGGGGGGGCAGAAAGCTTAGGCCTCCCTGCGCTGCAGATTCCATCCCCCGGCTGCCTAGTTGTACCTGGCTGGACACAAAAATAGGGAGAAGCCCCACGTATTTTTTTTTTTAATTAATTCATGAAATTCATGAAATAATAAAGAAAAAAAGGGCTTCCCTATATTGATGTGTCCAACCAGGTACAAATAGGCAGCTGGTGGTCGGGGGCAGCCCGTTCCTGCCAGCTGTACCTGGCTGGACACAAAAATAGGGAGAAGCCCCACGTATTTTTTTTTTTAATTAATTAATGAAATTCATGAAATAATAAAGAAAAAAAGGGCTTCCCTATATTGATGTGTCCAACCAGGTACAAATAGGCAGCTGGTGGTTGGGGGCAGCCCGTTCCTGCCTGCTGTACCTGGCTGGACACAAATATAGGGCGAAGCCCCACATCAATTTTTTTTAATTATTTCAGGAAATTCATGATATAATTAAAATAAAATTGATGTGGGGCTTCGCCCTATATTTGTGTCCAGCCAGGTACAGCAGGCAGGAAAGGGCTGCCCCCAACCACCAGCTGCCTATTTGTACCTGGCCGGACACAACAATATAGGGAAGCCCTTTTTTTTTAAATTATTTCATGAAATAATTAAAAACAAATTGACGTGGGGCTTCGCACTATATTTGTGTCCAGCCAGGTACAGCTGGCAGGAACGGGCTGCCCCCGACCACCAGCTGCCTATTTGTACCTGGCCGGACACAACAATATAGGGAAGCCCTTTTTTTCTTAATTATTTCATGAATTTCATGAAATAATTAAAAAAAAAAATACGTAGAGCTTCGCCCTATTTTTGTGTCCAGCCAGGTACAACTAGGCAGCTGGGGGCTGGAATCTGCAGTGCAGGGAGGCCCAAGCGTTCTGGGCCCCCCCCTCTGCAAATTGCAGTCCGCAGCCACCCCGGAAAATGGCGCGTTCATAGAAGCGCCATCTTCTGGCGCTGTACCCAACTCATTCAGGGCCCTGGTGCAATGGCTCACTGGGTAATAAAGGGGTTAGGGCCAGCTTGGTATTATCAGCTGGCCCTAAGCCCGAAATTCATGGGGTCACGCCAATATTAGACATGACCGCCATGAATTTCTAGTAAAGTATTTAAAAAAAAAACAGAACACCCAGAATAAAGTCCTTTAATTGAAATAAACACACAATTCTTTATTGTTCTAAATTAAACCATACTTACCATCACGCCCATTCCAGCTGAAGCCAACGATCTCCTGCAATAAAAGAAAAATAATAAAGCAACATCATCCTTACCTTTCCATGGTTCCCAGGACAGCTTCAGCTCTGCTACATCGAGATGACAGGCTGGACCGCAGCAGAACGCTGCCATCCAGCCTGTCATCCCGCGGACACTGAGAAGTGCAGGCATGCTTGCGCTCCTCAGTGTCAGGCTGTGACGGCATCCCGATGAGCCGAGTCTCTCACGCTCACCGCATGCGCAGGAGAATTCTCCCACGCTGTCAGTGACGTGCATGAGGTGAGCTGAGTTCATTGTCAGCTCATCTGGATGCCGTCACAGCCTGACACTGAGGAGCGCAAGCATGCCTGCGCTACTCAGTGTCCGCGGGATGACAGGCTGGATGGCAGCTTTCTGCAGGTCCAGCCTGTCATCTCGATGTAGCAGAGCTGAAGCTGTCCTGGGAACCATGGGAAGGTAAGGATGAGGTTGCTTTATTATTTTATTTTTATTGCAGGAGATCGTTGGCTTCAGCTGGAATGGGTGTGTCAGTAAGTATGGTTTAATTTAGAACAATAAAGAATTGTGTGTTTATTTCAATTAAAGGATTTTATTCTGGGTGTTTGTGTTTTTTTTTAACTTTGACTATGGGGTTAGTAATGGGGGTGTCTTATAGACGCCTCTCCATTACTAACCTGGGCTTGATGTCAGCTGGCATTATGAGCTGACATCAACCCCAACCCCATTACCCCACTGCCACAGCTACAGGGCAGTGGGAAGAGCGAGGCTAAGTGCCAGAATTGGCGCATCCTGTGGATGCGCCATTTCTGGGGCGGCTGACGGCTGGTGTTTCTAGCCTGGGAGGGGGCCAATATTCATGGCACCCTTCCTGGGCTATTAATATTAGCCCCCAGCTGTCTGTCTAGCCTTTGCTAGCTATTAAAATAGGGGGGACCCCACGTCATTTTTTTGGGGGGGTCCCCCATTTTAATAGCTAGTAAAGGCTAGGTATTCAGCTGGGGGCTGATATTAGTAGCCTGGGAAGCTCCGTGGGTATTACCCCCTTCCCAGGCTTCAAACATCTGCCCCAGCCATCTGCTTAACCTCCGCTAGAGACTAAAATTACAGGGAACCCCACGCCAATTTTTTTTTTAATAAATCCTTTATTTTAACACTAAATGACAAGTACAGTAATCAACACTATCACTGTACGTCTTATATATGTGACTGACATGTTTCTATCTATCTAATCTATGTGTGATTCTCTATTCTTTCTATTCTAAATTGTCGGGTACAGATGCTGAATTGCCGGCCGGCTTTTTTAAAGAGACGGTGCATGAAAACACTATTATTTTTTTAAATAAATCCTTTACACTAAATGACAAGTACAGTAAGCAACACTGTCACTGTACTCCATATATATATGACTGACATGTTTCTATCTATCTAATCTATGTGTGATTCTCTATTCTTTCTATTGTAAATTGTCGGGTACCGCTTCTGAATTGCCGGTCGGCTTTTTTAAAGAGACGGTGCATGAAAACACTAATATTTTTTTTAATAAATCCTTTACACTAAATGACAAGTACAGTAAGCAACACTGTCACTGTACTTCATATATATGTGACTGACATGTTTCTATCTATCTAATCTATGTGTGAATCTCTATTCTTTCTGTTATAAATTGTCGGGTACCGGTGTATGCCGCTGCTGAATTGCCTGCTTTTCATGTTTCACTGTGAGCACTGTTCCCATCGATTTGGGCAACCACCTCCCCCAATACATTCTACATTATTGTTAGTTGTTTTCCTTCATGTAGAATTAACCTACAAGGAAAGAAAGGGTTTATTTTCATTCCAATATTTGTGTCCCATTGACTTGCATTGGTTTCCGGTATCGGAATCGGCGATATCCGATACTTTTTGGGTATCGTCCTGATCCAATCCGATCCGATATTTCCTGATATCAGAAGGTATCGCTCAACACTACATACTAGGTGAGGTGGGAGAACTGTTATAGGGAGAAACTGTGTGTGCAGATGGATTTATCCATCTTCGGACTGTATAAGAGTCTCTAGATGGTGCTTTAATTTTCTAGTGGGGGGGGGATCAGTGTGAGTGAAAGGTGTGAGCTGGACAGATACAGCTCTGCTTTTTGGTAAATGTAGTCTGGAAAAACAAGGGGCGAGCTGGCAGGAAGATTGAGATATTAATTAAAGCAAACCAAAAGGATGGCTGCAGGGGACTGAAAGGGAGTTGAAAAAAAATAAAATATAGGTAACAGGGGAATTTGAGGACTCATTACATGTACAGCTTTATTGTTTTTTTTTAATTATATTTCTGAGCCTGAAAAACCCTTTTGACTCTAAGAGAATTTTGAGCTGAAGTCTCTCCCATTTAGAACCTCTATCAAAAAGTATCTGTCAATGAGTAACATGCACATATTGACTGTATTAACTCAGCCAGGTATATGGCGTTTCAGAGAAAAACATACTCTAAAAGTCTTTGGACCAAGACTGCACTGTAGACAACTCAATCAGGCGGGTCACCAGTGGCTTCTCCCCACTGGCTCGCCAGGATTGACAGGTCTCTCCCTATATGCACATATAGTCAGAAACCTGTTAATCCAGGGCACAGGGCGTGGAGAAGCTTTAAATGTATTTTTTTCTCTGAAACACTGTAACGTTTCAGAGTCAAACATACCTGGCTGAGTTATTACAGCCAGTGACTGACACATGCTGCCCACAGATTGGACAAAATGTATCTGCTGTCAGGATCACTTTAATAGTATTTTCCACCCTTTTTTTGGAGAACCACACATAATCCTCCAAATTTCTTGGTTGCTGGGAGGTGGGCACTCTTGATGGATTCCCAGTAGAGGCCAACAGCATTGTCTTGTTTCTGGCCTTAACTGTGCGCTCCCTATGTAGCTATATGAGGTGGCTTTGAAAAGTGGAAATGAAGCTAGTAAGGATCTGGACATCTCATTTTGCTCCAGTGGTTCTGGCCTTAGTCCAGTGTTTACAAGCTCACTATAAAAGAGCTTGTAACCACTGAGCTCATTCCTCCACCACTGCTACACAACTTAAAAATGTAACCTGTAATTTTCCACTTGTAATGGTGCTGATGGGGAACTGAACTCCTCCTATTAGGTTGAAACAAATTTTAGCTGATCATTTCAGGCTTCAAGCAGCAGAAGACCCAGCTTGTCACAGCAGGAACCCTAATGACAGGCAGAACGTATCTAGGCATCAGATATCTACACATATATTATTTTATGAAACATCTAAAATCTATGTCGAAATTAGTTTTAGACAAGTTTTGGGTGTAGATTGTAAACTGGACTATCTAGAAAAGAACATTGTAAGACAAATCTACAAACACTAATGTAATGAGACAATAGAATGACGCGGTAATAAAACATCCAGTTCTTGTAAGATATTAGTTTTACTTTCCATCCATCTAAAATGTATTTTCTTGGGAACCTTGAGAAAAAAAAACTATAAATGATTGGTCTTGCCAGTGATTACAAATGCTGACCTTAATAACCCGCATCTAACATGACTCCAAGTCCCCGGGCGAGTCAGGTCCGCATGGCTCCCAACTCACAAACGCTTCAAAAATTCACAACATTTTCTCTTAAAGGTGAAAACTTCGTGAGGTCAAAAGTTTGTAGCTGTATTCATCATAAATAGACGACGATTTACGTTCATCTTCATGATGAGTCAACATTTTATTTACCTTGAACATAAATTGCTCTTTTAAGCAATAACTGTGGTCGCGCTACTCCGAGGACATTTTGTTTGCCAGGGTATTTTGACCATGTAGTTTGTGCTCTGTAATTACTATTGATTTTATAAATGATAGTGTAAATTCTGTTTATCTAACCATGAACTCCATAGAGGCTCTTGGTCCAAATTCATCACCTTAAATGAAGCTGTATTTCATGTAAACTGCATGAGACATTAGTATAAGTGATTTTCATGGTGTAATAGACGGTATCTACAAACTTAATGTAATGGATGGCAAACCTAATTACTCTATCCTTGCACTTAGTATCACAAAGGCATGTAATTATATAATAGGATGACATTAGTAGCCAATAGCTGAAATGTGCATGATGCAGGCTGCGGCATATACATATTAGTATCAGCATCAATGCAACGAAGACATGTGGGATGAAAGCAGAATGTAAATAGGGGAAAGACGGAGCAAACGTTTCTGGTCATTAAAAGATGATCTGGGGCTGGATTATATGTTTTATTTCTCAGGGTATTGTCCTTTGTAATATTTTTCTAATCTGCCATGGCCTTCTGATAAAGATTAGGCTCATCTGCATGACGTTAGAGTCCTCAAAGGGGAATTCCTCTTATGCATTCAGCATAATATAGTAGTAAGAAATTGCCACCTTTTTCAAAAAATGTAAAAAGGTTTATTACATTTTTTTATATAATGTACAATAAATGTGACCCTCATTTCTTAAAAATAATTTAATCTCAGCATTTAAGTAACTCTACTTAGGCATATAAGTGTCACAGATGTCTGTTGAGGTCACCACTAACAGCCATAGGCGGATGCCGACCTTGTGTTTGCATTGCCACCAAATAATACTACAAGAAAAGTGAGAATAATCAGCACTTCCACTGTTAAAATAATAAATCTTTATTTTGGATACATTAAAAAAATATTCCCTTGCGTAGAAAAAATTGATGCGTTTCTGGTTCTAAGTGCGCCAGAAGCATGTCAGCTTTTTCTACTATATGGGAATACTTTTTTAACCCCTTCATGACCTTTGACATACTTCTATGTCAAAAGTCAACTCCCTGCCTTTGATGCAGGCTCACACGCCATGCCCGTATCTTTTCACACACATGATGGCTGATTTAATCAGCCATCATGTGCCTTTAACAGCCCCGTAGGTGGAGTAGAGCTCTGCCCGCGGCTGTTAACCTGTTAAGTCCCGCTGTCAATCTCTGATAGAGGCATTTAAAACGTGCTGGTAGGGAGTCCGTCATTCCACACTCCGATCGGCGCGCCCGTGACTTGATCATGGGGCGCCGAAGGGTTGTCATCACAGCCAGGGTCTGTTGATGACCCCTGGGCCTGTCATAATGATCCTCCTGAGAAAGTCCGCCCATGGCTGGCCTTTGTAGGAGATTGTGATTTTCATTATACATAGTAATGCTGATGCCCTGCTATGTATAGCACAGGCAGTCAGACAATCGCAGCTTCAAGGCCCCTAAGGGTACAAGCAAATACAGAAAAAAAGTGAAAAAGTTTAAAAAATATGAAAAAAACTTACTGTTACTTAGGGGAACAACTGTAATAATATAATTGCAAAAACTGACCACTTTTGACTTGTTGACGGGTTTTCTCTAAATTACAGCAGAAGGGCTCAATCTAACAAGGGAAGGACTGTGCAGTAAGACATGTGATAGTAGAATAGAATCGTTGGCTATATCCCACCAGGATACTGATTCTCACAGATCAGCAATGAATGTGTCCAATGTATGATTGAAAAAGCACTGTATGTGATATTTAACCTAGAAAAAGAAACAGGTCCATCTAGTTCAACCTTTCTTCATTAATAATACATCCTCTATTTTTCTAGATTATTTATAACCAACAATGCCATTTCTTATGAGAAAAGCATCCAGTCCTTTTTTATATACTGTAATAGTGTCTGCCATTATTACCTCTTGTGGTTGGCATTCTACAGTCTGCTCTAACTGTAAAGAACCCTTTCCTATTTAGCTGCTGGAATCGCCTTTCTTCCACCCATAATAACTGTCCCCTGGTCATTAGTATGGCCTTTGGAAGGAATAAGTCATGTGCTAGTCCTTTGTACCTACCACACATGATTTAGACATATAAATGAGATCTCCTCCCAGACGTTTCATGTTTCCTGGGTAGTAATGAGTTGTATGACCAGGCCAGTGTGATAGTAACATTTTGCAGCATATGTTCAGTGTGTGTTGTATTTATTCTGCATGTGAGTATATACTGTATTATGTTTTACAAAAATGTAAAATCTAGTAAAAAAGAAGAATTTTCTAAAGTTCTTGTAATGATATTCACTTAAGAATAAATGTTTAATATATTTCTAATTTTCCGCCAAACACCAAACATGTATTTATTAAATCCCAGATAATATGTTCCGTCCTTATGGCATCAGCTTTCTAATGACTTTCCATCATTGTTAATTACACAAGGAGATTTTACTGTATATAAACAGATGTCAAGATTAGTATTATTACTGGCGTTATAAATACGAGTTTAGTGGGTTTATAATTATGGAAATATTTTCTAAATCCTTCGTATCACATTATGTTCTGTGTTATGACCTTCTGAAGAGGTTGAGCTCATATAAGAGCTGATTATTTAATACTGATTATTCGGTAATAACAAAGCTACTAATTTCTTGGCTTCGTTTTCAGACACGTGATATGGAAATGTATATCTCAGTCTGGTTTATCTCTTTATTAGTTTAAAAGTGTAAGGACCATAAAAAATGAATATTTGGAGCTCTATGAGTCATGTAACCTCTACATGTAGACTCACAGCTCACAGAAATTACCTTGAGAATGGATTTATTCTTCTCTCTCATGGGAAGAGGTCTAAGTTTCGTAAAAAAAAAATACAGATGTAACAAAAAAGACAAATATGTCATGAGACGTCCTTCATTCAAAAACATACAGAAAGTTAAAGATATTTCCAGTGAATTTGGCCGTATTGTGTTCCGCAAAGATTGTGAGCCCCATTAGGGACTGATGGGTATGGTAACCAACTCCGTACCCTCTCCAGGATATTTTAGTGCTACTGTATATTGGCAATGACTACCAAACATGAATAGATCTGGTAATTTTGTCCTATCATTGGGTTGATCATCGCTAAGACTGGTACAGTCGAAACGCGTCGATCTTAATATTGGACACTTGGTGGTTGCTGATTTCCATATTTATGGTTTTATTGGATTTTCACAAATAAAGTTTTTGGACATTTTATTTCCTGATAGCTGGAGATTTCTTCCTATTTTATGCATCATTGGGTTTAGGAGAAAAAGAAATACATTGTAAAAATAAAGACCCGTCTAGTCATCGCTCACTCAGCTATTTCCAAAGTTTTTCTTCAACCTTATTAAGAAGGGCAGTTCATGCCAAACCTGCTCTTCTGGATGAATAAGTATGGCAAAAGAAGGGATCCCAGACAGATCCTTCTTATGTACCAATACTGGACGTAAAGCATGAAATCTAACAAATCCTAAAAAACTGATAATACATAAATAATAAATCTAACCTAGATAAAATGTAAATGAATAAAAAAAATCCTTTTTTGAACAATTTCGAAAATTAGCTGTCAGAATGTAATTTAAAAGTCCTTAAAAAAGGACATTATATATGTATATATAAATATATATATATATATGTATATATATATATAGATATATATATAGAAATATTTAATAGCCCTTAAGAAGGGATATATAAATGGCACCAGACATGAAGTTAATTGCAAATCACTCCTCATGTAAGCTGGTTTGTAGAGATGAGCAAATGAAGCAAAATTAAAATTTGCCTGTTTATGCAGATTTTCCTGGGAATTTCGATTCGCAGAGAAGTTATTCTCTGTGAATATAATTTCCCCTTTTGTGCTTTGGGGTTTTTCCCAGAACATAATAAACATAACATGTGAAAAATAATAAAAAAAAGACTTATACTCATCTCACCTCTCTGGCTCCTCTGCTCCTCACCGTTTCCCATCTGATTCTGTTCGCATCCTGAGATCGCAGCCGCTCGCTCTGATATCCCCGGGTAGGGACTTCCGGCTTTCAGAAGGCTCAGGAGGGTGCTGCACTCGTGCACAAAGTCACAGCATATGCTTTAATGTCATGATACCATAACCTTTCACACGCTTGCACAGAATACTCCTGGGCCTAATCAAAGGGGATTTCCGTGTGAACAATGGAGATCTGAAGTTGTGGTAAAAACCGGTCTGGTGACGCAGCGGGGCAATAGAGGGGAGTGGCAAGGAGAGTATATGGATTTTTATTATTTTTTAACATTTTGATTGCCTTTCACACTTCAGAAATGAATCTGCTAGAAGTTTTGGAGAATGCAGATTTTTGGAAAGTTTGTCTTTCACTCAATCCCACTTGAATGTATTTGCTCATTTCGACTTGTGGGTAAAGAAATCACCATTATATAATAAATATATTAAGGAATTCTGTTAAATCCGAAAAGGTAACAAAAGGCACCCTAGCTTCACTTAAATTCTATATATATAATAATAGCATATAGAACTAGTATATACAGTTAATACTCTTTCCAGCACTCCTACACATATATCACATATCGCTTCATCAGGGGATACTAGAACAGCGCTTCCAGTTGCTCCTTGTAGTGCACACTCACCTCATTTAAGTGCAAATTCTGTGATGTCAATGCTGTGGAGGGGAATGGACGAAACCACCATGCATATAGGATAGCTTATAATTAAGGCCATGGCCCCACTATCAGTATTTGGTCAGTATTCAGTCAGTATTTTTTCTCAGGAGTGAGAGCCAAAACTAGGTGAGGAACAATCAGAGAAAAGGTATAATAGATAAAAATGCACCAATTCTGCATTTATCACCCACTCCTGGTTTTGTCTCCCATTTCTGAGAAAAAATACTGACCAAATACTGATAGTGGGGCCGTGGCCTAATAAGAGTTGTTGGCATGCTACATTTAGCAGTGGGAAGCACTTTTCCAGTACCTCTTGATGAAGTGATATGTGAAACATTTATAGAGCTGCCAGACAGTCTTTTAACTGTAAATTGATTGTGATGTATGGTATGGTATGGTATGGTGTGTATATGCTGTTTATATTTCAGTGTGGTATTTATGTGATTTTATTACTATTTGGAATTTAATGGATTCCAATTAAAGAGAACCTTTCAGAAGGATTTTGCTATGCAAACTACAGACAGTGTCATATTAGTGCTATAATACTGACTAAAATGATACCTGCGGTGAAGAAATCCAGTTTGTGGTTCTTGTGTAATAATTGCTAAAAGTTTTGCTGTAACTATATCTTTGTGCATTGGGACGGGCTATGGGGAGGGACTATGGGTGCACATGAACTTTAAACACTCATTACACAAGAACCACAAAATGGATTTCTTCACCGCAGGTATCATTTTAATCAGTATTACAGCACCAATATGGCACGGTCTGTAGTTTACATAGCAAAATTCTGCTGGCAGGTTCTCTTTAATGTCAATTCCATTATGGTGATTTTTTTACCCACCAGCTTACATGTGGTGTGATTTGCAATTGACTTTATTTCTGGTGTCATTTATGTGTAAACACTGACCTAAGTGTTTTTATGGGGTGTTTTTAATTGCTTTTTTAACAGCTGTTTTTTGTAATTACTTGTTCAAAAAAGGAACTTTTATATTATTTATTGAGTTGGTAGCGTTTATACTGTAATATACATGATGCTGATGAGTAACTGAAGGGTATATTAGATTCTACCTAACTCTGTCAGCAGGGGCTGACGGAGATTTATCAAGGCATTAAAAATCACAAGTCTCTAACCAATCCTTTATGGAGTGCTGATAAATGAGTACTGTACTTATCCAAAAAAAGACAAGCAACAGAAAACACAAATATAAGTTATATTTTCTTAGAATAACCAATATGTGACTTATTGGTTAGTATTGGTATAGTGTTTGCCCATAGTAAGGAAATCCTCCACCTGTGACCACCACCGATGCATAGTCTCAAAACTTAGTGCCTCCAATTTTGCCGTCACTTCCTCCCTTTATCACTTTGGCAGTCTGTTCTTTTTGTCTTCAAAATGGCCACCAGAGCACCGTGTAAAGTATGAACCACACCTCCCCTGACATTTTTCTGCCGGCATGCCAGCATGTTCATCACTACATCAATGGATTGAAAGGGAGGCTTGGTCCAGACTTTATACAGCACTCCCTATGCTTCTACGTTGATGATTTGGGGACAAAGAGGAACAGGTTGCCAAAATGACAGAGAGAGGCAGTGTTTGCAGAATGAGAACATCAGGTATGGTAATTACACATGGAAAATGTTTAGTCACATTTAGGGTCAATAGTCAAGGGTCACTTTAAAGCACTACATGAGAATACACTCTGAACAGTGGAGGAGCTGATGTTGGAGCGATCTGTGAGGATGACAATATAAACTTTTATTGATGCCGTTACATCCTGATGATTTCCTCTGGACTATTCACCAATCTCTCCACCTCAGTAGATCTTATTGCCTATTCAGCATACTGTGTTAATTGTGCCCTGTTCACACACTGAAGGCTCGTGCAGATGAGTGCATTTCCAGTCAAGGATCCAACAAAACATTGGACAGCGCTCAGACCAATGTTATTCTATGGGGCCATGCACAAGTCCCATTTTTTCCTCAGACAGAGACTGTTCGAGGAAAAAAATCGCCACATACCCAAGTTGGATCTCATATTCGGATCACATTCGGCCATGCAAGTGAATGAGTGCGTTAAAACCATCGGATCACAGTCGCATGACATCTGAGTGCAGTCCGATATCTGTTGCCTGACTGAATGGAGAAGATGGAGACATTTTTTCCTCCATCTTCTCCTCATCCAAGAGAATCGGATCACATTGTGAGGGTAATTACAGAGGGTAATTTGCATCATCGGCCCGATTCTCTTGGATGAGAGAACATACAGCCATCTGCGCCTGCCCTAATAATAAGTTCAGTTCATTTATTGTTTTGAAGGGTATCCTAGGGCAATTTTGTAGCTAGACTTTCCTAATCCCACATTATTAGCTAATAAAGAATTACTTATTTTGAATGTAGGGTTACTGTGTAATGGGTGGGAATTGGAACAAAAAATAGGCAATTGGTCCCTGCACACTGTAGGCTTACTAGTCCCGTGGGTCGTCCTTCTCTATGATTGACAACTAAACTCATACACCCACAGAAAGCAATTTTCTTGTATTATTATACAAGTAATATTGAATATTTTATCCCAAAACCATGTACCAACATTGTCATTTCCCCTGCTTTATAATATGCTATTGGAAGATCAGAGTTTGTTCCTTGTTACAAGTTTCTTTAAGTACCGTATTCCACTTAAAAATAGTTAAAAATGTAACATAGTTAGTAAAACATGTAGAAACATCTAACAACCCATCAACAGTGTCTTAAAGGAAAATTAAGAAAAGTTCTTCAGATCTCTACATTAGCAGCAAGCAGACAAAGCCAAGAGTAAAACAATAAAACAAGATTCCGAAAACTCAGAATCTTTGCAACGCAGAAGTTTCCATATTTCTGTGGATCTTTTTACAGAGTGTTCTCTATTGTATAAAATAACAAGGTTGGGGTTTGATGATAATTTTATTTCTTCTAGTAAGGATATGTAAAATGATTTCTAATTACAAAACATGAAGAGATCAAACAAGTTCTGCAAAGAGAATTAATTATTAATACTGCAAAAAAAAAAAGAAGAAAAGGGAGGAAAAGATTTGATTCTAATCTGGATGTACAGTGAACATGTTCTTAATCATACAAAAGAAAGTTTACAAAACACCCGAAAGTCCGCGCTGAAAGTTAAATTCGTCTGCGAGTCTAGAGTGAACAGTTTTCTATTAAAGTTGTCTGGAATCACATATGCAACTTTTGATGCAATTTTTTAGCCCAAGCTAAGAAGTAAAAGTATAGACAAAACAAATTGCCTCCACTTTGCCTTCACTTCTGGGTTTAGATAAAAAAAAACCTCAAAATATTTTACATAAAGCATAAAAACCCATGAACATTCCGAGTTATAAAAGATAAAAAAACAACTTAAACACCACAAGAAAGGCAAGAATAATTTTGTTATTCTCAGCATCATTAATATTGTATAGTATTTGATAATGCAATTAGTGTTTCGCTGTTGGGAATACAAACTTATGAATGGTTCTGTGCTGATATTTCTATGTATGGTAACATTCTAAATAACATAGATTACTCGTTCTTTAATAAGATATTTTTATGATGTTCAATTTTATCCAAATGAAACAGTTATCAGAATTTTTATTCATGTGTTCTTTATTAGATCATTATAGTAATCCTGTCAATGCTTATAAACCACCATCACTTTTTTTGCAAATATAATATTGATATGGGTATAGGTTATAAAATGTGATAGATAGATAGCTAGATAGATAGATAGAAAGAAGAATAAATAGAAGTATAGATAGAAAGATAGAAACATTAGATAATAGATATAGTAGGATGATGATGAACAGACAAACTAATACATAGATAATAGATAGATAGATAGAAGACGTTAGATAGAAGACATTAGATAGATAGATAGAAGACATTAGATAGAAGACATTAGATAGATAGATAGATAGATAAATAGAAGACATTAGATAGAAGACATTAGATAGATAGATAGATAGAAGACATTAGATAGAAGACATTAGATAGATAGATAGATAGATAGATAGATAGAAAAATAGTGAGAAGGATAGATAGAATAATAGAAAGATAGATAGATTAGATGATAAATAGATATAGTAGGATGATGATAGATAAACAGACAAACTGATTGATAGATAGGTAGATATAGATGATAGATAGATAGATAGATAGATAGATAGATAGATAGATAGATAGATAGATAGATAGATAGAAGGATAAATAAAAGAATAAAGAGAAGGATAGATAGAATAATAGATAGAAAGATAGAAGGATAGATAGAATAATAGATAGAAAGATAGAAGGATATATAGAAAGATAGATAGATTAGATAAATAGATATGGTAGGATGGCGATAGATAAACAGACAAACTGATAGATAGATCGATAGATAGATAGATAGAAATACATAGATAGATTAGATAATAGATAGATACCGATAGACAGAATCATAATTTCTTTTCTTAGAAACAATATAAAAATTAAAATATAAATATTCTCTTATGCTAATATAGTATTCTTACATTTTATAATAATTATTATTATTATTATTATTATTGTATCATCCTTATACAAATGTGCAATTAACTTTCACTATGACATTATCTTAAAAAACTATAGTAAACACTCTAAACAACATACAATAGCATGCATGCAGTAAATCTGATGGATGTCACTAACCTGCCAGGATGTCCCATACAGGAAACCCCGTACCCAGTCGTCGCCTATATCCTTGTCCTCTAGTAGAGATGCATCATCCATAGCTGATGTACTTCATATGGACACTGGCTGTTGTTTTCTCACTCTCAGCTAATTTTTCCAGACAAAAGCTGAATCAAGTGCTCTCGTGAAATTGTTGGGGTAATAATTTGCTACCGGACGACAATTTTGGTCACAAATGAACCTAAATGTAAATAGTTCGAGAGGGAAAAAAAAATTGCCACGCTGACATTTAGGGACTAGTTCAGTAAATGTGCTGCCGCAGCCAGGGAGTTCAGTGGGCTCATCTGATGTTTCAGCTTCACAGATAAAACAGTAATTCATGTGCATCTAATGAACTCTCTCTAGAACTGGTCTTGTTATAGAGAAATTACGCTGAATATTAGAAAATTATCCTCTGTCGTTTAGGTTAGCTGCAAAAACAGCTGTACATTACACATCAGCTGCCTCAACTCTTCTTGAATCAGGAATACGCTCAGCTATAATTCATTTGCAATCATCGAATCAATGTTATTTTAATAGTTTATTTTCAATTATATATTTGAATGCTGATTGACTCTTTAAAAAGTTTATTCTCAGAGAGGCAAAACAACGCAATACATGGTTGTGACTTATAAAACTCCCTTCAGTTCTCACTTCTCAATTGCTTTGCAATAAATTTAGAATTTTTATTATTTTTATTATTTGTTTTGATGTAATTGTTTAGTAAGGAGAGATATTGTAAATTAGTTGATGGTTCATCAGTAAAAACTACTAATTCTAAAGCATTATGCCTATTATGAACATGACTCTTGGTAGGAAAATGCCAATTTTTCACTCAACCCGAATGGAGTAATTATAAGAAGTGCAAAGGTTGCGGTATTATCCAGGTCCAAAAGGTCCTTGTGCCCCATATGGAGAAACAGGTACTGGTCCAGGAACTATCCCAAAATGAAATCGCTATGTCAGGATTATTGAAATAAATAATTAAAAAAACAGCGTGGGTCCCCCCCATTTTTGATAACCAGTCAAGCTGAAGCAGACAGCTGTAGACTGGTATTCTCAGGCTAGCAAGGTCCATGGATATTTGGCACTCCCAAGGCTCAAAATAGCAGCCCACAGCTACCCCCAGAAAAGGCACACCCATTAGATGCACTAATTCTGGTGCATGCTCGGTGAAAGGGTTAAACGAGCCTGCTCGCTCATCACTACAACTGACTTTACAAAGCCGACATCAACCCCAAAATATTACCCAATGCACCAGGACAAGAGGGAAGAGCCAGTAACTGTACATGTATTTAGCTAATAAATAAAAGAAAAAAAATTGCTTTGGGTCCCCCTTGCTTTTAATACCCAGCTGAGGAAAAGCAAACAGCTGGGGGCTGGTGTTAATATTCTGGGAAGGGGACATAAACATGGAACTTCCCAGGCTATTAATAACAGCTCACAGCTGTCTGCGTAGCTTTTAATGGTTTGTAAAAAAGGGGGACTCCCCCAAAAATGACAAGGGGTCCCCACTATTTTTAAAAACCAGCAAAGATTAAGCAGACAGCTATGAATAGGCTACACACGCACTGTACTAATTATATATCACATTGACATCTTTCTTAGGCTGTTTGCCCACGATGCGTTTTTTAAGCATTTCCGCAGTGACAATTCCGCCGTGGAATCGCTTAAAAAACTCTTTGTAGAAGGTCTGCACTGTTGCCCAAAGATAATCCGCATGTGCTGTGCACATGCTGCGGAAATTTCCGCTGCGGATTATCATTGCGGAAAAATCCACAGCACTACCATTAATTTAGCGTAATCCGCCATTGACTTGCACTGAATCGCTTAATATCCACATGACTACATGTGCACATGCAGATATTCTGCGATTCAATGTGTGGATGGTACCCGGGTCTGGAGAAGAGGAGACTTTCCTCCAGACCCGGGGAACATAGTACCTGTAAAAAAAAAGAATTTAAAATAAAAATTAAACATTATATTCACCTTCTGATGGCTCGCGTTCTTCTCTCTGGTGCGTCCTGGCTCCCCGGCGGCTCGTGATGGTGTAAAAGGACCTTCCATGACGTCATTTAGTCATGTGACAGGTCACGCGACCGCTACAATTTGTAGTACAAATACTAAATGATGTCATGGAAGGTCCTTTTACACCATTGCGAGCCACCGGGGAGCCAGGACGCACCAGAGAGAAGACCGCGGGGCATCGGAAGGTGAATATAATTTTTTTTTATTTTTTACCATTTTTATTCTTTTTTTTAACTATTAACTTGGTCACACTATATAAATCCATGCCAGTTGCATGGATTTATATAGTGTGACCAAGTTGTCAAGCGCTTTTCCAAGTGATGCTAAAATCGCTTGGAAAAGCGCTTGACAACCCGCATGCGAAATTGCATGTGCAAAATGAGTGACATACGCTTGTCCCTGGCAGAAAAAACACATGTAAAATCCGCATGTACAATCAGCATGCATTTTTTTTCTGCCAGGGAGATGCAGAAATGCTCAGGAAAAATCCGGAGCATTTCTGCATCGTGGGCACATAGCCTTACTTTATATAGGTGCTGGCTGATGAATACTCTCATCAGCGTCGCCTGCTCTCGCTGATATCAGCAAGACCAGGTGATGAAAGTAGTACTCAACAGCTGACGCCTGACCAGCGGTAACCTTTTCACCGCTGGTAATCTTTCCACCGTCAGTCACAGCTGCTGGCTCACACGCTGTCCTCTGTGTGACAGCATGGGAACCACAGAGCTGTGACCATCGGTAATGTCAGTAAGTTTACCGCCAATCAGAGCCGGGTGTTTCCCCCGTTGTCACGCAAATGACAGCGTGGGAACCGCCGGATGTTCGGGCCCCCATTCAAAATTCAATGAGGTCAGGGTTCGGGACCAAGTTTGGGTACCGTTCTGGTAACTGAATTGAACTTTTTTATATAAAGTACGGCCGAACCCAACGGACCTGAACATCCACGGGTCCGCCCATCTCTAGAAATGAGCAATTGGTTACAAGCAAAATGAATTTCCCTTTAATTTTGTAAAAATAAAAAAAATAATTTGTCTGTTTCTTTCAAGTCACCACTGTAGTCCCTTCAATGGCATCTTCAGACCTTTCATTACTAGGCTTCATGATGTCGAAGGGACTGTGGCAGTGATAAAAGATGATTGGACTAGGGCAGGACACATGAGGGCCAGGTGAGTAGCATTTATTTATTTTGATTTACAAATGTTTATTATGCTTTATGGTCTGGAGAGTCTTCATAGCATAATAAATCACATCAGAGTTGCATTAAGTAAATTCAATATAAACCAAATTGATGGACATTCTTTCCAATTTTGGCAGATTTTCACATCCATAGTTTGTATACCTTTTGTAAGGCAGCACTACTTATTATCCTGGGGGATACTCGCTTCACTGCGTCAATCATTCACATATGATCAGCTTTCCGTTTTCCAACAATGCTCAGCAGTTTATTACATATCATAAACAGCTTATTTCCGGGTCCAACTCCGTGACCCGCCGACACACTGATAGAGTCCACGAGCCCAAGTGGCAGACCGGCCCACTTGGCTCTAATTACAGCCTTCCGCAAGGTAGTACTAAACAATGTCCATGTAAATGTCCATAACACAAAAGTATTACCGTTTGCCGGCTTCAGCTGTAATAGTCCATTTCATACGCCCCCACTGTGGCTCTACGGCTTCCCACACGTGGTCTCCAGCCGTCACTCCCTTTAAGGCTTACTGGCGTATTACATATATCATACCCAAGCTTCACCCTCCAGGACACTTGTGTGGCACTCCGAGGCTTACTGGCATCCCCCACACTCTCACACAGGGATCCAGGCTTTACCTCCACTGGAGTCCACCAGGCCACTCCAGGCCTCACACGAGCGGTGTTCCCCCCCACACACAGGGAACAGCCTCGTGCCTCTCACACAGTGCCCACACAGGAGCTCCCAACACACAGGAACTCCTACACACCGGAACACACCCACACAGGAACACACAGGGTTTATATATACTGCAGCACACACACACACCCACAGATAGGACCTTAACTGTGTGCATAAGGACCTGTGTGATGTCACGGTCATGTGACCAGTCAGTTAAAGGGGAAGGTACATGGTCATTCAAACTACACTGAACCATTAAAGGGATGTCTGCTGCATCACACCTTATATAAAAAAATAAAGCATTCAGAAGTAAAATGGAGATTTCATGAACTTCTATGGAACCCTAATATGGCTTTGTTAAAAATTTCGCTTGGGGTCTTCTAGTTTTCTGGAACTTTTTCATCTGGCAAAGCATAGGAATACTTAATATGATGGGGCCAATCTCCTTATTTTTTTTTCAAGTTTTAACTGTTTGTTATGCTAAAATAAAAACCATAGAATTGGGGTGTCTTAGGATCTTTAGCATTTGATACTTTTGGGATTATTAACCTATCACTACAGAGCAACAAAGATTGGTTATTTAGGTGCATCTGTATGCAAGGCTATATTGAAAAAATAATCAGCAATACCTATTTTCTCACTACATACTATATACTTAGGTGGTGCAATTTGCAACACTCTCGGATTTCCAATGGCTGTTATGTTTGTTCTCCAGGAGATGAACTGCTGTAAGATTATTTTGGCAGTGGAGAGGCTCTCACATAAAGAACACAGTAATGCTTGGCTGTGCTTTTCTATGTATGGTAGAGTCAGGAGAGATGGTTGATGGCCAAATGATTGTTCGCCCGACAACTATTTAATATATGTGGGGGTCTTTATATAAGACCTTTCACCACTTTAAGAATGTTTACGTGGCCACATTATTAAAAAGTGGCTCCATAGCTGACTACAACATATTTTTTTTAGTTTCTCCTCTCCGTTGCGGAGATATTGGCTTGTAAAGTTTAGACTGTAATTCATGTTATATCCAAGGGGGTGTTAGCAGAGTTTCTTCAATGGGCTTGTACTTCTTCCCCTCCATGAGGTTTATCAATCATAAGCAGGCAGAAAAATATTGGGGAAAAAGGAACATGCCTCCACAATAGATTAAAGCCAATTTCTGAGTGTGAGACATGTAATGACAGACAGTCCAATTTCATAATTGTTCTCATCATCCCTGACTCGGCTAATAGTTTATGCCCCAAGAACTAATTCCTACTTCAATTTTCACCTTCGACTCAAAGAGCCATTACCACTGACCATCACACACTGGCTGACAGAGACAGCAACACAGCTAGGCATTTACATCATGTCCATATCTTCTCCGGCCCTATGCCTTCCGAGTGTGAATAGTGTTAATCTTATCCAGTAGATCAACTGAAAAGAGTTGTGAAATATCCTGAGTGCTGTGAGTTATGGGAAAAGGGGTCAGAATAAATAGAGGTGTCACTGGCGTTATTGAAAGTCCACAAAATAAATGATTAAGTGTTAACGTGGCGGAGGAGATGGACTGTGATGAACACTGACTGAAATGGATGGTTTTGTTGTCAGAGGTAACATCATTTTGTTGTACTCAAAATCAGTGATATTCCATTATGTCCTCCCCTTCCTCCCCATCAATACGATTGCAATTGTAAAGGCCAATTGCAAACTGTTTTACTGTACTACTGTACTACTGTAAAGACAGTTGATGTCAGTGGAAGTGGTGCTGCTTTTACTCCTAGTAACTCCCAAATTCTTAGTCGTGGAATTTTTCTTTCTTTCACGCTACCCTATCCACTGCTATTGCCACTTTTTCTTTTAGAATGCATTTTGTACAAAAGTATAATTAATGTTTCCAAAAAATTTCAACCACGGTATTATTGTTCAGCATATGGTTGGCAAAGTAGACAATATCACAGTGATCAAAAGCCCAATAATTAGTAAATAGTACAGCACTAGCGCTGTGCCTCACCCTTAATCATTTCCCCATGTCATCCCCTTAGATTACATTTTTTATTTAGAATTTTTATTTTTTTCATTCTTTGCCATTAGTCTTAGGGTTAGGCTTAGGTTTAGGTTCAGGCTTAGGGTTAGGATTAGCCTTTGGGATTAGGCTTAGGGTTTTTTCACCCTAAAAAAAAATTATGACAAAATGACGACACAATCAATATGATGACCAAATTCTCTGTAGTACCTGTGGGTTCAAAATGCTCACTATACCCCTAGATAAAATCCTTGAGGGGTGTCGTTTCCAAAATGGGGTCATTTTTGGAGGGTTTCTGCTGTTTAGGCACATTAGGGGCTCTACAAATGTGACATGGTGCCCACAATCTCTTTCACACAAATTTGCGTTCCAAAATTCAAATATTGCCCCTTCCAATCTGAGCCCTGCCGTTTGTTCAAACAGAACTTTTTGACTACATGTGGCGTATCGCCACGCTCGTAAGAAAGTGAGAAACAAACTATGTAGACTACTTTTTGGAGTTATCTCTTGCAAAAGTGAAAAAATTGGGGCTAAAGCAACATTTTAGAGGAAAAGTTTTAATTATTTTTTTTTAATTCCATTTGCATTCATTCTTGTGTAGCACGTGAAGGGTTAAAAAAAATCTTGATAACTGTTTTGATGTATTGGAGTGGTGCAACTTTTTAAATGGTATCACTTTTGGGGAGTTTCCAATATATAGGTCCCTCAAAGTTCATTGAAATCGGAATAGGTCCCTAAAGAAACACGTTTTCTAAATTTGTTGAAAAAAATAGAAATTGCTGCTTAACTTTTAACCCCTGTAACATCATAACAAAATAAAATGATGCTTGAAAAATGATGCAGATGTAAAGTAGACATATTGGGAAATGTTATTTATTAATTATTTTGTACAGCACGACTAACTGGTTTGAAAATTGAGATTTAAAAAAAAAAAAAAAAATTCACCAAAATTGTGATATTTTCACAAATAAACGCAAGTCATATCGAACAAATTGTTCCACTATCATGAAGTATGACATGTCATAAAGAAATAATCTCAGAATCGGAGGGATACGTTAAAGCCTTCCAGAGTTGTTACCACGTAAAGTGACACTGGCCAGATTTCTAAAATTTGGCCTGGTCATTAAGGTCAAAAGTAGCTTGGTCACTAAGGGGTTAATTTATGTATTAACCTAAGGCTTGGAGGTCAGCATCCACCGCCAAAACCTGAGCATATAGATAAACAATGTACTGCAGACAAATCGATGTCTCATTGGAATAATTATTCTATAATCAAACCTTGATTTCTCAAACCTCCATATTGACATTGGTTGTCATACTTCTTCTCTAGGCCATCACTTAACCAATATGGCCACCATGGCTCAGATATCAGAGGTATCAGCTATGAGTGGAATTTCAGCCTTCATCTGGCGGTGCTCTATTTCTTAGAATGCTAATCATAACAATTATCCTTCCCTTGAAGACATTAACATTCCCCAGAACGGCAGATGTTTGAAGACACTCGAACAAGGTCACAAGTGGTTTGGATCTTATGCCACATTCTCCTCCTCTCGATCCTCTCCTCCTTACAACTAGGTGCTATTTAAGTTTGCATCATGAAGATGTATGTGCTTTTTTATTCCAGGCTAAAAATGATTTTCAGCAAAGTATGAGACATTACTTAGATGACATAATGACGGCACCGACACCAGATACAGTTACAAGTATAGATAGAATATTTTTAGATCAAGACAGCATGGGGTAAATTAATATGGAGGCAGGAAGCAGTCAGTGCATTAATAGACACAAAAGAGGCACGGGACATTACCAGGCAACATCTGAATGAAAACATAGGTATCATTTTAGTGTCGGCTTCTTATATACCAAGTGCAGAGTTCTAACAAAATGCTTTATCCAAACTTAGCTAATAACTACTCACCTGAGCCAGGCAACTCCAAACAGCTGTTCTATTTCTATATCGGGACATTGCAGCGGAGGAAACTCAGGCCAGATTGCATTCTTGCAGGAAAAAAAATATTCTGCTGACACAGTCTCATCACTTATTATTATAATTAATTTATTTATACAATGCCAGCATATTCTACAGTATTTTATAATAGCGTGACTAAAAAAACAGAGTGTTAAGTACAAGCACATGCTGATGATACAAACAAACGCAGTGGGTGCGAAATCCATGCTCAGACAAGTCCGCAATCATACTCAATCATAAACTGCTACTTAATGATCATCTGCAGGAAAAAGTTTACTGGGAGTGCATTTGTCAATGTGTGGGACTGTTCAGATGGTTAGGACGATTCTATATGGAAAGAATGATTTATGAAGTTATTGAGAGTGTCGTGGACAGGAGGAGAAAATCTACAATTTTACAACTGGACCACATTTTCGTTGGAGGGTACATTTGGGGTCTATGTTGAAATATCTATCTGACTTGACCAGAGGTAAAGAATTGCATGCGGGGTTATTCTACCCAACAAAAGGACAAACACTACAAGGGAGCCCATAGTGTCCATCAGGTGCCAACAGTTCCTACTGTACAAGGAATCCTCAATTTGGCAAGAAATTTCAATTTGCATTCAGTTTATTCAATGCAAATGAAATGTGCCTTAATTTGCCCTAGGGACTTTCTGGACCCCACAGCAATGTAAATGGTATCTTCTGTAATTTTTCATGACATGCAACATCCTATTCCTCTATATTCCAATGCTGAGCAGACCTCAGATGTCACAATGTGGGTCGCCTGAGATGCGGATTATGCCAGGGGCGAAACACATCAAGACAACTTGACGGGTGCTATGATGTCAGAGGCCTACAAAGTGCAAAAAGTTCCAGCACAAAGTAAAGATGGAGGAATGTAATGTGCAACGGAGAATAAAAAAAGAGGCTGGAGGGAAATACTCGGAAGACTGGATGGAGGCTGCATCAGTGGGACAGGTGAGTGGTGAGGTAGTGATGAGCGAGTATGTTCGGTTAACCCTTTCGGTGAGTATGCTCGGGCGAGTACCGAGTATCTTCAGCGTACTCTGTGTTATGTTTGAATCACTCCCGTGTGCATGATTTGCTACTGTTTGACAGCTTTAATACATGTGAGGAATGCTTGTTTCTTACACATTCCTCACATGTATTAAAGCAGTCAGACAGTCGCAAATCATGTACACGGGAGCGATTCAAACATATCACTGAGTACGCTGAAGATACTCAGTACTCGCCCGAGCGTACTCGCCAAAAGGGTTAACCGAACATACTCGCTCATCACTATGGTGAGGTATTATTTTTTAACAATTTTTTCACCTCTTTCCTGGGTTTCTACAAATTTTGGCCATTTCATAAAAAAAAATTTGAGGCAGATTCAATAAGTCTTGAACTCACCTCTAGCTAAAAGCCATCATCACCAATTTAAGCAGTGGTTGTGTCCTATTTTCTTTTTAGATAACCACTTCTACCCAGTGTCAATGTAGGAGTAGAAGTAGTGCAGTTTGAGTCTGAATACAAAGTTTAGTCTAAATAGGCAAACCTGGCGATGTCTGTTATATTGTATGCCCTTTTAACAGTGAGACATTTACAGAATCTGCCTTTTTTTGTACAATAGTTTTTTTTATAAAACATTTCTCTAAAATAGAAAAGGAGAAAATCATTACAGTTTAATGAGACATCTGACCTCATGGAAATTAAAACGAAGAACAGATGTAAAAAAAAAAAATAATGACCCATCATGGGTGCTGTTTTTACCCACTCTCACAGATTAGGACAGTCAGTTTAAAAATATATTTTAAGCAAGCAAGCAGGGACCCATTATTATCATTATGAAATTTTACATATTCCCCAAATTTATAATGCATTTACTTGCTAATTAACTATATTTTAATTGGATATCCAATATTATTCTCTTGAACAGCACACAGCTTTCCAGTCTCTGTTACGTCCTGGTTTCTAGCAGGGAGGGTCTCGAGTGACAATTCTGGTGAGCAGCAGCGCTGTAGTATTAGTACAACTATAAAGCTCTGAACAAGTTCTGCTGTAACACTTTCATCTATCAGTGACTTTTTCTGAGTCTACACTGCTAACACTAAATTTACACATATAGATAACAGTTGAATGGCTCCAGGCACCGGGCAGTGAGAGCCATGATGAAAACAGCTCTCAAAGCAACTGATACTGGGGGAAAGGGGCTGGTGATTTTGCAAGAGATAGAGATAGCATAGAAATAATAAGGTATTTGAACAAACACACTGCTCCGGGCAGTGAGAGCCATGATTTGGAGAAATTACCTGAAAGTAATTGATGCTTGGGGCTGTTGATATTACAAGATTTAATGACACCTTGTCGTGAGCTGAAGGGAGGGGGAGAGAGGTGAGCAGATTACTGCTGTATATAATTCTGTGGGCTGGAAAGTAGTGTCTGGGATGTTAGGAATTAACCTTTCTCCTGAAATGTAGCTATTGTACATACTTGGCCAGGCTTTAGGCAAGTACTTCTGGCAGGGCTCTATGGAAACCAGCTGTACACTATGAAAGCTAAAAGCTCTCATTGCAGAAGAATGACGGCAGAAAGAAAGAGCAAGCCAATTGCAAACTTGCTTATTTTCATGCTGGCAATTAAGTAAGTAATTTATTAACCTAAAAATACCCCTTTAATACCAGATTGGTGGCAGTTCAACACCCAGAACCTCCAAAGTACACAGTTTACAGAATGAGAACACCTTAGCTCAGTGCACTTTGATGTGCCTTTTCTCAGCTAATGTATCTCAGCTCTTATAGAAGTGAATGTGATCTGAGCTGTAGTACCTGAGAATGACCACTACATAGTGTATTAAGCTGAGGATTTTTTTTAATTGTTCCATACACTGTGTATGTGTAGTGACAGTGTGATCTGGTAACTGATTAGTGCGGGCAGCGGGTGTCAGACCCCATTGATATGATATTGATATCTTAGTCCAGGGAAACCCCTTTAAATGTCAAAATTTTGCATTAGATGGAGATGTAACTTTTGTTTTAACCTATGTTTGTTGTACCATTTTAACTCATTCAGCTAACAAAAAGGTTTACCTGCAGCCCTATGTAAGTTTACATATGAAATATTGGAATAAAATTCCCACTGCCGCTATATAGAATGAGGGGAAGTTCATAAACACTTTTGATCTCACTAAGAAAAATGCCATCCAAGTATATACATAAATTCTAAGGCTTTAATAGAAGCCCCATATGATTTTTGACATACTGTCCTACAAGTCATGACTTTAATTGCTAGTTTTAATCCAGTTGACAGAAATATATTTTTATCATTTTAATGAGGCAAAATATCACTTTTTCAGCTTCAAAAATCATTTTATTTTCATTTTGACCCCATTACTTAAGTGATCTGCAGGTCTGCTCACACCGCCGGAGTAATCATAACAGACAGACAAAGTTTGCTTGACTGGCATTTGGGACACAATGGTCAGAGATGAGGGGACAGGGGGCACATGCAGTACTTGAATCTCAACGTTTTTGTCAAAGCAATGACTTGCTTCTAGAAAAAAAAAAGACCTGCCAAGTGTTCCCTACTAATCATTGTGGTTACTTTGAGCTGTGGAGCTATTATTAAAATAACCCGATTAATACACAGACGAAAATTGCAATGAAAAAATACAGATGGGACAGGTCATCAAAGTTTTATTGTAATCTTTTCCTACAGTGTGGAAATTAATCATTTTTACCTTTTCTTTCAGTGGTTAATAAAACAGTATTATTGCACTACATTAAAACTTGAGTGAAACATAAATTATATATAGTTGCTTTTTTTTAAAAAAAATTCTTTCAACCATTTTATGCAGTAATTTTCACCAAAACTCTGTTAAAGGTTTATTCCCATCTTCATAAATGGGTATTGTCAGATATAACTTGTAGAAACTGCTTATTAAATTTTACAGCCGAGCAAAAATTGTTTAAAGCTCGTTGTCTAGGAGACCGACCGCCGCTGCTGTCTAGCTTGTAACCACTGAGCTGAAGCTGGACCCGAGTGTAACTAATCTAACGGGCAAAGAACCTGACAACAGAGATGGAGGACTTTACACACATGGAACATTTAAATTTCTGTCAAAAACAGTGTTAACGCTTCCTTTCTTATAGGGGATTTTGGGTGACTTAATGAATACATTTTGGGCTATTTTTCTGAATATTTTATGAAAATGATTGAGACATAGCTTAGGAATAATCACCACAGGGAGCTGGTAAAAAGACAGAATTGCCACTTTCTTATTGGCATCCAGCTGTGTCACCTGCTCTACTGGAAAAACGTTGGGGGGGCTTATTCATTTGTACCAACATCAGTAGATGTATCGGTGTTTTTCTTTATTATTTATATACTGTACTTTTTATTCAGATTTTCAAGGCACTTTCTGGTGACATCGAATAGGAGCTAGATGAATGTTGGATTTTTTTTTCTCTCTCTGGGGTACACAATTTGGGCCACTGTAATGGAGAATTATTATTTTGGGACAGTATTAAATTAAGCACTATCGATGACAAGTTTATGATTTTGGGCACTCTTGGGGAACATTATTACTACTTTTAGCACTATTACATATGGTATTACTTCAGTGGAAAGTTAATACTATTTTGGACACTATGGAGAGATCTGGCACTAATGGAGGCACTCTAAGGGAGAACTATTATTATTGATGATGCTTTTGGGGGGCACCCTGGCCAGGAGTATTAGGGGAAAATAACTATACTGTTCAGTGAAGCCTGGTTACCTTTTGCGGACCGTTGGGGACAACTACTAGTTTTGAAAGGACTCTGCTTTGCATAAATGAAAGGACTGTATTGGGAATACAGTATGGTTTTTACCATTTCTGTCTTCTCCATTCTAAAATACTCAGTGCCCAATAAGTGGTGAGCACAGAACAGAAGTACTATAGCAGCGGTTCTCTTGCCTCTATTGGCCACGGTGATGTGGTCACTGCACTAATCACATGATAGCTGGGATGCTGGTAGCCAAAATCAGGAGAGGGTGAAAAATGCAGAAGTGGTGACATGTTTCTATTATACTTTTCCTCTGATTGTTCCACTCCTGATTTTGGCTTCCAAATCCAAAATACTGTCCAAATACTGAACGTGTGAACGTGGCCAAAGGATAAGTGATAACTTGTTGATTGGTGGGGGTCTGACTGCACCGATTCGCAGAATGTGCAACTTTTATCCCCAATAGAATAGAGTTGCATGTTTGACTGGACCACTGATCCATTCATTCCCTTGGTGCACTGCTCTTGGCTTTTTCTGGAAGCCACAAAAAGGATAAATGAAACAGCAGTCAGACATCCAACCTGTCACTCCATTTTAAAATGGGGATAGAAGTGCCCTGTCAGAGATAAAAGTTCCTCGTTCTTCTGATCGGTGCGGTTTCCAATGGTCAGATTCCACTGATCAATTAGTTATCACCTACCTAACTTGTAGATCGTTGGTAACTCTCGAGTTTTCCGAGTATCTTCGGCGGGCTAGAGTGTTATGTTTGAGTCACTCCGTGTGCATGATTTGTGACTGGTTGTCAACTTTAATACATATGAGGAATGCCTGTTTGTTAGGAAATGCCTAGAGTCATTTCCTCCTGTGGGCCCAATACTCTCCAGTAAAACCATGGCAGTGTCCCTAGATCAGTTGGGCTCTTGAAGTGGATGTGGGAGCCAAAAACTGCAAATAGCTTAGGAAACAGTAAGGCTACTAATGACATGTATCTGGAGAAGAGTGAAGCCAACAGCAAGAAGAACCTGGTGTACCGATGGTATGATAACTAAGAAATGCGTTATTCTAATTGACCACTGAGAATGTGTTGTCTAAGAACCCTATCTGTGCAAACATAAATGTTACAGACTGTGTTTTAGGACATTAGTAGGAATAATTTTCATGCATTATTAATATAAAATTTTTACTATTTGATGGAAAAATATGTAAAGAAAAAGCCACAGTATTTGTTAATAGTGGTTAAAATCATTAATGTTTTCAGTACATATTACTCCAGGAATGGTTCCTGTGGTTGGCATTTATACTTGCAATTGTAGTAGAAATGAAAAATAATGCAAATGATTATGTCATTTATAAATCTTCATTTCCTCGTGTTATTTGCATATACTTGATGGTTGCAAAATTCACATGTATTTAAATGTATCTAATTAGTTTTTTCATTCCTGCTTAAACGAATACATATATTAACAGTCATATTAACGATCATAACTAAACTGCAAAGCTTATTACTTTTATATTTTAGCAAAAAGACTGAAACAGAATTCTTGTGCTATAAGTTAAAAAAAAGCCTAGACGGCTAACTTTAAAAGAGTTTAGCACTTTTAAGTATTAATGGGATATTTCTAGGATATTTATTTATTTTTGTTTTTATAGCACTAACATATTCTGCAATGATTTACAGAGGTTGTCAGTAGGGATGAGTGGACCCATGGAAGTTCTGGAACTCGATCAAACTTTGCTCCTAAGTTTGGTTCGGGTACCAGAACTGCACCTGAACTTGAACCTGAACCTGAACTCCATTGAAATCAATGGGGACCCTAAATTTCAAGCTGGAAAAACTGTTACTCTCTCTCCAGACTCCCGAACTGTAAGAGTACTTCCAGAAGAAGTTTATGTTCGGAGTTTGGTAGGTGTCCGGTACAAACTTTGCAGTTCAGGTTTGCTCATCTCTAGTTGTCAACAGTCACATATGTGCCTATCACCAATAGGGGATCATTATCCAAAATCTCTATTTCAGAAGCTTCACTTAATGCTAATTATCCTATCATTCTATCATTAAAGGGGTTTTCCCATGAGCAAATTTCATTTCAATAAATAGATCTTGGAATAATAACACATTTCACAATTGGATGTGCTTAAAAAAAATGTTCCCGTGCTGAGATAATCTTATAAATGTGATGCATTGCTGCAAACAGGGTTTCTGCCACTTCATTATGGTGCTCTCACAATACTTGGAAAAGACTTGGTGACAGATTCCTTTTAATTAGTATACTTTTAGTATTAGTTAGTTTAGTTAGTATTAGTAGTATACTTTTTTCTGATAGCCAGCATTGCTGATACTTTTGGCTCATCAATCACGATAATGACAGTTACAGATGAGGACATTGTAGGTGCATTTGTGTATGTCTGAGCCTGACCGTGTACATAAACGGACAGCTTCATTGGGATCTATGGAAATGTCAATTCTGGTCCTTACTCCCACGTTCAGGCTGAGACTCGCATCTGTAAAATAGGCGCATGAATGCACACACCATAGAAACTGGCCTCGTAATCAGATTGGTTACATTATGACATAGGACAATGACAACTTCCAAAATAGTGTTTTTGCCTTGTCTTCTAACTTGACCTACTTACTATTTAAAGCCAGCCTTTATCACAACATTATAGTTTACAGAAACCAAGAGAAGAAAGCAATTACAGAAATCTTTAAATGAACTCTTACCAGTCGGAGAACTGTCTCATCCATCGTCTTTCTTATATATCAGTGCAGCTCGGATCAAACATAATTTCATGCTAATTTAATTTAGATTCTGCTATTGACTTTATTCGCCATTTACCAGGCATTTTTAAAGTATAATTGAAAATAATTTTGACTGCTTTCTCAATTAGAATCATAGAATCATAGAATGGTAGAGTTGGAAGGGACCTCCTGGGTCATCTGGTCCAACCCCCTGCTCAAAGCAGGATTCACTAAATCATCTCAGACAGATGTCTGTCCAGCCTCTGTTTGAAGACGTCCATTGAAGGGGAACTCACCACCTCTCGTGGCAGCCTGTTCCACTCATTAATCACCCTAACTGTCAAAAAGTTTTTTCTAATATCTAATCTGTGTCTCCTCCCATTTAGTTTCATCCCATTGCTTCTAGTCTTTCCTTGTGCAAATGAGAATAAAGATGATCCTTCTACAATGTGACAGCCCTTGACATATTTGTAGACAGCTATTAAGTCTCCTCTCAGTCTTCTTTTTTGCAAGCTAAACATTCCCAAATCCTGCAACCGTTCCTCATAGGACATGGTTTGCAGACCAGTCACCATTCTGGTCGCTCTTCTCTGAACTTGCTCCAGTTTGTCTATGTCTTTTTTAAAATGTGGTGCCCAAAACTGTACACAGTATTCCAGATGAGGTCTGACCAAAGAGGAGTAAAGACCAATAATGACTTCACGTGATCTAGACTGTATGCTTCTGTTAATACATCCCAGAATTGTATTTGCCTTTTTTGCTGCTGCATCACACTGTTGACTCATGTTCAGTCTATGATCTATTAGTATACCTAAGTCTTTTTCACATGTACTGTTGTTTAGCTCTATTCCTCCCATTCTGTATATGCTTTTTTCATTTTTATTGCCCAGATGTAGTACTTTGCATTTTTCCCTGTTAAAAACCATTCTGTTGGTTGCTGCCCACTGCTCCAGTTTATTTAGGTCTTTTTGAATCCTCTCTCTCTCTTCTCTAGTATTAGCTATCCCTCCTAGCTTTGTGTCATCAGCAAATTTAATCAGTTTACCCTCAATTCCTTCATCTAAATCATTGATAAAGATGTTGAACAATACAGGTCCCAGGACGGAGCCCTGTGGTACCCCACTTGAGACATTCATCCAGCTGGATGTGAAGCCATTTACAATCACCCTTTGAGTCCGATCACTAAGCCAGTTATGAATCCACCTAACAGTTGCCTGGTCCATTGCATACTTGGTCATTTTTTCAATAAGGATGGTGTGAGATACTTTGTCAAATGCTTTGCTGAAGTCAAGATATACTATATCTACAGCATTTCCCTGATCCACCCAGTCAGTGATTCTGTCACAGAAGGAAATTAAGTTAGTCTGACATGACTTGTTAGTTATAAACCCATGCTGACTCTGGTTAATCACTTCATTCTTATCCAGGTACTTACATACATGTTGTTTAATAATTTGTTCAAAGATCTTTCCTGGTATAGAAGTCAGACTCACCGGCCTATAGTTCCCTGGGTCCACCTTCTTCCCCTTTTTGAAGATAGGAACAACATTTGCTCTTCTCCAGTCTTCTGGGACTTCTCCTGTTCTCCAAGAATTTTCAAAGATTATGGAGAGTGGTTCTAAAATTTCTTCTACGATCTCCTTCAGTACTCTGGGGTGTAATTCATCTGGACCTGGAGACTTGAACTCATTTATGTTAGCTAAATATTCCCTCACAATCTTTCTGTTTACAGATAACTTGGATTCTTCTATTCCTTTAAAAGGACAGTGAAGATCAGTTGATGTTACATTTTCTTTCTGAGAGAAAACAGATGCAAAATAGGAATTAAAAAGTTTGGCCTTCTCAACATCCTCTCTTACCATTTCTCCATTTTCATCCTGTAAAAATCCTATAGCATCTTTGACTTTTCTTTTACTTTTGACATACCCCCAAAATCCTTTTTTATTGCTTTTGACATCTCTTGCAAGCCTTAATTCATTGTCAGCTTTAGCTAACCTGATACATGCTCTGCAGGATCTGCAGACTGCATTATAATCTTCTTTAGATATGCCTCCCTCTTTCCATTTAATAAACATTTCTTTCTTTCTTTTTAGCATGTGTTTAAGTTCTGTGTTCATCCATCCTGGTTTCCTTAAATGCTTCCCATTCTTCCTACTTTTCGGGATTGTTAACGATTGTGCTTTGAGAATCTCATTTTTAAAAATTTCCCATCCTTCCTGGACATTTTTGTCCTTAAGGACATCCAGCCATTGGATCCCTCCTATTCTCTTTCTGAGTCTCTTAAAATCTGCCTTTCTAAAATCTAACCTTGAAGTTTGAGTCTTCACATGTCTTCCTCCTCTAGTTATCCAAAATTCTATAATAGCATGATCGCTGCCTCCTAGGGTCCCAGCAACCTTTACCTCCTCAACCATTTCCTCCTTGTTTATAAGGATTAGATCCAAAGTAGCAGATCCCCTTGTTTTCTCCCCTACCTTTTGGAAGATAAAGTTGTCAGCAAGAGAGGATAAGAATTTGCTTGACCTGTTAGTTTTACTTGAGAGAGATTCCCAACAAATGTCTGGATAGTTGAAATCTCCCATGACCACTACGTCATATTTTTTTGAGAACTTGGTCATTTGATACATAAAGAGTTCATCCATATCTTCAGCTTGCCCAGGTGGCCTGTAGTAAATGCCTACAATGGTGTCCTTTCCGTTGTTCTCTCCTTGTATTCTTACCCAAACAGTTTCCACAGAACTCCCAGTCTCTGAAGCTTCAATCTCTGTGCAGATATACGCTTTTCTAACATACAATGCGACACCTCCTCCTCGTTTATCAAGTCTGTTTCTTGCAAATAAGTTGTATCCTTTTAGCCTTTTATTCCAATCATGTGTATCGTCCCACCAAGTTTCAGTGATTCCAATGACATCATATTTCTTTTCCTGCGTTAGTAGTTCTAATTCTCCTTGTTTGTTGCCCATGCTTTGTGCATTTGTATAAAAACATTTTAGTTTGTGATTGGTTTCTCTTCCTCCCATATTTTTATTATTTAAATTGTTTTGTCTTTGTTCTTCCTTTCCACTTCCAGTAGCAGAGATCTCAATAGTATTTGTCAGCTGTATGGCTTTTTCTGGCCTTTTGCTTCCCTTCCCACATTGTTCTAGTTTAAAGCTCTCCTGATGAGTGCAGCAAGGCAATTTCCAAATACATGTTTTCCAGTCTTCGTAAGGTGCACCCCATCTCTAGCAAGTAGTCCATCGTATAGGTAATTCATTCCGTGATCCAGAAATCCAAATCCTTGTTGATGGCACCATCGACGTAGCCAGTTGTTCACCTGTAGAATCTTATTCCACCTCATTGTTCCATGGCCATCCACTGGGAGGATGGATGAGAAGACCACCTGCGCTCCCAATTCTTTCACTTTCTTGCCCAAGTCTTCAAAGTCACTGCAGATGGTTTCCAGGTCCTTTCTTGCGGTGTCATTTGTCCCCACATGTATTAGCAGGAATGGGTAGTGATCTGTAGGTCTGAAGAGTCTTGATATCCTGTCAGACACATCTTTAATTTTTGCTCCTGGAAGACAGCACATTTCTCTTGAGGTTATGTCTGGTCTGCAGATAGCAGCCTCTGTTCCTCTTAACAGGGAATCCCCCATGACCACCACTCTCCGTTTTTTCTTCACAACATTCTTCTTTCTCCATCCAAGAGGATCCTGAGGCAAAAAGCCTCTCCCTTCTGTGGCAAAAAGCCTCACACCTGATAGCAGCTCGAATGATGGTTCTTCCTAACGCTGCCAGATGTCATCATCGCTGGACACTCATTAAATTGGCATTTTAATAACTCAGGAAACTCTATACAGTCAATCTATTACTTCTCCTGTATAATGCTTAATTGTTTTAAAGGGATTTTCCGTCAGTTCGTCAATTGCATTTTCTTAAATATCTATGGTAAGAAGGTTTTGGATTGTACAATTTTTGTTTTGCATGTTTGCTTTTTTAATATTGTAGTAAAAAGCAAGTTTTTCTAAAGTCTTTACTACCAACTGTATAATGCGTAATTGATTTAAAAGCGTTTTCCATCAATTGCATATTTTTTAGATATTTATAGTAAGAAAGTTTAGGATTGCACAATTTTTTTTTTTTTTATATTGTAGTATTAAACAAGTTTTCAGTTTTCTATAATGTCTTTACTAACAACTATATGATGGAACATTAATCCAATCCCCTTAGTACTCAATGCTTACTTCAGTTTTTTAAAAGGAAGTCTGAGTGTTACAGACAAAGGAGGATCGGGCTGTTGGATTTTAACATGCCCAGTCTTTTTGTCCACTGACATTATTCTGTTTAGTGCACTAAAATATATATATGTAGCCCAGACTGACAACATCCCAAGTGACCAAGACACTGCCATGATAATATTACTTTAATACACCACTGCAGAGGACGTTGGGTGGTCACCGCAGTCATGTGACGTCAATGACATGTAATATAAAAATATTTCGATGTGATTTCAATACTATATCATTTTTTGTTATGACCACTAAGGACATGGGTCCCCGATAGGAAGATCCAATTGGTCTCACTGCTAAAGAGTCTTTGCCGGTAGTCCCTTTCTCTCACAGGGGGACTAACCTTTTCAATAACTTTCACCGAGGAATTTTCTTAGCTACCTCCATTCACCTCTGTAAAATGATGTGATACTGCGAACACACTGTGCTATTAATATTTAAAGGGAAAGTGTCATGTTCCCAAACACTATTAGCCTTCAGATATGGGATTAATCTTCAGGTTAATAGCTTTCTAAACCTCTGCAGCTGCCGCACTGAAAGTCTGGCTACTGGGAAAAACAGAACCTTATTCCTCCCAGTAGCCTCTGCCTTTCAGTCATACAGGTGCGGCCAGCGCAACTACAGTCTATGCTCAGTGTACAGTGACTCGCAGCTTAACCATGCCCAGAACTGCATCAGTGCTGAGTCGGCTATCAGTCAGAGCCGGGGTGTTATTATAGCCACTGCTCGCTATACACTGAGCGGTGACTGAAGCTGCTCCGACCTCTTCTCTATGACTGAAAGCCGGAGGCTGCCACCGGGAAGAATAAAGTTCATTAACTTTCTGTAGCTTGGCTTTAAGTGCAGCCGTCGCAAAACATTAGAACACTAAAAACCTGCAGATTGACCCCATATGTTAAAAGCATTTTTTGACATGACAGGTTCCCTTTAAGAAATACCATTATATTCTGGAGAAAACAGAATATGAATAAATACCTTGAAAGCGACCGTACATGAAAAATCCAGAGTCATAATTTTAACTATATTCAAAAGTTAGAAAGAAATAAGACAATTTTCTAGTAGGGATGAGCCGACACGTGGAAGTTTGGGTTCTGGTACCCGACCCGAACTTTATTCAAAAGTTTGGTTCGGATACCAAAACCGTACCTGAACTTCAACCAGAAGCCGTATCCCATTAAAAACAATGGGGACCAGAACTTTTGACCTGCAAAATTTTCTCTGTCTCTCTCTCTTTCTGTAACAGACTTTCTCCCGGACTCCAAACATTGCAGCAGAAAGTCCATGTTCGGCGTCCGCTCATCTCCATTTTCTACTTTTCCGGGATACTCATGCACAAGTCATATCTGGCAGTCAGTCATACAGGAGCTTAGAAAAAATAAATAAGCGCTACAGCACATATATTAGCATAAAAAATGTTCGGGCTATATTGTGAACATTATATAAAATATAAGAAACAGATGTTACCAACGCGTTTCGAACAACACAGATTGTTCTTAGTCGTAGCTATTGGTAACTGAAATTTTGGTTGTAATATATAGTGCTACTAACTAGTAACAAACATTTAATATGAACCCAACAGGTTACACAGTTAAAAACACAATGGTGAATACCTGAATCAGCAAAGCAAACTAACCATTCCTTTCCTAAATAAATCAAGCATCAGTATTTCATAGTATGTGAGTATAAAACTATGCACCCAGAATAAAGTAATATTATATGGCCATGATGTTAATGACATATGATATAAAAATATCTAGATGTGATTTCAAAATTATAGCATGGCTTCACGTTTTTTGCTAAGACCACGGATCCCCGATGGGAAGATCCAATAGATCTCCCTGCTAAAGAGTTTTCGCCTGTAGTCCCCTTCTCTCACAAGGTGACTAACCCTTTAAATACCTTTCACCAAGGAACTCGCTTTGCTACCTTCATTCACCTCTGTAAAATGATATGATACCGCGGACACACTGCAGCTTTTACTTTTTATGTTCGCGAGGTGCCTTCTGATCCTAATTTTAAGGGGTCCCATAGTACACCCCACAAATTGATCCAGGATGAACTAAAAAGAAAGAACTGCAACTTATATATTGTTTAATGAGATATGATGTATTTTTAGAGAAAGAATCAAGTGAAATGTCAGTGTACATAACTTTTCAACTCGTGCATATAGCGTGGCCACATTTGTATTATATTTCAGTCGACCCAAAGTCTTAGGTTCCTGACTGCAAAAAAAAAAGGCTGGGGAAAGAATATCACCAAATGTGAATGCTTTTCGTGAGACACATCTCAGACCACGATTTAAATGTGGGAAAGACCTGGGTCCTGATGAAGTACAAGAACATATTTGGGAATAATAGGGCACATAGTAAAAAAAACTTGGGGCTATAGGCGGTGGAAACAGTGGCTACTTAATCGTGTTTTTTTAATTACACATGGCTTATACCTCAAGGATTCACTTCTATTTTTCATCTTTAAAATACAATTTTCTCAATAAACAGTCAATTTAGGGTAACCTCTGTTTCCCAGTCTGGAGGACAATTTCTCCCCCTCAATCGCTTAGTAGAACAGTTTAGTTTGATGCAAGTAAATTCTTCAACTGGTATATTTTTAATGGCATGATGGGGATGCCATAATGTTGCATGGAGTGCAGCATTTCCCGCTGTAATTTTGCAATATGAAATAGTATAAACTTTTTTTGCACATATATTTTTTAACTGTGAAGACAGAAAAACGTATCAGTAGAATCCATGGAGAAGCAAAATCCCAAACAATTAGAGTTAAAATGGGACATGAAAACTGACATGGCTGTCACATCACTCCCCCCCTCAATAAACAATTCATCTAGCATGCAAATACATCCTTTCCAACCATGCCATGTAAATATTAGTGACAATGGGGGTGAAGCAGTCTCCCACTGACTCTATGGTTGTCTGGAGGGAAAATTGAGAATCAAAATTGTTTAAACAAAAATAAACAGATAAGGTGAAAAAATTCTGCAAGTCCAAAATATAAACACTATATTGACTGGGAAACCACTTCAAAGCAATAACTGCCAGATCATAGGGTATAACCGTCAAGACTTTCCGCCAAAATTTTCTTTTAAAGAGCCGATACCGGTTACAATAGGTCTAAAGAGAAGAGGAAAACCTGGTTTGGCTACTTTTAGAAAAGAGAAAAAAGGGGCTATTACTGAGTAATCGGAAGGATGTAATCCCCATGCTTCTTAGTCAGACTCTCATGCTGCTCCATTTCTCTGAAATGCACTACCCAAACAATTAATTGCCGGTACCAATAGTCTTAAACATGTTCTAAAAATGCATGTCTTTTTAGACAGGCCTATAACTTCACCTCACTAATCTAACTATTCCCTGTTCTCCCTTCCTAAAGTTTCCTCATAATCTGGCCCCTTGATCATCTGTTTCCACTCCCTCCATTCACTGAGTAGCACTTTATAACTGTACCTTCATATTTGTGATCTAATGTCTTATTCCAGAGAAATCCACATTTTTCTTACATGTAAATGAGCTGTTAAGATCTGTAGGTTGGACATAGATCTCCCTGAGAATTTGCCTCCAGAGATTATTATATATGAAAGCAGGCATTACCAGTGTGTGACATGTAAGTAACACAGAACAGCAGAACAACACGTTTGCTGCAGCTCTTACAGCTCTGCTGTATTATAACAATATTGCAGCCCTGTCTGCCTGTGAGATGTAAGCTGAAGCTGAGGGGACCCTGCAGATGTGTCAGGTATAATCACACACAGCTCAGCAGTCAGATCAGGAGAGCAGAGAGAGACAATTACACATCACACTGGTGACTTCTCATTCATGTAAAATAATCTCTGGAGGCAGATTCTCAGGGAGATCAGTGACCTGCCCATAGCCCTGAACAGCTCATTTACATATAAGTAAATCATGGATTTTTCTGGAATAAGGCATTGGATTGCAGATATCAAGTGTGACGACACAGCTTATAATCTTAATCAGACGATTAGATTTGTTAAGCCAAGAGAAATGCACTATTGTGTTTGTGTTGACTTTAGAATTTATGTGTATTTTTTTGGCTGGTCAAGAAGGACAGTAACACTCAGTGTTTGGGAACAATGATGTTTGTTACTATGCTAATTGCATATTCTACTAAACCAGCTAGTTTATTTACAAGAGCAGGGGGATTAGCTCAAACAATGAGACCTGAGCACCCCCCCCCCGGCCTGTGACTGATGACCTTAGCCACATATGTTAATATAAAAAAGGTTGTCTATGCTGCTGAAAAGAGAATTGAAAGAGACTTTACAAGAAGAATCAAATCTCTTCATACCATCAGCTTGATAGCTTGGCTTTACCCAAAGAGACACAGATTTGGATTCTACATGATTCCAGCCTAAGGGTATATAGCGACAGGACTTTGTTCGAACAGTCATTCCTACTGCCAGAGTCCCTTTAATGGTAACTTGTCACCTTAAAAAATGCTATTTATCTGCAGATATAGGGGTAATCTGCAGGTAAATAGGGTGTAAAGCCTGGTTAGACGGCTTAATGGAAAAGCGTTGGCTACAGGGAGAAAATTACGTTTTATTCTTCCTGCCGCCACTCGCTTCCTGTTATATGGTCGGTGCAAGGAGGGAGACATTACAGTCACTGCTAACTACAAAGTGAGCGTGCTGTTATAATGTCCAGCACCTTGATTGTGACATCTTCCATGGAGCCCAAACTCAGGCTGAGCTTCACTGAATGACTAACATGGCAGCAGCACCTGGCAACTAGTGATGAGTGAACGTGGTCGGATAAGGTGTTATCCCAGCATGCTCAGGTGTTCTCCGAGTATCTTGTAGTGCTCTGCTAATATGCCTGAGTCCCTGCAGTAGCATGTTTTGTGACAGAAGACAGACACAACACATGCAGGAATTGCCTGTTTGTTAGGTAATCTCTGCATGTATTGCTTCTGTCTACCGCCGCAAAACATGTTACCACAGGGACTCAGGCATATTAGCAGAGCACTACAAGAAACTCGGATAAAAATCCGAGCATGCTGAGATAACACCTTATCCGACCATGTTCACTCAGCACTACTGGCAACCCATCAGCAACCTGCAACTGCGTTACAGGGGGCTGAAGGGAGCAGGTGACTGCATACACCGGCCATCGTGCAATCTAAATGCCACTGTCAGTGATTGACAAGTACACTTAAATACTCAAAACAGCAGCAATGAAGGTGAGCTCTAACACTGCTGTTACAGGCAGACACCGGCTATGTAACACAGCCGACATCTGCCTGGTATGGAGCAGGCTCAGGTCCTGAACCCGCTCCATACAACCACATCCCTATGGTGACAGATATAACAAGGTTAGCAAATTTCACTTGTCTGTTCCCAAATGTGGAAAGACAAATGGAATTCCCTAACACGTGTGAAAGAGTCCTAATAGATTTAGTAAATGTGCGCCGAGCACATGAATGCTATTACACACCACAATGCACAGTTACATACATGCATCTTACAAAAATACATACAAAATTACATGCGCAAACATGCAGGCACACACAAGCACGCCAGTACATGAATACATCATCTGAAGCACCATCAATTGTAATGTCAGGTCAGCCCCATATATCTTTGTATCGCGTAAACCTACAACTCCCAGTATGTAATTAACAGTAAAGATGCTGGAAGTTGTTACCAGTCATCATCAGACTGCGGCCCATACAGGAACCGCAGTACTGATGAGACACAGGCAGTATCACAAATGAACATTTACATCCAGGTATCTTACCTGAGAAGTCTTCTCTGATTAGAGTCGTTTTCTTTCTTTTTGTCTCCATCTTGTCCAGACACTTTGAGGACTTTTCTCATCCACAGCTCATCTCTGCAGACTTCCATCTTCTCCGGTCTTCTGCAGCACATCCCAACACGATGTCCTTAAAGATAGCAGTGTCATTATAATTAGTGTTGAGCCACCCCCGTAGTGTTCGGGTTCGGTTCGGTTCGTCGAACACCGGGATGTTCGAGGAACTGTTCGTCGAACTGTTCGTCGAACACCTTAGAACTAGAGATGAGCGTTGTTCTACTCGAACTGTTCGCCAATCTCAAATTCGAGCTGTTTTGGGCGGTGTTCGAGCCGGTCGGCGAACACGAACAATTTGAGAAAAATTCGGCTGTTCGAGGTTATGTTCGATAACTGTTCGTGCACCAAAATCATAACTGGATTTTTTCTCAGTAATGATGAAAATTAATGTTAATACGCAGTTTGAGTGTACAGCGGGGCGGGGGGAGGGGCAGGGGATGGATCTCTGCAGGAACAATGAAGATCTCCATTTTTTTTTCTCTTTCCCGCATTTGCAGTGGGGAGGTGCAATCTGTCAGCCTATCAGCAGCGCACACACGGAGCGAAGTGCTTTTTTTCACACAAGCAAGGGCATGTGTGATTGGCAGTGTATGTCACATGTCCTTGCCCTATAAGACCAAGCCATTTTCCCCGTCGCCACCATTTTCTCACTGCTGCAGCTGCGTGTTAGACGGCACCGCTGTTGCTGTGTGCGCTATACCTTGTTAATTTCAAGCCAATTTTCGCACAAATCTACAGATAGCTTGGGAGTAGGGAATAGTTGTGATTGCAGTCCTTTTAAGGACTAGGTTACAGCATTTCCTATGACTTTTATCAGGCAGGTCTGTGCTCTTAAATAGATAGATTGTGGGAGTAAAGACTAATTGTAATTGGAGTCCTTTTCAGGACTAGGTTACATCAGTTCCTATCAGTTTTTGCCAGGCAGGTCTGTGCCAGTGCTGTGCAAGTTTTTTTCACAGCATTTGGCTGAATCTAGCAAAGCTAATCCTTTTTGGCCTATTGCAGAGTGTGTTAGTCAGTGGAGTAGCCTATCTGTGTTGCAAGATATACCACCTGTGTATAGAATACCAATTTTTTTACTGCACCTAGTGAAGTAAAATCTTTTGGGCATAGCATCATTCTATTAGTCCATCTATACTGACCTCCATCAGGTTGCAAACTGAATATAATTTTTTTCTGCATCTAGCTCTGAAAAAATATTTGGGCTTCTAGCAGTGTGTGGGACTTGGTCTATTAGTCCTTCTATACTGACCTCCATCAGGTTGCAAATTAAAAATAATTTTTTTCTGCATCTAGCTCTGAAAAAATATTTGGGCTTCTAGCAGTGTGTGGGACTTGGTCTATTAGTCCATCTATACTGACCTCCATCAGGTTGCAAATTAAAAATAATTTTTTTCTGCATCTAGCTCTGAAAAAATATTTGGGCTTCTAGCAGTGTGTGGGACTTGGTCTATTAGTCCATCTATACTGACCTCCATCAGGTTGCAAATTAAAAATAATTTTTTTCTTCATTTATCTCTGAAAAAATATTTGGGCTTCTAGCAGCGTGTGGGACTTGTTCTATTAGTCCATCTATACTGACCTCCATCAGGTTGCAAATTAAAAATAATTTTTTTCTGCATCTAGCTCTGAAAAAATATTTGGGCTTCTAGCAGTGTGTGGGACTTGGTCTATTTGTCCATCTATACTGACGTCCATCAGGTTGCAAATTAAAAATAATTTTTTTCGGCATCTAGCTCTGAAAAAATATTTGGGCTTCTAGCAGTGTGTGGGACTTGGTCTATTAGTCCATCTATACTGACCTCCATCAGGTTGCAAATTAAAAATAATTTTTTTCTTCATTTATCTCTGAAAAAATATTTGGGCTTCTAGCAGCCTGTGGGACTTGTTCTATTAGTCCATCTATACTGACCTCCATCAGGTTGCAAATTAAAAATAATTTTTTTCTGCATCTAGCTCTGAAAAAATATTTGGGCTTCTAGCAGTGTGTGGGACTTGGTCTATTTGTCCATCTATACTGACCTCCATCAGGTTGCAAATTAAAAATAATTTTTTTCGGCATCTAGCTCTGAAAAAATATTTGGGCTTCTAGCAGTGTGTGGGACTTGGTCTATTAGTCCATCTATACTGACCTCCATCAGGTTGCAAATTAAAAATAATTTTTTTCTTCATTTATCTCTGAAAAAATATTTGGGCTTCTAGCAGCGTGTGGGACTTGTTCTATTAGTCCATCTATACTGACCTCCATCAGGTTGCAAATTAAAAATAATTTTTTTCTGCATGTAGCTCTGAAAAAATATTTGGGCTTCTAGCAGTGTGTGGGACTTGGTCTATTAGTCCATCTATACTGACCTCCATCAGATTGCAAATTAAAAATAATTTTTTTCTGCATCTAGCTCTGAAAAAATATTTGGGCTTCTAGCAGTGTGTGGGACTTGGTCTATTAGTCCATCTATACTGACCTCCATCAGGTTGCAAATTAAAAATAATTTTTTTCTTCATTTATCTCTGAAAAAATATTTGGGCTTCTAGCAGCGTGTGGGACTTGTTCTATTAGTCCATCTATACTGACCTCCATCAGGTTGCAAATTAAAAATAATTTTTTTCTGCATCTAGCTCTGAAAAAATATTTGGGCTTCTAGCAGTGTGTGGGACTTGGTCTATTAGTCCATCTATACTGACCTCCATCAGGTTGCAAATTAAAAATAATTTTTTTCTTCATTTATCTCTGAAAAAATATTTGGGCTTCTAGCAGCGTGTGGGACTTGTTCTATTAGTCCATCTATACTGACCTCCATCAGGTTGCAAATTAAAAATAATTTTTTTCTGCATGTAGCTCTGAAAAAATATTTGGGCTTCTAGCAGTGTGTGGGACTTGGTCTATTAGTCCATCTATACTGACCTCCATCAGGTTGCAAATTAAAAATAATTTTTTTCTGCATCTAGCTCTGAAAAAATATTTGGGCTTCTAGCAGTGTGTGGGACTTGGTCTATTAGTCCATCTATACTGACCTCCATCAGGTTGCAAATTAAAAATAATTTTTTTCTTCATTTATCTCTGAAAAAATATTTGGGCTTCTAGCAGCGTGTGGGACTTGTTCTATTAGTCCATCTATACTGACCTCCATCAGGTTGCAAATTAAAAATATTTTTTTTCTGTATCTAGCTCTGAAAAAATATTTGGGCTTCTAGCAGTGTGTGGGACTTGGTCTATTAGTCCATCTATACTGACCTCCATCAGGTTGCAAATTAAAAATAATTTTTTTCTTCATTTATCTCTGAAAAAATATTTGGGCTTCTAGCAGCGTGTGGGACTTGTTCTATTAGTCCATCTATACTGACCTCCATCAGGTTGCAAATTAAAAATAATTTTTTTCTGCATGTAGCTCTGAAAAAATATTTGGGCTTCTAGCAGTGTGTGGGACTTGGTCTATTAGTCCATCTATACTGACCTCCATCAGGTTGCAAATTAAAAATATTTTTTTTCTGCATCTAGCTCTGAAAAAATATTTGGGCTTCTAGCAGTGTGTGGGACTTGGTCTATTAGTCCATCTATACTGACCTCCATCAGGTTGCAAATTGAATAAAAAAAATTTCTGCATCTAGCTCTGAAAAAATATTTGGGCTTCTAGCGGTGTGTGGGACTTGGTCTATTAGTCCATCTATACTGACCTCCATCAGGTTGCAAATTAAAAATAATTTTTTTCTGCATGTAGCTCTGAAAAAATATTTGGGCTTCTAGCAGTGTGTGGGACTTGGTCTATTAGTCCATCTATACTGACCTCCATCAGGTTGCAAATTAAAAATATTTTTTTTCTGCATCTAGCTCTGAAAAAATATTTGGGCTTCTAGCAGTGTGTGGGACTTGGTCTATTAGTCCATCTATACTGACCTCCATCAGGTTGCAAATTGAATAAAAAAAATTTCTGCATCTAGCTCTGAAAAAATATTTGGGCTTCTAGCGGTGTGTGGGACTTGGTCTATTAGTCCATCTATACTGACCTCCATCAGGTTGCAAATTAAAAATAATTTTTTTCTGCATCTAGCTCTGAAAAAATGTTTGGGCTTCTAGCAGTGTGTGGGACTTGGTCTATTAGTCCATCTATACTGACCTCCATCAGGTTGCAAATTAAAAATAATTTTTTTCTGCATCTAGCTCTGAAAAAATATTTGGGCTTCTAGCAGTGTGTGGGACTTGGTCTATTAGTCCATCTATACTGACCTCCATCAGGTTGCAAATTAAAAATAATTTTTTTCTTCATTTATCTCTGAAAAAATATTTGGGCTTCTAGCAGCGTGTGGGACTTGTTCTATTAGTCCATCTATACTGACCTCCATCAGGTTGCAAATTAAAAATATTTTTTTTCTGTATCTAGCTCTGAAAAAATATTTGGGCTTCTAGCAGTGTGTGGGACTTGGTCTATTAGTCCATCTATACTGACCTCCATCAGGTTGCAAATTAAAAATAATTTTTTTCTTCATTTATCTCTGAAAAAATATTTGGGCTTCTAGCAGCGTGTGGGACTTGTTCTATTAGTCCATCTATACTGACCTCCATCAGGTTGCAAATTAAAAATAATTTTTTTCTGCATGTAGCTCTGAAAAAATATTTGGGCTTCTAGCAGTGTGTGGGACTTGGTCTATTAGTCCATCTATACTGACCTCCATCAGGTTGCAAATTAAAAATATTTTTTTTCTGCATCTAGCTCTGAAAAAATATTTGGGCTTCTAGCAGTGTGTGGGACTTGGTCTATTAGTCCATCTATACTGACCTCCATCAGGTTGCAAATTGAATAAAAAAAATTTCTGCATCTAGCTCTGAAAAAATATTTGGGCTTCTAGCGGTGTGTGGGACTTGGTCTATTAGTCCATCTATACTGACCTCCATCAGGTTGCAAATTAAAAATAATTTTTTTCTGCATCTAGCTCTGAAAAAATGTTTGGGCTTCTAGCAGTGTGTGGGACTTGGTCTATTAGTCCATCTATACTGACCTCCATCAGGTTGCAAATTAAAAATAATTTTTTTCTGCATCTAGCTCTGAAAAAATATTTGGGCTTCTAGCAGTGTGTGGGACTTGGTCTATTAGTCCATCTATACTGACCTCCATCAGGTTGCAAATTAAAAATAATTTTTTTCTTCATTTATCTCTGAAAAAATATTTGGGCTTCTAGCAGCGTGTGGGACTTGTTCTATTAGTCCATCTATACTGACCTCCATCAGGTTGCAAATTAAAAATAATTTTTTTCTGCATCTAGCTCTGAAAAAATATTTGGGCTTCTAGCAGTGTGTGGGACTTGGTCTATTAGTCCATCTATACTGACCTCCATCAGGTTGCAAATTAAAAATAATTTTTTTCTGCATCTAGATCTGAAAAAATATTTGGGCTTCTAGCGGTGTGTGGGACTTGGTCTATTAGTCCATCTATACTGACCTCCATCAGGTTGCAAATTAAAAATAATTTTTTTCTGCATCTAGCTCTGAAAAAATATTTGGGCTTCTAGCAGTGTGTGGGACTTGGTCTATTAGTCCATCTATACTGACCTCCATCAGGTTGCAAATTAAAAATAATTTTTTTCTTCATTTATCTCTGAAAAAATATTTGGGCTTCTAGCAGCGTGTGGGACTTGTTCTATTAGTCCATCTATACTGACCTCCATCAGGTTGCAAATTAAAAATAATTTTTTTCTGCATCTAGCCCAGCCAATAGTTTTGGCCTAATACCACAGTTTGGCCACTCAGCTCTGCTCGGTTACCATCCATTGTTTTTTTGTGCAAACAACTCCAGAGTTGTGAATTAGTTAACCACCAAAATGAGTGGAAAAAGGCCTGCTGCTGGTGGAAAGGGGAATAGGCGTGTTGGGAAGGGGAAAAAAGGTTGTGTCCGTGGGGTAGGTGCAGAAGAAAGACCATCTTCCAGCCAAACTAAAATGTCTACTTCTTTTAGCGGACAATGTGATAAGATCCCTTTCTTACGGCCACGCCAATCGCTACAAATTCCAGATGAGGCACAAAAACAGCAGGTGCTTCAACGGATATCAAGTGCTCCTTTAAGTGGGCTCTCCTCCACATCAACTTCAACATCACAAATACTCCAGTCCTCAAAGGTGTCACCCAAATCGCACTTGCTTCCTCACAGCTCCCAAATCTCCAGCTGCCCGTCTGAGTATGAGGTAGAACAGATGGTTGAGTCTGCAGAGCTGTTTACTCATACTATAGCCTGGGAATCAGAGGTCGACTCCAGCGCTTCTGTGAATCCAGACGAGGAAATGATCTGCACTGATGCCCAGAATCTTTATGAGTCGGATCCAGGACCAGACGCAGAAGGTTCTGACCATAATGTAGACCCTCATTCCCAAACTGTAACTCCTGTTGGTGGAGACAATGAGGAAGACGATGATAAGACTCAAATACCTGATTGGAGCGACAACTTTAGTTTTTTGTCAGGGCAGGAACAGGTTGGCTCTGAGGACGACGGCTGTGATAACGCACAGGGTGATGATGATGAGGTCGGAGATCCCACTTACTGTCAACCCACAGTCAGCCAAGAGATGAGGTCAGCAGAGGAGGTGGAGGAAGATGCTAGTGACGACGAGGTCAGGTTGCGCCTTCCTGGACAGAGACGTAGTACTGGAAGCACGTCAACAACTGCATCCTCAAACACAACTCTGCCTCTCACCACAAGTCGTGGTGGCTCTTCAGGTCGCATGGGTGCTAAGCCTTGCATAGCCTGGGCATTTTTTCAGATCGATAAAGATGACCCAACTCGTGTTATCTGTAACATTTGTCAGCAAAAGCTAAGTAGAGGCCAAAAAATACATAGTTTGAGTACTTCATGCATGAACCGGCACATGGACATGAAGCATAAGTTGCAGTGGGAAGCTCAGTGTGCTACAATGCGGTCTAGCCGGCCGGGCCAACCACCGTCTGCCATATCTTGTGCATCCGCGGCCTCTTCATCCTCTGTGACTGGGGGGACAGCAGTCACACCTGTTTTGGGGCGCAGACCTGCCACCTCTTTACCCGCAACAGCCAGCGTGATTGGCAGGTCATCATTTTCTTTGGAGGTGGTAACACCAGCTGGTCTTGAGCGCTGTCCGACATCGATAGCACCACCTTTGGATCAAGGCAACCTAACATGTCCGCCTGCATCTTCCTCACAGACCGGCAGTTTGCCGGGGACACCCTTATCAACCCCGTCTAAGCACAATAGCCAGCCCTCGGTCCCTCAGATGTGGACAAGTAAAAGACCATTTTCTCCTAGCCATGAGAAAGCTAAGAGGTTGAATTTCACCATCTGCAAGCTCTTGGCTACAGAAATGCTGCCTTTCCGCCTGGTGGACACAGAGGATTTTCGAGACCTTATGTCCGTCGCAGTGCCCCAGTACCAGATGCCCAGTCGGCACTACTTCTCAAAGAAAGGTGTGCCTGCGCTCCACCAGCATGTCGCACACAACATCACCGCTTCTTTGAGAAACTCTGTATGTGACAGGGTGCATTTCACCACAGACACTTGGACGAGTAGGCATGGAAAGGGGCGTTACATGTCGCTGACTGGGCACTGGGTAACTATGGTGACAGCAGGACAAGGGGCTGCTGTCCAAGTCTTGCCGTCCCCACGAGTTGTGCGTCAATCCTCTTTATGTCATTTTTCCTCCACTGCTTCTGCCTCCTCAACCTCCTCTCGGTCTTCCACCTGCACCCAAAGCCTGTCTGGTCATGCCACAAGCTTTCTAACTGGGCAGAAGGGATCCTGCACACCTCCTTACTATGCTGGCAGTAGGGCTCAACGTCATCAGGCGGTTTTTACATTGAAATGTCTGGGAAAAGTGAGTCACACAGCTGAGGAGTTGTGGTCAGCTCTGGAGAACCAATTTCATGAATGGTTGTCTCCACTGGACCTGAAACCAGGGAAGGCCGTGTGCGACAATGCTGCAAACCTGGGTGCGGCCCTTCGCCGGGGCAATGTCACACACGTGCCTTGTATGGCTCACGTGTTGAACCTGGTGGTGCAGCAATTTTTAGCCCACTATCCCAGACTAGATGGCCTTCTGCAGAGGGCACGGTCGCTGTGTGCTCACTTCCGCCGTTCGCATCCCGCAGCTCAGCGACTTACATCTCTACAGAAGTCGTTGGGCCTGCCACTTCACCGGCTAAAATGCGATGTGCCTACCCGGTGGAATTCAACTCTGCATATGTTGCAGCGACTGTGGCAGCACCGACAAGCCCTGGTGCAATACGTTCTGACGTATAGCCTGGGCCAACGAGATTCAGAGGTGGGGCAAATCACGCTGGAGGAGTGGTCTCAGATCAGGGACCTATGCACCCTTCTGCACAGTTTTGAAATGGCGACGAAGATGTTTAGTGCTGACGATGCCATTATCAGCATGACTATTCCGGTGATTTACATGCTGGAGCACATGTTAAACAGAATTCGGAGTCAGGTGGTGGCACAAGAGGAGGTGGAGGAAGTAGAGGAGGAGGAGTTGTATGCGGAAGGGCTAACATCTGCAAGGTCCAGACGGTCGGCAGCACCAGGGCGGCAGGCATGTGAGGGTGGGGGAGATGATTTTACCAGGGCGCATGGTAGCAGCCAAACTAGTGAGGAAGGTGCAGGAGCCCAGGAAGAAGTGGAGGACGAACTGATGGAAGACTCATCAGATGAGGGAGACCTTGATCACATTTCTGTTGTGCGAGGTTGGGGGGAGAGGACAGAGGAAGGAAGCATGATTGTTACCTCGCCACCAACACAACAGGGACTTGGTGCTCCTGGATGCGCAACACACATGAGTGCCTTCTTGCTGCACTACCTGCAACATGACCCTCGAATTGTGAGAATTAGAAATAATCCTGACTACTGGGTTGCCACACTGTTAGATCCCCGGTACAAAAGTAAATTTGCAGAAATTATTCCTGCCATAGAAAGGCATGCACGCATGCAGGAGTATCAGCAGAGACTGTTGCAGAATCTTACATGTGCTTTTCCACAAAATACCAGTGGTGCACGTAGTGAATCTCACAGTTCCAACTTGCCAACCGTGGGACCGTCAAGTGTTCAGCACTCAAACCGTAACAGAACCACAGTATCTGCTGGTAACATCAATTTTGCGGAATCATTTCACCACTTTTTTAGCCCATCCTTTGCAAGGCCACAGGAGACAAGAAGTCTGACACATAGTCAACGCCTAGAGACGATGGTACAGGAGTATCTCCAAGTAAACATTGAAGCCACGACTGTGTCACTGGACCCTTGCTCTTTTTGGGCTTCCAATCTGGATAAATGGCCGGAGCTAGCCACTTACGCCTTGGAGATCTTGTCATGCCCCGCAGCCAGCGTTCTCTCTGAATGTGTGTTCAGCGCTGCTGGTGGTGTGCTGACAGATAAGCGCACGCGGCTCTCCACTGATAATGTAGACAGACTCACGTTCATAAAGATGAACAAATCATGGATCCGAAACGACTTTTCTACCCCTGTGTCATCCTGGGGAGAGTAAAAGCTTGATGATTGGTTAAAATCACCCTACCAACCGTTTTAAGCTTTCAAATTACTAATCATGTTTATCTGTATCTTGACTGGAAAATAATTTGGGCTTTGTAGCAGTGTGCAGCACTGATCCTATTAGGCCATCTATAATAAGCTTCACCAGATTTAAAATTAAAAATAATTTTTAGCTGCATCTAGCCCGGAAAATAATTTTGGGGCTCCGAGATGCGCAAGACACATAAGTGCCTTCTTGCTGCACTACCTGCAGCATGACCCTCATATTGTCAGAATTCGAAGTAATCATGACTACTGGGTTGCCACACTCTTAGATCCCCCAAACTTTTCGATCAACCTTTTCATTCTAATAAAGACCAAAAAAATGGTCATTTTTGAAATTATAAGCATTAGCAGGTTGTTAGAAACTGAAATCAAACAGTTTTCAACTCAAAACTTTATTCTAGGTGATGTTACATTTTCACATAGGACCCCTTGTTCGAAAGGAGCTTCTGAACTCTCTCGTCCATTGAATTTGTCAGGTTTTGGATGGTTTCTGCTTCAATTGTTTTGCATGAGGACAGAATACCCTCCCAGAGCTGTTGCTTAGATGTGAACTGCCTCCCGCCATCATAGACACTCCTTTTAATGATGCTCCAAAGGTTCTGAATGGGGTAGAGGTCAAGGGAGCATGGGGGTCACACCATAAGTTTGTCCCCTTTTATGCCCATATCAGCCAGAGATGCAGATGTTTTATGTGCAGCATGAGATGGTGCATTATCATGCAGAAAAATGATCTTGCTGTGAAATACACGGTTCTTCTTCTTGAACCATGGCAGGAAGTGCTGTTTGAGAAAATCCACATACATTATGGAGTTCATCTTTAGCGCCTTCAGGGATCCTAAAGGGGCCGACAATCTCTCTCCCCATGATTCCAGCCCAAAACATTACTCCACCTCCTCCTTGTTGGCGCTGTAGCCGTGTTTGCGTGGGGTGTCCATCAACCAGCCATCCTCTACTCCATTCATCTGGACCATCGAGCGCTGCACGGCACTCATCCGTGAACAAAACAGTTTTGAAATCAGTCTTCATGTAATGTTTGGCCCACTGGAGCCGTTTCTGCTTGTGTGAAGTGGATAGAGGAGGTCGACAGGATGGCGTATGCACAGCTGCAAACCTCTGAAGGACCCTGCATCTTGTTGTTCAGGGGACGTTGGAGGCACAAGCAGCTTCAAAAACTTGTCTGCTGCTATGACAAGGCTTTTTTGCCGCTGCTCTTTCAACCTGACGTAATTGCCTGTAGGAAAGAGTCCTCAATTTGCCCTTATCAGCACGCACACGTGTGTACTGTGAATCAGCTACATACTTCTTGATTGCCAAGACACTTCATCCTGATCATCGCACAATGTTGATTGTAGTCATGCCTTGACCTAAACACTCCACAATTTGTTGCTTCTCAGCAGCCGACACATCCTTTTTCTTTCCCATTTTGGCAGAAAATGTAGGCTGCTTAATAATGTGAGAGAGCCTTCTTAAGTAGTCTTGCCTTTCATTGGACACACCTGCCAAACTAATTAGCACAGGTGTCTGCAATTGCTTACAGTGATATAAAGAGCCCTGACACACATCACCATCAATGAGTTTAACTGACAAACAAACAAATTCTTCCCTTATCACTCCTAAACACTTTTTGCATAATAATTTGGAACGCGGTGTACATGTGCTTTTCCACAAAACACCAGTGGTTCACGTAGTGAATCTTACAGTTCTAACTTGCCAACCGTGGTCTGTATGGAATTGTTCAATAAAGGGCCCAAAATTAAGATAACATAGATGGGAGAGGTCTCTATGAATAGGAATTCCTAAGTATTTGATACCCTGTGAGGGCCAGGCAAAGGGAAAGTTGGACTGGATGGAATCCTATATGGATTTAGGGAGGGAGACATCGAGGGCCTCAGACTTCGCTGCATTGATTTTAAAATTTTACCATGTAACAAAGTGATCTATTTCAGCCATAACAGCAGGGATGGATATATGTGATTGAGTGATATATACTGGGACATCATCAGCAAATAGAGAGCACTTGTACTCGGTGCCTCCCACCTCAATCCACCTAATATTGGGGTTATGGCGAATTGATGAGAGCAGGTGCTCCGTCACTAGGATGTATAAGAGAGGGGACAGAGGACATCCCTGCCTTGTCCCATTGGTGATTGTGAAAGGTGATGAAAATGTTCTGACGCACCCCCTGGGCCTTGGGACACCCGGAGCCGGACCCTTTTTGGTGGATGCTGGTGGTTGTAGTCTTCGTGGCGGCGATCCGGTTCCGTGGCTCAGGGCGGTCAAACCAGTGGCGGAACTATTTATGTGGTTTTGATGTTTAAATGTCCGACTACGCCACCCGTGGATTGCGGTCAGAGTGAACCGCCGCTACAGGGCAGACCGCTAAGGCTGGTGTTGTGGGTGCAGCAGAGCGTAGCATAACTCCCCACGGGAGGAGTATAGCCTCAGGGCAGTGTATGCGGAGGATGGGGGTGATGGTGCAGGGCAGCAGCAGTAACGACACGGAGTCAGTGATGCAGTTCAGGGCCTTTACTCACAGTTCTTATTATCCAGACCACGTCTGCAGGTAACGGCTGCCCACGTCGTACTGTGCTCACCAGGTGAGGGGCTCAGACAACTCCCAGATAACTTTGGAGCGCTTCACAGGACCCCCTTTGTGTGTCCTTTGTCTGGCCTTTCTTACCAACACTTCTGTCCGGCTGCCTCGGGCCTCCTCTTGGTAAACTTGGCGCCAGTTTCCCTGACCCTATGTGGTGCCTTCCTAGCGGGTGGAGCAAGGGGCTGCGCCACATAAAATGTCAGAGCCTCCGGTTTCTAGCTGAGGGTCGTTTCCTGCCTCCACTAGTTCGGGGACCGGTCTCCCCCTTTGGCCTGACCCCTCCACGCAGGTGGATTCGGGCGTGCGGTGGCGACTCGCCCGTCCGCACCCCTGGGATCCCTTCATTCCTCGTTCCTGGAGCCTTCTCCGCTCCTCTTCCTTCCTTCTCCCTCTTGCATGCCTGGGCCTCTGTTACTAGGCCCGCCTCCGGAGCAGAGCTCATGCAGAGCCCCTGCTCCCTGCCACTTCTGCTCAGACTTCTCTGCACTGAACTAAGATGGTGCCCACCTTTTATACTCCCTTCTCAATGCACCCAGGAACTGCTTCCTCCCTGCTCCTGCACTGCAGGGTTCCCCTTCCTCAGTGTTCCCTCCCCCCACTCCAGCCAGGGACAGGGACTGTCGTGCCCATCTCAGGGGCATATTGGTCGCCCTGCCCCACGGCAATGTGGTGTAATGCATGCAGGTGTCGGGTCCTGATCCACACTCCATCCTTATCTGAGAGTGAGATATCACACCTCTGGGTGAGGTGCAATACGTCTGTAGCAACCGAGCCCTCGGTGCTACAGTTCCATTTATCTTCAGCCTAGGTGACGTATTGTGATACAGGGCCGTGATTTTGGCTATAAAAGGGTCCCCTAGACCCCTACCCCAAGCTTTTTAAGAGAATCATATATGGCGTGCCAGGAGACTCTATGGAATGCTTTCTCAGCATCCAACGAGAGTATCTACTTACAAATTTTTAACTGCATCTAGCCCAGGAAATACTTTGTGCCTAGTAGCAGTGTCTGCTAGTCAGCGGATTATCCCGGCTGTTAAGCAAGCTACACCACCTGTAGTTTGGACACTTAATTTTTTCAAAGGAAATGCTTCGGGACCACGGGATACTTAGTGAAGAGCATCAGGAGGCACCCCAAGGCATAGGGGCTGGGACTGGCACTAGGATGCCTTGCGTGGACAGCCGAGCTCGATCCTTATAAAAGCTTTTTAACTGCAGCAGCTTTAGTGGACGCTACTGGAGCTGGAATTACGCGGCTGCTGGCATGAGACTTGCCCTCCAATAGATCCTTGTAAATGGATTTAAAGTGTATTCATTCAAATTAGAGGGACAATTTAAATTAAAAAGCTTAGAGCTGCCTCCACCACAGGGGGGCTCTCTCGACCCACCAGCGGACAGGCACCAGTATTGGGAGAGGGGGGCTGGCCGTCAGGGTTCACCGCGGCTCTGGCACAAACCCGGCGACACGGAGGTGGCACGGGCAGGAGCGGACTGGCCGTCTCGGCTTCTCACTTTTTGGATTTTAGAAGGGCATGACATGCCTATATCTGTGTCTCCCCCTCCTTTTACTCCTCCACCTCTTTTCTTTTCGCATGACTATATGTACTTGTCACTTTTCCATGTGTTAGTTGTGTCTTCTGAGCAGTTTGTCAGCTTTTGGACACCTTTGAAGGTGTTTTCTATGTGTTTCTATGTGTTTTTGTTTGCCTGCCATTGGTTTTAACGGTGTTCGAAGGTGTTCGACGAACAGTTCGACGAACAGTTCGGCGAACACACGGGTGTTCGACGAACCGAACCGAACTCGAACACTACGGGGGTGGCTCAACACTACTTAGAACACCGTCGAACACCGTTAAAACCAATGGCAGGCAAAAAAAACACATAGAAACACATAGAAAACACCTGCAAAGGTGTCCAAAAGCTGACAAACTGCTCAGAAGACACTCTCTTTAAAAAAGCCAGCCGGCAAATTCAGCAGCGGCATACACCGGTACCCGACAATTTAGACAAGAAGGAATAGAGCATCACACATAGATTAGATAGATAGAAACATGTCAGTCACACATATAAGAAGCACAGTGACAGTGTTGGTTACTGCACTTGTCATTTAGTGTAAAGGATTTATTAAAAAAAATATTAGTGTTTTCATGCACCGTCTCTTTAAAAAAGCCGGCCGGCAATTCAGCATCTGTACCCGACAATTTAGAACAGAAAGAATAGAGCTTCACACATAGATTAGATAGATAGAAACATGTCAGTCACATATATAAAAAGTACAGTGATAGTGTTGCTTACTGTACTTGTCATTTAGTGTAAAGGATTTATTTAAAAAAATAATAGTGTTTTCATGCACTGCCTCTTTAAAAAAGCCGGCCGGCAATTCAGCAGCGGTACCCGACAATTTAGAACAGAAAGATAGAGCATCACACATAGATTAGATAGATAGAAACATGTCAGTCACATATATATGAAGTACAGTGATAGTGTTGGTTACTGTACTTGTCATTTAGTATTAAAATAAAGGATTTATTATTAAAAAAATTGGCGTGGGGTTCCCCTTAATTTTAGGCTCTAGCGGAGGTTAAGCAGACGGCTGGGGCAGATGTTTGAAGCCTGGGAAGGGGGTAATACTCACGGAGCTTCCCAGGCTACTAATATCAGCCCCCAGCTGAATACATAGCCTTTACTAGCTAGTAAAATGGGGGACCCCCCAAAAAAATGACGTGGGGTCCCCCTAATTTAATAGCTAGCAAAGGCTAGGCAGACAGCTGGGGGCTGATATTAATAGCCCAGGAAGGGATCCATGAATATTGGCCCCCTCCCAGGCTAGAAACACCAGCCGTCAGCCGCCCCAGAAATGGCGCATTCATAGGATGCGCCAATTCTGGCACTTAGCCTCGCTCTTCCACGCTGCCCTGGTGCGGTGGCAGGGGGTAATAGGGTTGGGGTTGATGTCAGCTTATAATGCCAGCTGACAACAAGCCCAGGTTAGTAATGGAGAGGCGTCTATAAGACACCCCCATTACTAACCCCATAGTCAAAGTTAAAAAAAACACAAACACCCAGAATAAAGTCCTTTAATTGAAATAAAGACACAATCCTTTATTGTTCTAAATTAAACCATACTTATCATCACGCCCATTCCAGCTGAAGCCAACGATCTCCTGCAATAAAAGAAAAATAATAAAGCAACCTCATCCTTACCTTTCCATGGTTCCCACGACAGCTTCAGCTCTGCTACATCGAGATGACAGGCTGGACCGCAGCAGAACGCTGCCATCCAGCCTGTCATCCCGCAGACACTGAGAAGCGCAGGCTTGCTTGCGCTGCTCAGCGTCTCTCTGTGACGACATCCAGATGAGCCGAGTTCATGTCCAATGAACTCGGCTCACCTCATGCACGTCACTGACAGCGTGGGAAAATTCTCACGCTGAAGCGCTGATTGCAGGAGAATTTTCCCACGCTGTCAGTGACGTGCAGGAGGTGAGCTGAGTTCATTGGACATGAGCTCACCTCATGCACATCACTGACAGCGTGGGAGAATTCTCCTGCACTCAGCACTTCAGCGTGAGAATTTTCCCACGCTGTCAGTGACGTGCATGAGGTGAGCCGAGTTCATTGGACATGACCTCGGCTCATCTGGATGCCGTCACAGCGAGACAGTGAGGAGCGCAAGCATGCCTGCGCTTCTCAGTGTCTGCGGGATGACAGACTGGATGGCAGCGTTCTGCTGCGGTCCAGCCAGTCATCTCGATGTAGCAGAGCTGAAGCTGTCGTGGGAACCATGGAAAGGTAAGGATGAGGTTGGTTTATTATTTTTCTTTTATTGCAGGAGATCGTTGGCTTCAGCTGGAATGGGTGTGATGGTAAGTATGGTTTAATTTAGAACAATAAAGAATTGTGTCTTTATTTCAATTAAAGGACTTTATTCTGGGTGTTGTGTTTTTTTTAAATACTTTACTAGAAATTCATGGCGGTCATGTCTAATACTGGCGTGACCCCATGAATTTTGGGCTTGGGGCCAGCTGATAATACCAAGCTGGCCCTAACCCCTTTATTACCCAGTGAGCCACCGCACCAGGGCCCTGGATGAGTTGGGTACAGCGCCAGAAGATGGCGCTTCTATGAACGCGCCATTTTCCGGGGTGGCTGCGGACTGCAATTTGTAGCGGGGGGGGGCCCAGAAAGCTTGGGCCTCCCTGCGCTGCAGATTCCAGCCCCCAGCTGCCTAGCTGTACCTGGCTGGACACAAAAATAGGGCGAAGCCCCACGTACTTTTTTTTTAATTATTTCATGAAATTCATGAAATAATTAAGAAAAAAAGGCCTTCCCTATATTGTTGTGTCCGGCCAGGTACAAATAGGCAGCTGGTGGTTGGGGGCAGCCCGTTCCTGCCTGCTGTATCTGGCTGGACACAAATATAGTGCGAAGCCCCACTTCAATTTTTTTTAATTATTTCATGAAATTCATGAAATAATTAAGAAAAAAAGGGCTTCCCTATATTGTTGTGTCCGGCCAGGTACAAATAGGCAGCTGGTGGTTGGGGGCAGCCCGTTCCTGCCTGCTGTACCTGGCTGGACACAAATATAGTGCGAAGCCCCACTTCAATTTTTTTTAATTATTTCATGAAATTCATGAAATAATTAAGAAAAAAAGGGCTTCCCTATATTGTTGTGTCCGGCCAGGTACAAATAGGCAGCTGGTGGATGGGGGCAGCCCGTTCCTGCCTGCTGTACCTGGCTGGACACAAATATAGTGCGAAGCCCCACTTCAATTTTTTTAAATTATTTCAGGAAATTCATGAAATAATTTAAAAAAAATTGACGTGGGGCTTCGCACTATATTTGTGTCCAGCCAGGTACAGCAGGCAGGAACGGGCTGCCCCCAACCACCAGCTGCCTATTTGTACCTGGCCGGACACAGCAATATAGGGAAGCCCTTTTTTTCTTAATTATTTCATGAAATAATTTAAAGAAAATTGACGTGGGGCTTCGCCCTGTTTTTGTGTCCAGCCAGGTACAACTAGGCAGCTGGGGGCTGGAATCCGCAGCGCAGGGAGGCCCAAGCTTTCTGGGCCACCCCCGCTGCAAATTGCAGTCCGCAGCCACCCCGGAAAATGGCGCGTTCATAGAAGCGCCACCTTCTGGCGCTGTACCCAACTCATCCAGGGCCCTGATGCGGTGGCTCACTGGGTAATAAAAAGGTTAGGGCCAGCTTGGCATTATCAGCTGGCCCTAAGCCCGAAATTCATGGGGTCACGCCAATATTAGACATGACCACCATGAATTTCTAGTAAAGTATTTAAAAAAAACACAACACCCAGAAAAAAGTCCTTTAATTGAAATAAACACACAATTCTTTATTGTTCTAAATTAAACCATACTTACCATCACGCCCATTCCAGCTGAAGCCAACGATCTCCTGAAATAAAAGAAAAATAATAAAGCAACATCATCCTTACCTTTCCATGGTTCCCATGACAGCTTCAGCTCTGCTACATCGAGATGACAGGCTGGACCGCAGCAGAACGCTGCCATCCAGCCTGTCATCCCGCAGACACTGAGAAGCGCAGGCTTGCTTGCGCTCCACAGTGTCTCTCTGTGAGGGCATCCAGATGAGCCGAGTTAATGTCCAATGAACTCGGCTCACCTCATGCACGTCACTGACAGCGTGGGAAAATTCTCCTGCACTCAGCGCTTCAGCGTGGGAGAATTCTCACACTGAAGCGCTGAGTGCAGGAGAAATCTCCCACGCTGTCAGTGACGTGCAGGAGGTGAGCTGAGTTCATTGGACATGAGCTCACCTTATGCACGTCACTGACAGCGTGGGAAAATTCTCCTGCACTCAGCGCTTCAGCGTGGGAGAATTCTCACGCTGAAGCGCTGAGTGCAGGAGAATTCTCCCACGCTGTCAGTGACGTGCAGGAGGTGAGCTGAGTTCATTGGACATGAGCTCACCTTATGCACGTCACTGACAGCGTGGGAGAATTCTCCTGCACTCACCGCTTCAGCGTGAGAATTTTCCCACGCTGTCAGTGACGTGCATGAGGTGAGCCGAGTTCATTGGACATGAACTCGGCTCATCTGGATGTCGTCACAGAGAGACGCTGAGCAGCGCAAGCAAGCCTGCGCTTCTCAGTGTCTGCGGGATGAGAGGCTGGATGGCAGCGTTCTGCTGCGGTCCAGCCTGTCATCTCGATGTAGCAGAGCTGAAGCTGTCGTGGGAACCATGGAAAGGTAAGGATGAGGTTGCTTTATTATTTTTCTTTTATTGCAGGAGATCGTAGGCTTCAGCTGGAATGGGCGTGACGGTAAGTATGGTTTAATTTAGAACAATAAAGGATTGTGTCTTTATTTCAATTAAAGGACTTTATTCTGGGTGTTTGTGTTTTTTTTAACTTTGACTATGGGGTTAGTAATGGGGGTGTCTTATAGACGCCTCTCCATTACTAACCTGGGCTTGATGTCAGCTGGCATTATAAGCTGACATCAACCCCAACCCTATTACCCCCTGCCACCGCACCAGGGCAGCGTGGAAGAGCGAGGCTAAGTGCCAGAATTGGCGCATCCTATGAATGCGCCATTTCTGGGGCGGCTGACGGCTGGTGTTTCTAGCCTGGGAGGGGGCCAATATTCATGGCTCCCTTCCTGGGCTATTAATATCAGCCCCCAGCTGTCTGCCTAGCCTTTGCTAGCTATTAAATTAGGGGGGACCCCACGTCATTTCTTTGGGGGGGTCCCCCATTTTAATAGCTAGTAAAGGCTATGTATTCAGCTGGGGGCTGATATTAGTAGCCTGGGAAGCTCCGTGGGTATTACCCCCTTCCCAGGCTTCAAACATCTGCCCCAGCCGTCTGCTTAACCTCCGCTAGAGCCTAAAATTAAGGGGAACCCCACGCCAATTTTTTTAATAATAAATCCTTTATTTTAATACTAAATGACAAGTACAGTAACCAACACTATCACTGTACTTCATATATATGTGACTGACATGTTTCTATCTATCTAATCTATGTGTGAAGCTCTATTCTGTCTGTTATAAATTGTCGGGTACCGCTGCTGAATTGCCGGCCGGCTTTTTTAAAGAGACGGTGCATGAAAACACTATTATTTTTTTTGATAAATCCTTTACGCTAAATGACAAGTACAGTAAGCAACACTGTCACTGTACTTCGTATATATGTGGCTGACATGTTTCTATCTATCTAATCTATGTGTGAAGCTCTATTCTGTCTGTTATAAATTGTCGGGTACCGCTGCTGAATTGCCGGCCGGCTTTTTTAAAGAGACGGTGCATGAAAACACTATTATTTTTTTTGATAAATCCTTTACGCTAAATGACAAGTACAGTAAGCAGCACTTTCACTGTACTTCGTATATATGTGGCTGACATGTTTATATCTATCTAATCTATGTGTGAAGCTCTATTCTTTCGGTTCTAAATTGTCGGGTACAGGTGTATGCCGCTGCTGAATTGCCGGCTTTTCATGTTTCACTGTTGGCACTGTTCCCATCGATTTGTGCAATCACTGTAATGCCACAACCACCATGGCTGTGGCATTACAGTGAGTGGCAGACAATCCCTGCATGATTGGTGCTCTAAATAGCGCCAGACATGCAGGACACGCTTTTGGTGCACGAACAGTTATCGAACATAACCTCGAACAGCCGAATTTTTTGCAAATCGTTCGGGTTCGTCGAACAACTCGAACACCGCCCAAAACAGCTCGAATTTGAGATTGGCGAACAGTTCTAGTCGAACACCGCTCATCTCTAATTATAATGCTCATGAATAAAAATATCTACACTGAGCCCTTGAATAAACGTAACTCTTACAATGCTCCCTGCACAAAATATGACATACACTCTACCACTCTTATGGTACATGTTCTATACACTGTCCTCTCCATTCCATACTGGGTCTCCTCTTCACACTGTCCTCTAATATGGTGTCCCTCTATACTGCCCAGACAATTTGTGTCCTCCATCTGTTGTGTGGCTGGGTATGTGACATTCTTCACTTACTTCAAACCATCCGATCAAGGCTATCTCCAGGCATTTCTCTTCTGGGACCAGATCAGCAATAAATTCAGAGGACACGGAGTTCTTAACCATAACTTGGATTTTACTTGAGGGAGAGGAGTATATACAGTATTTAGTGTCAGGTACATTGGATAAGGCCCAACAGGTTGTCATCTCCCATACAGGTGCTAGAAACATCTTCAGCCCTGGTGCCCTCTTTAGGTGGAGCATCTCTCTAATTCTATTCTCTGTACCAAGAGACATTTCCTCACCAGCGACAGTGTGTCCAGATCCTATATCTCCCTCACGGCTTAACCTGGAGTTCTATCTTCCTCTGCTATCTACAGACTAGAAGTGCCCCAGGGTCCTCAATACCACTGTTGAGTTTCTCCGGCCGGCTAATGGGACTCCTGAGAGAGGAGATATTTACATTGCTTATCCACTGTCTGAGGGTAGAGAGCCCCCAGGTATACTCCACGCCTGACCAAGACACTGCGTTCCCCCCTCTACTCTACTGACTGTATCACTGAAGCTAACGCTTTAACTTGACCTAACAGCAGTTCAGAGAGATCTAACTATGGGAACATGTTATTTTAACTACTTCAGTGCCATGGGAAGGTTACACCCTTCCTCACTATTACACTCACACTGTTCCCCCCATACTGTCGCATCTCTATACCTTCCCCCACACGACCTAGTCTTTGTGCTGTGTCACCTCACACTTTTCTCCCTCCATTCTATCTCCTCACACTATTCCCCCACTCTCCATACTGTCTCATGCATCCTTCCCCATTCTTTTCCCTCACCCGTTCCCACCCCTCCCCTAGTTCACCATACTGTTTCTTCACACATCTCCCCATTCTGTCTCCCAAAATTTCTCTCCCATCTCTACCCAAATATAATAAATCTTCAGAAGACAACAAAGACATGCACAAAGACACAAGCGCACACACAGACACATACTAAGGGCTCTTTCACACGTCAGTACGTGCGGTGACAGTTTACACACATGCAAGAAACACTGGTACACGTAGACTCACTCAAATGAATGGGTCTGTGCACACCTCAGTGTGTTTCCACTTTCCACAGACCATGTGTCCGTGGGCAAAACACGCTGACATGTCTGTTTTTTACCTGCTGCACGGGCCGCAAAACGTCCTGCACACTGATGACAGTTAGCGCTCTTCCCAAGTGCTGGGTGCTGAATGCTGCCCTCATCATAGTTCCCTGCTGGTACTGCGATCAGCAGCAGCAGGGTCAATGATGAGAGTAGTAGTCTACTCCCGCAGTGTCCAACTGCAAAAATAAAATTAAAAAATCCTTTTACTCACCTGTCCTATGTGTCCCCCTCTGTAATACGTGCATGCGCTCACACCGAGGAGAATGACTCCTGCAGTGAACGGGCCTCGGAGATGCATTCAGTGAAAGACAGGACTCCACTTGTTGAGCGCAGCTCCAGGGCCCGCTCGCTGCAGGAGTCATTATCCTCAGCGTGATCGCTTGCACGGATTACAGCCGGGACACTTAAGAGAGGTGAGTATAAGGATTTTTTTGTTTTATTCTTATTTTTACAATTGAACACAGCAGGAGTAGACTAGAGCACCCGGCTCTTGGGAACAGCACTAACTGTACACTGATTCCCAAGCGCCAGTATGTGACACACGGATGACACACAGGTAGACATGGATATCTCCAGTTCCGTAAATTTCAGGACATGTGAAAGAGCCATAATATACACACACAGATACACATACAGAAATGGAGACATGTACACACGCAGGCAAGAACACACAGAAATGCACACGCAGTCACGCACAGACACACTCAGACAATCACACACAGAAAAATGCAGACACGCAGGGAAGCATGCACATACGTGTGAAGACACATATACACACATAGACACGCACACACAGACATGCAGGCACTCAAATACATACACACAGACACACACACATGCAGGCATATACACATGCAGGCTTATACACACACACACACACATGCAGGCATATACACACACACACATGCAGGCATACACACACACACACACACACACATGCAGGCATATACACACACAAGCATATACACACACATGCAGGCATATACACATGCAGGCTTATACACACACACACACACACACATGCAGGCATATACACACACACACATGCAGGCATACACACACACACATGCAGGCATATACACACACAAGCATATACACACACATGTAGGCATATACAAACACACACACAGGCATATATACACACACACTGTACACACACACAAACATGCAGCCATATACACACACACACACATGCAGCCAGGCATATACATAAAAATTCATGCAAACACACAAAAAGTGTACCCTACCTTGGCTTGTCTCCAGTGCGGCCCATATATTTTACAGAAGCGCTCCTAAGGGGGAGACTGCATTGCAGGGTGCGCGGTGACGTCACTTTTAGCAGACGTGCTGCCCTGTCTGCTAAGTGTGTCGCTGCCGTGCAGCCCCTGCTCTAATGCTCCAAGGCCCCTCCCGCTACTGTCTGAAAGTGCATGCGCGCACCCTTAAAGGGCCCGCAACCACTTTTTTTTTTTTTTTTTAATTCTCCTCTGTCTTCTCTGCAGAGGGCCCGGGGCCCACTGGGAATTTTCCCGGCACCCCGCCAGCCCAGTCCTAACCTGCCCACGGAAGACCCCGTGTGTTCACATCAAGATATCATTTTATTCACCTTCCAATGAGCTACATGCCAATATATATGGCTTAGGAGAGTTGATCCTCCTGGCAGATTCCCTTTAAGTACCCCTATTTACGAGAAGCACTTTTCTGTGTTTTGTGTCACCCCTTCTTCATTGTAGATTGTAAATTTGTGATCACTCTTCTTGGTTATTCTTGAATTATGTGCTAATTTATAAAGTGTTGAAGAATATGTTGCTGCTATAGAAATAAAATTGTTATTAATAATAATAATAATAATAATAATAATAATAATAATAATAATATGAAGAAGTACATAATTTGCAGATTGTCTATATATTTAACAAATGAGAACAATTCTGACAGTTCAGAGACCATTTAATTAATTCAGTTCAATCCAAATAGAGGCATAAAACTGCATTGATTCTGGAGTATTTTAGATCGGGTTTGATAAGTGGAAAGTTCACCTGTGGATCATCTTTTCCTCCTGAATATTATGTGACACTGTTGCATTGTACTTAATCTCTTTCACAATAAAACATTTTAATAATGCTGCCTCCCGATGGCACACACGATTATTTAAGTCTCTGCTAATAATCACTCAACTGGATGCATTTTACTTTCCACACTGGCGGAAAAATCAAATGATATATTTCAGGTTTTCAAGTTAAGGCCAAATGTAAAGTTGATTTATTGAAAGAAAATACAAAGGAGCGCAGTCAAAATGAAAGGTCTTTAGTCAATAGAAGATGAATATGGGATGAAATGCCAGCCTACTTATAACTTGATATCTATCAATTGCAATAGGACTCAAGTATATCAAGAAATGACATTAGAATTGTAGATTATGCTGACGACAATAACTGTGCTTTATGTATTTGTTCAATTTCTACATATAACACACTAGAGACATGTAGTACAGTACATACAGTGGTGGCCAAAAGTATTGGCACCCCTGCAATTCTGTCAGATAATACTCAGTTTCTTCCTGAAAAGGATTGCAATCACAAATTCTTTGGTCTTATTATCTTCATTTAATTTGCTTGCAAGGAAAAAACACAAAAGAGAATGAAGCAAAAATCAAATCATTGATCATTTCATACAAAACTCCAAAAATGAGCCAGACAAAAGTATTGCCACCCTCAGCCTAATACTTGGTTGCACAACTTTTAGCCAAAATAACTGCGAACAACCGCTTCCGGTAACCATCAATGAGTTTCCTACAATGCTCTGCTGGAATTGTAGACTATTCTTCTTTGGCAAACTGCTCCAGGTCCCTGATATTTGAAGGGTGCCTTCTCCAAACTGCCATTTTGAGATCTCTCCACAGGTGTTCTATTGGATTCAGGTCTGGACTCATTGCTGGCCACCTTAGAAGTCTCCAGTGCTTTCTCTCAAACCATTTTATAGTGCTTTTGGAAGTGTGTTTTGGGTCATTGTCCTGCTGGAAGACCCATGACCTCTGAGGGAGACCCAGCTTTCTCACACTGGGCCCTACATTATGCCGCAAAATTTGTTGGTAGTCTTCCGACTTCATAATGCCATGCACACGATCAAGCAGTCCAGTGCCAGAGGCAGCAAAGCAACCCCAAAACATCAGGGAACCTCCGCCATGTTTGACTGTAGGAACCGTGTTCTTTTCTTTGAATGCCTCTTTTTTTTTCCTGTACACTCTATGTTTTTGCTTTTTCCCAAAAAGCTCTACTTTTGTCTCATCTGACCAGAGAACATTCTTCCACAACGTTTTAGGCTTTCTCAGGTAAGTTTTGGCAAACTCCAGCCTGGCTTTTTTATGTCTCGGGGTAAGAAGTGGGGTCTTCCTGGGTATCCTACCATACAGTCCCTTTTCATTCAGACGCCGACGGATAGTACGGGTGTAATGACCGGAGGTCCGAGAGAGATCCAGTGAGTCACAACCTGAGACAGAGACAGAAATAAACAACACTTTCTTTACTAAAACAGGGATTAGACTAAAATTCAGTATTAAATGAATCAGTCTCAGGTTCTGCCTGGGACACTGTCTCTACTAAATACACACAATCAGCAAAAGCTGAAATCAATGTGCCAATCTCAAGGTTTCCAGCTTATGTGAATTATTCTAGTGATCTGGAACAATTTTACCTAAACATAGTGTCAGTCCAGTGAGGGCGGTATATGGGGACCCCCTGAGATGGCACACTGAATACAATCCTACCACTATAACAACAGTAATTCATGAAACTATACCAGTTGCTCTTATACCCTTATTATCAGGATACCCGGGTATCTTAAAGTTATGGTACCGTTAACCTCAGATGCAGTCTATCACAGGCCTGTGAATCGCGGTGGCTGCAGCTAGTCCCGGAAAACTTTGGCGCCAAAACAAAAACAAAGTTCACAAAAAACAGCAAAAATTCCTTGTCTTGTCGGCCGATGCCGAGCCCGCACGCCGGGGACTTTAGTCCTGTAGCCTCAGATTAAGGTATGGGAAGATCTCTTCACAAAGTCTTGTCAATATCCTCTCAGTGGAAATGGCACCAGAATCCTTCTTTCCTCCCGAAGTCTCTCACTCTTATCCAGTACACCAACCATGTGCTCCTTCACAGAAATGGATTCCTAAGTCCCTTCCTTTATCACTCGACACGTGACTCCTTCAGCACAAAGTCTCTAATCCACTTATCATGGACTTCCACAAAACTCCACAGAGCCACACAGTTTTCCCAGCTCAGCACTTGTTCTTAAACAGAGAAAGGGGTAAACAAACTCCACAGGGAAGAGTGTAAAGACAGCGTCTTGTTGCAGCTCCTTCTCACAGACTTCCTGTCTAGACTGTCACACATCAGATGCTCTTAGAACACACACAGCTTCTTGCACTGCCCCTCCTCTGAGCTCAGCCAGGCAAAAGTCACAGGGTCCTAGTGCTCTCCTGCTGTTACCACATTTCACACTCTCACACGGGTTGACACTGTGGTACCCTCGGACTGCAGGGCAGCTTGAACTTGTTTGGATGTTAGTCGAGGTTCTTTATCCACCATCCGCACAATCTTGCGTTGAAATCTCTCGTCAAGGTTATCCACAGTGCCATGGGCTTTAAACTTCTTGATGACACTGCGCACGGAAGACACAGGAACATTCAGGTCTTTGGAGATGGACTTGTAGCCTTGAGATTTCTCATGCTTCCTCACAATTTGGTTTCTCAAGTCCTCAGACAGTTCTTTGGTCTTCTTTCTTTTCTCCATGCTCAATGTGGAACACACAAGGACACAGGACAGAGGTTGAGTCAACTTTAATCCATGTTAACTGGCTGCAAGTGTGATTTAGTTATTGCCAACACCTGTTAGGTGCCACAGGTAAGTTACAGGTGTTGTTAATTACACGAATTAGAGAAGCATCACATGATTTTTCAAACAGTGCCAATACTTTTGTCCACCCCCTTTTTTAGGTTTGGTGTGGAATTGTATCCAATTTGGCTTTAGGACAATTCTTTTTGTGTTTTTTCATTGAAGACAAATTAAATGAAGATAATAATACCAAAGAATTTGTGATTGCAATCATTTTCAGGAAGAAACTGAGTATTATCTGACAGAATTGCAGGGGTGCCAATACTTTTGGCCACCACTGTACATACATAGTCAATGTTCTTCCAGAAATAACTGTGTGGAGAAGTAACGTCACACCTATGGCGATTTGTACTATATGAGAATTATTGGAGTGCACTTAAAGGCATTCTGTCACCAGATTTTTGCTACCTCATCTAAAAGCATCATAATGTAAAAAAAGAGACCCTGATTCCAGTGATGTATCACTTAGTTTACTGGGTGCTGCAATTGTGACACAATTAGAGCTTTTGGTGTATCCTGCAGCAGAGCTCAGAAAGCTAACCTTGCTCACATCCCTGATTAGTAGCTTTTTGTGTACATTTTATGATGACAGTGAGCTGCTAATCAGTGCCAGGGGAGCAGTCAGACCAGGATGCACAAGAGCTGTAGTCCGGGCAGTGATAATCTCCTGCTGATAATACATTCATTGTATTGAAACAACAGCATGCAGCCCAATAAGTGATACAACCCAGAAATCTGGTTTTAACCCCTACCTCATGCAGCCCTCGGATTACTTAACAAAAACCTGCTGACAGATTCCCTTTAAAGGGAACTTTTCACCAGTTTTTAAGCCAATTAACAGATTCCACAATCTTTAACTGCTCCATAAAGGTGTCTAACAGCTCCTGACTCCCCCTGCACACCCCATAAAATTCCATTTGGTATGCTCCCACGCTGTATGTAAAAGAGGGTGGTTCAGTCCAATGGGCTACATCGCTTCAGCGTCTGTCTCTCCCCTCTGCTCCAAATAGCGCTCTCCTGCTTTGATTGATGTGACGCGTCATCCACATAGTGAACCAAAAGATCGCTCCCAGGCTGTAGGCTCACAGGAACGTGCAGGTGCACTCTGCTCTGCTCTACTGTTGGCAGAAAATAAAACAGCACTGCGCAAGCACCTAGCTTTGAATGATGTGAATGGCGAACCGAGATCTCGCGCCTGCGCAGTTGCCTCACTCTGTTGCTATGCGCTAGCGCAGTGCTGTCTTATACTCTGCCCACAGTAGAGCAGAGCAGGGTGTGCCTGCACGGTCCTGAGAGGCTACTATGCAGGCACAAGCTCTTAGTTCCCTATGTGGATGATGCGTCACATCATTCAAAGCAAGAGGACGCGATTAGGAGCAGAGAGGAGGGACTGACACCGCAGCGATGATGCTCAGGAGCTGTTAGACATATTTGTGGAATGCAGCACAGGAGCAGTGAAAGGTGATGGCATTTGTTCATAGGCTCAAAGCCTGCTGACAGATTTCCCTTTAATAAATATAGAGGTAGGTATTAGTAGAAAAGTGCAAAAGTAATTGGAAATTGCTGCAGAATTTGTTGGTGTATGTCACAGGCCAAGAAGGTCACGCCGAACCACCCGCTGTGATCTTTGGAGTGAACAACTCTCAGTTGCCACTTATCCTCCGGACATTTACACGATTGGCCGACGATTAATGGAGGAGGCCGCAGGCTGCTTACACTAACAGGCCGGTTATCATAAAACTAATGAGCATATGGTATGTACACCTGCGGATTCCAACACAAGAAATATGTGTATATACCCCCATATGATCACCACAAACACCACGATAACCCCAGACTACTTGCTGCCACCACCAATCGTTTATACAGGCCGATTGGAGGCCTGATAGTTAGCATATGGTTTTGAGGCGCGGTTACAGAACAAAAGAAACTATAAAATTTTATATTTAATCCAAAGGGAGGCCGTGTTCATATTTTCCATCTGGATTTTACCTTTCCATAGATAGTAAACATGGCATAGCTGTTGTCAGTTATCTGGCCATGAAGCATTTGTGGTGCATAGGCAGGAGTTATAGTAATGAGAAAATATGTATCTTCTTCCCTGGTTTGCCCTGGAGCGGAAAATGTATGTCTCATCATATATATACAGTACAGACCAAAAGTTTGGACACACCTTCTCATTTAAAGATTTTTCTGTATTTTCATGACTATAAAAATTGTACATTCACACTGAAGGCATCAAAACTATGAATTAACACATGTGGAATTATATACTTAACAAAAAAGTGTGAAACAACTGAAAATATGTCTTATATTCTAGGTTCTTCAAAGTAGCCACCTTTTGCTTTGATGACTGCTTTGCACACTCTTGGCATTCTCTTGATGCCTTCAGTGTGAATGTACAATTTTCATAGTCGTGAAAATACAGAAAAATCTTTAAATGAGAAGGTGTGTCCAAACTTTTGGTCTGTACTGTACATCCTCATGGTCTTTTTCCTAAAATAAGCTCTTGCATGTTAATTAAGTTGATTCACTATTAGTCCACATTCAATTTCTTACTTGTATTAGTCTATTGTCTATAGGAGTCTGTCTACTCTTGTTTCCTTACTGGAAATCTGTGTGATAAGAAAAAGGAGGGAGGGGGTGAATGTCTTCAGAGAGTTCAAAAAATATTATTGACCCCTAAGGTCAGTCCACAATTGATGAAAAAACATAGAAGTACTTCATTTGTGCACCAAGTATATCACAAATTGTCGCGAGGATGTACAGTGATGCAATGGAGACTCATTGGAGCCATACCACATTTACTTAGTAATATTTCGACACTAGAACAAAGACCCCCTGGAGGGTCGAACCATCATACATTTATTGACTTCATAATACCAGTATAAATCCTTTCTGTTACGCGAGTCACTACAGAAAAAACAGTCTCAGAAGAGGAGAGAAGAGACTAATATTGCTGAAAGAAATATTATGCAAGTGCTACTTACTGGATAAATAGAGGGAGGTCAAACAATCCAAAGTCAAGTCCAGGAAAATGGCGCAGTACAAAGGGAGCAGACAAAAGAGTAGTCAGATAACAGGCAAATGGTCAAAATCCAGGAAAGGGAAAATAGTCAGGCTGGGTCAGACACAAACCACAGAGAGATCAGTCCTACACTGGCAACAGCAAGTGTACAATTGACACTGGGTGAAGGAGCTAGCATGCTTAAGTAGAATACTAATCAAGGGAAGCGAACACAGATGATTGCAGAAACGACCCAGCAAAACCAAAACAGACTGACAGCTTCCACATAATAGTAACATAGCAGACAAGGAAAGTGTGGAGACTGTGACACTTTCGATGTCTTCACATAATTTTGTACTATATTCTGTGTAAAAATAAGCCTCTTCGAAATTTTTGACTTCTCAACCATGGAGTATGCTGCATGCTGCCTGAACCATGGGCAGCATGTATCAGACTCTGACTAGTCTATCAGGCAGGTACCCGGTAGCTTCTCCCCATCTGTTCCCTTTGAGTGGCAGGTCTCTCCCTATAAACGCACATAGTGAGTGACCTGTTACTCAAGGGGAGCGGTAGTGGAGAAGCCGACAAGTCTCCCGGTGTTTTCTGACTTGTCTCCCAGCCATATGCATGATGATGCAATAACAAGATTGATAGCAAAAGGCAGCCCACCCTCACATGAGCCTGTATTAGTACCTTATGAAGATCTGAGGTTGTGGGTTGTATTAATCACCTAGGTAGGTTAACGATGCAATTAGTTTTGTTTCTTCCTTCCACAGTCATACAGAAACTCCGAATAGATGGCCGCAATGCAATGCCCCCAGTTCACAAGAACCCAACCCAGAACCGGTAGTTCCACTGCCCCGTACCAGACGATACCCACGGTATCCCAACTTTTGGTTGGCCCACAGTTTTTCTATCTCAGGCTGGTATAGTCTGCAGTCACTGCATATACTCCAGATGATGGATTCCACGTCCATAGCACGTCCAGTTCCAGCCAGCAACAACCCTCACGATTTCCTCTTCAGTGTCCTAAATACCACAACCTACCCCTTGGAATGAAGCCCGGCACTCAGGAAAAAGTCCCTGTGCATTGGTTGAGGTATTTTCCTGATGCCGAGCCCATCACTTGGGACTGCATGTGAGATCCCCTGTGGTAATGGCTCCACTGGGTCTACTATCCCCATCTACATAATGTATTTACAAAATGGGGAGAACCCCAAAAGAGACCCCTCTCAGAAGCCATAAAACTTAGCTTTTATTTCATATTTGATTAAAAACACATAGGGGAATATAAAAAACTTTGTCCCTAATCTGCCTTTAGTATTTTATAGTGGTATTCGTATTTCTACATACACTTAGTGGCATCCGGGTGCTTTCATTCAATCGGCAGAATAGGACAAACTGTACTCATAGCACAAGTCCCCCCAACATGTTTCACCGCATGTGCGGTGTCATCAGGGGATGGGACACTGGCAAAAACGCAGATCTGGACTGCTCCATAGAATAACATTGGTCCGAGTGCTATCCGATAAAACATCACATAACATTTGTTCGATGTATATGACGCGCCCCCTGGGACATATTCCTTTTTGAGGGGAATTCCCGGCACCGGATCAGATGGGGGGTTGTAGTCTCCGAGCGGCTGTGACCCGGCCCGTGCCCAGGGCGTCAAGCTCAGTGTTATGTGGCAGTCCTACAGATGTTATTAAGAGTTCTTTTGTGTCGACTACGCCACCCGTTGTGATGCGGTCACTGTGGCCGCCGCTGCAGCAGGGTCCGCTGAGGCTGATGGTGCAGGTGCAGCTTGAGATGGTATAACCCCCAACGGGTGGGGTATAGCCTCAGGGGGGACAGGTGCAGAGGATGGGGGTTGTGGTGGTGCAGTGCAGACGGCAGTGAAGACAGAGTCGGGTTGTGCAGTTAAGGGTGTTTACTTACTGCAGATGTTGTACTGGTCACTCCAGCTTCGAGTGACCACCCGAGCCGTGCTGCGTCCACCAGGTCCTGGATCCAGCCAACCCCCAAACAAGTCCGGAGCGTGGCCCTGAGCTCTCCTTCTGTCCCGTTCTCTGGCCGTCCCCACCAGTGATCCACCTAGGTCCAGCTCCCTCGGGCCTTCTGTTGGGACACCCTTGGCCTTGGGTTCCCTGACCCTTCATGTGGTGTGCCTTCGGGGTGGATGTGGTGGGTGACCGTGGCAAACGCTGCCCACGGTCTCCGGTCTCTGGCTGGGGAATGTTTTTACCCCCACCAGCTTGGGTTCCGGTACCCTGATGCCGACTCTTCACCCGGGGATTTAGTTTGGGATCTTAGAGTCCTTTTCTGCTGTTTCCCCCTCTGGGTCTCTCTTTCTTCTCCTCTCTCACTCTGGGTCTCTCTTCTCCTCTGCTCCTGACTTTCTCTCTGCATCTGACCCTGTTCTTAGTTGGTGCCCACCTTATATACACCCTCTATGTGTGAGCTCAGGTGACCAGCACCCAATGAGCTCCTAACTTTACCCAGGCTGCTCCCCCTATCTGCCCCTACACTACTTGGGATGTACCACCCCCCCTCCCACTCCAGCCAGGAACAGACTCGGTCGTACCTGCACATTTCTAAGTGGGAGTACCGTCGGTCTGCTCCTCGGAAATGGGATGTGTGTAGTGCATGCAGCCTACCGAGCTCAGTTCCACACTCCATCCTTACCCGGGAGTGGAATATCACACCTCTGGGTTGAGGTGCAATACCCCTGTAGCAGCCGAATCCTCAGGGTGCTACATTCCCCCCTGATAAATCACAGCACGTCCTCGGGCTGCAAGACAAAACACCAAAACATACAAAATTTTCATAAACATATAAAACATATAAAACATTATATATATATAAAACTTTTCATATAACATTCTCGTCGTCTCTTGTTTCTGGTTCCTCCTCCGGACACTGTGCAACGTGTGTCCGGGAAAAGTGCGACAGTCTCTCTGGAAAACTGGTTTTCCTATAAAACCGGTAGGGGCGCTTTAGGACGCGCAACTATATACAGGGGAAGTTGGCCGCTCTCAGTCCTCGGCCAGTTAAGGAGGGAAAGGGAATGGCTGCTCACAGTCCTCAGCCTGTGGGATTAAGGGTAAACGGGTAAACAGTTCACTCAGCTGGTCCCAACGGGGACTATATTTGCAGTAACAGTTTCTTTATACCCCGATCGGGTAACTATTTACAGCACCTACTCCGCTGTACTCAACAACGTCGTCCTCCTTCTCTTGCTTTGGGGATCTCAGCTTCAGACCCGTCCGGATCCTCTTGCTCTTCCTCCTCACATCGCAGCTCCTCCTCTGTCAGGCGATGCACATGGAGGGCGTAAGGTCCTTTGGCACACTTGTGCCGGGTAAAGGTGACCTCGTCCCCGATATAAAGGTCACGACCTCTGTGCCCCTCCGGCAGATGGGACTCCACATCTCTGCGCGTGACAAAGACGTTGCCGGGGGTGTTGTTGTCTCTGATGAAGCCCCACCCATGCTGCTGGTTGAACTTGATCACTGTCCCGATGGTGCGGGGACAATGCGCTGCACGGGGGTCCCTCCTGGTCCGGCTCTTCTGCTCGGCGCTCCGTACTTGGGCCTGTTGCTCCCGGACCCGCCTCTCTCTCCGCTCCCTCGCAAACTCTTCAAGCTGCTGTCGGCAACACTCAGCACGCTCCGCTGCAGCTGCCCTGGTTTCCTGAGTGAACCCCATTAGGTCTTCTCCGGTGGGGTCCCACTCAAATTGGGCTTCTTCCAGAGGAGGCGAGACCCGTGCCACGGGCTTCGGAGCCGGAATCAGGGGCTCACACAAGGGCCCTAGTCTCTGCTGCCGTTCCAGCTCATGGAATTCTTCGGGCCAGATGAAGGGCCGCCCGTCCGGCCATGTGAGCTGGCTGAACAAGTCCTCCCCCAGGTGTGGCACCCTTGGTTTTACGGGCGCGGGCGCGGTGGTGGTGGCGCCCGGATTGCCCAGGCCCTGCGGCCAGGCCTGGGGCACCTGGAAGGTGAATGGCACCGTTAATACGGCGGCGCCCTGGGTTACCTGGCCTTGCGACCAGGCCGGAGGCTCCGCGGAGGTAGGGGGCGCTGTTGGTATTGCGGCGCCCGGGGGTACTAGGCCTTGCGACCAGGCTGGTGGTACTTCCTGCTTGGTCACGCTCGGGGTCGAGGCGTGTGACGTCACAGGGGTCGCGGCGGCGGCTTCCGGTTGGGGCCTAGTCTGCGTCGGTGACATGGCGTTTTCGGGCACAGCAGGGGGACTTTCGGGCTCTGCGACGGGGAGCTGGGGCAGGTGGGCGGTGTCCCGGCTTGGGGTGTAGACGTCCCCTTTACCTGCCTCCATGCGTTTGGCTCCCTTCTCGGCGCCGTCTCCGGCCTTTGGTCCTCCCGCGCCATCCTCAGAGGCGGTCTGTCTCCTCATCTTGGCTGGCGTGCTCCGGGTCTTGGTTTCAGCTTGCTGGGCCATCTCCCGGCTCCATTCCGCCAATATCTCGCGCTGTACCCGGGCCATCCTCCGTGCGAGGTCCTCCAGGGCAGTCTGTGCACACTCCCGGTCTCGGGGGAGCTGTGCAAGGACCTCCACTAGGCCTAGTGGGGTCGTGGTGTCTAGCAGGCTCCTGACCAACGGGTCGGTGCTGCTCTGCTCTTCTTCCAGCAGGCTCCTGGCCAGCGGGCCGGTGCTGCTCTGCTCTCTGGACATCTCCGGGTGAGCTTCTCTGCTGCTCCTCTCCAGGCTTCCTGCCTCCGGGTGCGCTCGCTCCAGACTGCTCCAGGCGGCACCCATCTTCGTTCTTTTCTTTCGTCTCCTCCCACTTCGAGGGCGGTCCCGGGGCAACTCGGTGACTGTCAGCTCCAGGGGTAGTTCTTTCACGCTGACAGACACCTCCAGCATCACAGTCTCTGTTGGTGGGGGCGGTTTCCACTTTTGGCGCCATTTTCTGTCCCGGCCCACGATGGGAGGCGGCCTCTTGCCCTCCTTTGGCACGCCCATAATGGCGTCCGCTGCTCTTCCAAGGCGGGAAATCTTCGGATTTGGCGGGAAGCGTCGCCCAGTGGCGGGAAACTCTGCAGATGGCGGGAACAAGCTGGAAATGGCGGACAATCGGCGGGAAACGACCTGTGATGGGGTCCGATGGCGTGGACCCTCCGGAACCGGCGGGAGACTTCTTTCTGAGGTAAACTTGCACTTTTCTTCAGGCACGCAGTACCCGGGTGTTGCGGGCACGTAATCCTGCCGACTACGCCAAAGTTGACGCGCCCCCTGGGACATATTCCTTTTTGAGGGGAATACCCGGCACCGGATCAGATGGGGGGTTGTAGTCTCCGAGCGGCTGTGACCCGGCCCGTGCCCAGGGCGTCAAGCTCAGTGTTATGTGGCAGTCCTACAGATGTTATTAAGAGTTCTTTTGTGTCGACTACGCCACCCGTTGTGATGCGGTCACTGTGGCCGCCGCTGCAGCAGGGTCCGCTGAGGCTGATGGTGCAGGTGCAGCTTGAGATGGTATAACCCCCAACGGGTGGGGTATAGCCTCAGGGGGGACAGGTGCAGAGGATGGGGGTTGTGGTGGTGCAGTGCAGACGGCAGTGAAGACAGAGTCGGGTTGTGCAGTTAAGGGTGTTTACTTACTGCAGATGTTGTACTGGTTACTCCAGCTTCGAGTGACCACCCGAGCCGTGCTGCGTCCACCAGGTCCTGGATCCAGCCAACCCCCAAACAAGTCCGGAGCGTGGCCCTGAGCTCTCCTTCTGTCCCGTTCTCTGGCCGTCCCCACCAGTGATCCACCTAGGTCCAGCTCCCTCGGGCCTTCTGTTGGGACACCCTTGGCCTTGGGTTCCCTGACCCTTCATGTGGTGTGCCTTCGGGGTGGATGTGGTGGGTGACCGTGGCAAACGCTGCCCACGGTCTCCGGTCTCTGGCTGGGGAATGTTTTTACCCCCACCAGCTTGGGTTCCGGTACCCTGATGCCGACTCTTCACCCGGGGATTTAGTTTGGGATCTTAGAGTCCTTTTCTGCTGTTTCCCCCTCTGGGTCTCTCTTTCTTCTCCTCTCTCACTCTGGGTCTCTCTTCTCCTCTGCTCCTGACTTTCTCTCTGCATCTGACCCTGTTCTTAGTTGGTGCCCACCTTATATACACCCTCTATGTGTGAGCTCAGGTGACCAGCACCCAATGAGCTCCTAACTTTACCCAGGCTGCTCCCCCTATCTGCCCCTACACTACTTGGGATGTACCACCCCCCCTCCCACTCCAGCCAGGAACAGACTCGGTCGTACCTGCACATTTCTAAGTGGGAGTACCGTCGGTCTGCTCCTCGGAAATGGGATGTGTGTAGTGCATGCAGCCTACCGAGCTCAGTTCCACACTCCATCCTTACCCGGGAGTGGAATATCACACCTCTGGGTTGAGGTGCAATACCCCTGTAGCAGCCGAATCCTCAGGGTGCTACATATACGCTTGTGTGAGTGAGCCCTAAGGATAAGCCTAGCGCCTTCCTGGAATAAAAATCTGGAAATCCTTAGCTATGGCTGAGAAATAGATTTTTTACTGATGAAATATTTCTAGAGACTTGTGAAGATTCTTTATTACAAGCAAAACATCTCCCTTGTAGCATCAGAACATGAGACGTTATTAATTAGAGTAATTGTAAAATTTCTGTCAGCAGTTTATATGTTGTGAGAACAGTTGTTTCCAGTAGATAAAGAATGTACTGACACCACTCTATCTGCAGACAGACCATTTATAACACAATGTATTATTTATATTAAAATATATTATAGCCATTAGGTAAATCTTATAATAAAATGTCCACATCTTTTCTAATTTCTTCAAGAAGGAGAGAAGTCTTCAAATAATAAGTCTAGCTCTTTGTGGAAATTGTGATAAAGCAATGAAAAGACTATATAACTATTGTCATGCCGTTCATAAAATGTTTTTTAAACCATTTTTCCATAAAAATGAATAATGGGCAAATTGTATTAAACCTACTGAGTTATGAATAATATATGGCAGTAATCACAAGAGGCACACACAGTGATGTAAGATTGATTGTCATGCAAGATGAAGAACAGGAAAGGAGATACGATGTGTTTGCCGAGCGGTTTTCTGTTGTGACTTCCGAAGGGTTTCTAAGCGTAATGTGTTCTTCTGATTAACTCAATTAGAAGCCTGAAAAAAGGGGCAAAGTGCATAAATTAATGCCGAGACTTCTTGATGTCTTGTTCACATGGTGTCATCGTTCAGTCGTCTAAAAATGGTACATATTCAATGGGCAACAGAATTTCTAAACATTTATGAAGCTTTTGCCACAACAGTCCATTCCGAGATTTAGTTGGGCACCTCTTCTTATACAAACTGATCCCTGTATGCTGACCTGTATACATATTGTACTCCATTTTTGTAGATGTGGTTCCATTGGCAGACATACACACAAGGTTATGCTACAAGGGATTCTTTATGATAAGCACGTTGAAGGGGTTTCCCACTTTCAAAAAACAGAGACCTTAGATGATCACCGTCATATAAAAAAGCAAAATCAGAAGGTATTCATCCTCCATCTCTGCTCCGGTCTATGTCTTCTGGCTTGTTTTGTTAATAAAGTCCATTACCACTGCAGCCAATCACTGAACTCAATAGCTTATTCCCTCTACATCAGGGAAGCCATTGAGCTCAGTGATTAGCTGCAGCGGTGATGCACATTGTTGACGCCAAAAGTCAGAGAACAGTGCTAGAGAGCCAGCGCTGTACTCTTAGAGGGTGAGCACCATCTGATTTTATTTTACTTGACTAGACATGTTTTGGATCTACTTTGTTGAAAGTAAAGTGGAAAATGCCATTAAGAGCAAGAGGCCAATAAATCTTTTTTTTAGCATTGAATGGCTAAATACAAGTCTATTGGTGTTAATTTAAAGGCCATTTCACATTATCCAATAACATCTGTATGGGAACAGAACAGTAGAGCACAGGAAGGTGCATAGGATAATGTGCTGCTGATGTTTCTACAGGAAGATGCACAGGATGATGTGCTGCTGATGTCTGTACAGCAAGATGCACAGGATGATGTGCTGCTGATATCTGTACAGGAAGATGCAAAGGATAATGTGCTGCTGATGTCTGTACAGGAAGATGCACAGGATGATGTGCTGCTGATGTTTCTACAGGAAGATGCACAGGATGATGTGCTGCTGATGTTTATACAGGAAGATACACAGGATAATGTGCTGCTGATGTTTATACAGGAAGATGCACAGGATAATGTGCTGCTGATGTTTATACAGGAAGATGCACAGGATGATGTGCTGCTGATGTTTATACAGGAAGATGCACAGGATGATGTGCTGCTGATGTTTATACAGGAAGATACACAGGATAATGTGCTGCTGATGTTTATACAGGAAGATGCACAGGATGATGTGCTGCTGATGTTTATACAGGAAGATGCACAGGATGATGTGCTGCTGATGTTTATACAGTAAGATGCACAGGATGATGTGCTGTTCATGTTTATACAAGAAGATGAACAGGATGATGTGCTGCTGATGTTTATACAGGAAGATGCACAGGATGATGTGCTACTGATGTTTATACAGGAAGATGCACAGGATGATGTGCTGCTGATGTTTATACAGGAAGATGCACAGAATGATGTGCTGCTGATGTTTATACAGGAAGATGCACAGAATGATGTGCTGCTGATGTTTATACATGAAGATGCACAGGATGATGTGCTGCTGATGTTTATACAGGAAGATGAACAGGATGATGTGCTGCTGATGTCTATACAGGAAAATGCACAGGATGATGTGCTGCTGATGTCTATACAGGAAGATTCACAGGATGATGTGCTGCTGATATTTATACAGTAAGACGCACAGGATGATGTGCTGCTGATGTTTATACAAGAAGATGCACAGGATGATGTGCTGCTGATGTTTATACAGTAAGATGCACAGGATGATGTGCTTCTGATGTTTATGCAGGAAGATGAACAGGATGATGTGCTGCTGATGTTTATGCAGGAAGATGCACAGGATGATGTGCTGCTGATGTTTATGCTGGAAGATGAACAGGATGATGTGCTGCTGATGTTTTTACAGGAAGATGAACAGGATGAAGGAGAAGTGTTCATGGTGGTCTGGGCTCAAATTGGAAATACAAGACAAAGAGATCTACTCCGACTTTTAAGGGACAGTAATACTGTGTGGTACATAAAGGGGCACTGGGGTTAGCAGCAATATAAGGAATTTTTGCACACAAGGATATGTCATGGCAGGAAGAAGTGTTTATGGTGGTCTGGGCTCAAATTGGAAATACAAGACAAAGCGATTGACTCCAACTACAGGAAAAATCACCAGATGTAGCAGCACAATGTTCACTATTTCCTGAGCAGAATTTGTTTCTGACCATTATTTAGTGACTACAGTATTTACAGGAACACTACCATACAAGCAGTTGAGCTCCTGTATCTAAGCATGACATGTTATAAAAGTTAACTTAATAGAGAAGCAAGGGCTTTTTTGTGGAAGTGAATGGAGGGAAAAGTAGTCTTTGGTCTTGTACTCCTAGTAATGATCCTGGTTCTAGTGGCAAGAATAAATGGGTCAGATGATGGACCCAGTCATGGATAGGGCATTTACCAAAAGTCTACCCTTAAAGTTGTATGGGTGGGTGACCAAGTTGAACTTTTTACCAGGGTCTATGACATTTTTCTCAGATATACCTTCAATTTCAAATTATGGTAGATATAGAGAGCTGGGATCAATAGCGCCATTTGCTGGATATTTGGGGTCCATCACTGGGGTAGAGCCCGTGTTCATTGGAGGAGTTTAGTTCTCTGTTTAGTCAGTCCCATGCAAGCTCAGCAATGCAAGTGTTTTATACACACAATCTATTGATATATGTTCCTGCAATGTCATTATCCAGTCCCCCAAAGGCATCTTGGAGTCCCAACATTGGATACCCAATAATCAGTCTATTACTAACTGAAATGGATTGCCCAAGCTGTGAAACCCCTTAAAATTGTGATAGTTGAGCATAAAATGATAACTCTGTCACATAAAGCTCGGGGCAACATAAAGTGCCAGCTGTATCCTAGATGGATGAAATAGCCTTGGCATTATGTAGAATAAGCTAGTTATATACTGTCAAATTGGGTTGTCATCAGAACTTCTATTGTGCTGTGAAAATATATCACAGTAATGAATCTTCAGTCGATTGTTACTAAGCCAGAAGAAGAAAAAAAAAATTCAGAAAAAACAGACGGCTTGTAAAATATTAATACTATGTAAAAATATTAGATAAAAACAAATAGCTTGAGCATTTCTACTTAACAAACAGCATCATTTATTTATTTTCTTGCAAATTTGGCGGCTTCTAATTGACTGTAATTTATAGTAATAAGCTAATAGTGGAAATGCAGCTGTTGCCAAAATCATACAGCATTTATCAAAAGTTTAGCTATCTAGACAATAGTACCAATAATATGAACGTAAGAAATGCCTTGATTTCTTCAAATTCTTTAAACTCCTTCGATGGAAATTTCTCCTGGTCCTAAAATCAGAATTTATTGCATGTTGTATGTCGGATTAATGAGATTCTGACATTTTCGATGGATTCCTGCTTCACAAATATATTTGTGATATAGAAATAATCATCCGCTGGTTACTAAATTTGGCTCGGGGAGCCTCAGGAAAAGCATTGTTTTGTCATTTAGGATATGATTTTTGATGAAGGGCTTAAAGTGATATACATTTAGTAACATATGGTAAGATTTAGGCTTGTGTTTAGAGGAAAAAAACAGCAGCACGTCAGGAATTAAGTGAAGGAAATAGAATGAATTCCTGATATTACAGTATACAGTAAGGACTTGAACCCACGACTGATTTTCTCAAACGAGTGCTGTTTGTGGTTTTCATGAAGAGCACTCGTACCTATGATATTCTATGGGGCTGTGCACATGTTCGATTTTTTACTCGGACTGAATGATTCGCAGAAGGAATCAGAGACATGTCCGATTATGATCCGAGTATTAGCAATGCAAGTCTATGGGTCATTGAAAAACATCAGACCGCACTCGGATGATATCCGATTTTCACAAACTGACAGAATGGAAAAGGTGGAGAAATTCTTTTCTCTCTCTACGTCCAAGAAAAATTGATGACACTCTGATCAAAGTCTGCTCAGAATAAGAATAAGGCAACATTCACAGGTTCAGTATTTGGTCAGTATTTACATCAGTATTTTTAAAGCAGCACTCCAGAGCTTTTTTTATTGCACCGCTGGAGTGGTGCTTTAAATATAAGTCGCCTGACCCTGTCTGATACTCACCTCCAGCATTTTCATCTGTTTTCGCCGCAGCTCCCGTCGGTCTCTGGTGAAAAGTGACCTTTCGGCAGCTCCAGTGTTTCATGGAGCGACGCGGAGGTCACTTCTCAATACATATCTATGAAAGCCTCGTTCTAGCCTCATTCTTGCTCTCATAGACTTGTATTGAGAGCTTGTGACCTACAGTGGTGGCCAAAAGTATTGGCACCCCTGCAATTCTGTCAGATAATACTCAGTTTCTTCCTGAAAATGATTACAATCACAAATTCTTTGGTATTATTCTCTTCATTTAATTTGCTTGCAAGGAAAAAACACAAAAGAGAATGAAGCAAAAATCAAATCATTGATCATTTCACACAAAACTCCAAAAAAGGGCCGGACAAAAGTATTGGCACCCTCAGCCTAATACTTGGTAGCACAACCTTTAGCCAAAATTACTGCGAACAACCGCTTCCGGTAACCATCAATGAGTTTCTTACAATGCTCTGCTGGAATTGTAGACCATTCTTCTTTGGCAAACTGCTCCAGGTCCCTGATATTTGAAGGGTGCCTTCTCCAAACTGCCATTTTGAGATCTCTCCACAGGTGTTCTATGGGATTCAGGTCTGGACTCATTGCTGGCCACCTTAGAAGTCTCCAGTGCTTTCTCTCAAACCATTTTATAGTGCTTTTGGAAGTGTGTTTTGGGTCATTGTCCTGCTGGAAGACCCATGACCTCTGAGGGAGACCCAGCTTTCTCACACTGGGCCCTACATTATGCTGCAAAATTTGTTGGTAGTCTTCCGACTTCATAATGCCATGCATGCGGTCAAGCAGTCCAGTGCCCGAGGCAGCAAAGCAACCCCAAAACATCAGGGAACCTCCGCCATGTTTGACTGTAGGGACTGTGTTCTTTTCTTTGAATACCTCTTTTTTTTCCTGTACACTCTATGTTGATGCTTTTTCCCAAAAAGCTCTACTTTTGTCTCATCTGACCAGAGAACATTCTTCCAAAATGTTTTAGGCTTTCTCAGGTAAGTTTTGGCAAACTCCAGCCTGTCTTTTTTATGTCTCGGGGTAAGAAGTGGGGTCTTCCTGGGTATCCTACTATACAGTCCCTTTTCATTCAGACGTCGACGGATAGTACGGGTTGACACTGTTGTACCCTCGGACTGCAGGGCAGCTTGAACTTGTTTGGATGTTAGTCGAGGTTCTTTATCCACCATCCGCACAATCTTGCGTTGAAATCTCTCATCAATTTTTCTTTTCCGTCCACATCTAGGGAGGTTAGCCACAGTGCCATGGGCTTTAAACTTCTTGATGACACTGCGCACGGAAGACACAGGAACATTCAGGTCTTTGGAGATGGACTTGTAGCCTTGAGATTGCTCATGCTTCCTCACAATTTGGTTTCTCAAGTCCTCAGACAGTTCATTGGTCTTCTTTCTTTTCTCCATGCTCAATATGATACACACAAGGACGCAGGACAGAGGTTGAGTCAACTTTAATCCATGTTAACTGGCTGCAAATGTGATTTAGTTATTGCCAACACCTGTTAGGTGCAACAGGTAAGTTATAGGTGCTGTTAATTACACGAATTAGAGAAGCATCACATGATTTTTCAAACAGTGCCAATACTTTTGTCCACCCCCTTTTTTAGGTTTGGTGTGGAATTATATCCAATTTGGCTTTAGGACAATTCTTTTTGTGTTTTTTCATTGAAGACAAATTAAATGAAGATAATAATACCAAAGAATTTGTGATTGCAATCATTTTCCGGAAGAAACTGAGTATTATCTGACAGAATTGCAGGGGTGCCAATACTTTTGGCCACCACTGTAGCTTCTGACTTCCTGCCAGTCAGAAGCTACTGTCACATGATGACGCCGCGGGAACGGACCGTTGCCGAAAAACGGTGAAGACACCGGAGGGTGAGTACTTGACCGGGGGCAGGGGACTTACATTTTAAGCGCCACTCCAGTGCTGAAAAAAAAAAAAAAAAAAGTTGAAGTCATGATTTATGCCAAAACCAGAAGTGGGTGAAAAATAGAGAAGTGGTGACGTGTTTCTATTATACTTTTCCTCTGATTGTTCCACTCCTGATTTTGGCTTATAAATACTGATGTAAAATACTGACCAAATACTGAACCTGTGAACGTGGCCTAATTCAGACCATTTTTCTCGGATGTGGAGAATACAGTCGTGTGCACCTTCACTTAGACAATAAAATGTCTGTATCCATTCTGAGTTGGAACTTTAACAATCATGCATGGTCTATGTTTAGCATATGCCTTTTACAACCCAAAAAATGCAATTAAAACTATATTATATGTTTAGGTTTGGATTCATTTCAGTTATATAACTTGCTTCCTTAAAAAAATGTCAATTGTCAAAAAAATAAACTGATTATTTTTTTTTATTTTTATTGCCTCAGGCCGCTGTGCAATAATAATAGAAAATGTACTGGTTCTGCTTCATGCTCATTAGTTCCCATTTTTAAGGAATCAGTCTGAAGGTTTTTGCTATGTATCTTAAGACAGCATGAGGTAGGGGCTGAATCGCTGATTTAAGCGATGTGTTACATATCAGCCTGTTTGATGTTGTTTACTTACAATGAAGATTTTATCATCTGGGGATTATCCCTGCCTGGACTAATGCTAGGTGAGGCCTGGTCTGACTCCACCCCCTTCTCTGATTAGCAGCTCACTGTCAATAAACAATATACACAGAGAGCTGTGGGAGGGGATAGTTTATAAGCTCTGCTACATACTACATCTAAAAACTCTGATTGTATCACAACTGCTGCACCCAGTAATCTAAGTGATACATTGCTGGAATCAGGCTCACTTGCTCTGTATTATTCCACTCTCAGATTAAGAGTGCAGTCAGACGGCTATATACAGTAACACGGAGGATGATCCCATTGCAAAGGTCGAACTAGCAGGCAGCTTTCTTGACCCGAGTGCGAAAGCTTATATTTCTATGTAGCTGCCACGCTCAGGTCAGGAGAGCTGCCGAGCAGTCCATGCACTTCAATGCGATTATTGTCCGAGTTTTATGGCTGCCTGACTGCGCTCTAAATAGCAAAAACCTGCTGACAGATTCCTTTTACACAGGTACATGGAAGGCCTGGAGAAAGATAAGGCAGAGGTAGGTGACCCCCTGTGGAGCTACATCATAAATCTTTGAATCTTTGAATCTGGATAGAGAGAGCTGCAAGTTGAAAGAATAATAATTATTAACGTCACTGACAATGCTCACCTACCTGTATGCTAACCATTGTTAAAAATCAGTCTTAGCAGGGGCGGACCTACCGCCAATGCAGCTGGTGCAACTGCATCGGGGCTCGGCAGTGCAGGGGGGCCCTTGCCGGATGACTAATGATGAGGGCAATCTGGCCTGCTTTTTGGATTCCCAGGCTCTGGGGGGCCCATGTCCAGATTGCCCTCATCATATGCAGCAGGCAGGGAGCGATCCCTCCAGCTCTGCTGCTGACAGAAGGAAAATGGCAGTGGAGCAGAGCTGAAGATCTGTCCTCACCTCTGCTTCCTGCCCGCGCTTCTTCCCTGACACAGGCCCGCACTGCTTGATGACATCATCATGCAGCATGGGCCTGTGTCAGGGAGAAAGTTACCGGAGATGAGGAGGATGCTGCAGGGGAACGGGCTGAGAGGCAAGTTGTGTGTGTGTTTTTTTATATATATACTGAAACACTGGGAGAAGAACAGGAGAATGAGGGGAGGTGGGGGAGAGCAATGATGGGGCTGGGGAGAGCAATGGTGGCGATGGGGTAAGCAATGATGGGGCTGGGGAGAGCAATGATGAGGTTGGGGTGAGCAATGATGGGGCTGGGGTGAGTACTGATGGGAATGGGGATAGAAATGATGAGGTTGGATTGAGCAATGATGCTGCTGGAGAGAGCAATGATGAGGTTGGGATGAGCAGTGATGGGGCTGGGGTGAACAATGATGGGAATGGGGAGAGAAATGATGGGGCTGAGGAGAGCAATGATGGGGCTGGGGTGAGCAATGATGTGGTTGGGGTGAGCAATGATGGGGATGGGGAGAGAACTGATGGGGCTGGGGTGAGCAATGATGGGCCTGGGGAGAGCAATGATGGGGTTGGGGAGAGCAATGATGGGGCTGAGGAGAGCAATGGTGGGGATGGGGAGAGCAGTGATGAGGATGGTGGGGATGGGGAGAGCAGTGATGAGGATGGTGGGGATGGGGAGAGCAATGATGAGGATGGTGGGGATGGGGACAGCAATGATGAAGATGGTGGGGATAAGGAGAGCAATGATGAGGATGGGGAGAGGAATGATGAGGATGGTGGGGATGGGGAGATCAATGACGGAGGTGCTGGGAGAGAGCAATGACAGGGATGCTGAGAGAGAGCAATGATGGCGGTGCTGGGAGAGAGCAATGATGGGGGTTTCACTTTGCTTGTACTGTAAAGCCTTGTATATTTTCCATGTGCACAGAGCCTTACAGTTAATTGGGGGTAGTCACAGAGACTGAAAAATGTATATTATTGGCCGGTGGAGATTATAGTTAATGGGGGGCACAGTGCTGCTTATCAGATTATATTTTGATTACTAAGTGGCTAATAGTATATTAATGGGGGGTACATATCTGTAGTCAGGGGCGCAGTGCGGGGGAGACACATGTATGTATACAATATATGTGACCTTGTTATTTTCTAGGCTGGAGATCATTTGACAAGACGACACGTGGCTGGGAGATGAGGACATGAAGGTCTGACCAGATGGAGAAGAAGCAGCAGAAACCGACTCTGATCAGATGAGACGTCAGCAGTAAGTGCCTGGATGTAAATATTATTCTGTACCTGCACTGTGTGACTTGGAGTGATAATGTTATCTGTAAAATCCCTTAAGCTGCATTTTCACATTTGTGTGAAATGTCCGTGTGCTGCCAGATCTTTGTATCGGATTGTTCACGGACTCGTAGAGTTTTCTAGATCCATTCACACATCCATGAAAATCACGGATCCGGGAAAGAGATCCGTGAGGGTCAGAGAATGTCCTGTTCTGATCCGATTTTGAGGATTAGAATAGGACATACTCAATGCATCTGTAAAAGCAGGCAGCACACCGACACTGCACACGGATACAGGAATGTAGCCTTATTATGTATAGCACAGTCCCTTAGTATATAGTGTACTCACTTATTATGTATAGCACTGTCCCTTAGTATATAGTATACTCACTTATTATGTATAGCACCATCCTTAGTTATATAGTTTCCTCTCTTATCATGTGTAACACCCTCCCTTATTACCTACCATCCTCTCTAGTTATATATGGTACCGTCTCTTATTATATAACTTCCTCTGCTGTTATGTACAGTGCTGTCCTTTACATAGCGTATTCTTGTTATTTTTGTCAGTCACAGCGCCCTCTTTTATTACATAGTTGTCTCTTGTTAGACATAAAATGACTGCTGATGGAGCAGCCGGTGACCAGAAAACCAGTCCATCAACTCCTCCATCAGAAAAGAAGCTTTCCCTTGCTCCATCAGCTGCCATTGCATTATACATCTAACAAGAGAGGACGCTATGTAATAAAGACAGGGGGCTATAAATAATCCAATATGTAAAGGACGGTGCTGTACATAACAAGAGAGAACACTGTGTAATAAGGGACGGCAATATACAGTACATAATAAAGGAGGCTATGTAAGAGGTATATATGTGTGTGTGGCTATATATTATACATGTGTCGCCATAAAAGGTGGGGGGCCCAGACACATTTCTTGCACAAAGGCCCCAAGCAGTCAATGTCTGCCCCTGAGTCTTAGCATACTAGAAATTGCAGGAAATGTCTGTTCAGTCAATCACTGGCCACAGTGATAACTTACCCAAGTCAGTGATTGGCTAAGCAGAGCAGGCATTTCTTGCCCTTCCTCCTGTGCCGAAATGAGACCCAGAAGTAGAGATACAAACAGTGTTAGTGTTGGAACAGGAGCTCCAACAATCAGTGAGTGTCAAGGGTGTGTCAGAGGTGACAGACAGTTGTCCTGCAGTGGGTTGCAGGAGATTTCCATGTTTGGCATTGCAGACAGCTGCTTAGATAGGAGGCTGTCTTTAGGACCAAGCGACTACCTCTCTCTTGCTAATTTGCTCTCTGGCCTGAGTGTATATATACCTGATGTGTCTGAGAGGGCATCGCCGGTTATATTCATTTCTACTTGTGAAGCTTAGCAGGAGCTATATCTCGTCCTCTCTGGAGCTTGAGGCCGTGTGCACATTTGAAGTTCATCTAAAGCTAAGCCATTTTCCCCTGTTTTGTCTACCCTTGTTGCCTTTAGAGTTTTAGTGGAGGTTGACTAGTGCTTATCTCCTTCCATCCCTAGCTGTAGCCTTATGCCATGGAAAGTAAGGTGAGGCACGTGTGTGGCAATTGTGGAAGAGGCAATATAGGGACGTTAGTTGAGACAGGGTGACACTAGACCAGACTAAGAGGTCCAAGAGTTAGGAAGCCAACTGATCCCAAAACAAAGGTATCAAGGGCTTATGTTGTCAAGGGAAAGTGTAGTAATTATGATTAGACTTAAGTTTGTGGCCAACACTCTCATATTTGGTGGGATGACCTGTAGTCAGACCACCAGCAATCATAGCTAGGTTGTCTTTTGGGTTGCCTACGTTTGGGTTGCCTACATTTATAAGTTTGTTCTTCTTTACCTCGTCTTGACTAGAGATGAGTGGATTAGATAAAATAAGAATTTGCTTGTTTGTCTGTATTTTCCCAGGAAACACAACTCATAGAGACGCTATTACTCACAAATTTTATATCCCTTATTATGCTATAGAGTCTCTCCAGACACCAGTGCATAGTAAACGTAATATGTAAAAAATAAGAGAAAACCCTTATACTTATCTTGTCACTCACTTCTCTGGGTCCCTCTGTTTCTCACTGTCACCTGTCTGGTCCTCGTTGCATCTTCTTATAACTGCAACAAGAATTCTCGGGTCTCTCACACTATGCCTGGACTTCTGGCTCTGATTAGACCCAGGAAAGTTCTGTGCAAGGTCACAACGTTATGACGTCAAGTGTGCCATGGCCTTATGCTTGCATGTGCAGAACCATGATGAGAAGATGCGGCGAAGACCGACAGGTGACGGTGAGGAGCATTGGATCTTAAGAGATGAGTGGTAAGGCAAGTATGATTTGTTTTTTATTTTCTATCGTTTGATGGCCTTTCATATTCCAGAAAAATGGTGACCAGGTGAATCCAATTAAAAGCTAATTATAAAAGACCCATATTTTGGCAAATGCAGATTTTTGTATTTTTTGAGTAGCATTCAATTCCACTCATACATTTGCTCATCTCTACTCTTCACAAGACATATCTTAAGATGAGTGACACAAGATAACCATTAAAAAAACAAGAACACTGTTGGAAATGGTTTATGCTATAAGTGTCTTTAAATGACACCTAAGTGGTTTTAACACTATTTAACTGTGAGTAAGCTGTCTCAATTTCAATTGTTATCTCAATGGAGCAAAAAACTTTCCCAATAGAACCATCTTTGGAATCCTTTCCCTGGATTACCGGGCATCCTTTCCAGTAGTCAGGAATATTGCTAGACACTATGAGGATCAGAGTCAGAACTGATGTCAAATTTGTGCTATATACAATGTTACATGTCCATCTATAACGATTGTTTATTTATTTTCTTTATTATGCCAGTGAGGATCGCTTTTTTACTAGGCAATGCCTTCTAGTTATCCTTGGCCTAGTTAGTGTTATAACACTTTGCCAATAACTGGGGAGCCGGCATATTAAATCAGGCCAGCAATGGCACTGAGTAAAAGATTTACAAGGCAAATAATGAACAAAAGTTACATGTATTGAGAAGCATTGAGACTGATATTATGTCTTCACTGTGGAATTGGCAGGAAGGAGACATATATCACATTTATTCTGTGTTACATCCACACAGCATTACCATTGTTTATGTTCCTCGTGTCTATTAAATAGCAGCTTTTCTTTAAGCAGGTTTAGCTTTTTGTGGCCGTTTACTTATCAGTATATCAGCATCACATATTAAGACAGGGACACTTTGGGGGGAATTTTTCAAGACCTGAACAAAAGTTTTCTGGCATAATGAAGTCACAAATTTACGTAATTTTACATTTCTCCCAAAACTTTTCAAAAGTAAAAGTGTGGGGGGCTTAGCCAGAGTTAACAGGACCTCTCAAAGTCTAAAGAATTAATTATAATTAATTTACAGATTGGTGTAAAATATCACCCATGGTATTTCTTCTATTCCTTGCTTTCGACATGCAGACTGAGTAGTTCCAAATTTATTGAGAGGCGTACAAGTCTTAATAAATTTGTTGTATTTTCTCCATTTCAGAGTGAAAGGCTAGCATAGGCAATGCTAGACTTAGTAAATTCCACCTTAAGGTCTCCTTCATTCGTCTGTATAAAATATGTACGTGAAAAACTGGTACCGCTACAGTGTTTTCCATCCATGTGTCTAATTTTACCATCAGTGTCATCAGTATTTTTCTGGTATGGGTAAAGAAATAAATAAATGACAAATCTTCTTCTATACTTTGCAACATACTTGTGCTTTATGTGTTTTTCTTGGACCAATAGATTTGTATTAGCACTTTTTATCCATGCTGCCAGAAAAAGAAGACATGTCTCCTTGTGTTTTACATGGACACACTGTCCGTGTAAAAACATGGACATGTCCATAGCACCATAGGTTATATTATGGAATGTGTGGAATCTGTGAAAGAAACTGATGTCACATGTACTGGAAGCACGGACGTGTGAAGGAGGTCGAGTGAGTCTACATGTCTTTTGTGTCCTTTTTAAGTGCTAAGTGCTAAGAATGATCAAGTTGTGTCCATCATAAGGCTGATTCACACACTTGCGACATGTCCTTGTGCTGTTTGATTTTTTTTCTCTTGGATCCGTGATTTTAATGGTTGTATTCACACATCTGTTTAAATCACTAATCCAAGAGTGAGATCCGTGACACTCAACATTTTTGTATTCTGATCTGATTTGCGGATCAGACTCAACCTTTTAAGTCGAGTCAAGAATGTAAAACAGAAGGTTTCCGATTTGCTTCCGTTTTGCATCTGTGTCTCACAGATGTGTTGATTAGGAATAAAATTGAATAAAAACATGTAACCTTAAGATAAAAAAACAGAAGTGACTAAGATGCAACTAAGATGACATCTGAAATAAAATCGTCCCGTTTCTCTAGATTGGTATCACTCACATGGATGTGTGAATCTAACCTAAAGAATGCATAGTCTGTTTGTTGGGCTGTTGGGTGATGTGGAATGGCAACCAAAATTTTTGTCTTGATCAGCACAAGTAAAAATATATGTCTGGGGCAGCAGACTGGGTATGTACCCCTTTTGCTAGTTTTCGCTTCCCATTATACAAAAAGTTAGTATTAAAGATGAGCTGATCAGGCAAAATTCTAATTAGTCTGTTCTCCAGGTTTTTTCTCAAGAAATTTGATTTGCGGAGAAGCTATTCTCCAAAAATGTAATGTTCCTTATCACTGTATACCTTAGAGCCTCACCAGACCCCAGAGCATAATAAATGTAATATAAAATATAAAAAAAATTATTCTTACCCCACCGCTCACCCCTTTGGCCCCTCCACTACTCACCACCATCCATCCAGTCTTCACCGCATCTTCTGATCCCCACCGCTCACATTTGGTTTTCATGCGCAGCAATGGACTTCCGGGTGTTATGTTGTCCAGGAGGGTTTTGCAAAGGCACGTGGTAGGTCAGTAGTGCACATCGTCACGATATGATACTGTTGACTTCTCGCGTGCCTGCAAAGAACTCCCCCTAGGCGCTATGACACCTGGAAGTCCGGCACAGCACTGAAGGACAGGAGGATTCTAATGCGAGTGGTGGGGATTAGAAGATGCGGCCAAAACTGGACAGGCAGCAGTGAGTAGCAGAAGGGCCAGATAGGTGAGCGGTGAGGTAAGTATAATGATTTTTAGTTTTTTCAACCATTTGATGACACATTATTGTCCAAGAAAACTGGCGGCCAATGACCACCATCTTGTTGAACCAGCACGAAAGCAATTAAAAAAAAAATCAGCATTTTGCTGAATTTGGATTTTTGTACATATTCAATCCCATTCTACTTTCTTCACTCATCTCTAGTTACCACTCTTGCCCATTATCTAAATAATGTGGCCAAGACAAAGTGACTGGTAAGTGCTCCAAGCATCAAGCACCGAGGGACTATTATGCCTGGTTATGCTCCCATTTCACCTATCTAAAAACTCTGCGGTAGAGTATCACCCTTTTGGTCAGACTTTTGAAGTCACAAGGATGCCATTACCAAGTGAAAAAGTTTCAGTATCATCATTTTTAAATACCGGTGAAGTAGATATCATAACACATTCTTCATCTTTTTTTTTTTTCCTCAATATTGTGTACTAGAACTCGAAACGTTTATGAGTTCCAGACAGATTATTTCCATGGTAAGCCTTTTTTACTTGAATATGTTGCCGTATCCTTTATGGGTCCATAATTATTGCTATTGAGCATGCTGTTCTGCAGCCCACAACCGGGCTTTGTGTTGGGAAATCTAGGCCGTGATTATGCGTTTATCTTGCAAGGTCTGATAGGAATCAAATTGAAAAGGAATCTATGGGAGTTATTTCAATGTACACAGAGTGCTCCTCCTTCCTATTTTATTTTCACACATAATCGCGCTGAAGAATCATACTGTATTACTTATCAGACTCTGAACAGGCTGTATTTATCTAGATAAACCGGCAGCCGTACAAGCCACAGTCTCAAAATCATGTCATTACTTACTGGAATGTGAAGCATTAAACAACTGTTCAATTTTTTTACGTTAAGTAAAATAAGAACATGCTAGAAATATTCTTTGATGATCATGTACCAATATCTTGGGAATTGTCGCTATATTTTACCTCTTCTGTTAATGATGAGCTTCAATATGTAAAAAATAATGGTTAAAATACCCACTCGCGAAAACACACAATGAGATTACACAATTGATAGCCTTAGAAAAACACCATTCATTAAGACTACTAATAAGGCCTAGAGACTTTACTGCCTTGCAGAATATCAATCTTCATCTGAACCATTCCTTTTTCTTTTTAACAACAGAACCCAAAAGGTCAAATTGAGTTTCCGAGGGCTGAATTAATGATTAATGTACTGACAACCTTTACACTACATTTAAAGCTGTTATACCTGGGAGATCACATAATGAAAAAGTCAAGGTAGTAATTTGCATGTCTCCGCCCACAATTCCTAATGCTAATTGAAATAATGTGCACTGAATGACGGTATAAATAAGGAGATAAACTGTTTCCACTGAAACATGACCATTGGGCTTTTATCGTAGCTTGTGTTGTACTGTACACAGGATTAGATTTAGCTAAAAGTGATTGTCCACTATTTTTACATTAATGGCCTATCCTTTGCATAGGTCATCAATGTCTAATCAGTGGGGGTGTGACATTCGGCATCCCCACTGTTCAACTATTTCCGGTATCGGCAGTGGTCGGAACTGCTCAGTTACGTAGCTGCATAGCACAGGTCCATCAACTCTATAGTGACCATGGCCGAGTACTTCACATCCACCCACTATTTAAACCAATGGGGGACAGAGTTGTACAGTACTCAGTCCTGGCCACTATTTCATCGACCGAGCTGCTCTGTGAAGATCCATAACTGAGCATTTCCTGCCACAGCAGACATCGGGAATAGCTGATAGGTGGGGGGAACTTGGTGTCGCAACTCTACTGATCAGACATTGAGGACCTCTCCTATGGATTTGCCATCAATGTTAAAGTCCCAGACAACCTATTTAAGGCCATAGTAAAATGGTATGAAAGAAGATAATGATAAGATCATATTTCTTGAGTCTGTGATATCGAAACAATCTGATACAATCAAATGAACCTTTTGATGGCAGTCATAGAAAACAAAGTTTTTAGCATGTTTGAAAGTTTCTTTAATATTTGAAAATGTAATTAATTTATCACAATATTATAATTGTGTGTATTTATCAACTGGATAAGTCATGAGCAATAATTAAAAGGGCAATCTCAAAAAGATTGCCCTTAATAGGACTTATGGACATCAAACAAAAAAGGGTTCCTTCTCGCTACTATTGAACAGTTTCTCACTCTTTAACCACTTCGCGCCAGAACCTGTTTTTACCTTCGTGACCAGACCATTTTTTCAATTCTGACCACTGTCACTTTATGAAGTAATTACTCTGGAACGCTATAACGGATTCCCCTGATTCTGAGATCGTTTTTTCGTGACATATTGTACTTCATGATAGTGGTAAAATTTCTTCGATATCACTTGCGTTTATTTGTGAAAAAATTGGAAATTTGGCGAAAATTTTGAAAATTTTGCAATTTTCAAACTTTGAATTTTCATGCCCTTAAATCAGAGAGATATGTCACACAAAATAGTTAATAAATAACATTTCCCACATGTCTACTTTACATCAGCACAATTTTGGAACCAAATTTTTTTTGTTAGGAAGCTATAAGGGTTAAAATTTGACCAGCGATTTCTCATTTTTCCAACAAAATTTACAAAAACATTTTTTTAGGGACAACATCTTATTTGAAGTGACTTTGAGGGGCCTTTTTGACAGAAAATAGCCAAAAGTGATACCATTCTAAAAACTGCACCCCTCAAGGTGCTCAAAACCACATTCAAGAAGTTTATTAACCCTTCAGGTGTTTCACGGGAATTTTTGGAATGTGGAAGAAAACAATGAACATTTAACTTTTTTTCACAAAAATGTTACTTTAGACGCAATTTTTTTATTTTCACAAGGGTAACAGGGAAAAATGGACTACACAATTTGTAGTGCAATTTCTCATGAGCGCGCTGATACCCCATATGTGAGGGAAAACCACTGTTTGGGCGCACTGCAGGGTTCGGAAGGGAAGGAGCACCATTTGACTTTTTGAATGTCAAATTTGTTTGAATAATTAGCGGACGCCATGTTGCATTTGGGGAGCCCCTGATGTGCCTAAACAGTGGAAACCCCCCACAAGTGACACCATTTTGAAAACTAGATTCCTTAGGGAACTTATCTAGATGTGTGGTGAGCACCTTGCACCCCCAGGTGCTTCACAGAAGTTTATAATGTTGAGCCGCAAAAATAAAATGTTCACATTTTTCCCGCAAAAAATGTTTTTCATCCCCTAATTTTTCATTATCATAAGGATAACAGGAGAAATTGCACCATGAAATTTGTTGTGCAATTTCTCCTGAGTACGCCGATACCCCATATGTGGGGGAAAACCACTGCTTTGGTGTACGGCAGGGTTCGGAAGAGAAAGGAGCGCTATGTTGGCTGGGATAGGTTGCAGACACCATGTCTCATTTGAAGAGTCGCTGACATGCCGAAACAGCAGAAACCCCCACAAGTGACCCCATTTTGTAAACTACGCCTCTCAAGGAATTCATCTAGGGAAGTAGTGAGTATTTTTTAATTTTTAAATTTATACCATTGGGCAGTGAAGAAAACATAATTATATTTTTACCACAAAAAATGTTTTACCCTCAGATTTTACATTTTCACACAGGGCAATGGGTAAAAATGGTGCCGAAATGTGTCACACAATTTCTTCTAAGAGTGGCAATACCCCATATGTGGCTGTATTGTACCGCTCAGCCATACGGCGAGATCTGGGAGCGCTATTTGACAATTGGAGAGCAAATTATTGTAGAATAGGCATTTGGATTTGGGAGTACAAAATTTTCTGAATTTCTTTTGGGGGGCAAGGGCCATTTTGCTGTTCCAGAGCCTTTCTGCTACCAGTAACTTGGAAGTCCCTTATATTTTTAACAGATGACGGACCTGAGTGGGGACTAGCTTTTTTTGAGGACTGAGTTGAAGCTTTTATTGGGAACATTTTGCGTAACATTTATCCAGCGCTCTAGGCTGAGCACTTACATCGGGGTTTCCATCTAAATTTCCAATTGATGTAATTCAGATGAAACCCCTGCGGGATCCATTCACTGTAATGAGGCAGCAGAGTTACTCTGTACTCTGTCTGGCCTCTGTTTAGTGGTGTCCTTTTCAGAAGTGCTCAAAACTGTGGCCAACTGCACTTTTATTCACGCCTAAAAAAACTGACACCGTGGGATCACAGGCCAGACTGCATCCACAGTGGCCTATATCTGCCTCATTACAGGGAATCTTCCGTCATGGGTTCCGTCTGAATCACGTATTTCAGAGATTTACACGGAAACTCTGGTGTAAGCGCTCAGCGCAGAGCGCAGTATAAATGTGAGCAGAGCCTTACTGCGATCTTTGGGAGACATAATAACCAAATCAGTAGCAGGTGAAGAATTGGTTTTATTTATTTTTTACGCCGTTCCTTGTGCGGTATAAGTGATGAGATTACTTTATTCTTCAGGTCGGTGAGATTACAGAGATACCAGATTTATATCGTTTTTTTTTGACTGACAGCTGTCACACACTAAAAGACGCTTTTTTTGCAAAATCTAGTTTTTGAATCGCCATATTTTGAGAGCTATAATTTTTCCATATTTCGTCCGACAGAGTCATGTGATGGCTTGTTTTTTGCGGGACGAGTTGACATTTTTATTGGTATAATTTTTGGGTACGTGACATTTTTTGATCGCTTTCTATTCCGTTTTTTGGGAGGTAAAATTAACAAAAACCAACAATTCAGGAATTGTTTTTTGAGGTTTTTTTATGCCGTTCTGCGTGTGGTAAAAGTGATAAGGCAGCATTATTCTTCGGGTCAGTACGTTTACAGCGATACTACACTTACTGTATATTTTTTTATGTTTTGGCACTTTTACACAATAAAACAATTTTATAGAAAAAATATTTTTTTTGCTGCAGGCTGAGTCTAGCAGGACACCGTACATGGCAGACCCGGAGGCAGTCATGCGACCTCCCGCTGCCATGACAACGGCAGGTCCTGTCAGACATCAGGGGGCCGTCAGAGAGGTAAGTGGACGACCCCCTCTCCTCTCACTATCTTCACTATAGATCGCGGCATATAGAAGATAGCAAAGGGTTAACATCATTGGGACCTGATCCAATCAGGTCCCGATGATGTCCCCTGTCAGAGCTGACGCTCTGCACTGCACCCGCAGAGCTTGCAGGACCCTGGGGGTCCTGAGGGCTGCGGGACCACCGACCGTTCATAAACGTCGGCGCTGCACAGAACCCAGGCAGCGCCGACGTTTATGTACATTGGGCGGTCTGTAAGCGGTTAAAAATCCAAGGAAATCTGAAGCAACAGTAAACTTCTCATAGGGATAAAATATAACTTTTATTCTGTCTATAAAAGCATATGGCAGAAGTTACAAATGAGGTAGGTGAATCAAGCAATTTTTCGACCATGATAGGCCTTTTTCAAGAGAAGTTTTCTTGTGCCTCGGATTTCCTTGGAGGTTTGAAGCTGATTTGGACCTAAGTGGGGTCAGTCCGAGCCTGCACATAGTGGCCTTTGGTGCATGAGAAACATCCATTGGACTTGGTAAGTTTCTCTCTCTCTTTGGCAGATATGAACCATTTATATCTTACAATGTTAGCCATGGATTTTAAAGGTCTCATGTATTAGTACATTCAATTTTGCTGAATCCAAATGCATTTTTCTTAGTTCAGAAATTTAGCTTCAAAAGTTTTTCTTCCTGTTACTTCTATAAAACCGAATTTCAATCATGTGGCAAGGTTTAGTCATGCAGTACAAACAGGTCCTTTCCATGACCTACATTTTTCACGCTCTTGATTGAACAATACAGCTCCTCAGAAGAGATGGTCCTGCATGTCTTGTCACCACCTAAATACAAAAGGGATGGTACCAACCAAGACTGAGTTCCTGCTCTACAATGGCACCATTGTAGAATCATGGGCTATATCTTTGAGGACTAAACTCTCTTTGAAATGAATTGATACCTATACTTTCCTACTTTGGAGCAAGGAGTCTCTGTCAAATGGGAGTATAAAGTGCCTGCGTTATCAAAATTTTTGCCTTCATGACCTACCAATATTTAATGGACACACCCAAATTAACACCATTTCAAATTTTCTTCACACCCCAAGTGAATATGACTCGCCCCCTGGGCCGTGGGGCACTCGGAACCAGGCTTCAGGGCAATACTGGGAGTAGTGGTGGTGACCCGGTTTCGTGGCTCAGGGTGGTCAGACCAGTGGTAGTCTACGATGTGCTGTAGGTAATGTCCGACTACGCCACCCGTGGATTGCGGTCAGGGCTAACCGCCGCTGGGGCTGATATAAATGTGCAGCACTGAATAGTTCAACTCCCCACGGGAGGAGTATGGCCCCAGGGCAGTATATATAATGGATGATGGAGGGGATGATTCCGACCGCGATAGCCAGGAAACGGAGGCCTCTTAAACAGTTCAGGGTCTTTATTAGAATAGGTAAAATGACCCAGAAACATGCCCGGCTAGGAGGGGGCCTAGATGTCTGAGAACAAGTGGGAAGCTGGCCCTGGTCAGGGTGAGGGTGTAGGCCTACTGTGCTCTCTGTGCTCCTTCTGGCTATTTCCCTCCTTGTAGTGTAACAGCCCACGTTCCCGAGCTCACCGTGTCCTCTTACCCGTATGGCTCGCAACTTGGGTCCCTTTCTAAACCCGGCCTGGTATGGCTTTTCTGGTCCCTCCTGCTGTGGCGGAGCCTCCGGGCTTCTTAGGCCAAGGAACATACAGTCCCCTGCGGACTGGTTATCTGCTGTAGGACTTGGAATCCTCCCAGCCTCAGACACCAAAGTCTGGTAGATTAGTTTCTTTGTCTTCCAGGACAGCCTCACTTCGCCTCTTGTCCCTGGCTCGTGGCTCTCCTACTGCCACACGTCCTCTTAGACTGCAACACAACTGTCTGTCCCTGCTATGGGACACCTCTCAATCCAGAGACAGGTTGTCCAGTTCTCCCTAACCCTGCCCCCAGCTCCAGCTTTTATAGGGGCAGCCTGCTCCCCCTACTTGTCTGGGACAGGAGGCGCTGCATGCTAATGGTCCTTGACTAGAGGACCTCCCCCTTGCTCTCAGACACAGCTTTATTATATTTGTGGCATCCAGGCCAGGGTGACACATTCCCCCCTAGTAAAATTTAGTACTCCGGGACTAAACAAGAAACAAGTAATATGCATGACCATAAAAACATTATTAGGCAAGCAAATACAAACGACGCACAGGTTGAGTTCTTAAGGTCACAGTGTGGTCTGTGACAGGGTGTCCATTTCACCAACACAACGGGGAGCCTTAACCAGGTGGGGGTCTGTCCTAGCCCCAAGTCCTTTACAGTCTTAGTTCATTTCTTGGTCAGGCTCCAAACGCAGTCCATACAAAGTCCCGGTTATTAAAAGTTCAAAACCTTTGAGCCCGTATGGTAACTGTAAGAAACTGAAATACACAATTACTAATCATGCATGTAACTTTGCAAACATTTCAACACATGGCAACAGGGTTATTTACAGTTTTAGTGCACCCCATATTCTCCAGCGAGCAGGTATCTGCCCCTTTGTGCTCCTGGTTGACCTGTGTAACCCACTGTCTGGTGGTGGTCTAACCTGGCTTTCTTCACTACCATTTAGGGTACAGTCACTGGCTAGACTTACAGGCAGGGCAGGCAGCCGTCTGCGGGTCCTTTGGCTTACCGCAGGCATAGCAGGCTCACTGTCAGCAGAGGGTTGCCTCTCCTGGGCTGCTGGTACAGGCTCTTCTGTCTCTGGAACTGCTTGCTCTTCTTCACCTTAAGGCTCTGGTGTAGGTTGCTGCTGAGCCGGTTGCAGGAAATGCAGGACGGGTACCACTATGGCATCGTTTATTCGAGTCCAGGACTGAGGGAACTCTCCGAGAACGGTGCTGATCATTTCTTCCTTGTCCTCTGCGGGTTCAAGGTCACTTTGATCATCTTCTGCACTACGGAGTTGCTCGGGGCACCTTTTTAGGTGGTCTCTGGAGACGGTACTAGTGGTTTCTCCTCCATCCTTGGTGATCACGCACACCTTCGGGTTGTTGTGATCAGACTGTAGTACGGTGTAGGGTTCCCTTTCCCACTGGTCGTCCAACTTATGTAGCCTTCTCTTTCGCTTCAGGACCTGCTCGCCAGGTTCTAGGGGACCAGCAGGGGCGTGTTGGTTGAAGAGTCTTTCTTGCCTTTCTCTCACCTGGGCCAGGCTCTTCTCCACACTCTCCTGTACCTTCTTGTACTGCAGTCGCCTTTCCGTATCACAGTCCGCATTCGGGGAGGTGTCCTCAGGCGTTAGGACTCCCATCTCCAGGTCTATGGGCAGCTTACCTGGTCTGGCTCGCATCAGGTAAGTCGGGGTGCAGTTTGTAGCATTCACCGGGATATGGTTGTATAAGTCTATCAGGTCCGGCAGTTTTTCTGGCCACAGGCTGCGTTCCTCCAGGGGCAACGTCTTCAGGAGATCAATGACTATATTGTTCATTTTCTCACACATCCCGTTGGTTTGTGGGTGGTAAGGCGTTGTCCGAATCTTCTTACAGCCATAGAGGTTGCAGAACTCTTGGAAGATTTCAGCCTCGAACGCTGGACCCTGGTCCATCAGGACCTGTTCCGGATACCCCTGTGGACGGCAGAAGTATTGCTGGAAGGCTCTGGCCGCCGTTTGGGCTGTCAAGTCTTTTACCGGGACGACCACTAGAAAATGGGAATAGTGGTCCACAATTGTCAGGGCATAGATGTATCCTGACCGACTTGGAGCCAATTTGACGTGGTCCAGAGCTACCAGCTCAAGAGGCTGCGGAGTGACGATGGGCTTCAAGGGTGTCTTCTGGCTGGTGCGGTCTTTTCTCCTTAAGTTACAAGGGCCACAGTCCCTGCACCACTTCTCTACAGCCCCTCTCATGCCGACCCAAAAGAACCGTCCTCTTAGCAGGAACTCCAGTTTCTTCCAACTGAAGTGCCCCGCTCTGTCATGGTAAGCCCCCAGGACCATAGCTGCATCCCGCCTTGGGACCACGACTTGCCAGGTCAGCTTGTGTGTCCGGTGGTTGACAAGTCTTCTTCACAGCTTGCCTTCACAGAGGAACAGCTTGCTCTTCTCTTTCCATAGCTGCTTGGCTTCCTCTGGAGCATCCGGATCTAAGCGGGCGTCTTCCTGGGTCAGCAGATCTTTCACCAGGCGGATTGCAGGGTCACTATCTTGGGTCTCGGCCCAGCTGTGGTGAGGTAGGGGATTGATCATAACGGTTGTTAAATCTTCCTCCTTCACGCGGTGGGAGTATTGAGCAGCTCCATACCGGTGAAACGCGGGGAGTTCTACCTCCTCCAGCTCTTCTGGGTCTTCGTCACCTTCAGGTAAGTGAGGCATTCTCGACAGGGTGTCAGCATTGGCATTGGTCCTGCCTGCCCGGTACTTGATCACAAAGTCATAATTGGAGAGACGGGCCATCCACCGCTGTTCCAGGGCACCAAGTCTTGCACTGTCTAGGTGTGTTAACGGGTTGTTGTCCGTGTACACGGTGAACTTTGCGGAGGCCAGTTAATGCTTGAAGCGTTCCGTTATGGCCCACACCACAGCCAAGAATTCTAGCTTGAAGGAGCTGTCGGTGGGCCTCAGCTTCCGGCTGGCGTACTCGATCACCCTTTCTCAGCCCTGTTGGTTTTGTGACAGTACGGCTCCCAGTCCCACATTACTGGCGTCTGTGTGGAGAATAAAAGGCTGGCCATAATCAGGGTAGGCCAGGATCTCATCCCCTGTGAGGGCCATCTTCAACTGGTGGAAGGACTCCTCTTCCGGTTTATCCCACTTGAAGGTTGGCTTTTGGCTTCTGGACTTAGACTGTCCTACCAGGAGGTCCTGCATAGGAGCTGCCATCTTAGTGAACCCGGAGATGAACCTTCGGTAGTAGCCTACCAACCCGAGGAACTGCCTCACTTCTTTGATGTTCGAGGGGCTTGGCCAGCTCCTGATTACCGTGACCTTGTAAGGGTCGGGGGCTACTCCTTCTGCACTTACCACGTGCCATAGGTACTGGACTTTCGGTTTCAACAGGTGACACTTTGATGGTTTCACCTTCAGGCCATAGCCTGCCAGGGCTTCGAACACCTCGGCCAGGTGCTTTAGATGGTCCTCATAAGTCTTCGAATAGACGATCACGTCGTCCAGGTAAAGGAGGACCGTCTCGAAGTTTCGGTGCCCTAGACAGCATTCCATCAGCCTCTGGAAGGTCCCTGGTGCGTTGCAGAGCCCGAAGGGCATACAGTTGAACTCGCTCAGTCCCATCGGGGTGGTGAAGGCGGTCTTCTCCTTGTCAGCCTCTGCCACAGGAACCTGCCAGTACCCACTAGTAAAGTCCAAAGTAGTAAAGAAGTTAGCTGATTTTAGTGCGGCTAAAGACTCCTCTATTCTAGGCAGCGGATATGCCTCTTTGTGGGTTATACGATTGATTTGTCTATAGTCCACGCACATTCTCATGGTGCCGTCTTTCTTTTTTACCAGAACCAGGGGGGCTGCCCAGGGGCTACAGCTATCTCTAATGACCCCAGCTTCTTTAATTTATCTTAGCATGCCCTTTGCGTTCTGATAATGTGCAGGGGGTACAGGTCTGTGTCTCTCTTTTATTGGTGGGTGGCTCCCCGTGGGGATATGGTGTTCTATCCCTTTTACTCTGCCGAAGTCTAGCTTGTGCTTACTAAAGACTCTCTCGTACTCCTGTACCACCCGGTAGACTCCTTGTTTTTGGTGCAGGGGAGTGGAGTCAGCACCCACATGGAGTTTCTGGCACCAGTCCTCCTTTTGTTTCTGGGAGCCATTACCCTCCGCCTGTGGAGATGGAGGCAAAGGTTCCACGGCCCTGATAGCTGTGTGCTCAACAGCAAACAGTTTAGCAAGGGTAACGTACCTGGGTAAGTGTACCTCCCTCTCCCCAATGTTGAGAATGCGAACAGGCACCCTCCCATGATGGACATCAACCACCACCCGGGTTGTCAAAATGGTGGGCCTGCTGTCTGAGTACACGGGTTCTACCATGGTTTGGTAGTCTCTATGTTAAGAACTGCTACAAACACTAAGGAAAGATAGGAAAACTGTCCCTACAATAGGACTAAGCTGATTCCGTACGATGCAGCAGGGGACCTGTTCCTTGTGAACAGACCCGCCTAAGTCCTCGGCTAGTCTGAATGCAGACCTATAGTTATAAGGGAGGGGTTACTACAAGCACTAAGGACTGGAAAATAGTTGGACACCTCCTAGCAGAAATTGTAGCAGAGCAAAGACAAACAAACAAACAGAAGTACTAGTGGTCAAAAGACCAAGCAAACTACAGAGTAAGGTACAAGGCACCTGGCTAGCTTAAGAGTAAAAGTAACACTGAAGTCCAGCAAGGCCAGGAGGGCGGAGCTGGATTAAATAGGCAAAAAGTCATGTGACCAGCAAAATAGAAAAAACTAACAGGAGGGTTCTAACAGTACCCCCTCTTCTATGAGGATCCTCCGGATCCTCCAGACCCAGGTTTATCAGGAAACCTCCTGTGAAACGCTCCGACAAGTCTAGGAGCAGAGACATCATCCGCCCTTACCCAGGAGTAATCCTCGGGACCGAAACCTTTCCAAGCGACAAGATACTGCAATCTCCCTCTATGCCATCTAGAATTAAGAATGCGAGAAATTTCATATTCACCGTCTTCCTCCACCAGAGGAACAGAGACAGTGGCGTCCCTATCAGAAACATCAGCTTTTTTCAATAAGGAAACATGAAACATTGGATAAATCTTCCAGGAGGTAGGAACCTCCAACCTAACAGCAGATTGGTTAACTACCTGAAGCACCTTAAACGGACCCACAAACTTCGGGCCCAATTTCTTAGAAGGATTCCTCAACCGCAGATTCCTAGAGGACAACCAAACCATGTCACCAACAGTAAACAAAACCTCTTGACGTTTCCTGTCAAAGTACCTTTTGGTTTTTTGTTAGCCTCATGAAGGTTACGACGTACATCAGTTGAACTCTCTCTAAATCACCGGAAAAATTCTCCTCCTCCGGCACAGCCGATACCAATTTGGAGAATGACCCAAACGACGGATATCTCCCAGTACAACAAAAAAAAGGAGAACACCCAGCAGAGGAGGATGTATGGTTGTTAAGAGCAAATTCAGCCAGTGGCAGAAACTCAGACCACCCATCTTGATTGTCAGCCACAAAACAACGCAAAAACTGTTCAACATCCTGGTTCTTTCTTTCTGTCTGTCCATTAGACTCAGGATGATAACCAGATGAAAATGACAAATGGACTCCCAACCTGTCAAAAATGGCATGCCAAAAACGAGCCACGAACTGAGGTCCCCTATCGGAAACAATGTCGGTAGGAACGCCATGGAGCCTTACAATTTCTTTCACAAAAGCCTTAGCGAGGGTCTTGGCGCAGGGCAGTTTGATGAAGGGAACCAAGTGACACATCTTGCTAACACGGTCCACGACCACCCAGATAACAGTGAAAACCTCAGAGGCAGGAAGGTCAGTAATAAAATCCATAGCAAGATGCGTCCAAGGAGCACTAGGAACCTCCAGAGGGCAAAGCAACCCCGCAGCAGGAGCATGTGAAGACTTAGATCTAGCACACACAGTACATTGACGCACCCACTTAATGACTTCCTTCTGCCACCCAGGCCACCAAAAACTGCGACCTACAAGTCTCTTAGTCTCTGAAATTCCTGGATGACCTGCCAACCGAGACTCATGACACTCCACAAACAAATCTCTCCTAAAGTTCCTAGGCACAAACAGCCTCCCATGGGGAGTGTTAGATGGGGCATCTTCCTGGGCTTTCAGAATCCCATCTTCCAAAACGGAGTCTAATGCTGCTATCACAACACCTTCCTGTAAAATGCTCTACTCCTCCTCGGTACCAACCATGGGAGAAAAACTGCGAGATAAAGCATCAGCTTTTACATTCTTGGTACCCGGAATGTAAGTAACAGAAAAATTAAAAAGTGCCCACCTAGCTTGACGGGCATTCAAGCGCTTGGCAGCATCAAAATAGATCAGATTCTTATGATCAGTAAAAACCTGAATGGGAAATTTAGCACCTTCCAAGAGATGACGCCAATGTTCAAATGCGAGTTTAATCGCCAGCAATTCCCGATTACCGACATCGTAATTAAGTTCAGTCTCAGAAATTTTTTTTGAAAAAAAAGCACAGGGATGTACTCCATCCTTGTTTTCCTGAGACAAAACAGCACCGACCCCCACCGAAGAAGCATCAACCTCGACCAAAAAAGGCTTGGTCTCATCAGGCTGCATAAGGATGGGGGCAGAACTGAACCTCTCCTTGAGATACACAAAAGCTTCAATGGCCTCAGTAGTCCACTGGACCGTATTCGCACCTTTCCTGGTGAGATCGGTCAGCGGCTTAACAATTATAGAAAAATTCTTAATGAATTTTCTGTAATAATTGGCAAAACCCAAAAATCTCTGTATTGGTTTCAAACCAATAGGCCTAGGCCATTCCTGATCCGCCTGAACCTTCACCTGGTCCATCTCAAATCCCTCGCTGGAGATAATGTAGCCCAAAAAACTAATTCTCTGCACAGCGAACTCACATTTCTCCAGCTTAGCAAAAAGTGAATTGTCGCTTAACAACTGCAATACCTCACGTACGCTCTGCCAATGCGATTCCAGATCCGGCGAATAAATCAAAATGTCATCCAAATACAACACCACATTCTTACCAATCAACGGTCTAAGAATGTCATTAATAAGGTTCTGAAAAAACGCTGGTGTGTTGGTAAGACCAAAGGCCATAACCAGATTCTCAAAATGACCCACTGGAGTGTTAAAAGCAGTTTTCCACTCATCACCTTCCTTCATACATAACAAATTGTATGCCCCCCGGAGATCAATCTTAGAGAACCACTTGGCCTCCACTATCTGGTTGAACAAGTCAGGAATTAATGGCAGTGGGTAGGAATTGCGCACTGTAATTTTATCAATTTCGCGAAAGTCCAGACATGGACGTAAACCGCCGTCCTTTTTTTTACAAAAAAGAATCCAACAGCCACAGGTGACTTAGAAGGTCTAATGTGACCGGCGGCCAAGCTTGTCTGAATGTATTCCTCCAAGGCCTTTCTCTCAGGGATAGTAAGATTAAATAAGCGACTCTGGGGAAGAGTTGCTCCAGGGACAAACTCAATAGTACAATCATAGTCCCTATGAGGAGGCAAAACTTGCGACTCCTCTTCAGAAAAAACCTTCCAAAAGTCCAGAATAGGTACAGGTAATTCCCCTCTTTCCACAGCAGCAATGCGACCATTACAACATTTATCATAACACTTAGGACTCCAAGACTTAATTTCACTGGTAGACCAGTCCAGTACAGGATTGTGCAATTTTAACCAAGGTAACCCCAAAACCACTGGAGCAGGCAAATTATTTAATACCGCCAAATCCAAATTCTCTTGGTGGATACCATTAATGGTGAGGGGAAATTCAAAAACCTTGTGAGTAATACCTTTCAAGGGAGAGCCATCAACAGCAACCACAGAAATAGGAGATGACAAAAGTTTGGATTCTAATTTAAATTTTTCCAAAAAACCCTCATCAATCACATTGAGTGTAGAACCACAATCCACAAATACCCAAAATTCAATCAACTCCTCCTGGAATGAAGTGCTTCCAGAAAGAAATACTCCTTTTGAGTTTAAACAAGCTATGCGGGCGTAACTGACCTCTTTTTTTTTTTTCTTTGTTCAAACGAAGCACACAGTTCTTAATAAAGTGGTCAGATTTACCGCAATAAAAACACAATCCTTTAGCAAGCCTGCAGTCTTTTTCCTGAGAGTGGGGTGACATCGCCCCAATCTCCATCGGTTCTCCACCCTCCGAACAGACCCTCTGAAAACTAGGAATTGCCATAGCAGTAAATTTCTCTTCATTACTCCTAGCACGCAGTCTCCTGTCCACACGTATGGCTAATTGCATTGCCTCCTGCAAGGTTCCAGGTTTTGGGAAGGCAATCAGCAGATCCTTAACCCTTTCACCTAGACCATCAAGAAACAAACATTTTAATGCTGAGTCATTCCATTCCACTTCAGCCGACCATCTTCTGAAGTATGTACAATAATTTTCCACATCACCTAATCTCTGCTTCAAACGTCTTAATTCAGTTTCAGCAGATGAGACTCGATCAGGATCATCATACAACAACCCCATAGCAGAAAAAAAATCCTCCACAGATCTAAAACACGGATCATTAGGTTGTAGAGAAAAGGCCCATCCCTGTGGTTCTTTGCGCAAAAGTGACATTATAAACCCAATGCGCTGTGATTCATTCCCCGAGGATCTGGGTCTTAAACGAAAATATAATAAACAAGCGTTTTTAAAGGAAAAAAAATCTTGCCATTTACCATAAAAAAAATCTGGAAGTCCTACCTTCGGTTCGACAAAATGCGCTCCAGGACACCTACTCACGTGTTGCTGGAGCTCGGCCACCTCCAAAGACAGTCGTTGGCTTTGAGCCAACTCCTGAACCGACACAATGCTGAAATCAGGATTTTTTTTCCTTAGAGTGTTTTATTTTTAGGCTGGACTTACTGTTAGGAACTGCTACAAACACTAAGGAAAGATAGGAAAACTGTCCCTACAATAGGACTAAGCTGATTCCCTACAATGCAGCGGGGGACCTGTTCCTTGTGAACAGACCCGCCTAAGTCCTCGGCTAGTCTGAACGCAGACCTATAGTTATAAGGGAGGGGTCCCTACAAGAACTAAGGACTGGAAAATAGTTGGACACCTCCTAGCAGAAATTGTAGCAGAGAAAGACAAACAAACAAACAGAAGTACTAGTGGTCAAAAGACCAATCAAACTACAGAGTAAGGTACAAGGCACCTGGCTAGCTTAAGAGTAAAAGTAACACTGAAGTCCAGCAAGGCCAGGAGGGTGGAACTGGATTAAATAGGCAAAAAGTCATGTGACCAGCAAAATAGAAAAAACTAACAGGAGGGTTCTAACACTCTACCTCTTAACCCGATTGCAGTCCGACACCAGATCATCATTTCACTTTTGGGAGGCATGGAAATGGGGAATGGGTCACTCAGTCTTACGCTACCGATCTCACTACCAGACAGTTCTACCTGCTGCCGTCTCATCAGGGCTTTTATCTCCTTGTTGAGGACTCTCTGTTGGCTGGAACTAGCTCTCACCGCCACCTGTTGTAGAATTACAATTACCTCTGAAAGACAATTTTCAATCACGTTAGTACCCACAGTTATTTTAGGGTGACTTCCAAAATAATCACTCCCTGTGCCGGTAGTTCAACTTTACCAATTTTAATGGTCATCTCCTTGAACCCCATCTGCGGCACGGGCAAGCCATTACTGGCGATGATGCTCAAGTCACTGTCTGGATACCGTGTTATATCAGCATCAGTCCAATACTGCTTAAAAAGTACATAAGGGATAGTAGTTACTTGCGACCCAATATCCAGCAAGGCGCTCATGGGGATACCGTCCAGCACCACGGGTAAAACCGGACGCCCCCCAACGTACTTATTACGCCAATTGTAAGGGCCTGGTGATCTTATGCCTGGGGGTTGGCCCTCTGCCCCAGGTTGGACTCGTTTAAATTACAGTACCTGGAAATGTGTCCGGGCTGGTTGCATCGACGGCAAATGGGCTGTCCATCCTCCGCGTAGCGGTCTGTGGGCCTCCCTCGGAACGACGGGGTCCTCCTCTGTCGACGCCACGGGACATCCTCCGGACTTGAAGCCTACTCGATGGGTCTTGACGGATCCACTTGCAACGCCTGGATGGTCCTGTTCAATGATGCGACGCTCCTGGTCAGTTCCTGGACTTGGTGGTGCAGATCTTTTGATGGTGCTTGATTTAGGGCCTGTGCATCGGTCCCCACAGAGTCCATAGAGGAGGGCGCTGCCTCCTGGTGATAGGTGAGAGCAGGGCGCCGGGGGTTTATAGCGCCACTTGTTGTGGGTTCACGGAGCACCCTTATGGCCCTGTCCTTAAACTGGGCAAAAGTCAGATCAGGGTTCTGAAAGAACATGAGGCGCAGCTTGGTCCTGTGGGCGCTAGACAGCAGACCTTCTATGAACTGTTCTGTTAGTAGCTTATCCGTATCCTGCACGCTGCCAGGGTCAGCTTGTTTGATGGCTCTCAAGGCTTCCTGCAAATTTAGGGCATAGTCTCTGATGCTGTCCTGTGCTCGCTGCTTGCATCCGTAGAACCGCATTTTAATTTCAGCAGAGGTACGTGTATCAAAGGTACCCCGCAGCCGGGCCAGAATGTCCTTTACGGTCCTTTTCTCCACAGTGGGCCATGACTTTACCTCCCGCTGGGCTGCGCCAGTTAATTGTCCTGTCAGTATGCTAATCTTCTGTTCCTCTGTCAGGGGGTAAACTTGGAACAAACTGTACAGCCTTTCCTTAAAGTCAGTTAGTGCATGGGGCTCCCCTGAATACTTGGGCAGCCAGGCCGCTCGAGGGATGTAAGACAGGGAAAATGGCATCACCGCTGCTGCAGCGGTGCTGGTGGTAGAAGGTCCCTCCGCATCCGTCATCTTCCTCCCCCCTAGTTAAGCGTGGCCTACCTTCCGACGATCCTCTTCTGTAGGCTGCGGCACCGCTGGTGCTGCTCTGGATGAGGACCTTGCGTCGCGTCCTGGTGACGTCAGCATCACTCTCTCTCCCTTCCAGGACCTTGCGCAGCGTCGGTGCGTGGGGAGGAGCTTTGGGTCTCGCACGGTTTGGACGTCCACGCCCCTCTTCTTCCCGCGCGGCTTCCTGAAGATGGCGTCCGATGGCGGGAAAACGGCTGAAGATGGCGGGAACCGACGGAAGATGGCGGGAGATGGCTGAAAATGGCGGGAAACGGCTCTGGATGGCGGGAAACCTCTTCTTCAGGTACGTGTACAATCTTTTTCAGTCACGCAATACCCGTTTGTGGCGGTTTGGTTACAATCCTGCCGACTACGCCAAAGCTGACTCGCCCCCTGGGCCGTGGGGCACTCGGAACCGGGCTTCAGGGCAATACTGGGAGTAGTGGTGGCGATCCAGTTCCGTGGCTCAGGGTGGTCAGACCAGTTGTAGTCTACGATGTGCTTTAGACAATGTCCGACTACACCACCCGTGGATTGTGGTCAGGGCTAACCGCCGCTGCAGTGCAGACTGCTGGGGCTGATATAAATGTGCAGCACTGAATAGTTCAACTCCCCATGGGAGGAGTATGGCCCCAGGGCAGTATATATAATGGATGATGGAGGGGATGATTCCGACCGCGATAGTCAGGAAACGGAGGCCTCTTAAACAGTTCAGGGTCTTTACTAGAACAGGTAAAATTACCCAGAAACAGGCCTGGCTAGGAGGGGGCCTGGATGTCTGAGAACAAGTGGGAAGCTGGCCCTGGTCAGGGTGAGGGTGTAGGCTTACCGTGCTCTCTGTGCTCCTTCTGGCTATTTCCCTCCTTGTAGTGTAACAGCCCATGTTCCCGAGCTCACCGTGTCCTCTCGCCCGTATGGCTTGCAGCTTGGGTCCCTTTCTACTCCCGGCCTGGTACGGCTTTGCTGGTCCCTTCTGCTGTGGCGGAGCATCCGTGCTTCTTAGGCCAAGGAACATACAGTCCCCTGCGGACTGGTTATCTGCTGTAGGACTTGGAATCCTGCCAGCCTCAGACACCAAAGTCTGGTAGATTAGTTTCTTTGTCTGCCAGGACAGGCTCACTTCGCCTCTTGTCCCCGGCTCGTGGCTCTCCTACTGCCACATGTCCTCTTAGGCTGCAACACAACTGTCTGTCCCTGCTCTGGGACACCTCTTAATCCAGAGACAGGTTGTCCAGTCCTTCCTAAACCTGCCCCCAGCTCCAGCTTTTATAGGGGCAGCCTGCTCCCCCTACTGGTCTGGGACAGGAGGTGCTGCATGCTAATGGTCCTTGACTAGAGGACCTCCCCCTTGCTCTCAGACACAGCTTTATTATATTTGTGGCATCCAGGCCAGGGTGACACAAATACAAATTACAGACCTCTAAAAAATATAAACCCCAGACCCTCAAAATACATAAAGAGCCTCCAGAGCTCCTGGACTAATAAAGATCTCAGGCCACATTCTCCTTTGATAAAGTTTGCATACCAGACTCTCAATAAATAAAGCCCACAGACCAAATTAACCATAAAAGCAGAGCAAAAGTCCAAATGAACTGGCTTTCATTGACTGACTGTGTTCACAAAAATGAATTCTAGAACATCAAGAAGGCCTCAACTATATATAATGCCCATACCAAATTTTTAACAAAAGCCAAATCCAAAAATATTTTTTAGCCCAAAATACATTTAAGACAAACGTGTCCATACCCTTTCAATCTGATTTGTATATATAGTTATTAAAAATACAGTGTATTCTATACGGAGGTGTGTAAACTCACACAATTCTATGTAACATATGGTCTGGGATTACAAAACAGTCAACTCTGGAGGGAAATAATGATAATGGCAAGTATATACATGTGAAGAACAGCTTTCTTGACATTGTGTCAAACATTAGAATGCAATAATGAAATAATCTGCTCTGCGTCAGGTACATCTCGGCACCCCTCCACCCCCTTAAAGCCTTAGCACCATAAATAAACTTAATCTTAATCAAAGATAGTTCCAGTCCTGTTCTTGTTACTGCTGCGATGACCTATTGGGGTGGATGTAGAACAAGGAGGGTGATATAACCCAATTTGATTTATCTATGGGGATTTATGCATCAATCCCGCCATTACTATTGCATGTTATTAATGGAATTTTCTGGGAATATCAATTGTTTGTTCTTAGGATAAGCCATTAGTATCCAAATGGTGAAGATCAGACTGTGCACCCCTGCTGGTCAGTTTACTGAAGGTGCTGTGGTCCTCAATGGAATGGGAGTGAGGTGCAATACCAGACACATCCACTAGTAAGCGCAGAGCAGTGCCTAGTTAACAATGAGAAGGCCGCTAGCATTGAGCCAGGTGATTGCCAGGGGTTCCAAAAGTCAGTCCCCCAACTGATCTGATATATAGTGTATCCTAAAGATAGGCCTTCAATAATTTATACCCACCACAAAAAAAATCAAATCTATGTATTTTTTGGCCAGTTTTCTACAGTTCATAGGAATAGTACTATGTTCCAAATTGTACCTCCACTGATGCAACAAAGTTAGCAAGAGCATAATCATGCCATCTCTAGCCTCTCTTTATTGGCATTTATAATTCAATATTGTATGTCCAATATGAGCCTTTTTTAACTTGTACTGGTATAAACCCCCCCAAAAAATGAATTTGATGTGCTGATATTTTTGCTTATTGGCTGATAATTCTCAGAATGATTTCCTTTGGTGGCTCAAATAATCCCAGCCTAACACTGGTCCCAGAACTAATTTTCTTGGATCATCTGCATATGAAGAGCCTCCATTAAGAATTGTACAAAGATGTTTTCATTCTGAACATTGTCAGCTGCAAGACATCCAAATATGTCACAAATATGGCACATACAGTGGTGGCCAAAAGTATTGGCACCCCTGCAATTCTGTCAGATAATACTCAGTTTCTTCCTGAAAAGTGGTGGCCAGTACTTTTGGCCACCACTGTACATATCATGAAAAGTGACATTTTTATAATCTATAACTGCAAACTAGGTCTCTCAAAGAAAGAAAATTATCTTGCTAGTGTCACCTATTGAAGGCAACTGCCTTAAAAGTCTGTGTTTGACCCTTAAATAAGTCTTACAACATTATTAAGGATATTATCAAAGTCAGGAATTGGAGAAGAGCACATTTATTTTAGATGAATTGAATTAGCCTCAAATTTAGCAAAAACTCGCTTTTCTGGGATGAAAGTTTTTTGCAGTTTGTTTAGTGGTAATTCAGCAAAATGGCTGCCAGTTGGACATCATTTTTCTGATCCCCAGTCTGATATGACTGGGGATATTTCTCAAGCCACATATAGTATTGACTTACAGAGTCGTTCCCTCCAAAAGGTAATACCAATAAGGCCTCTTTCTCACATCAGTGTCTCCAGTACGTGTGGTGCCAGTTTTCACACATACTGGAGACACTTACACATGAATGGGTCTGTGCACATGTCAGTGTGTTTGCATGGGCCATGTGTCCGTGGGCAAAACATGCTGACATGCCCGTTTTTAATCAGCAGCATCAGCCTCAATGCATCCCACACACGTGGACACTGATGACACATGGATGAAATCTGTGTGTCATCAGTGTGACACGTACTGGTGCCTGGGAATCAGTAGTACAGTCCACTCTGTTCCCAAGCGTCGGGTGCTGAAGGAATCTCTCATCATTGTCCCCTGCTTGTGCTGCGATTAGAGAGAGCAAGGGACAATGTTGAGAGTAGTATTCTGCCCCCGCTGTCTCCAAGTGTAAAAATAAGCATAAAATAAAAAACACATTATATTCACCTTTACACCTAATTCGCTGAAGCCATTGTCCCCTGTAAAGAAACCAAAAATAAAAAGGAACAATATCCCTCATCTGTCCAAAGTTTAATCCAATGTCCCACGCCATAATCCATCTGGGTGACATTTCTTCATCAGCTTGTGCGGTGGCTTGAGGTGACTGCACATGCAGAGAAGTAGGGGCGAATGACTCACTGCAGCGAGCAGGCCCCTGAACTGCGCTGAGCTCACTGAGCAGTGTCCTGTCACTGATCGCAGCGCAAGCAGGGGACAATGATGACAGATGCCTTCAGCACCCAGTGTCGGGGAGCAGCGCTAACTGTACCGCTAATTCCCGATACGTGTCCCACTGATGACACATGGATGTCATCCATGTGCCATCAGTGTGCACGTGTTTGGGACGTTTTTCATCCTGTGTGGCACACAAATAATGGACATGTCAGCCTGTTTTACCCACAGACACATGGTCCATGGAAACACACTTACATGTGTCAGTGTCTGCAGTACGTGTGAAAACTGGCACCACACATACTGGAGACACTGACATGTGAAAGAACCCTAAGATAGCTTTTGCATAAAAAGGAAAAAAATGGAGCACTTTTCATAAGACTCCATAATGGTTTCCCTAAGGAGTGTCACCACCCTTTAAAGCATCGTCTATAAAACATACAAAAAATCAAAGAAACAGTGATGTCATTTATGGGTTGTGGGCCTTAATACAAAATCTGCAATGGGGCCCTCGAATAACACAGCTCTTAAATAGTACCGGATTGCTCAAATGGGCCAAAAAGGATCCGGTGAGGATACAACCCCTGCACCCACTATAGGAACACCCCTGCATAGTGAGTATTGCTAGCATTCATTAATAAAATAAACACACAGCCCACACACAGTGTCCGCCCCCAGAAGCATTGATGCTGAAGGAAGAGCACGAGATGTTGTTTTATGGAAGGATGAAGCACATTTGGTTAATTTGTCTGATTCAGTGGGTGCAGGCACGGATCTTTAAATATCAAGTGATCACTGCACGCTACAATTACTCCTCTATGTTTAGCAAAAGATACCATAAGCGCTGACAATTCTAAAAAAGAAAAAATCAAATGCAAACCAAGTAATAGTCACTTCTACTACGGAAACCTCGCTGCCGTTATCCGCTTCACTGATGATAAAGATAAATTCAAGATACCCAAAACAGATATAAACAAAACCTATATAGAACCAAATGCAAATTGTAGAGAAGCCCATTATCTAATCTGATGTCACTTTGTGTCCCGATTGCAGAGTCATCATGTAAAATTATTCTATGAAGGCGGCATGAGCGTACTGACAAGGTATTTTACCCCTTGGAGCTAATTGGATCATCTTTAATTGTCCTCAGTACTTGAAACACACAACTGGAAATAAACCCTTTCTGTTCTGCTCCCCACGAGCAATAATTCAGCTGCAAAACAATTCATGGATGTAATATACCAGTCTGGAAATTGTCAGGTTACAGTAAATGGTAATGTTTATTGTGCTTGGCTATGAGGATCTACAATACTGTCATGTAGATAGCTGGATAGTCGACGTGCAGCTATAGGGGGTGCAGTAGTAGTAGTGGGGGGTGCAGTGGTCCTTCTACCATATAAATGGAGGTCAAAGGACTCTTTCAGACTTATTTTTCAATTGCCCAAAACATGGTATCGTATCATCAGTGTTTTGGATTAGTGTGTCATCAGTGTTTAGTCAGTATCTAATCAATGTTTGATCAGTATGTCATCAGTGGTTGGTCAGTGTGTCATCAGTGTTTGGTCAGTGAGTCATCATCATCACTGTTTGTTCAGTATGTCATCAGGGTTTAGTCAGTATCTCATCAGTTTTTTTTCAATGAGTCATCAGTGCTTGGTCAGTGTTTGATTAATGTGTCATCAGTGCTTAGTCAGTGTATCATAAGTGTTTGGTCAGTATGTGATCAGTGTTGGCCAGCTCATCATCTGTGTTTTTTACATATGGATAAATAAATAAATTTGAAAGCTTCTTCTATCCATTTCAGTGTTAAACGCGGACAGCACATGGATGGCATCCATGTGCTGTACATGTTTTTCATGGACCCATAGACTTGTATTGGCGCTTTTCATCTGTGCTGCCTGAAAAAATGTTTCCATGAGTTTGGAAGGAATCATGATCCCTGACAAAACACGGACATGTGAATAGCCCCATAGATTATAATGGGTACATGTTCTATCCAGGAAGAACACAGATGTCTGAATGAAGCCTAAGGCCGGTTTCACACGTCCTGATATTTCTGGTACCGGAAAAACAGTACCGGAGATATTCGTTTCCATGTGCACCTGTGTGGCATTCGTGTGGCAACCGTGTGCCACATCAGAATCACACATATCGGCGCCTGGGAGTCAGCGGTACAGTTAACGCTGTTCCCAAGCGCCGGGTGCTGAATGCTGCCCTCAACATTGTCCCCTGCCACTCGCTGGAGCTGGTCATTCTCCCCAGCTCCTTGGCGAGTATAAGGATTTTTTAATTTTATTCTTATTTTTACACCAGGGCACAGCAGGAGTAGAATACTACTCTCAACATTGTCCTTTGCTGTCACTGATCGCAGTGCTAGTAGGGCACAATGATGAGGGCAGTGTTCAGCACCCGGCACTTGGAAACAGCGCTAACTGTACACTGATTCTCAGGTGCCAGTACATGTCACACTGATGACACCCGGATGTCATCTGTGTGTCATCAGTGTGGAATGTTTGGCGGCCTGTGCAGTGCAAAAAAAATGGACATGTCAACGTATACCAAGTTTAAGAACATCAAGTTCGAAACGCGTCTGATAGCCCACTAACAAGTCAGCACTTTACCCCCTGTACTCCCTCCCAGTTCGGAAGAAATTTCTTGGATTATTACTTGATTTGGATTTGCATAAATTTTATCAAAGAATCAAATAAAGTTTGGACTTTTAATCATTATGGTTTCCGGTGAGCTCAGTCAACTCCCTTCTCAGTTCATGTTGCCAAGCGCCGGCAGAGCGCTGACTATGAGCTCCTGGATTCACCGACACTACGGAGGGTGAGCTGGTTTTTCTTTTTTTCTTCCATTATGTCAATGTGTTTCACCCACGGACACACAGTCCGCAGAAACACACAGACATGTGCACAGACCCATTCATTTGAATGGGTCTGCGTGTGTATGTGTCCCCGGTACGTGTAGAAACTGTCACCACACGTACCGGACACACTGATGTGTGAAAGAGGCCTAATAGAAATTTTGCATCGGGACTCAGGAGCTCAGGTTAAACCTCTGATTGTGCCTTGTAAATCTGTAGCTAGTTAGAATACTCTAGTCTGAAGTTGAGTTTGTAACTTGGCCAACCAGAAGAGGAGCCATTGAGCCCAGTGATTTTCTGCAGTGCTGTTAACACGATGTCCCAATTCCAGCCATAGACAATCGGTGGAGCAGTGGTGGAGTTGCATTAGGTAAGCGGGGAGTGTAGGTAGATGCTGATGTTTTCTTTTTGTATATAAGGACGCCGATGGCAAAAGTGGAAAACGTCTTTTAAGGTTATATGCACATGACATCTTTTTCTGTTCGGTGAACAATCCAGTTTTTCAAGAACAAGATGCTTCGGGAAATGCTGGTGTCTTTTTTCATTGAATTTTTTTTATCTTTTTTGTTGTTTCATGATTATTTTTTAACAATTTGACAGCCGTATTTTTTCACAGCTTTTTTAGTGGCGTCTTTTTTAGCTGGCACTTTCTAGACATTTTTCTAACTCAATACAACAATGAAAAAACTGCAAATTGTTTTTTTTAAGCGTTCAGACACCCTGACATCATTTAAGGCCTTTCATTGACTTTTACTATAAAGTATTCAGCGTTTTCAGAGTGGAAAATGCCTATAGAATGGTCTTCTCACTTCTTTTAACTACTTGGCATCTTTGGAAACCTGTAGTGGATAAGAGATGCTCAAAAGACTGAATATATGAACAGCAAATCATTCAGGTGTTTTTTAGAGCAAAATCCACCTCAAAAAGACTTTGTGTGAACATACCCTAAAGTTTACTTGTCAACTTTTAGACAAAGGTTTTCAAGAGAGAAGGGCAAACACATTCCTTTTTTCAAGCCACTCACCCTCTGCACCTTCTCTTTGTGACCTCCATGTTTCTTTTACTCTTCTCTACTGGAAACACCTTCTGAAAGCTCTGCTAGTCAAGAGTGATCAGTAGCTTTAGCATGCACCCAAGAAATTTGCTTACTCTTTTGGGAATCAGGAAGGTCTCACCTTTATGCGTGTGTCTTTCTTACACTTCGGCTAAACGACAGATACTGTATATGGCTGTGTTCACAACAGCATTATGACTTATAATTGAAGCCACAGCGCTGTGCAAGATCCATCATTTGCTGAACACTTTGTGGTGCTCAATGCATCCCACTGAAATGTAGTGGGATCCATCAGGCTCCTTGAAGTATTCTTCATTTGGAAGGAGAAGATCTCTGCACACAGTGCTATTTGGAATCTGCAATAGAAGTTCTGAATGTATACTCTAAGGCAGTGATGGTGAACCTTTTAAAGACCAAGTGCCCAAACTGCAACCCAAAACCCACTTATTTATTGCAAAGTGCCAACACGGCAATTTAACCCGAATACTGAGCTTCTAGTTTAGAAAAAAACAACTCATACAGAGAGTAGACAGGGGCAGCAAATAGTAGATGGGGGCAGCAGAGAGCAGACAGAGGTATCAGAGCAGGCAGAGGCAAGAGAGAGCAGCTACAGACAGGCGCAGGGGTACCAGACTTCAGATATAAAGGAATATGTCCCCCCCATCCAGGTATATGTCCACCCATCCTGGTATATGTGTCCCTCCATCCTGGTATATGTCCCCCAACCTGGCATCCCATTCTTGTATATATCCCCATCCTTGCGTATATCCACCATCCTCGTTTATATCCCCCATCCTGGCATATACCCCCCCATCCTGGTATATGCCCCTCACCCTTTTATATATTCCCCATCCTCATATATATCCCCCATCCTGGCATATGTCCTCCGTCCTGGTATATGCCCCCCATCCTTGTATATATCCCCCATCCTGGTATATGCCCGCTATCCTGGTATATGCTCCCCATCCTGGTATATGCCCCATCCTTGTATATATCCCTCATCTTGGTATATGACCCACATCCTGGTATATGCCCCCCTTCCTGGTATATGCCCACCCATCCTGGTTTATGCCTCCCTATCCTTGTATACAGCCCCCATCTTGATATATCCCCTCATCCTGGTATATGCCCCCCCATCCTTATACAGTATATTCACCTCCATCCTGGCATATGCTCCCCCATCCTGGTATATACGCTCACATCCTTGCATATGTCCCACATTCTGGTATTTGCCCCCCTATTCTTGAATATGTCCCCCACCATCCTTATATATGCCCCCCATCCTTGCATATGCCATTACATCCTGGTATATGCCCCCGCCCTCCTTGTATATGTCCCCCATCCTGGTATATGCTCCCCCATCCTTGTATATGCCCCCCCAAACCTGGTATATGTTCACCCATTCTGTTGGCGCTGCTGTTGTTAAATGAATAAAATAAAACAAAAAAAAACAATAAAGACTCCTACTTACCTTTCCCTGACTCCCCTACAGCGTGTCGCTGACTTCAGCGTCCAAGCAACGGGGTCGCATGATGTCACTGGGATGCACCCAGTCACGTGCACGGCCACGTCAGCTACTGGCCTCTGATTGGCTGGCAGCTTGTATTGCGGAGCACGGACCAGGCAAGTTTGTGCTCTGCAATATACACCTGCTGGATGTGAGTCCGAGGACGCACATTCAGCAGAAGTAGGGGCTGGCGTTGGCAGGCCCCCACACTCACGGGCTGAGGCGATAGCGCGCATGCCCACAGGGAGGGCTCTGCATGCCCCTTCTGGCACGCGTGCAATAGGTTTGCTATTAAACCTTAAGGGCTTTCTCACATAAGCGTATAATACGGCCGAGTGCTATGAGATAAAACATTGCATAGCACTTGGCCCAGTGTTATTCTATGGGGTAGCTCAGATCTGAAATTATTTTCTCATGCCGATTCGGTATGAGAGAACAATCACAGCATGCTGCGATACATCTGAGAATTGGATCGGATGCACCCATGCAAGTCTATGGGTGCGTGTGAAACATCGGACTGCACTCGGATGGCAGTGCGATTACCGTGGATACCGGCAATAGAGGAGATGGAGAAATTACTTCCTCCGCCTCCTCCGCACATGTGCTGTGATTATCTCATGCCAGAGTATCGCAGCACACTGCACTGACATTTGGCTCAAATGCTGACAGAGTTTGAGCTGAGCGTCATTTGCATAATTTGCTCAATTTTGTCGCATGAGACAAAATACACCACAGCCTAATGCAGATGAAAAGAGGTGCTCATGTTTCTGTTCAAGTTATTTCATGCTGCTTTTCTTTGGTGAGGCTTATGATGTTTGGTGGTATTGATGATGCTGCTACTCGCAACTTCTTTTCCAGCTTTGCATTGGTTAATCTGGAGCACAGTCCACTCTTTGTATTATGTTTTGTGAACTACTCTCAGTAGTAAGTTATCCCAAAAAACTGATGCATATTACACTGCAGGTCTCCTCACAGTGGAAAATCAATGCTTACCTTATATTTATTGAACTCAAGCAATGAGAGGTCTACAGTATACACTAAGACTGATGTATATATGTCACATACAGTGGTGGCCAAAAGTATTGGCACCCCTGCAATTCTGTCAGATAATACTCAGTTTCTTCCTGAAAATGATTGCAATCACAAATTCTTTGGTATTATTATCTTCATTTAATTTGTCTTCAATGAAAAAACACAAAAAGAATTGTCCTAAAGCCAAATTGGATATAATTCCACACCAAACCTAAAAAAGGGGGTGGACAAAAGTATTGGCACTGTTTGAAAAATCATGTGATGCTTCTCTAATTCGTGTAATTAACAGCACCTGTAACTTACCTGTGGCACCTAACAGGTGTTGGCAATAACTAAATCACACTTGCAGCCAGTTAACATGGATTAAAGTTGACTCAACCTCTGTCCTGTGTCCTTGTGTGTACCACATTGAGCATGGAGAAAAGAAAGAAGATCAAAGAACTGTCTGAGGACTTGAGAAACCAAATTGTGAGGAAGCATGAGCAACTTCAAGGCTACAAGTCCATCTCCACAGACCTGAATGTTCCTGTGTCTTCCGTGCGCAGTGTCATCAAGAAGTTTAAAGCCCATGGCACTGTGGCTAACCTCCCTAGATGTTGACAGAAAAGAAAAATTGACGAGAGATTTCAACGCAAGATTGTGCGGATGATGGATAAAGAACCTCGACTAACATCCAAACAAGTTCAAGCTGCCCTGCAGTCCGAGGGTACAACAGTGTCAACCCGTACTATCCGTCGGCGTCTGAATGAAATGGGACTGTATGATAGGATACCCAGGAAGACCCCACTTCTTACCCCGAGACATAAAAAAGCCAGGCTGGAGTTTGCCAAAACTTACCTCAGAAAGCCTAAAACGTTTTGGAAGAATGTTCTCTGGTCAGATGAGACAAAAGTAGAGCTTTTAGGGAAAAAGCATCAACATAGAGTGTACAGGAAAAAAAAAGAGGCATTCAAAGAAAAGAACACGGTCCCTACAGTCAAACATGGCGGAGGTTCCCTGATGTTTTGGGGTTGCTTTGCTGCCTCTGGCACTGGACTGCTTGACCGTGTGCATGGCATTATGAAGTCTGAAGACTACCAACAAATTTTGCAGCATAATGTAGGGCCCAGTGTGAGAAAGCTGGGTCTCCCTCAGAGGTCATGGGTCTTCCAGCAGGACAATGACCCAAAACACACTTCCAAAAGCACTATAAAATGATTTGAGAGAAAGCACTGGAGACTTCTAAGGTGGCCAGCAATGAGTCCAGACCTGAATCCCATAGAACACCTGTGGAGAGATCTCAAAATGGCAGTTTGGAGAAGGCACCCTTCAAATATCAGGAACCTTGAGCAGTTTGCCAAAGAAGAATGGTCTACAATTCCAGCAGAGCATTGTAAGAAACTCATTGATGGTTACCGGAAGCAGTTGTTCGCAGTTATTTTGGCCAAAGGTTGTGCAACCAAGTATTAGGCTGAGGGTGCCAATACTTTTGTCTGGCCCATTTTTGGAGTTTTGTGTGAAATGATCAATGATTTGATTTTTGCTTCATTCTCTTTTGTGCTTTTTCCTTGCAAGCAAATTAAATGAAGATAATAATACCAAAGAATTTGTGATTGCAATCATTTTCAGGAAGAAACTGAGTATTATCTGACAGAATTGCAGGGGTGCCAATACTTTTGGCCACCACTGTAGGAGATACAGAAACTGCTGTATACATCACATAAAATACACTGGAACTGGTGTGTATACATCACATAAGAGACACTGAGACTGCGGTATATACATCACATATGAGACAGTGCTACTGCTGTATACATCACATAGGAGCCACTGGGGCTGGTTCATATAGATCAAATAGGAGACACTGGGGCAGGTGCATATATATCACATAGGAGACACTGGGGCAGGTGCATATACATCACATAGGAGACACTGGGGCAGGTGCATATACATCACATAGGAGACACTGGGGCAGGTAGAGATATATCACATAGAAGACATCCAGGCAGGTTCATGTATGTGATATTACATAGAAGACACTGCGACTGCTGTCTTCATCATTGGGACGATAGCACAGAGCACACTGACTCTGCCCACAAAGTACGTCCTTACGTTGGCACTGGCCAGCATCTGGATGTAATTCTTTATTTCATGCTCCGCAGCATTCAGTTGTGAACACTGCATGAACGTCCTCGCAGTTTAAGATGGAATGAAAGGACCTGAGGCTGCAGGCCCGAGTCCCCAGGAATAAGCCAAGGAGCCGGAGAAAAAGACATTGTGGGGCATAAATGGCCCATGGGCCTAAGGTTTCCCACCCCTGCCCTAAGCACTTACTCTTTATTTTGGGGTTGTTTACCTTTGAATAGCTATCATAAAGTCTTTGTCTTGGATTTAACATGAATGTTAACAATATGTGTAAAAAAGTGCAGGTTTCCTTAATTCGTTAGTGACCAACAATACGTCTTTTTACTAACCTGCGATATAAGAGACTAGTATCCACTGACAGGTGACAATCCTGTAGCTATCAGCTGTACTCTATAGCTGACAACTTGCTGCATCAGCCATGATCAGTGTTGGCACCGACCATGGACATTAACCCATCAGATGCTGCTGTAAATAGTTGCTACAGAATCTAAATAGTTAACCGAGTGTGAGGGCTCCCTCTGTAACCCCATTGGCACCCTGAGATCTTGATTCCTCATGTTTGCCATGCAATTTACAGCCAAATAACGGCCTTAGAGCATGTCGGCTATAGCGGCCTGTTCAGAAGTTATCAAAATTTAGGTGGTAAAAATAAACTTTTTCATTTCTGTCATGCCACTTTGCATTAATTCCTGAAAAGCACTTGAAGGGTTAATAAGCTACCTGAAAGCAATTTTGAATATGTTGAGGGGTGCGGTTTTTAAAATGGTATCACTTTTGGGTGGTTTCCAATGCATAGGACCCCCAAAGCCACTTCAAAAGTGAACAGGTCCCAACTCCCTATAACAATAAGTTTTGTAAATGTCCTTGAAAAAATGAAAAATGACTGCTACATTTTTAAACCTTTTAAAATGCTAACAAAATAAAACAACATTTCTAGTTGTGCTTCTTTAATAAAAAGCTAGCCATAATTATGCATTTATCTTATTCTCTTATAAGGCAACAGCATATTCTCCAGCCATTTACAGACATTATCAGCACTGTCCCTGTGACACCCCAGGGGTCTGGTTGCCACAGTGATAGAGATATTACGTCTGAGAGCAGGTGGGAGGTCCTTTGGTCAGGGATCCTGTGCATGCCACACCTCCTGCCCAGTCTTGGGAGGGGAAGAACTTCCCCTGTATAAACCCGGGGCTGAGGCAGGGTGAGTCAGACAAGTGGAGTAGAGACAAGAAGCAGCATAGGAAACAGCTGAGTTCCAAGGAGTCAGGGGCTGGCAGCTGCAGCGCTCGCCCTGACTAAGAAGATTCTTTACCGGACCCGGAGTCCGAGGCTGTGGGGACTAACTCCTACCCAGCAGCAGAATCCGTCAGGCAGGGGATTTCAGGTCCTCTGGCCCAGAAGCCCGAAGGCACGGTCACACGCGTGGGACCAGCACCGCCATCGTGGAGCGGAAGCCATTAGAAGGCCCCGAGTCACCGGCCATACGGGTGAGCACCACACGGTACACTCAGGGACGTGGGCTACTTACATCAGCTTCTAGCAAGGTAGCCAGAAGAGTACAGTCAGTTTGGGAGGCCTACAACTACGCCTGGCCAGGGGAGATCCCATCTGCTCAAAGACTGACCAGGCCCCATTTGCTAGCAAGTACTCCGGGAGGGTCTGTCGTTGTTACCAGTAAAGACCCTGAACTACACCGTACCGTCTCTGAGTGGTTCCTGCTACCCCCATCATCCACGTCGGCTGCCCTGAGGCCATACCCCTCCCGTTGGGGGTTATACTATCACGCTGCACAATCCTACCACCGGCCTCAGCGGTCTGCCCTGCAGCAGCAGCTTCCTGGCTGTACTCAACGGGTGGCGTAGTCATCAACTATTTACTACTAATAGACTGCCGTCTAGTTTGACTCCCTGGGCACGGACCGGGTCACCGCCACGAGACTACGACCCTCCACTGATCCGGCTCCGGGTAGGCTCCCGCGTGCGCAACGCAGCGCGACACAGGCCCAGGGGCGCGTCAATTTTGGCGTAGTCGGCAGGATTTCGTGCCCGCAACCACCGGGTACTGCGTGCCTGAAAAGCAAAGACTGTTCAAACTTACCAGTGGTGAAGATTCCCGCTATCCGTGGAGGTTTCCCGCCGTTGGACGCCATCTTGGGGACGCCGCGCGGGAAGAAGAGGGGCGTGGACTCCGAAAGCGAGCGAGAACTGAAACCCCGCCTCACGTCCGGACGTTGCGTAAGGTCCTGGAAGGAGCCCAGCAGACGCCGACGTCACAGGAGCGCGACGGAAGGTCCTCAACCCTGACGATCCACTGCGGAGCCGCGGCCTACGGAAGAGGATCATCGCAAGGTAGGCCACGGTCCACTAGGGGGGAGGAAGATGTCGGATACGGAGGAGAGCTTCACTGCCCCAACCCCCGCCAGCGCTACCGCTGCTGCAGTTATGCCCTTCACCATGCCCTATATCCCGGGAGCAGCTTGGCTACCCCAGTATTCAGGGGAGTCACATACCCTGCATGACTTTAGAGAAAAGCTGGATAGCCTCTTCCAGGTGTACCCCCTCACAGAAGAGCAAAAAGTGAGTATCCTGGTGGCCCAACTAACCGGGGCAGCCAAAAGGGAAGTAAAATCCTGGCCACCTGGGAGGAAGACTGTCGCAGGGATACTAACCCGGCTGAAGGACACCTTTGATACCCGCACCTCAGCCGAGATTAAGCTTAGATTCTACGGGTGCAAGCAGCGAGCGCATGAGAGTATAAGGGACTATGCACTAAACCTACAAGAGGCCCTGAGGGCCATAAAGCAGACCGACCCTGATGGGGTGGGAAACGAGGACAGGCTGTTGACTGAACAATTTATAGAGGATTTATAGTGCAATGCCCACCGAACCCAGTTGCGGGCAATGGCCTTACAGGATCCCCATCTGGACTTTGCACAGTTCAAGGACAGAGCCATCCGGGTGCTCCGAGAACCGGCACCAGGTGGCGTTGTGACCCACAGACGCCCCACTACCACTTACTACCAGGAGGCGGCGCCCTTGTCAGCAGGGCCTGTGGGAGCTGATGCGCAGGCTTTGGACAATGACCCGGCTCCAGACCTACACCATCAGGTCCAAGAGCTAGTTAAGAGCGTTGCTGCGCTAACCCGAACTGTGCAGTCTTTACAGGTTTCCACCCCAGGGAAGATCCAGCTGGCATCCGGACCGGAGGACATCCCGTGGCGTCGACCAAGGAGGACCCCACCGGCCAGAGGAAGACCCAGTGACCGATACAGCGAGGACGGACGACCCATCTGCCGCCGCTGCAATCAACCCGGACATATGGAAAGGTACTGTTCTTTAAATGGGCACAACCTGGGGTAGAGGGCCAACCCCCAGGAAAAAGATCACCAGGCCCATCGAACTGGCGCGACAGATATGTGGGAGGACGTCCAGTCTTGCCTGTGGTACTGGATGGCATTCCCATGAGTGCCCTACTGGATACCGGGTCACAGGTCACCACCATCCCGTACGTGCTCTTCAAGCAGTACTGGAATGACTCGGATATTACCCACTACCCTGACGACGACTTGAGTATCATCGCCAGCAATGGCCAGCCCGTGCCACAGATCGGATTTAAGGAGGTGGCCCTCAAAATCGGTAGAGTCGAACTGGCCGCACAGGGACTGATCATTGTAGATATTGATAAACATGAGAGTCACCCAAAAATAACTCTAGGAACTAACGTAATTGAAAATTGTCTTGCAGAGGTGATTTTCCTTTTACAGCAGGTTGCCAAGAACGCCAGCTCCGGCGAGCAGCGGGTGCTCCAGAAAGAGATCCGGGCACTGATGCAACGGCAACAAGTGGAACTCTCCGGCGGTGAGATTGGTAGCGTAAGAATGTGTGACCCTTTTCCTATTGCCATGCCCCCAAAAAGTGAAATGATGATTTGGTGCCGGGCAGCTATTGGTCTGAGAGGAAGAGATTACCAGGCAATGGTAGAACCAGTTTACTCAGACAGTAGGCCCACCATTTTGACAGCACGGGGGGTGGTCAATGTACGCCATGGGAGGGTGCCCATTCGCATAATAAATATCGGGGAGAGGGAAGTGTACCTGCCCCGGTATGCCACGCTAGCCAAATTATATACCACTAATCAAAATTCTATACAATCTGTGGAACCCTTGCCTCCATCTCACCCGGAGGAAGGTAACGGCTCTAAGAAAGACATGGAGGACTGGTGTCAGCAACTACATTTGGGTACTGATTCCACTCCCTCACATCAGAAACAAGGAGTCTATCGGGTGGTTCAAGAGTATGAGAGAGTGTTTAGTAAACACCCGTTAGACTTCGGGCGAGTCAAGGGGGTAGAACACCGCATCCCCACGGGAGATCATCCTCCCATAAAAGAGAGGTATCGACCCGTACCCCCTGCACATTACCAACACGCCAAGGGGATGCTTAGAGACATGAAGGAGGCTGGGGTAATCCGGGATAGCTGTAGCCCCTGGGCAGCCCCACTAGTTTTAGTCAAAAAGAAAGACAACACCATGAGGATGTGTGTAGATTACCGGAAAATCAACCGTATCACACACAAGGATGCGTACCCCTTACCAAGGATAGAGGAGTCATTGGCTGCTTTAAGATCTGCTAACTTCTTCTCTACCTTGGATCTCACTAGCGGGTACTGGCAGGTTCCTGTAGCAGAGGCGGACCGGGAGAAGACCGCATTCACCACCCCGATGGGACTTAGCGAGTTCACCTGCATGCCGTTCGGACTCTGCAACGCCCCAGGAACCTTCCAACGATTAATGGAGTGCTGTCTGGGCCACAGAAACTTCGAGACGGTCCTGTTGTACCTGGACGATGTCATCGTATACTCCAAAACTTATGAGGACCACCTGAAACACCTGGCGGAGGTGTTCGAAGCTCTGGCGAGTTACGGCCTAAAGGTGAAACCCTCCAAGTGTCACCTCCTGAAACCAAAGGTGCAATACCTGGGACACGTGGTGAGCGCTGACGGAGTGGCTCCCGACCCCGATAAGATCACCGCAATTAAGGGATGGCCAAGCCCCTCCAGCGTAAAAGAAGTGCGGCAGTTCCTAGGGTTGGTAGGCTACTACCGAAGGTTTATTCCCGGTTTCACCAAAAAGGCAGCGCCTATGCAGGACCTCCTGATAGGCCAGTCCCGGAAGGCCAAGAACCAGAAGCCGCCCTTCAAATGGGAAGAGCCAGAAGAAGAGTCCTTCCGCCAGCTGAAGATGGCCCTCACGGGGGATGAAATCTTGGCGTACCCAGACTATAGCCAGCCCTTCATCCTCTACACCGACGCCAGTAACATCGGGCTAGGAGCCGTACTATCCCAGATTCAGCAGGGGAGAGAACGAGTGATCTCCTATGCCAGCCGAAAACTGCGACCCACCAAAAGGAACCCCGAGAATTACAGCTCATTTAAGCTAGAGTTCCTGGCCGTGGTATGGGCAGTCACCGAGCGCTTTAGGCATTACCTCGCTTCTTCCCGGTTCACCGTATACACGGATAACAACCCGTTGATACACCTGGACACGGCAAGGCTCGGTGCCCTGGAGCAGAGGTGGATGGCCCGTCTGTCCAACTACGAGTTCACAATCAAATACCGGGCAGGACGCTCCAATACTAACGCGGATGCCCTGTCCAGGATGCCCAACCTGCCGGACGAAGGAGAAGATCCGGAGGGACTGGAAGAAGTTGAACTCCCTGCGTTCCACCGTCATGGGACTATCCAGTATTCCCACCGGGTAAGGGGTAAACAGGCTGCTACGTTGAACCCCTTACCCCACTACAACTGGGCGGAAACGCAAGACAGCGACCCTGCCGTCCAACTGGTGAAGGAGATGCTGACTCGGCCGGAGGCTCGACTTGAACCAGACGCTCCGGAGGAAGCCAAACAACTATGGGCGGAGAAGAGTCGACTATTCCTTTACAAGGGGAAGTTGTGCCGCAGAATGGTCAACTCCCGGACGCATGAACTACTCTGGCAAGTAGTGGTGCCACGAAGAGACGCAGCCATGGTGATGGAGGCATACCACGACGGAGCTGGACACTTCGGGTGGAAAAAGCTGGAGTTCCTGCTGCGCGAGCGGTTCCACTGGGTAGGCATGAGGGGAACCATCGAGAAGTGGTGCAGAGACTGTGGCCCGTGCAATCTGAGAAGGAAGGACCGGGCCAGCCAGAAGACTCCCCTGCAATCCATCGTCACCCGGCAACCGTTGGAACTGGTAGCCTTGGATCATGTAAAACTGACCCCAAGCAGAAGTGGCTACGTCTACGCGTTAACCATCGTGGATCATTACTCCCGGTTCTTGGTTGTCGTCCCCGTCAAGGACTTAACGGCTCAAACAGCAGCTAGAGCCTTCCAGCAGCACTTCTGCCGTCCACACGGGTACCCGGACCAAGTGCTGACGGACCAGGGACCTGCCTTTGAAGCGGAGGTCTTCCAGGAATTCTGCAATCTGTATGGCTGCCGGAAGATAAGGACGACACCCTACCATCCGCAAACTAATGGACTTTGTGAAAAAATGAACCAGGTGGTAATGGATCTGCTAAAAACATTGCCCCTGGAAGAACGCAGTCTGTGGCCTGAGAAGTTGCCCGATCTGGTGGACCTATACAACCACATCCCGGTAGGTTCCACCAACTGTACCCCGGCTTACCTAATGAGGGCGAGACCTGGTAAGTTACCTGTTGACCTGGAAATGGGAGTCCTGACACCTGAGGACACTTCACCAGAAACAGACTGGGACACAGAGAGGCAGCAGCAGTACCGGAGAGTACAAGAGAGCGTGGAGCGAAGTCTCTGTCAGGCTAGGGAAAGACAAGAGAAGACTTACAACCAGTATGCTCCCGCTGTTCCCCTGGTACCCGGAGAGCAGGTCTTGAAGAGGAAAAGACGGCTCCACAAGTTGGATGACCAGTGGGAGGAGGACCCGTACACCGTACTGCCCTCAAGCCACGAGAACCCGAAGGTCTGTACCATCAGTAAAGACGGAGGGGAAACCACAGCCATTGTATCCCGGGACCACCTGAAGAAGTGTCCCGAACAACTGAGGAACCCTGAAGAGGAACAAGAAGACCATCGACCCGTGGAAGAAAGGGAAGATATGGTTAGTACCGTGCTCGGGGACTTCCCTCAGTCTTGGACTCAAGTCAATGGTGCAGTTGTGGTACCCGTACTCACCTTCCTCCAACCATCATCCCAAGAACCTACGGAGCAACGGGTAGAGCTGGAAGAACAGCCGGTCCAGGAGGCAGAAGACTCCACACAAGCAGAACAGGAGAATCAACCCTCTGCTTATAGTGAGCCTGCCGTACCCCTAGTGAGACAAAGAGCCGGTAGACAGCTGCCCAGTTTACCCTTGACAGCTCCTACACCCTGTAGTTCAGGGCCAGACAGTCAGCTCCGTAGGTCCACTCGGGCCACTAGAGGCCAGTTACCCGCACGCTGGAGAATTTAAAGTGTATAAATTGTTTTATTTATGTTTTTCTGTGTCTTGTTGCTTGTGTATAATTTTGTGTTTCTAGTTATTTTTAGGAATCCTTGGTGGATTTACCGGGAATCCTTGTACATAGTTGGAGCGTAACCCAGGATGGACTAAAGACTGTTAAGGACTCGGGGCAGGACAGGCCCCTACCTGGTTACGTCTCCCTGTTTTGGTGAAATGGACACCTTGCTTTTCAAAACTGCACCCGGTTGCGGACACGCCGTAACCATCTTATGTGTTTTTCTTGTTGTATTGTTATTGCTATACTTTGTTATGTTTTTCTAAAAAATATGTTTAGTCCCGGAGTACTAAATTTCACTAGGGGGGAATGTGACACCCCAGGGGTCTGGTTGCCACAGTGATAGAGATATTACGTCTGAGAGCAGGTGGGAGGTCCTTTGGTCAGGGATCCTGTGCATGCCACACCTCCTGCCCAGTCTTGGGAGGGGAAGAACTTCCCCTGTATAAACCCGGGGCTGAGGCAGGGTGAGTCAGACAAGTGGAGTAGAGACAAGAAGCAGCATAGGAAACAGCTGAGTTCCAAGGAGTCAGGGGCTGGCAGCTGCAGCGCTCGCCCTGACTAAGAAGATTCTTTACCGGACCCGGAGTCCGAGGCTGTGGGGACTAACTCCTACCCAGCAGCAGAATCCGTCAGGCAGGGGATTTCAGGTCCTCTGGCCCAGAAGCCCGAAGGCACGGTCACACGCGTGGGACCAGCACCGCCATCGTGGAGCGGAAGCCATTAGAAGGCCCCGAGTCACCGGCCATACGGGTGAGCACCACACGGTACACTCAGGGACGTGGGCTACTTACATCAGCTTCTAGCAAGGTAGCCAGAAGAGTACAGTCAGTTTGGGAGGCCTACAACTACGCCTGGCCAGGGGAGATCCCATCTGCTCAAAGACTGACCAGGCCCCGTTTGCTAGCAAGTACTCCGGGAGGGTCTGTCGTTGTTACCAGTAAAGACCCTGAACTACACCGTACCGTCTCTGAGTGGTTCCTGCTACCCCCATCATCCACGTCGGCTGCCCTGAGGCCATACCCCTCCCGTTGGGGGTTATACTATCACGCTGCACAATCCTACCACCGGCCTCAGCGGTCTGCCCTGCAGCAGCAGCTTCCTGGCTGTACTCAACGGGTGGCGTAGTCATCAACTATTTACTACTAATAGACTGCCGTCTAGTTTGACTCCCTGGGCACGGACCGGGTCACCGCCACGAGACTACGACCCTCCACTGATCCGGCTCCGGGTAGGCTCCCGCGTGCGCAACGCAGCGCGACACAGGCCCAGGGGCGCGTCATCCCCATTAGGGCTCACAATCTACATTCCCTATCAGTATGTCTTTGGAATGCGGAAGTAAATATTTCCGCTCATACCGTGCGATGTAGAAGAATTCATAGACCATGCTAATAAAAGATTAACCCTCTATGTGTAGATGTCAGCCGTTTTTCCATAGAAACTACAAGAGATCACTTACGTTTTTATAGAGTTATCAACAACTACAAAACTGAAAAAAAATCTAAAAAAAAAACAGGATGATGGAAAAGCAGAAGAGAAGAGCTTCACACTTCATGGTGACACCTGAAGTACTAAATCAAGCAATCAGTCTATAATCTTGTTTAACGGCCTTCGCTTGCTATAGATCACAAGCAATATTTTTCTCATTCTCAGCTCGGAGAAAAGACTGGCAGATATAACTTTGTAACTGATCCTGACATATGACAGAAGGAGGACAAATATGGCAATTATTATGGTCCTGACTCCTAATGCGCGGCACAGCAAGACACAACAGCTGCACTTAATGAAGAGAATGTAGCGAGTTTTACAAAGAGAACACGCATCAAAATGATATCTACCAGACCAATAAAACACAATCGGCAGAAAATTGACCGGAGCGATAGCTCATTCTGTTAATAGCGCAGATTGTTATATGGTGGTGAAGTTCATCAGACGGCTCAGAATATACATTGGGATGAATGTATCAATCCAAGTTGAAATAAAAGAAATGATAAAAGCCGATGATGATAAAATACACCATTTTATTATAACCATTCATGGGAAGCTACCTGTCAGAGCAACAAACCACACCTTTCCTATAAAGGGGGATTATTCAGCTCTGCCTTAGTCCCAACCAAGATTACCTATTTGTTGGTGGGGTTTGACATAAGGACCTCCCAAAATTTGCGTGATCTGTTTCAGAAAAATCATAGAAGTTCTTAGATTGTTGGCAAGTATGACAACAAATCGTCATTGATATAGTGCAATGCATCCATGACATCGTACCGGGCCTCCTAATAAGAGGTGGCGCCAAAATTGCGAGTAGTAGGAAGGAAGGAAGTAGTAGGACACTTGTAGGACTCTGCGCTTAGCTGTTATTGGGTTAAAAGAACTGCACATTTGAAGATAAACTGACTTAGGGTAAGGTCACACAAATGTTTTCTCTCCTTCTAAGAATAACAGCCCGATTCGGATCAGAGTTTGATTAGAGTGGGATCAGTTCTTCTTGGACATTGAGGGGAATCTCCGTTCTGATAGTCTGTGATGACATCTGTAACATCCTTGGTGGTGTACTGGCATTTGTTCCCATCTCCCACCATGCAAGGCCGCCAACTTACTCATCAGCCCAGGCTGTGCACTGTGTTCCTCTGCTTGCTGTGTGCATGTGTCTTGGCTGTATGTATAGGGCTGCGGAGGCGGAAGCACTTCTTGATTCTTAAAGAAACAGTGTGCGCATTCCTAATGCGTCCCCAGCCTATTTATGTGAGTCACTTGGTACTTAAGGCACCTCTGCCCTTTTGGAGGGGCCTGAGTAACACTATCCTTCAGTGTAACTGCTGAGTTGCCAGGTCCTGTCCTGTCTCTAGCCTGTTTCTGCCACCCTGATGTTACACAAGGTGTAGGAAAGACTAAGTGCAACACAAAGATAAGGGGGAAAAGGGGGCCCAGACTCTAGGGAAAGGGGGTAGTGGAGACCTCCTAGGCTGACCTTATATCACCCTGTCTCCCTAACGTCCCTATATTGGTTCCGCACCAATCGCCACACAGGAACCTCTCCCTGTCTTTCCCTGGCATTTGGCCCTGGCTAGGGAAGGTAGGGGATGAGCCCTAGTTGATCCCCACTGACAACTAAAGACAACAAGGGGGAACAAACAAGGGAAGATAGTTTAGCTGTAGTCGACTTCAGAGAGATGAAAGATGAACACACATCCTCTTAGCACTAGAGAGAAAGAAGTAATGTACTTGCTCCAAGCCTTCAACAATGGGTAATGTGGGTATCACTGGCACCTCCCCCCAAGACAAGAGGTATTTATATACCCAGGCCATGGTGTTAATAAGCAAGAGGAAGGTAGCCGCTTGGACCTTGAGAGACAACTTCTAAAAAGATGTCTGTAATACCAAACTAAGAGATCTCCTGCAACCAACTGCAGGGCGACTGTCTGTCACTTCTTACACAGCTGTGACAGTACCCCCCCTCTACGAGTGGCTTCCGGACACTCAGGACTGGGTTTTTCAGGATATGAACTGTGGAATGAACGAACCAATCTGGGAGCGTTCACTTCTGATGCTGAAACCCACATCCTCTCCTCTGGACCATAACCCTTCCAGTGCACCAAGTACTGTAGAGAACAACGTTGGAGATGAAAATCTGCAATCCTCGAAATCTGGAACTCCAGATTACCATCAACCATTACTGGGGGCAGTGGTAGAGGTGAGGGCTCAAGAGGTTCTACATACTTCTTGAGATAGGACCTGTGGAACACGTTCTGGATCTTAAGGGCCTGAGGAAGTTCAAGACAGAACGCTGTTGGGTTAACGACGGCGGTTATTTCATAGGGACCAATAAACCTAGGTCCCAGCTTCCAAGAAAGAACTTTCAATCTTATATTCTTGGTAGACAACCACACAAAGTCATTCACATTAAGGTCCGGTCCTGGCAAGCGTTTTCTGTCAGCCATACGTTTATAACTGTCTCCCCATGATCTTTAAATTACTCAGAACACCCCTCCATACCGAGAAGAGCGATGAAGCAAACCGTTCCTCCTCGGGAACTGCCGAAGCTCCTTCCCCACTAAAAGTACCAAACTTCAGGTGATAACCGTATGCACTGAAGAACGGTGACCTGCAATTGGATTCTTATCGATGACTCCTCTTATTGAGGAGTCCTGAGGAGATAATTTGCATATTCCCACTGCATTTTGGGGTAAGTGAAGAGTCTCCGTGAGCTCAAAGAACACTGGATTTTGGCTGTTGGAGCTGAAAAGAGGACATCGGTAAACCAGGGGAGGAGTCCTGAGGAGATAATTTGCATATTCCCACTGCATTTTGGGGTAAGTGAAGAGTCTCCGCGAGCTCAAAGAACACTGGATTTTGGCTGTTGGAGCTGAAAAGAGGACATCGGTAAACCAGGGGAGGAGTCCTGAGGAGATAATTTGCATATTCCCACTGCATTTTGGGGTAAGTGAAGAGTCTCCGCGAGCTCAAAGAACACTGGATTTTGGCTGTTGGAGCTGAAAAGAGGACATCGGTAAACCAGGGGAGGAGTCCTGAGGAGATAATTTGCATATTCCCACTGCATTTTGGGGTAAGTGAAGAGTCTCCGCGAGCTCAAAGAACACTGGATTTTGGCTGTTGGAGCTGAAAAGAGGACATCGGTAAACCAGGGGAGGAGTCCTGAGGAGATAATTTGCATATTCCCACTGCATTTTGGGGTAAGTGAAGAGTCTCCGCGAGCTCAAAGAACACTGGATTTTGGCTGTTGGAGCTGAAAAGAGGACATCGGTAAACCAGGGGAGGAGTCCTGAGGAGATAATTTGCATATTCCCACTGCATTTTGGGGTAAGTGAAGAGTCTCCGCGAGCTCAAAGAACACTGGATTTTGGCTGTTGGAGCTGAAAAGAGGACATCGGTAAACCAGGGGAGGAGTCCTGAGGAGATAATTTGCATATTCCCACTGCATTTTGGGGTAAGTGAAGAGTCTCCGCGAGCTCAAAGAACACTGGATTTTGGCTGTTGGAGCTGAAAAGAGGACATCGGTAAACCAGGGGAGGAGTCCTGAGGAGATAATTTGCATATTCCCACTGCATTTTGGGGTAAGTGAAGAGTCTCCGCGAGCTCAAAGAACACTGGATTTTGGCTGTTGGAGCTGAAAAGAGGACATCGGTAAACCGCGCGCCGGCATTTTGAAGCTTTTTTTTTAAGCTTTTTTCACTGTTTTCAGAACATTAACAGTAAGAACATGGAAGAGTCCAGGAGCCATTTGGTGAGCTGCATATCCTGCTACATGTTCACAGACTTGCCAGTGGAAAAGCCAAACTTCACATGCCAGAAATGCAAGCTTGTGTCCCTGTTGGAGGAAAAGTTGCGAAATCTAGAAGAGAGGTTAACTACCTTGAAAATCATTAAGGAAGGTGAAGAGTTCTTAGACAGAGCAGAATTATTTCTTCATGATTCAGAAAGAGAAGAAATTCGAACTGCACCTGATGAAACAGAGGAATGGAAGCATGTGACCCACAGAAGCAGGAGGATCGAGAGGCAGTCAGCACCCATACTGCTCAGGAACCAGTACCAGGCTCTCACGCAGGAGAACCATGAAGAAATACAGCAAAATAAGACTTTGCCAGCAATGAATAACCTTGTAAGCCCTCAGAATCCTCCTGGATGGAAAAAGAAGAGTGTTGTGAAGAAAAAACGGAGAGTGGTGGTCATGGGGGATTCCCTGTTAAGAGGAACAGAGGCCGCTATCTGCAGACCAGACATAACCTCAAGAGAAATGTGCTGTCTTCCAGGAGCAAAAATTAAAGATGTGTCTGACAGGATATCAAGACTCTTCAGACCTACAGATCACTACCCATTCCTGCTAATACATGTGGGGACAAATGACACCGCAAGAAAAGACCTGGAAACCATCAGCAGTGACTTTGAAGACTTAGGCAAGAAAGTGAAAGAATTGGGAGCGCAGGTGGTCTTCTCATCCATCCTCCCAGTGGATGGCCATGGAACAATGAGGTGGAATAAGATTCTACAGGTGAACAACTGGCTACGTCGATGGTGCCGTCAACAAGGATTTGGATTTCTGGATCACGGAATGAATTACCTATACGATGGACTACTTGCTAGAGATGGGGTGCACCTTATGAAGACTGGAAAACATGTATTTGGAAGTCGCCTTGCTACACTTATCAGGAGAGCTTTAAACTAGAACAATGTGGGAAGGGAAGCAAAAGGCCAGAAAAAGCCATACAGCTGACAAATACTATTGAGATCTCTGCTACTGGAAGTGGAAAGGAAGAACAAAGACAAAACAATTTAACTAATAAAAATATGGGAGGAAGAGAAACCAATCACAAACTAAAATATTTTTATACAAATGCACAAAGCATGGGCAACAAACAAGGAGAATTGGAACTACTAATGCAGGAAAAGAAATATGATGTCATTGGAATCACTGAAACTTGGTGGGACGATACACATGATTGGAATAAAAGGCTAAAAGGATACAACTTATTTGCAAGAAACAGACTTGATAAACGAGGAGGAGGTGTCGCATTGTATGGGAATCTCTCTCAAGTAAAACTAACAGGTCAAGCAAATTCTTATCCTCTCTTGCTGACAACTTTATCTTCCAAAAGGTAGGGGAGAAAACAAGGGGATCTGCTACTTTGGATCTAATCCTTATAAACAGGGAGGAAATGGTTGAGGAGGTAAAGGTGGCTGGGACCCTAGGAGGCAGCGATCATGCTATTATAGAATTTTGGATAACTAGAGGAGGAAGACATGTGAAGACTCAAACTTCAAGGTTAGATTTTAGAAAGGCAGATTTTAAGAGACTCAGAAAGAGAATAGGAGGGATCCAATGGCTGGATGTCCTTAAGGACAAAAATGTCCAGGAAGGATGGGAAATTTTTAAAAATGAGATTCTCAAAGCACAATCGTTAACAATCCCGAAAAGTAGGAAGAATGGGAAGCATTTAAGGAAACCAGGATGGATGAACACAGAACTTAAACACATGCTAAAAAGAAAGAAAGAAATGTTTATTAAACGGAAAGAGGGAGGCATATCTAAAGAAGATTATAATGCAGTCTGCAGATCCTATAGGGCACGTATCAGGTTAGCTAAAGCTGACAATGAATTAAGGCTTGCAAGAGATGTCAAAAGCAATAAAAAAGGATTTTGGGGGTATGTCAAAAGTAAAAGAAAAGTCAAAGATGCTATAGGATTTTTACAGGATGAAAATGGAGAAATGGTAAGAGAGGATGCTGAGAAGGCCGAACTTTTTAATTCCTATTTTGCATCTGTTTTCTCTCAGAAAGAAAATGTAACATCAACTGATCTTCACTGTCCTTTTAAAGGAATAGAAGAATCCAAGTTATCTGTAAACAGAAAGATTGTGAGGGAATATTTAGCTAACATAAATGAGTTCAAGTCTCCAGGTCCAGATGAATTACACCCCAGAGTACTGAAGGAGATCGTAGAAGAAATTTTAGAACCACTCTCCATAATCTTTGAAAATTCTTGGAGAACAGGAGAAGTCCCAGAAGACTGGAGAAGAGCAAATGTTGTTCCTATCTTCAAAAAGGGGAAGAAGGTGGACCCAGGGAACTATAGGCCGGTGAGTCTGACTTCTATACCAGGAAAGATCTTTGAACAAATTATTAAACAACATGTATGTAAGTACCTGGATAAGAATGAAGTGATTAACCAGAGTCAGCATGGGTTTGTAACTAACAAGTCATGTCAGACTAACTTAATTTCCTTCTATGACAGAATCACTGACTGGGTGGAGCAGGGAAATGCTGTAGATATAGTATATCTTGACTTCAGCAAAGCATTTGACAAAGTATCTCACACCATCCTTATTGAAAAAATGACCAAGTATGCAATGGACCAGGCAACTGTTAGGTGGATTCATAACTGGCTTAGTGATCGGACTCAAAGGGTGGTTGTAAATGGCTTCACATCCAGCTGGATGAATGTCTCAAGTGGGGTACCACAGGGCTCTGTCCTGGGACCTGTATTGTTCAACGTCTTTATCAATGATTTAGATGAAGGAATTGAGGGTAAACTGATTAAATTTGCTGATGACACAAAGCTAGGAGGGATAGCTAATACTAGAGAAGAGAGAGAGAGGATTCAAAAAGACCTAAATAAACTGGAGCAGTGGGCAGCAACCAACAGAATGGTTTTTAACAGGGAAAAATGCAAAGTACTACATCTGGGCAATAAAAATGAAAAAAGCATATACAGAATGGGAGGAATAGAGCTAAGCAACAGTACATGTGAAAAAGACTTAGGTATACTAATAGATCATAGACTGAACATGAGTCAACAGTGTGATGCAGCAGCAAAAAAGGCAAATACAATTCTGGGATGTATTAACAGAAGCATACAGTCTAGATCACGTGAAGTAATTATCGGTCTTTACTCCTCTTTGGTCAGACCTCATCTGGAATACTGTGTACAGTTTTGGGCACCACATTTTAAAAAAGACATAGACAAACTGGAGCAAGTTCAGAGAAGAGCGACCAGAATGGTGACTGGTCTGCAAACCCTGTCCTATGAGGAACGGTTGCAGGATTTGGGAATGTTTAGCTTGCAAAAAAGAAGACTGAGAGGAGACTTAATAGCTGTCTACAAATATGTCAAGGGCTGTCACATTGTAGAAGGATCATCTTTATTCTCATTTGCACAAGGAAAGACTAGAAGCAATGGGATGAAACTAAATGGGAGGAGACACAGATTAGATATTAGAAAAAACTTTTTGACAGTTAGGGTGATTAATGAGTGGAACAGGCTGCCACGAGAGGTGGTGAGTTCCCCTTCAATGGACGTCTTCAAACAGAGGCTGGACAGACATCTGTCTGAGATGATTTAGTGAATCCTGCTTTGAGCAGGGGGTTGGACCAGATGACCCAGGAGGTCCCCTCCAACTCTACCATTCTATGATTCTATGATTCTATGTTAGAAAAGTGTATATCTGCACAGAGATTGAAGCTTCAGAAACTGGAAGTTCTGTGGAAACTGTTTGGGTAAGAATACAAGGAGAGAACAACGGAAAGGACACCATTGTAGGCATTTACTACAGGCCACCTGGGCAAGCTGAAGATATGGATGAACTCTTTATGTATCAAATGACCAAGTTCTCCAAAAAATATGATGTAGTGGTCATGGGAGATTTCAACTATCCAGACATTTGTTGGGAATCTCTCTCAAGTAAAACTAACAGGTCAAGCAAATTCTTATCCTCTCTTGCTGACAACTTTATCTACCAAAAGGTAGGGGAGAAAACAAGGGGATCTGCTACTTTGGATCTAATCCTTATAAACAGGGAGGAAATGGTTGAGGAGGTAAAGGTGGCTGGGACCCTAGGAGGCAGCGATCATGCTATTATAGAATTTTGGATAACTAGAGGAGGAAGACATGTGAAGACTCAAACTTCAAGGTTAGATTTTAGAAAGGCAGATTTTAAGAGACTCAGAAAGAGAATAGGAGGGATCCAATGGCTGGATGTCCTTAAGGACAAAAATGTCCAGGAAGGATGGGAAATTTTTAAAAATGAGATTCTCAAAGCACAATCGTTAACAATCCCGAAAAGTAGGAAGAATGGGAAGCATTTAAGGAAACCAGGATGGATGAACACAGAACTTAAACACATGCTAAAAAGAAAGAAAGAAATGTTTATTAAATGGAAAGAGGGAGGCATATCTAAAGAAGATTATAATGCAGTCTGCAGATCCTGTAGGGCACGTATCAGGTTAGCTAAAGCTGACAATGAATTAAGGCTTGCAAGAGATGTCAAAAGCAATAAAAAAGGATTTTGGGGGTATGTCAAAAGTAAAAGAAAAGTCAAAGATGCTATAGGATTTTTACAGGATGAAAATGGAGAAATGGTAAGAGATGATGTTGAGAAGGCCGAACTTTTTAGCTCCTATTTTGCATCTGTTTTCTCTCAGAAAGAAAATGTAACATCAACTGATCTTCACTGTCCTTTTAAAGGAATAGAGGAATCCAAGTTATCTGTAAACAGAAAGATTGTGAGGGAATATTTAGCTAACATAAATGAGTTCAAGTCTCCAGGTCCAGATGAATTACACCCCAGAGTACTGAAGGAGATCGTAGAAGATATTTTAGAACCACTCTCCATAATCTTTGAAAATTCTTGGAGAACAGGAGAAGTCCCAGAAGACTGGAGAAGAGCAAATGTTGTTCCTATCTTCAAAAAGGGGAAGAAGGTGGACCCAGGGAACTATAGGCCGGTGAGTCTGACTTCTATACCAGGAAAGATCTTTGAGCAAATTATTAAACAACATGTATGTAAGTAAATGGATAAGAATGAAGTGATTAACCAGAGTCAGCATGGGTTTGTAACTAACAAGTCATGTCAGACTAACTTAATTTCCTTCTATGACAGAATCACTGACTGGGTGGATCAGGGAAATGCTGTAGATATAGTATATCTTGACTTCAGCAAAGCATTTGACAAAGTATCTCACACCATCCTTATTGAAAAAATGACCAAGTATGCAATGGACCAGGCAACTGTTAGGTGGATTCATAACTGGCTTAGTGATCGGACTCAAAGGGTGTTTGTAAATGGCTTCACATCCAGCTGGATGAATGTCTCAAGTGGGGTACCACAGGGCTCTGTCCTGGGACCTGTATTGTTCAACATCTTTATCAATGATTTAGATGAAGGAATTGAGGGTAAACTGATTAAATTTGCTGATGACACAAAGCTAGGAGGGATAGCTAATACTAGAGAAGAGAGAGAGAGGATTCAAAAAGACCTAAATAAACTGGAGCAGTGGGCAGCAACCAACAGAATGGTTTTTAACAGGGAAAAATGCAAAGTACTACATCTGGGCAATAAAAATGAAAAAAGCATATACAGAATGGGAGGAATAGAGCTAAGCAACAGTACATGTGAAAAAGACTTAGGTATACTAATAGATCATAGACTGAACATGAGTCAACAGTGTGATGCAGCAGCAAAAAAGGCAAATACAATTCTGGGAAGTATTAACAGAAGCATACAGTCTAGATCACGTGAAGTCATTATCGGTCTTTACTCCTCTTTGGTCAGACCTCATCTGGAATACTGTGTACAGTTTTGGGCACCACATTTTAAAAAAGACATAGACAAACTGGAGCAAGTTCAGAGAAGAGCGACCAGAATGGTGACTGGTCTGCAAACCATGTCCTATGAGGAACGGTTGCAGGATTTGGGAATGTTTAGCTTGCAAAAAAGAAGACTGAGAGGAGACTTAATAGCTGTCTACAAATATGTCAAGGGCTGTCACATTGTAGAAGGATCATCTTTATTCTCATTTGCACAAGGAAAGACTAGAAGCAATGGGATGAAACTAAATGGGAGGAGACACAGATTAGATATTAGAAAAAACTTTTTGACAGTTAGGGTGATTAATGAGTGGAACAGGCTGCCACGAGAGGTGGTGAGTTCCCCTTCAATGGACGTCTTCAAACAGAGGCTGGACAGACATCTGTCTGAGATGATTTAGTGAATCCTGCTTTGAGCAGGGGGTTGGACCAGATGACCCAGGAGGTCCCTTCCAACTCTACCATTCTATGATTCTATGACTATTAATGGCAAATTCTGCAAGCGGTAAGTAGGATGCCCAATCCTCCTGATTTTCGGAGATGAAACACCTGAGGTAGGTCTCCAAATTCTGATTGACACGCTCGGTCTGTCCAGTCTACTGAGGGTGGAAGGCAGAGGAAAAGGACAGCTGCACCCCCAGTCAACAACAGAATGCCTTCTAGAACTTGGAAACAAATTGGGTCCCCAGATCTGACACCATATCGGAGGGAACCCCGTGAAGCTTCACGATCTCATTTATGAACACCTGAGCAAGTGTATTAGCATTTGGAAGTGCAGGTAATGCGACGAAGTGAACCATTTTACTGAATCTATCTACAACCACCAAAACCACCGTTTTGCTTGCAGAAACCAGTAGGTCAGTAATAAAATCCATGGACATGTGTGTCCGTGGCCTACTAGCGATAGGTAGCGGAAGAAGAGTACCAGACGGATGGGAATGCAAAACCTTAGAACACACGCAAATACTACAAGCAGATAAGTGTTCAATCACATCCCGATGCAACCCCGACCACCAAAAACGACGATAGAGAAGGTCCACAGTTGCCTTACCACCTGGATGACCAGCAAGCACAGAGTTATGATGTTCTTTAATAACCTTACAGCGCAGATTGGATGATGCAAATAACCTTCCTGGAGGGCGGCAGGCAGGGGTTTCCCCCTGAGCCTCCAACACCTCACTCTCCAATTCAGGATATAATGCCGAAATGACTACCCCCTCCTGTAATATTGGGGCAGAGTTCTCATGGTCACCGCCACCAGGAAAACTCTGGGACAAAGCATCAGCCTTGACATTTTTGACCCCTTGACGATAAGTGACAACAAAATTGAACCTAGTAAAAAAAGAGAGAGTTTTTTAGGAATTAATGCAAATTGTCTCTTCAAAGAGGAAAAGGACTAAAACTCTAGTGCAACCTACAGGAAGTAGTAATCCTAACAGTCAATAGTGACCCTTTAACGAGCCTTATCACATGACTTAGGATATAAGCCAAAACCAGAAACTCTAGTCAGTGCAAAGTGTGAGTTCTGGTTTGGCTGGGTGAGAGGCGTCAGACCGGTATGTAAGGGGTAATATTTCTCCTTGCGGAGAGCAACATCTTTAGAATGTCACAGTGAGGAGACTTCTAAAGCCGCAATGCTCTTCTGGGAAATATGCAAATTGTCTCTTCAGAGAAGAAGAGGACTAGAACTCTAGTGCCACCTACAGGAAGTAGAAATCCTAAAAGTTAATAGTGACCCTTTAACGAGCTTTATTGCATGACTTAGGATATAAGTCAGAACCAGAAACTCAATTTGCAGACATTGTGTTTCGGGGTACTGCCCCTCGGTAGTGCAAAGTGAGAGTTCTGGTTTGGCTAGGTAAGAGGCGTCAGGCCAGTATCTAAGGGGTAACATTTCTCCTTGCCGAGAGCGACATGTTAAGCATGTCAGGTGAGGAGACTTTTAAAGCCGTTACCCCTTGGATACCGGTCTGATGCCTCTCACCAAGCCAAACCAGAACTCACACTTTGCACTGATGAGGGGCAGTATCCCGAAACACAGTGTCTGCAAACTGAGTTTCTGGATCTGGTGAGGCCCCTAGTCATGCCCCTCCAGGCACTCCTCGGTTTGTGGCACAGTGGGACCACAATCCACACTCACGCCAGACAGTCCAGGCGTGAGCGTAACAACATCCAAGTGTGGTCCGATGTTTTTCAGGAACCATAGGCTTGCATTGTTGATTTTGATCTGACATTCCGAGTAAAAAAAATCAGACATGTGCACAGCTCCATAGAATATCATGGGTACAAGTGCGATCTAAGAAAACCATGGATAGCACTTGTCCAATATAATCAATCCTGTGCATGAGCCCTCAAAGTAGATCTGTCACCAGATTCCACAATACGAACTGCATAATTAATAAATAGATCTCTTGAGACCTGAAGATGCTGATATATTTACTTTGATAATGTCACAAATGTTGAAAGTTTTTTGAAAGTTTGATTCAATCTCAGTATTATTTACAGAAATGAAGAGATACAACATCTGTTGTTCATTATTTGCAACCAACCTAAAAAACATAACCTAAACCTGAACAAAAAGGAGACCAGAAGAAACAGCTCAAGTGTCTAATATTTCCCATAACTAAACTGGCTGGGATAATAGTCAAGTCCTCAGTAACAAGGGTTTGTTCAACATTTTTTTTTTAGGAGTGTGCCGCTCCCCTGCCATTGACAGATTTGTGCCATCCCCATTGGGACAGTGAAGCTGGCCAGATCCAGCTTGAGGGCAGCTCTTACAAGCTGGTTAGCAAAGAGATTGTAAGCGCTGTGCACTGCGCCTTGGGGACTGGCAATCACTGATAGACCAGAGCAGTGGCTGCTATGTAACTAGCAGTAAAAAATAAAAAGTACATTTTACCAATTTAATATAGTGTGAATGAATAAATCTCATGTGTCTTTTGCCTCCATGAAACCCTATGGTGGCCTAAAGAGATCAAAAAGTTAATAAAAATAATCAGTTCTGGAAGGTTTTTATGATGACATAATCAAACCTATGACATCATTACTTTTCTGCAATCTCATCACATCTGTGATGTCATCACCTGAAATGAAGCCTGTAATGTCTTGGCCTAGAAACCTTTTCAAAGCTGCACATTTTTGAATTTTTATACTCATGGACAATATACAGGGTTTTAGTGTCATTGAAAGCGTTTTATGAGCTAAAATTGCACGTCCTTGTTCCCTCCGCCCTGCAGATGTCAAAGGTTGCAATCTATTTAGACACATAGTGTAGTGTTATTTTTAAGATCATTCCATCCTGATGTCCTGTATGACACAGATGATAAACTAGTGGATCGGCCAGCGCCTGACTGCATGCATATAGCGCCAATCCCAGCATTACAATGTCCGCTTTCATCTGACGGAGGATCTTTTCACATTTTTATTGAACATTAATTGTAATTGTGGCATATGTTTAGTGATAATTGTGATATTTGTGATCATTTGCAATTCTTTCTTTTGAAGATAACATTTCATAAATGACTTTCGAGATTGCGATTACATTCATTCAGATGCAGATCGCAAGATAAAGGCAATTAATGTAAAAAAAAAAAAAACAATTAATAAACATTTACAGATCATCCTGAATCACCTCTGCATAGTATACAGCCATTTGTTCATTAGTCCCTCTGGTCACATTATTCTGTAACTTTCACGGGTCTCCTATCTAAGCCATTCGCCAAAACATTGAGTAAAGGGCACCTTCTGCATTTAATTAAAAAGGTCATCAAGGTCCATCACTTTCTATTGCTCCATGACCCTGCTAAATAGATCAGTCTTTCTAATCTTAGTTGATTTCCACTTTAACCGATCCCATCCTTGTTTTGAAAGTCATCATTGGCCTCTAAAAAAAAATCTTCTCTTGTTACGACGATCTGTCAATATTACAAAAATACAGTATTTTACCGACACCACGACTTTTATTCTCAAGTCAATATCTCCACTCCCACTTCAATAAAATACTAAGTTTTCTTCAATAATCCTTATAGGATCCTTATTTTAACCATTTCATATAGGTATGGAGACATACTGAATTAAAAAAAAAATACATTGCGAATCATAAGTCATCTAACACTTGACTGTATTTCTGTTATATTTATAGATTTACCAATATACAGTACAGACCAAAAGTTTGGACACACCTTCTCATTTAAAGATTTTTCTGTATTTTCATGACTTTGAAAATTGTGCATTCACACTGAAGGCATCAAAACTATGAATTAACACATGTGGAATTATATACTTAACAAAAAAGTGTGAAACAACTGAAAATATGTCTTATATTCTAGGTTCTTCAAAGTAGCCACCTTTTGCTTTGATGACTGCTTTGCACACTCTTGGCATTCTCTTGATGAGCTTCAAGAGGTAGTCACCGGAAATGGTCTTCCAACAATTTTGAAGGAGTTCCCAGAGATGCTTAGCACTTGTTGGCCCTTTTGCCTTCACTCTGCGGTCCAGCTCACCTCAAACCATCTCGATTGGGTTCAGGTCTGGTGACTGTGGAGGCCAGGTCATCTGGTGTAGCACCCCATCACTCCCCTTCTTGGTCAAATAGCCCTTACACAGCCTGGAGGTGTGTTTGTGGTCATTGTCCTGCTGAAAAATAAATGATGGTTCAAATAAACGCAAACCGGATGGAATAGCATGCCGCTGCAAGATGCTGTGGTAGCCATGCTGGTTCAGTATGCCTTCAATTTGATTAAATCCCCAACAGTGTCACCAGCAAAGCACCCCCACACCATCACACCTCCTCCTCCATGCTTCATGGTGGGAACCAGGCATGTAGAGTCCATCCGTTCACCTTTTTCTGTGTCGCACAAAGACACGGTGGTTGGAACCAGAGATCTCAAATTTGGACTCATCAGACCAAAGCACAGATTTCCACTGGTCTAATGTCCATTCCTTGTGTTCTTTAGCCCAAACTTGTCTCTTCTGCTTGTTGCCTGTCCTTAGCAGTGGTTTCCTAGCAGCTATTTTACCATGAATGCCTGCTGCACAAAGTCTCCTCTTAACAGTTGTTGTAGAGATGTGTCTGCTGCTAGAACTCTGTGTGGCATTGACCTGGTCTCTAATCTGACCTGCTGTTAACCTGCGATTTCTGAGGCTGGTGACTCGGATAAACTTATCCTCAGAAGCAGAGGTGACTCTTGGTCTTCCTTTCCTGGGGCGGTCCTCATGTGAGCCAGTTTCTTTGTAGCGCTTGATGGTTTTTGCAACTGCACTTGGGGACACGTTCAAAGTTTGCCCAATTTTTCGCACTGACTGACCTTCATTTCTTAAAGTAATGATGACCACTCATTCTTCTTTACTTAGCTGCTTTTTTCTTGCCCTAATACAAATTCTAACAGTCTATTCAGTAAGACTATCAGCTGTGTATCCACCTGACTTCTGCACAACACAACTGATGGTCCCAACCCAATTTATAAGGCAAGAAGTCCCACTTATTAAACCTGACAGGGCACACCTATGAAGTGAAAACCATTTCCGGTGACTACCTCTTGAAGCTCATCAAGAGAATGCCAAGAGTGTGCAAAGCAGTCATCAAAGCAAAAGATGGCTACTTTGAAGAACCTAGAATATAAGACATATTTTCAGTTGCTTCACACTTTTTTGTTAAGTATATAATTCCACATGTGTTAATTGATAGTTTTCATGCCTTCAGTGTGAATGTACAATTTTCATAGTCATGAAAATACAGAAAAATCTTTAAATGAGAAGGTGTGTCCAAACTTTTGGTCTGTACTGTATGTTATGTTGAAATTGCTATCAAGATTAAAGGGTGCTACCGGGACTTTACTATTGATGGCCTATCCTAAAGGTGTAGTCAGATGGACGGAGATCGGAACGCAATGCTTGGACTGGCCGGCGGCTCTCCAGATCCAAGCGTGACAGCTTCATGTATTTCTATGCAGCTGTGAAGTTCTGGTCGGGAGAGGGGCCAGCCAGTCCGTGCACTGCATTCCAATCTAGGTCCGATTTATACAGCCACCTAACTGCCCCCTAAGAATAGGTCATCAATATTTGATTGATGGGGGTGCGACACCCAGCACCCCCACCGATCATCTGTTCCTGGTGCCAGTGGTGGTCAGATGTGTTCAGTTGCAAAGCGGAAGTATTGAACTTGGTCAACTGCAAATGCACCCTTATAGTTTTGAATGGGGGTGAATGTGCAATACCGAATGTAGCCACTATACAGTTAACGGAGCAATGCTATTGAGTTCCCTAACTGAACACATATGGCAAAAAGCTTATCAGTGGGGGTACCTTGTGTTGCACACCCACTGATGAAATATTGATGACCCAACCTAAAGATAGGCTATCAGTATAAAAATCTTGGGCAACCCCTTTAATCAAAAGTAGGAGTGGTCCACAAGAGGATTAAATGCTAAGTAGACCCAGATTGTGATCCAACAGGGCTCTTGATATATTATAGAATCTAGCAAATTGGAGAAAATATTGAGCGGATATAACTTTTTAACCCCAGCGTGAAATTTTTGCCATTTGTAATACTAATTTCTTTATATTTGGAAGGAGTTTAATGCACCGCTCGGGTTTCAGAAGCATTTGCAAACAATCTGTGTAAGACAATGTCTACAAATTATGATTCATGACAAATTCCATCTTTTTCAATTGTTTTCGCCTAAGGATCATCCTATGACTCCTATGGGCATTTTTTATTGCTGTGGGTGTTCCTGAGATGTTCTGTGGGTGTTTCCATGCTAATCAGGGGAAGGACTTGAGAGTATTCTGCAAATAAAAATGCAAATGCTGGAAGAATGAAAAAGTGGCTGTACTTTAGATTCTAAAATCAACAGCATGATCAACATTGTTGTAGATTCTGTGCTGAAAAGCAGCAGAATTGCTCCATTTAACTTTATTGTTGCTAATCTGAGCGCAGATTCTAATATGATACTATAGCTGTAAAGGGGTTTTCTCAAGATTGAAAGGTATCCTCTATCCATAGGATAGTGAATAACTTACTGATCAATGTGTGTATGATTGCTTAGACCCCAAATCATCCAGACAATTGGGCAGTGTAAAACCTTGTCTAATGGAGTGGAGGTCCAGCCAGCCCATCTCTTCTGCATTGAAAGTCTACACGATTCTGGAGAAAGCCAAGTACACCATTTGGTTTTTTACAGCAGTGCCATAATCAGTGAATGGAGCAGAGGTGAGCATGCTTGATCTCCGTCCTTGTTTTAAAATCTGGAGATCACTGTGAGTCTCATTGGTCCATCACCTCTGATCTCTAAATTATCCCTCTAACAATAAATAGGCAATAACTTTTAATCTTGGGGAAAGCTTGGTGAACTCCTTTTCTCTCCACTTCCCTGCCTCCCAGCTTCCTGCCTCCGGGGGCCGGTACACTACTGATACATCGCTGGCCTGAAATGTGCAAGCAGTGGCTACATTGCCTGTGCCACATTGGTGGGGCGAAAGGGATCTGATACTGGCCAAATTCAGTGATCCAACTAGATTGGGAGCAATGCTTGCAAGCACTCCTCTCCCCTCATCTAGACTTTGAACAATAATCTATAGAACTAAAAATGCAACCCTTTTAAAACACAGAAAGGAATTAAAAAACCCTTAATGACATGGCGATCTTACGTTTTTTCATTTGCGTTTTTTCCTCCTCTTCTTCCAAGACCCATAACTTTTTTTTTTTTTTTCCAGTCAATACCTAGTAGAAGAAAATGAAGGGTTTGCTCAACCGTTTAGGAGGTCGTGTGTTCTGAAGTCACAGAAACTCAAAATATAGAAAAAACTTCGGCACACCACAAGTTTTCTTTGCAACTTGAGTATTTATAAATTAGTTAAGACCTCTTATGGCAAGGTGTATGACGTACCAACGTTTCGGCCCCAAAGGGTCTCTATCAAGGTATATGCTCAGTGCCGCGGTGCTGGAAGTCTGGAATGCAGTCAGTGACGCCGTGGTCAATACCTTCCTATGAAGGCTTGTTTTTTGCAGGACGAGTTGTACTTTTGAATGACATCATTCATTCTACCACGTAGTGTACTGGAAAATGAGAAAAAAGAATTTCAAGTGTGTTAAAATTGCAAAAAAAGTGCAATTCCACAATTGTTTTTTTTCGGTTTTTATTTACCATGTTCACTATATGGTAAAACTGACCTGTCAATGTGATTCCCGAGGTCAGTAGGAGCACACAGATACCAAGCATGAATAGATTCTTCTTTATTTAAATTGTAAAAAAAAATTGTAAATTTGTAAAAAAATAAAATAAAATGTTGCTTTTGTCGTCATTTTCCGAGACCCATAACATTTTCATTGTTTGCACCCTGAGATGATGTTTTTACTGATACCATTTTGGAGTAGATGTTTTGATCACCTCATTTTATTGCAAAGTTGCAGCGACCAAAAAAACCCACAATTTTGGAGTTTTGACTTTTTTTTTCTCGTTACGCAGTTTACCAATTGAATTAATTTACTTTATACTTTAATAGATCGGACTTTTACGAACGCAGTAATACCAGATATGTGTATTTTTTTTTTTCATTTTTTTAATTGTTTTTTATGTAATGGTGTAAAAGGGGGATGATTTGAACTTTTGTGTTTTTTTTTATTCATATTTTTAAAAAGTTTTTTTTTAACTTTTTTACTGTAATTAATAGTCCCCTTAGGGGACTTGAAGCTGCGATCGTGCTATGTATATCTAAAATCACGCTCTCTTATGAACACCAACCATAAGCTGGCTTTCACAGGAGGCTCGTAATGACAGACACAGGGGTCATCAGCAGACTCACGGCTGTCATGATAACCCATCCGTGCCCTGTGATCTCGATCACATCGGCAATCCAGTGGGCATGTGGAATGACGCACCCTGTCAGAGATTGACAGCAGCATTTAACAGGTTAACAGCTCTGCCCAACCCGCACCTGTTAAAGGCACATGATGACTGATTAAATCTGCCATCATTTGCTAGGAAAGATGCAGGTTCGGGATGCGAGCCTGCATCAGAGACAGGTACGCAATATATGCCGTGACGAGGTTAAGAACTAAATTGCACAGTTGATTGTTTTAACAATCAATTTACAATTTCACTCATTAAAGAAAATGAAAATAACCCTTTAAATGCTAATGATTGAAACCCCAGCATGTAAAATTGCGAAATGTCTTTTGTTTACTTGTTGAATTTTATGTGTTTTTTGAGCTTTTATATCATCACATACACGGTATAGAACAGAATCTGTTATTTCTGCCTTCTGCGTGTAAATCTCCTGGCTCGGTTACACGGCATAGCAGGTCCGACTGCATGTTATTACATGCAATGTATTACAATGCTCTGAGGCTTGCAGGAAGGATAAATATGCAATGTTTTGCACCCAGAGATTAATTTAAAAGTGCTGACCCCTTCACTTCTCTCTGTCTAGTAAGTGGATGTATAGAACAATTCATCAGGTGCATTCAGCCTTACATTTTCTTTATTATGCACACAAGGAGCACATGACTGATGACTTTTTAAAGGCATACTGTATGGGAAGGTATATTTATTGGAGCTGTTTTCTACAATGTAATAACCCTACAGAAATGTTCTTCTCTCGGAGGAAAACATATGTACTGCCAAAATGTGTCTAAAATAATGTTTACGTCTATCGGTATGGCTCGCAGTGAAAATAACACTGGCAAAATGAAGCTCAGCTATTGGCACCACTTCAATGAACTTTCTAATGCAACATAATCATGGAAATTGCTTATTTACAAAAATTGTAGGAAATTTTAGTGGATTTTAAAGAGAACCTGTAGCTTTGGAAAATACTATTTACCTGCAGATATAGGGTTAATTTTCCGGTAAATAGTGTTACAATGCTGCCTGGCCGCCTTACTGAAAGTGCAGCTATTGGGAGAAAAGGATTTTATTTCCTCCTGGGAGCCACCGGCTTTCAGTCATGGAGGCATGCATGGAACAACTACAGTTACTGCTTACTATACTGTGAGTGGAGGATGTAAGTACGGCCCGGCACTTTGATTGACAGATCTCTTTGTATAGATGCATTGCAGAGTCAGCAGTCAATCAAAGTTCCGGGCCATACTTACAGTCGACACTCGCAGTATAGTAAGATGTCGCTGTAGTTGTTCCATGCATGCCTCCATGACTGAAAGCTCTTGATATGAAATAAATTAATTTCATCTTGGAAGCCGCTGGCTTTCAGTCATGGGCGCATGCATGGAACAACTACAGCTACCGCTTACTGATCTGTGAGCGGTTACTGTATGCACACCCCAGCACTTTAATTGAGAGATCTCTCTGCATAGATACTTTGCAGCGCCAGCTATCAAAGTGCCAAGCCATACTTATACTGGCTGCTCACAGTATAGTAAGCGGTAGCTGTAGTTGTTCTGTGCATGCCCCCATGACTGAAAGCTGGCGGCTCGTTATAAAATACATTTTCTCCTAGTAGCTGCAATTTCAGTAGGACGGCCGGGCAGCATTGTAATGTTATAGCGTTTTGCAAGTTGACAGGTTTCCTTTTAATTACACTTGCCAAAAAAATACCCTGTCCCTGATTCATCAACACCAGCATTGTTGAGGGAGCATATTGGATTCAGATGTGCCTGATTCATTAAGAGTTTGGAGTAAGATTTAATGCGTACGCCACTGATTGTCATTAATAGGCAATAGGGTGTCACCATGCCCTGCGCCTATTCCGCCTCAACGCCAACCATTCTAGTGGGGCTAGCCGAAACTGGCATGAAAAGCAAAATAAATGGCAAACGTTTGTGGATTTTCAAAGAAATGGCATAACTGCTTTGATGAGTTGGAGCCCATGTGTTTATTTATGGGGCTAGGTCATGAGTGGAATTTCCAAAATCTCTGCCAGTTAGCATCTGCTTGCTCCTATGGCTCCTATACTCCTTTACAATGAGTATACCTCATAATATAAGGGATTGGTAATTCTTATTATTCACTAATAGATGCTAATATATTTACTTGTGTCATTGGCAATCTCCTCTCTATAACAGGTCACCAATGGTCTTAATATCTTTTTCTCCACTTTTTTTTCTTGTGCCAGCAGTATATACTGCCTACATATTTTCACTAATGCTTGGTAATTGTGCCAGCAGCATATATCAAGTTTATATAGTGGCTATTTGATTGCTTATTAATAGAGTTGAGCGAGCACTAAAATGCTCGGGTGCTCGAAGCTCGGGCCGAGCTCGCCGTGATACTCGGGTGCTCGACCCGAGCAACGAGCCCAATGTTAGTCTATGGGAGACTCGAGCATTTTTGCGGTGGCACCCCCGGCAGTCTTTCAAAAGCCTAACAAGTGCCCAAAACGATAGTGACAGTGCTCAAATGACATGGGGACAGCATGGGGATCGCCCCAGGAAGCATTTCTGACCCCCAGGTCACTGCTGTCAACAACGTGGTCAGAGGTATTAAGCCACTTTTACGGGCTCACAATAAAACGTTCAAAAACGAAAGGGAAACTTTTTTCCTGTGAAATATGTTAAGGAACATCCTTTCCACGGTAAAGACTTGTGTATAAGTTAAAATAAATGACCAAAAACAAAAATACTCCTCCACACCTTCGGCTATGTTCACAAGTAGCATTTTTTATGCGTTTTTGCACTTTTGTATTGCTTTCAACTATGACAAATGCATTCACCGTGAAATGTCATTTTAACATTTTACAACCTTATCTGGCCATGTGCTGTGTGACACATGCATAAAATGCTGAAAAGACAAGGGAACAGCATGGGGAAGACCCCTGGAAGCATCTCTGTCTCCCAGGTCACTGTGTAAAAGTGTGCCCATCATAAGTGATCCTTACCGCATCAGAAGATGCAGACTTGCAACTATCCCCATGCAAGTTCTAGTCCCAGGGCAGTGTTCAATTGTACCTCCCGCATTCCTTGCAATGCAAGCTCAAGTATGCAGCCTGCCACCCACCCACCCTCAGGCTGCAATACCATACTGCTTGCTTGCTTGAACTTGAAATTGGGCCTTTTAGGCATGTGGAGACGGAATCTGGCCACCACGTCATGGCTGTGTTGGCGGCCTGGAATCCATACTCAGTCCCCAGCCGCCCGGCGGCCGGGTGTCCATACTCGGTCCCCAGCCGCCCCGCGGCCAGGTGTCCACACACGGTCCCCAGCCGCCTGGGGGCAGCCGGGTGTCCATAAACGGTCCCCAGCCCCCCTATTTCTCCTTGGAACATCCCCCCACACACTTTTCTTAGCCAGGCCTGCTTTAGGCAGCATTGGATGAGCCCACCAGAGAAACAGACTCCTCCGGTGGGCCCTGACTTCTCCATCGGTGGAGTTGAGAGTGCCAAGGTGAGGAGCATGATGATGATGATGACAGAAGTTAGCATCTACTATGTTTTCTTTTAATGTAAGTGTGCAGCCTGCCACCCACCCACCCCCAGACTGCAATTCCATACTGCTAGCTTGCACTTGAAATGGGGCCTTTTAGTTTGGAGGAGGCTGAAGCTGGCCACTACCTCATGGCTGCTTCGGCAGCGAGGTATCCATACTCAGTCCCCAGCCGCCCATATTTGTTCTGGTGTGCCTTATACATAAGATTAAGCGCGTATACCAAAACATTTCCTGTGCCCTCCCCAGTGCGTTTAGTGGGAAGGAGAGCCTATTCCGCTGTAGTGTGTGCATGCCAAACCCCTGTTCATGGTACATGCGAAGATGTCTCCCACCTTGCACCTGTCGTTGCAGACTTGCAACTATCCCCATTCAAGTCCTTGTCCCAGGGCAGTGTTCAATTGTACCTCTCCCATTCCTTGCAATGCAAGCGCAAGTATGCAGCCTGCCACCCACCCACCCCCAGGCTGCAATACCATACTGCTTGCTGGCTTGCACTTTAAATTGGGCCTTTTAGGCATGTGGAGGCGGAATCTGGCCACCACGCCATGGCTGTGTCGGCGGCCTGGTATCCATACTCAGTCCCCAGCCGCCTGGTGGCCGGGAGTCCCCGCTTGCTCCCCAGCCTCCAGGGGGTGGCCGGGTGTCCATACTCGGTCCCCAGCCATCCCTATTTGTCCCGGTAACCTTTCCCACACTTTTCTTAGCCTGGCCTGCTTTAGGGCAGCATTGGCCGAGCCCACCGGACTATCAGACTCCTCCGGTGGGCCCTGGCTTTTCCATCAGGGGAGTTGAGAGTGCCAAGGTGAGGAGCATGATGAGGATCATAGAAGTTAGCATCTGCTTTGTTTTGTTGTAATGCAAGCGCATGTATGTAGTAGCGGCTAGGCCTGAGGTGGTCAGCGTTTTGACGAATATCCTACCTCCTCCGAGGATTGCTGGATGTTTTCCTGCTACTATCCAAGTTCTATGACTCCCGTTAAAACAAAGCTTCAGGTGATAAATGATCGATGAGGTAGTGGCAAAGGAGAAAGAGCAGGAGGAACAGGGACCATTCACATTAATATCAGGCCAGTCAACCAGATATGTCTTGTAGGATATGTTTCTGTAACAAAAGGAGCGGTTCGGCTACACAGTTATAGGGCATACAGTGAGTGCAATGCCTACCAAAAATTTCGAGCCACTCCAAAGCCCCTTGGAAATGACATGGAGGTCAGAGGGCGTTAACTAAACCATTTTTTCCTTTTATAGCAACTGGGTCTCCCGTGCACTGTTGGCCTAAGCAGTGAATGGAAGGCTTTCCAAAAATTATGAAGAACTGCAATGTCCCTTACAAGAGCCATGTGTGACACCCCAGGGGTCTGGTCACCACAGTAATAGAGATATTACGTCGGAGAGCAAGTGGGAGGTTTCCTGGTCAGGATCCCTTAAACATGCAACATCCTCCTGCCCCAATCCTGGGAGGGGAGAATTCTGCCCTTATAAACTGGATCTGGGGCGGGGTTGAGTGAGTCAGAGAACAGTCAGAGTCAGAGTGAGAGCAAGGTAAAGTAACAGCAAGGAGCTCTGTAGGAGCTAGGAGCTAAAGACCAGGGGCAGGAAGCTGAGCAGAGCTCGCCCTGGCAGAAGACAATAGGAACTGGACACAGGAGTCCGAAGCTGTGAGGACTTATATATCCAGCAGCAGAAACCAGCCGGCAGGGGATTTCAGGTCCTCTGGCCATAGAAGCCCGGAGGCTCAGTCACAAGCAAGGGACCAGCACCGCCGTCGTGGAACGGAGGCTAACAGAAGGCCCCAAGTCACCAGCCATACGGGTGAGCACTACATGGTACACTCAGGGACGTGGGCTACTTCTACCCACTTACAGCAAGGTAGCCAGGAAGAGTGCAGACAGACGGGGAGGCCTACAACTCCACCTGGCCAGGGGAACTCCTGCTTGCTCACAGACTGACCAGGCCTCTTATGCTAGCCAGTACTCCCGGGAGGGTCTACCTTATAATCATCAGTAAAGACCCTGAACTGCACTGCAAAGACTCTGAGTCATTCCTGCTGCGCTCGTGCACCATCACCCCCATCATCCACACTCACTGCCCTGAGGCTTATACTCCTCCTGAGGGGAGTTATCCCATTCTATGCTGCGCACACAACACCAGCCTCAGCGGTCTGCCTCGCAGCGGTGGTACTCCCTGACCGCAATCCACGGGTGACGCAGTCGGACAATTAACCTCAAAACCTAAGAAAGACTGCCACTGGTTTGACCAGCCTGAGCCACGGGACCAGGTCACCGCCACAGAGACTACAGACCCCAGAGACCCGGCACCGGGTATCCCACACACGTGTACACATGGCCCAGGGGGCGCGTCACATGTAGTACAGCATATTACAAACATAAGTCCCATTATTGGGGAGTGGGTGTCCCATGGTATTTGCTTATGCTTTCCAAGCAAAAGCTGCCAAAAATTAGGACGGAGCAACTTGCAATGCCCCTTACAAGAGCCATGCAGTACAGCATATTACAAACATAAATCCCATTATTGGGGAGTGGGTGTCCCATAGTATTTGCTTATGCTTTCTCAGCAAAAGCTGCCAAAAATTAGGATGGAGCAACTTGCAATGCCCCTTACAAGAGCCATGCAGTACAGCATATTACAAACATAAGTCCCATTATTGGGGAGTGGGTGTCCCATAGTATTTGCTTATGCTTTCCCAGCAAAAGCTGCCAAAAATTAGGACGGAGCAACTTGCAATGCCCCTTACAAGAGCCATGCAGTACAGCATATTACAAACATAAGTCCCATTATTGGGGAGTGGGTGTCCCATAGTATTTGCTTATGCTTTCCCAGCAAAAGCTGCCAAAAATTAGGACGGAGCAACTTGCAATGCCCCTTACAAGAGCCATGCAGTACAGCATATTACAAACATAAGTCCCATTATTGGGGAGTGGGTGTCCCATAGTATTTGCTTATGCTTTCCCAGCAAAAGCTGCCAAAAATTAGGATGTAGCAACTTGCAATGCCCCTTACAAGAGCCATGCAGTACAGCATATTACAAACATAAGTCCCATTATTGGGGAGTGGGTGTCCCATAGTATTTGCTTATGCTTTCCAAGCAAAAGCTGCAAAAAATTAGGACGGAGCAACTTGCAATGCCCCTTACAAGAGCCATGCAGTACAGCATATTACAAACATAAGTCCCATTATTGGGGAGTGGGTGTCCCACAGTATTTGCTTATGCTTTCCAAGCAAAAGCTGCCAAAAATTAGGACGGAGCGACTTGCAATGCCCCTTACAAGAGCCATGCAGTACAGCATATTACAAACATAAGTCCCATTATTGGGGAGTGGGTGTCCCATAGTATTTGCTTATGCCTTGCAAGCAAAAGCTGCCAAAGATAAGGACGGAGGAACTTGCAATGCTGGCACCCTGGTGGTATAGTGGTGGTGGAGGCTGAGGATAAGGAGAAGAAGATTAAACAGCCGAAGCGAGGAAGCGTATACCCATGTGTGGGTGTGAAGCGGTGCATGTGAATACACCTCCCGAAATAACACAGTGGATTTGACTTTATGTTACTCTGCTGTCATTTGGTGGTGATGCGAAGTCTGGCCCAATCCAGCCCTTGTTCATTTTGATAAGGGTCAGCTTGTCAGCATTGTCAGTTGACAGGCGAGTGCGCTTATCAGTTATAATTCCCCCAGCGGCACTGAAAACACGCTCCGATAACACGCTAGCGGCAGGGCAGGCCAGGACCTCCAAGGCGTACAGAGCGATTTCATTCCAAGTGTCCAGCTTGGATACCCAATAATTAAAAGGCACAGAGGAATCACGGAGGACGCTGGTACGATCGGCAAGGTACTCCCTCACCATCTTTTGAAACTTTCCACTCCTTGTGAGAGTACCCCGCGCCTCAGGGCCTGTAAGCTGGGTGTCAGAAAACTGTCCCAGAACGTTGACAGTGTTCCCCTGCCTCTGCTGGATTGGAGTTGCATCTCTCTCGCCTTTACGCCTTGGTTGGGCAACGAACTGTGACCTCTGCCGCTAGCGTGTTCAGATGGGAATTTTTTTAAGAGTTCTGCAGCAAGGGCCTTCTGATATTGCCCCATTTTTGCAGACCTCTCCACCTCAGGAATAAGAGAGTGAAAGTTCTCCTTGTAGCGGGGGTCTACAAGTGTCACCAACCAGTAATGACTGTCACCCAACATTTTGACAACTCGAGGGTCACGGTTAAGGCAGCGTAACATAAAGTCAGACATGCGTGCCAGACTGGTAAAGGGCAAGATTTCCGTGTCCTCGCCAAGATGACGACTGACCATGCTCTCCTCCTCCTCCTCCTCTTTCTCCTCCCCCCTGTCCTCAGGCCACCCACGCTGAACCGACGGTATGACACTTGTACAGGTACTACCGTCTACAACGCATGATAGCAGCTCCTGTTCTTCCTCCTCCTCCTCCTCCTCTCCCTCATTGTCCCCCAATGCACGTTGGGATGAGATGAGGCTGGGCTGTGTGTAATCGCCCGCTACGGCTTCTTGATCCATCTCATCATACTCTGGCTGCAATGCCTCCTCTTTAATTCTCTGCAGAGAGCGTTGCAAAAGACAGACAAGTGGGATGCTGACACTAATGATGGCGTCATCGCCACTCACCATCTTGGTGGCCTCCTCAAAGTTTGTCAGGATGGTACATATGTCAGACATCCAGGTCCACTCCTGAGGTCTTATGTGTGGAGTCTGACCTGAATATCGGCGGCCTTGTTGCAGCTGGTACTCCACAACTGCTCTCTTCTGCTCACAAATCCTTTGCAACATGTGGAGGGTAGAGTTCCAACATGTGGGGACATCACACACCAGTCGGTGTGCCGGAAGCTGCAAACGCTGCTGCAACACAGCAAGGGCGGCGGAAGCTGTAGCCGACTTGCGAAAATGAGCTGACAGGCGGCGTACTTTCACGAGCAGATCTGGCAACTCGGGGTACGATTTAAGAAACCGCTGAACCACGAGGTTAAGCACATGAGCCAGGCATGGTACGTGTGTGATCTCACCTCGCCTCAGAGCCGCCACCAGGTTATGGCCATTGTCACACACGACCATGCCGGGATGTAGGTTCAGCGGTCTCAGCCACAGATCTGCCTGCTCTTTCACAGCTGTCCACAACTCACAAGCAGTGTGAGGTTTATCACCTAATCTTATGAGTTTCAGCACAGACTGTTGCCGCTTGGCGGAGGCAGTACTGCAATGCTTCCAGCTTGTAACTGATGTGGTGATATCTGAGATGGAGGCTGAACATGAGGAGGAGGAGGAGGAGGAGGATACGCAGGAGCTGTACACTGTGGGGGCAACTCTGACTGACATAGGGCCCGCAATCCTCGGTGTGGGGAGGATGTGCTCCGTCCCAAGGTCCGACTGGGTCCCGGCCTCCACTATGTTTACCCAGTGTGCCGTCAGAGAGATGTGCCGTCCCTGGCCACAAGCACCTGTCCACGTGTCCGTTGTCAGGTGGACTCTCCCAGTAACTGCGTTGTTGAGGGCACGGCAGATGCTTTAGGACACGTGCTTGTGTAGTGCGGGGATGGCACACCGGGCAAAATAGTGTCGGCTGGGGACCGAGTACCGAGGGACGGCCACCGCCATAAGATTGCGGAAGGATTCCGTCTCCACCAGCCTAAAAGGCAGCATTTCCAATGCAAGCAGTCGTGAAATGTGCGAATTTAGGACTGAAGCCTGTGGGGCGTTAGCTGCGAATTTCCGCTTTCGTTCAAAGGTCTGGGATATGGACAATTGAACGCTGCGGTGGGACGTGGACGTGGACGTTGATGCTGTTTCTTGAGAAACTGCCATAACAAGTGAAGACTGAGAGGAGGAGGCATCTTTACATGCAGTATGGACAGGGGATTGCTTTGCACACACAACGGGGGGTTCTATTGCACGCACAACAGTGGAAGAAGCAGTGGTGACACCCGCTGACACTGGTCGTGGACCCTGGGTTTTGCCCCACAAAGTCGGGTGCTTTGCTGCCATGTGCCTGATCATGCTGGTTGTGGTCAGGCTGGTAGTTTTGTCACCCCTGCTGATGCTGGCATGGCAGGTGGAACATATGGCCTTTTTGGGGTTATCAGCAGAGTCTTTAAAAAAATTCCAGACTCTGGAAGACCTACCGCTTGTACTGGCAACGTCCCTCGTGTTGGTGTTACGGGGAACGGTTGCCTGCCTTCTGTCTGCGGCCACCACACTGCTTCTTCCTGCCTGTTGGGGTACTCTGCCTCCCTCCCCCTGTGTGCTGCTGGCCTCACTCTGCATGTCCTCCTTCCACGTTGGGTCAGTTGCTAGATCATCCACCACCTCCTCCTCTTCCACTTGCGCACCACGATCCTCCTCCTCACTTACTGGCAATTGTGTCTCGTCATCGTCCACCTCTTGTGACAGATTGCCAACGTCGACTTCCTGTGGCCGTGGCTGTTCAAATATTTGGGCATCGCAACATGGGATCTCCTCTTCCATCACTTCAAGCGTATCAGGCGAGGGGCCCAAATATGGAAATGGACCAGTGAACAGCTCTTCAGAGTGTCCAAGTGTGGGATCACTTGCTGTCTGACGACACTCGGCATGGTGGGAGGAAGGAGCATCAGGGTGAGGAGGAGTATGCGGTCGAGACTCACGGCTACTAAGAGTTGACCGTGTGGAAGACACACCGAAGGTGGTGGTGCCCAGGTAACTGGAAGTATTATCTGCTATCCAATTAATAACCTGTTCACACTGATCAGTTCTCAATACTGGTGTTGTTCTGTGCTTCCCTAGTAATTCGGTCAAGAAGTGGGAGCGAGAAGATGTGGCTGTTGGTTTTGGCACATTTTCACCTTGGCCACGGCCCCGTCCTCTGCACGAACCATCACCAGAACGTCCACTTCCACGTCCCTTGCCACGCGCCTTGCCCATTGTAAATAAAGTAAAATAGCTTAGACTTGCACTATCAATGGAGAAAGGGTAAAAAGAGTAGATTAGAACCGTGGAAGAGGAAAACCACAGTTATTGTTTACTGGGGTATACCACACTTTTTTAAATAGAGATATTTGCGGCTGAGCAGTGAGCGACAAACTCAAACTGCTTTTTTTTTAAGATACCAAAGGCCCAAAACTGGATAGTATAGCTATTTGACCCGTGGAACTGCGAAACCACACTGGGATGTCGGGCCTACACAAGACTATTTTCAACAGATATATTTTCGTGTCACAACAGCCAGGAGACACTACTGTTTTTCTTTACGGAAAAAACTACCAAAAGCTGAATAATAGAGATTTTTTACCGTGGGATGGCAAAACCACAGTTATTGTTTACTGGGGTATACCACACTTTTTTAAATAGAGATATTTGCGGCTGAACAGTGAGCGACACACTCAAACTGCTTTTTTTTTAGATACCAATGGCCCAAAACTGGATAGTACAGCGATTTGACCCGTGGAACTGTGAAACCACACTGGGTTGTCGGGCCTACACAAGACTATTTTCAACAGATATATTTTTGTGTCACAACAGTTAGGAGACACTACTGTTTTTCTTTACGGAAAAAACAACCAAAAGCTGAATAATAGAGATTTTTTACCGTGGGATGGCAAAACCACAGTTATTGCTTACTGGGGTATACCACACTTTTTTAAATAGAGATATTTGCGGCTGAACAGTGAGCGACACACTCAAACTGCCTTTTTTTTAGATACCAAAGGCCCAAAACTGGATAGTACAGCGATTTGACCCGTGGAACTGTAAAACCACACTGGGATGTCGGGCCTACACAAGACTATTTTCAACAGATATATTTTTGTGTCACAACAGTCAGGAGACACTACTGTTTTTCTTTACGGAAAAAATTACCAAAAGCTGAATAATAGAGATTTTTTACCGTGGGATGGCAAAACCACATTTATTGTTTACTGGGGTATACCACACTTTTTTAAATAGAGATATTTGCGGCTGAACAGTGACGACACACTCAAACTGCTTTTTTTTAGATACCAAAGGCCCAAAACTGGATAGTACAGCGATTTGACCCGTGGAACTGCGAAACCACACTAGGATGTCGGGCCTACACAAGACTATTTTCAACAGATATATTTTTCTGTCACAACAGTCAGGAGACACTACTGTTTTTCTTTACGGAAAAAACTACCAAAAGCTGAATAATAGAGATTTTTTACCGTGGGATGGCAAAACCACAGTTATTGTTTACTGGGTATACCACACTATTTTAAATAGAGATATTTGCGGCTGAACAGTGAGCGACACACTCAAACTGCTTTTTTTTAGATACCAAAGGCCCAAAACTGGATAGTACAGCGATTTGACCCGTGGCACTGCGAAACCACACTGGGATGTGGGGCCTACACAAGACTATTTTCAACAGATATATTTTTGTGTCACTACAGTCAGGAGACACTACTGTTTTTCTTTACGGAAAAAACTACCAAAACCTGAATAATAGAGATGTTTTACCGTGGGATGGCAAAACCACAGTTATTGTTTACTGGGGTATACCACACTTTTTTAAATAGAGATATTTGTGCGTGAACAGTGAGCGACACACTCAAACTGCCTTTTTTTAGATACCAAAGGCCCAAAACTGGATAGTACAGCGATTTGACCCGTGGAACTGCGAAACCACACTGGGATGTCGGGCCTACACAAGACTATTTTCAACAGATATATTTTTGTGTCACAACAGTCAGGAGACACTACTGTTTTTCTTTACGGAAAAGACTTCCAAAACCTGAATAATAGAGATTTTTTACCGTGGGATGGCAAAACCACAGTTATTGTTTACTGCGGTATACCACACTTTTTAAATAGAGATATTTGCGGCTGAACAGTGAGCGACACACTCAAACTGTTTTTTTTTTAGATACAAATTGCCCAAAATGGATAATACAGAGGTTTGAACCTTGGAAGTGCAAAACAACACTTCTGTTTTTCTAGCCTACACCAGACTATTTTCAACAGATATATTTTTGTATCACAACAGTCAGGAGACACTACTGTTTTTCTTTGCGGAAAAAACTACCAAAAGCTGAATAATAGAGATTTTTTACCGTGGGATGGCAAAACCACAGTTATTGTTTACTGGGGTATACCACACTTTTTTAAATAGAGATATTTGCGGCTGAACAGTGAGCGACACACTCAAACTGCTTTTTTTTTAGATACCAAAGGCCCAAAACTGGATAGTACAGTGATTTGACCCGTGGCACTGCGAAACCACACTGGGATGTGGGGCCCACACAAGACTATTTTCAACAGATATATTTTTGTGTCACAACAGTCAGGAGACACTACTGTTTTTCTTTACAGAAAAAACTACCAAAACCTGAATAATAGAGATGTTTTACCGTGGGATGGCAAAACCACAGTTATTGTTTACTGGGGTATACCACACTTTTTTAAATAGGGATATTTGTGGGTGAACAGTGAGCGACACACTCAAACTGCTTTTTTTTAGATACCAAAGGCCCAAAACTGGATAGTACAGTGATTTGACCCGTGGAACTGCGAAACCACACTGGGATGTCGGGCCTACACAAGACTATTTTCAACAGATATATTTTTGTATCACAACAGTCAGGAGACACTACTGTGTTTCTTTACGGAAAAAACTTCCAAAACCTGAATAATAGAGATTTTTTACCGTGGGATGGCAAAACCACAGTTATTGTTTACTGGGGTATACCACACTTTTTAAATAGAGATATTTGCGGCTGAACAGTGAGCGACACACTCAAACTGTTTTTTTTTTAGATACAAATGGCCCAAAATGGATAATACAGAGGTTTGAACCGTGGAAGTGCAAAACAACACTTCTGTTTCTCTAGCCTACACCAGACTATTTTCAACAGTTATATTTGTGTCTGAAAAATCTGAGACATGTTTTTTTTTGGGGGGGAGACGGGACACACCAAAAGGTTAATAAGACGGGTATTTGTACAGTGTGAAGGAGGAAAAAAAAAAGGAGGATTTAGATGAAAAAAAAAGGATTTTTCCTGGCCCCCGACACCTGGTGCTAAGTCCAGCAATTTCAGCAACAGGAGCATACAGGACTGTAATGCAGCGTTTGCTGGTATAACCACTGCGTCTCCTATACAGCCTGCCTGCCTGGTATCTGGGATGGATATTAGTCCTGAAAAGGACTGTTTGTTTGTTCTGGCAGCCTTTACAGACCCTACACTAACTATTTCGCAGTTTATATCTCTCCCTAAATCAGCAGCGCTGTCCCTACACTGTCTAATCCGGAGCGACTGTGTCCAAGATGGCGGCGCCCCGTTTTAAATACTCGAGGTGACGCTGTGCGGCCAGCCAATCACTGTAATGCCCACAACCAACATGGCTGCAGCATTACAGTGACTGGCTGGCAATCCCTGCATGTTCATTGGCTCTGTAAAGAGCGCCAAACATGCAGGGCGGAGACCCGAGCTCCCGCCCGAGTAACCCGGAAATGCTCGGTGCTCGCCGAACATCCCGAGTAGCGTGATGCTCGGGCGAGTACCGAGCAGTGTCGAGCATGTTCGCTCAACACTACTTATTAACTATTTTCCGCACTTGCACTTTGTCTTTCTGCAGGCTTGAATTTTGGCAAAATGTCTTTACTATGTGGCTATGTATTTTCTATATCACATGCAACTTATATTGTGTATATACATCCTATTTAAGGTACTCCTGCACATTATTGTCGTTATAGGTGCATTGCTATACTGTATATACCTTGTGGGAAAATAATCCATTTGCTGAATAGATTTTGATATTCATTAGTTTTGAGGATTGACCAAAACATTATAATATTGTGGTCTTGTATATGCAGTATGTGTATAGCACATTTTTATTTGCTTTTTTAATTGTTTTGTTTTAGCTTCTTTGGTTAATAAATAATTTGATTCTTTTTGGTGATCCCTGTCAGTACATACTGCTTTCTTCTTTTGCATATGATATGTACTGTTTCTCTGTATGTGACGGGTAGATCCCTAGTTGCACATTTTTTGGGGGTGGTGCCCTCTCCCCTTTTTCTCTCTTGTAAGACTATATAGGCACTATAGTTACCATTATCTGATAGGAACATTGGCCCCAATTCTTCAAGGCTATTTCGTCAGAATTCTGGAGTGAGTTGCTCTGAAAAGTTGCAAAATTGAAAGTTGCGACTTTTTGAATTTTCAAGCTGAAATTGGGGGACGGGGGCATGACATAGCAACTCGTTTAATTTATGACAAGCTGTGGCATTCCCTACGTCAGAAATCTTACTCTAGTATTTGCCTGGAGTAGGATATGTGCAGAGGTGCACATAGGCACAGGCCACTTGTCAGACACTCCCTCCTGAGTCAATTAGGGCCATTTACTACTACTATCACTGCACTACTATGGTATAAGCATACATTATATAATTGTTATGTGGGCACTGTGGTTGGCACTAAAATTTGAGCATTATCCTTTTCATTGTTATATGGGAAAATGTCTGCCACTATTACATGGCTACTTTCACTGACACCATTATATGAGAATTATGGATGGTTCTATTGTGTGCACACTGTTGATATTACTATTATAGGAACACTGTGGCAGGCACTATTATTTGGTCACTATGGCTAGCTCTACTGTATAGCACTACAACAAAACTATTATTTATATGGAAGATGTCATCGGAAAATGACCTATTGTAGAATTCGGGTTTCTGTGTTTCATATATTTAAAAAACATGTTGGCATTGTTTTTTTGTTTTGTTTCTTCATGTCATGATCTTTATTAAAAAAGCAAAATTAGTAATTTTGCAATTTTCACTCTGGACACTGGGGCTATTTTAGACTTATAGGGGCCGATTCATCAAAGCCTTTTAACACACAAAAGTGGTGTCAAAGGTTTAAAAAGTCATAATTTTTTTGAGCAACGTGAAGTCTGCAACTTTTGACAATTTCACACCCCTTTCAATCAGCTTGTCCAAAATGGATGGAGTTTGGGTAGAGTCGGGCAGGACAAGGTATGGTCATGCCTGCCTGTAAAATTTATAAACAGTGGTGGCATTTTTTTTTACGACAGAATTGCTACTCCAGTCCCGGACTGGAGTAGCATTTCTGGCGAGGTGCACAGAGTTGCATGCCACTTAGAAGAGGCACTAAATTCATTAAGTGGGGCACACCTCTTAATGTATTCAGCACCTCTTCTACTCCATTAAGACTGGCATAGTGTAAATATGCTCTACTCCATTCTTGAATCGGCTCCATACTTCCTGTCCTTTCAGGAATATCTTGGAGACAGGATTGCAATGACAGATGAGATCACACCTCTATACACAGGAGATAACTTAAAGTAAGATCCACCATTCATAATAGGTGATATCACAGCTGACCCTGCTCCCCCTCTCTTCGCAATGATCTATTCACACGCTCATTAGATGCCTCAGTACAAATATAGGATATGTGTCTTTTTATTGTGGCTTATGTACAGTTGTTGTTTTCTGGAACAATGGGAAGTATGAGTAAAAAAAGTCACAGTGACCAGTGTGAAAACTAGCATATTTGGATTTTTTATTTTTAATACAGATTGTGATATGAAAAAAAAAATACATTTAACAAAAAACACTAAATTAAACAATAGGCCATTTTCTGATGGTAACTGTAAGAAGAAAATATTGGGACGCATCTTTTATTCATTGAATTTAAGGTTTTATTTCCAATTGTTTTTCATCCGTTTGCCATGTTATCTGAGTTTACTAACATTTCTGAAAAAATGGCTCATTTTAAAGAGCTCTGTGATACCAGAGTAGTGTTATAATTGGAGCCACCATTCCCTCTCAAATATTCAACGATCACCTGTGTGTGATATTATTGAGAAGTAGAAAAAAACGCAGCAACTCGGCATCAAAATGGAGATCATGCTGAGTCTCATAGTGCATAGACGTCGCCAACACTCTCAGAGCTGCAGAGTTCGTCTAGCATTACCGCTGGCACAAAAATTGTTCTCCAAGAGCTTCAAAGCATGAGTTTCCATCTTTGAACAGTTGCATACAAGACTTGTATCACCAAGCACAATGCCAAGGGTCAGATGGAGTGGTAAAAAGCTACCACAACTGGACTCTGGAGCAATGAAACATTTTTTGTTGAATGACAGATCACAATTCTTTCTTGCAGATCACAATTCTCCATCCATCTCCTTCTTCTCCATCTCTGATGGATGAGTCTGGGTTTGGCGAATACCAGCAGAACGTTACCTGCCTGACTGCATTGTGCTAACAGTAAAGTTTTATTGGGGAGGGATAATGCAATGTTTTTTTTCAGGGGTTAGCCCCCTTAAGAACATCCTTCCGACATAAACCGGCCACAACCAGATGCTCCCTGCAAGATTTCAGACAGAGGAGTGTAAATAATTATCAGAAGTGTTGTCCAAGAGCCAAGGACCACCTGTGGAAAGCTATAGAAAGACCTGGAATCAGCAGATACACTTGTTTCAAAGAAAACTGTAAGTAATGCACTCCACCTCCATGGCCTGTATGCACGATCACCATACAAGACTCCATTGCTGAACAAAAAGCATGTGCAAGCACATAAAAAGTTTGCTCAACAACATTTAGACAAGCCTGTGAAATACTGGGAGGATATAGTCTGTTCAGATGATGTCAAAATTGAACACTTTAGATTCCATAATATACACAATGTTTGGAGGCCAAAAGGCACTGCATGTCACCCCAAAAACACCATACCAACAATGGAGGTGGAAACATCATGGTGTGGGGCTGTTTTTCAGCAAACTGGCAAACTGAAGGATGAATGGACAAATGTACCAAGACATTCTTGATAAAAATCTGCTGCCATGTACCAGGATAATGAAGATGAAACAAGGGTGGACAATTCAGCAAGACAATGAGCCAAAACACACTGCCAAGGAAAACTCTCAATTGGTTTCTGAGAAAGAAAATAAAGCTGCTAGAATGGCCGAGCCAATCACCTGATCTGAATCTAATAGAAAATTTATGGAGGGAAGTAAACCTCAGAATTCATATAAGGAGCCCACGGGACCTTCAGGATTTGAAGAGTGTTTGTCTGGAAGAATGAACCAATATCACACCTGAGCAATGCATGCAACTAGTTTCTCCATACAGGAGGTTTATTGAAGCTGTCATCACCAACAAAGGCTTTTGTACAAAGTATTAATTACATTTCAGTAAGTGTGTTCAATACTTTTTCCCTGTATCATTTCTCATTATTACACATAACCTAATTTATGGACATTTATGGTTTGATATCTTTGCCTGTGTGGATTGGATGGGTTGTTACTGACATCTGGTGAGAATTTCATGTCAATGACTAAATCTAGAAGTAGGAAATAGAGCGCACAATAAAGTGAAACCTTATGGAGGGAGAGTAGGAGAGTGCTGGTTTAGATCAACTAATGGAGTTATTGTGCAGGCCAAACTCCTATGTAGGCACGAAGAAAAACAGCTGCTGCTGCCCCGTGGCTGGTGGATAAATGCTCCAGGAAATATTGGATCCAATTGGATGAACACGTAAGTGGGCTGCTCTGCTGGAGTAATCCAATTCTTCAGAAATTATGATGAAAATAATTTTTTTATACACAATGCGTTTCAACGTCATACTGGAGTCTTTATCAAGTGAAAAAGCAAATGTAACATTTGGTTCCTTCACTTGACAAAGACACCAGTAAGGAGTTGAAAGGCATTACGAATAAAAAGAAGTATTCTTATTATAATTTCTGAAGAATTGATTTACTCCAGCAGCGCAGCCCACCTACGCGTTCATCCAATTGGATCCAATTTCATGTCAGTTGCACCTTTACAAATATATTTACTTTGAAAATTGGTGATGTGTTTAATACTTATTTCATCCTCTGTGTGTTCAGGAAACCTGTAGAAGCATTGGATTCCCATAGTTCTTCTTCGTGCAACAGTGAAGTCTCTTTAAATGACACTATATTTTCTCCAAGAAGCAACACTTCTAGACTTTTTTGGGCTCCACATTACACGCCCAAACAACACCACTCTGAGCATAAGGCTTAAATGTTGGGAAGCCTACATAATTTGCATTAGTGATTACTAGTGGCCCTTTATTCAAGCCCCATTTAATTTGAGCAAGGAATCAACATTGTCTTGCTACATAAAAAGTAGTAATCATTTTCCAACGAAAAGTTAATTGAAAGTGAAGTCAACTATACACATTTTGACATTAAATACCACGTCTTTTGTATTTTTAATTATTTAGACCTTTAATCAACACAAACCTGAACTACACAGCACAAAAGAAGCAATTAAATTTACCCACCTCGCCACTAATTCACAAAGCAATTTGCATTAAGCACAGGGTCATATGGTTTTTTTTGAAGCAGAAATTAATATAGGGGAATATACAGTAAAGCGACTTGTTAACTTAAACATTAAAAGTCAATGTAATTATTCATTAGCTTCAGTAACGATTTTTTTTTTCTGTAGGCCTAGTCCACATAACGCATAATAAAGTCATTCGTAACAGACACGCTAAGATAATTCAAACACTGTACTCAATGAAGTGTCCCCAATTTCTGGAAGTAAAAAAGGAAAAAATCAGCTTACTGTTTCAATCAAAAATATAAGTAGATGGTCATAGGTATATCTTAATAAAGGTGCGTGTATCCGGGGGCCGGTTCCCACATTAGTAGACAAATAGCAAAAGTAGATAGCAGATCCTGTTTCAATTCCAATAGAAAAAAAATCTTAAAAAATCAAAAATGTATTAGATCCTTGTAAAAATACAGATAAAGAAAAATGTTTAAAAGAGAATTATATAGCGACGCGTTTCAAACCCATTGCCGCGTCTTAATATTAGCACAGTGTAACACATCAATAAAATGTTTTTATACAAGATGACATGCACAAAACAACCAAAGAATTAGTAACATCAGAAAGAAATACTCTTTAATTAATTGGTTAAAAGGGTGTACGAAAAAGGTTAGTAATCGTAGACAAAGCAAATCACGGAATAAATATTAATATCGGCAAACATTCCATATAATTTCAAGAATGAATGAAGATACATATTTTCAGTAGAAATACATGAAATCTAATATAAAATTAAGAACTGATGAATCTTAGCATTTAAAACGAGGATCCAATGTGTTTCCCGTGTGAGCAGAAATTTGCCCAAGTTTCCACCTTTTTAAGGCTTATTTACTCGTTCTACACCGACAACGCACAATGAAGGAATATAATATACAATGTCTTCATTGTGCGTCGTCGGTGTAGAACAAGTAAATAAGCCACAAAAAGGTGGGAACTGGGGCAAGTTGCTGATCTCATAGGAAGCACATTGGATCCTCATTTTAAATACTAGGATTCATCACGTCTTAATTTTAGATCAGATTTGATGTATTTCTATTGAATAGATGTATCTTTATTCATGTCTTTAAATACTTGATATTATATGGAATGCTTGCCGATATTAATATTTATTCTGTGATTTGTTTTGACTATGATTACTAACCTTTTCCGTCCACCCTTTTACTAATTAATTAAGGGTTGTTTCCTTTGATGCTGCTAATCCTATGCTTGTTTTGCACATAACATCTATATATATAATTGTCTTATCCCGTCTGTCTGTCTGTCTGTCCAGGAAATTCCGCGTCGCTCATTGGTCCGGCCGCTGTCTGTCCAGGAAATACCCCGTCGCTCATTGGTCCGGCCGTGGCCAATCAGCGACGCGGGATTTCAGAAAAAAGATGGCGGCCGTTAGCGGTTCATCTGCTGCACGGAGGTCAGCGACGATGCAGCCGGGAGATAAGCTGCACTAGCAGCAGAACTACCACGACCGGCGGCGCCGCTGACCTCCATGCGGCTAACATCGGGAGATCAGCGGCTTGGCCCGCTGATCTCCCGACGGCAAGTGTGAACGGAGGACCGGGGAGCGGCGCCGCCGGTCGGGATGTTTCTACTGCGAGCAGCCGCTCATCTCCCAGCTGCTCGCAGCGGAAGTACCCGCACAGGCAGCGCCGCTCCCCGGTCCTCACTAATATAACACTGATTGGTCGCAGCCGCCTGCCGCGACCAATCAGCGATATGGGCGGCAAATTTAAACGCCGCTCTGCTGATTGGTCGCGGCCGCCGCCCGCGACCAATCAGCGATTTGGGCGCCAAATTTAAACTCGCTCTCCAGTACTCACTAACACGGTTCGCTGATTGGTCGCGGCCGCCGGCCACGACCAATCACCGATGTTGCTGCGAAATATAAAACCCGCTTCTGTGATTGGTCGCGCCCAGCCGGCCGCGATCAATCAGCGACTGCCGCAGCACGTCCGCGAATTGGCGCCGGATTTTAAACACGTAGGCCACCGTCGGGAGATCAGCGGCACTAGCCGCTGATCTCCCGACAGTAACCGCATGGAAGTCAGTGGCGATGCAGCCGGGAGATGACCGGCGCTAGCCGTTCATCTCCCGGCAACTCACACCGAAAGTACCCGCACATCAACGCCACTCCCCATTCTCAGTAACACCGGTCGCTGATTGGCCACAGCCGCTGGCCGCAACCAATCAGTGATTTTGGCGCCAAATATAAACACCGCTCTGCTGATTGGTCGCTACCGCCGGCCGCGACCAATCAGCGATTTTGGAGCAAAATTTAAACCCCGCTTTGCTTTATTGGTCACGGTCGCCGGCCGTGACTATTCAGCATTATTGGCGCCAAATTTAAACCCTGCTCTGCTGATTGGTCGTGGTGGCTGGCCGCGACCAATCAGCGATTTTTGCGCCAAATTTAAACACCGCTCTGCTGATTGGTCGCGACCGCCGGCCGCGACCAATCAGCGATTTTGGCGCCAAATTTAAACAACGCTCTGCTGATTGGTCGTGGTCGCCGGGGGCGACCAATCAGCATTATTAGCGCCAAATTTAAACACTGCTTTGCTTATTGGTCGCTGTGGCCGGCAGCGACCAAGCAGCGATATTGGTGCCAAATTTAAACCCCGCTCTGCTGATTGGTCGCGACAGCCGGCCGCGACCAATCAGCGATTTTGGAGCAAAATTTAAACCCCGCTTTGCTTTATTGGTCACGGTCGCCGGCCGCGACTATTCAGTATTATTGGCGCCAAATTTAAACACCGCTCTGCTCATTGGTCGTGGTCGCCGGCCGTGACCAATCAGCAGTATTGGCGCTAAATTTAAACCCCGCTCTGCTGATTGGTCGCATCCGCCGGCCGCGACCAATCAGCGATTTTGGCGCCAAATTTAAACCCCGCTCTGCTGATTGGTCTCGGTTGCCGGCCGCGACCAATCAGCAGTATTGGTGCCAAATTTAAACCCCGCTCTGCTGATTGGTCGCGGTTGCCGGCCGCGACTAATCAGCATTATTGGCACCAAATTTAAACACCGCTCTGCTGATTGGTCGTGGTGGCTGGCCGCGACCAATCAGCGATTTTGGCGCCAAATTTAAACACCGCTCTGCTGATTGGTCGCGACCGCCGGCCGCGACCAATCAGCGCTTTTGGCGCCAAATTTAAACAACGCTCTGCTGATTGGTCGCGGTCGCCGGGGGCGACCAATCAGCATTATTGGCGCCAATTTTAAACCCCGCTCTGCTGATTGGTCGCGACCGCCGGCCGTGACCAATCATCGATTTTGGCGCCAAATTTAAACCCCGCTCTGCTGATTGGTCGCGGTTGCTGGCCACGACTAATTAGCATTATTGGCGCCAAATTTAAACACCGCTCTGCTGATTAGTCGCGACTGCCGGCCGTGACCAATCAGCGATATTGGCGCCAAATTTAAACACCGCTTTGCTGATTGGTCGCGGTCGCGACTAATCAGCGATTTTGGCGCCAAATTTAAACACGCTCTCGAGTCCTCACTAACACGTTTAGCTGATTGGTCGCGGCCGCCGCCCGCAACCAATCAGCAGTATTGGTGCCAAATTTAAACCCCGCTCTGCTGATTGGTCGCGGTCGCCGGCAGCGACCAATCAGCAGTATTGGCGCCAAATTTAAACACCGCTTTGCTTATTGGTCACGGTGGCCGGCAGCGACCAAGCAGCGATATTGGCGCCAAATTTAAACACAGCTCTGCTGATTGGTCGCGGTTGCCGGCCGCGACCAATCACCATTATTGGCGCCAAATTTAAACACCGCTCTGCTAATTGGTCACGACCGCCGGCCGCAACCAATCAGCATTATTGGCGCCAAATTTAAACCCCGCTCTGCTAATTGGCCACGTTCGCTGGCCGCGACCAATCAGGATTATTGCCGCCAAATTTAAACCCCGCTCTGCTGATTAGTCGCGACCGCCGGCCGTGACCAATCAGCGATATAGGCGCTAAATTTAAACACCGCTTTGCTGATTGATGGCGGTTGCCGGCCGCGACCAATCAGCGATTTTGGTGCCAAATTTAAACACCGCTCTGCTGATTGCGCCCTGTCGGCCGCATACATATTCTAGAATACCCCATGCGTTAGAATCGGGCCACCATCTAGTTTTATATGTAAACTTTGTATTGATGTGTTACACTTTGCTATGATTTAGAACCCACAATAGGTTTGAAACGCGTAGGACATGAGTTTCTCCTATAAACATATTTTTTCTTATCTATTGTTTTTACCAGGATCTAATACATTTTTGTATGATTTAAGTTTTTTTTAAGCAGGAGGTGGATCTAATACCTATTTTTCATATTTGTCCTAAATTTCAGGATCCTAGTCTGAAGGTGACAAGATACTGGGTATGGCAGGTGCCTTGTAGGTTTTGCCTTTTCATAGGATAAATTCTAATTTTAAATACATCCAGCAATTGTTGTTATGCTCAGAGAAGACTTACAAACAATAATTTTGGATTAATACAGAGGCAGAGAGCTTGTGCATGAATTCCTCATAGGGCAGGTGCAGATGACCGTACATTCTCCATTGAGAAAAACAGTCCAATTATGCGAATCATATTCTGATCAGACTCTGATCAAAGTTTGATCAGAGTGTGATTCAATTTTCTCGAATGATTAAAAAAAAAAGCTCCTCCATCCTCTCCATTCAGTCTGTCCATGAAAATTGGACTGCACTCAGATGTCATCTGAGTTCAGTCTCATATTTTCCACTGACCCATAGGCATGAATGGGTGAGTGCCATCCAATTATCGGAGGCAAATTGTGCATCCTGCAAATCATGCATGGCCCCATTGAATAACATTGATCCAATGTTTTGATGGATCACACTTGGACTGAAACTGCAGTCATCTCCATGAGCCCACATTGTGCCCTGTTAACACCCAGCTCTGAGCTTTGGGTGCGGCCTTACACTATTTAAGTCCAGAGCTCTCTGTTTTCAGTGCCAGTTGTAGGTTTCACCCAACCCTGGTTCCATCCTAGTACCTCTATTTCCTTGATCTTGCATATGATATCCTGTTACTGATTTTAGCTCTTGTTTTGACCACTTTACTATATGACAACTTTGTTTCTATCCTGACCTCTTGATACTGACCAAAATCTTTGACCATTCTCATTAGTTTTCATAAGAAGATTATGGAGTACAGCTTTTTTCCCCAAAGGTCAAGGAGTGACGTGGGAGATGTATAAAAAGAATTATCTGTACAACAAATTGTACAATGCTCTTACTCTGCTTTGTCTCCAACAATACAATACACCTGTCCTTAACAAATCACCAACATACACATCCACCATGTGTTCTCTCTGTTCCAGTCTACACGATAAAGCTGGTAAATTAGCTACATAAAGAAACATCAGCCTATCAGGACTGCTCTAGTGGACAGTGGGACTACTAGAATATTTAAAGATTATTTTTATGGATAGTCACATAAAAAGTACGCAACAAATCTTTAAAAAATATAAACAATTCTAATTTAAAGGGTTGTCTGGTCTTTAACTACAAGTCTGCTGCCGCTCTTTGTGACTTTAGTCTTATTAATTCTCACATTGCACACTGTGAGGATTCTCTCGTGTGGGGAACAGCAGTCATATAATCGCAAGTATGAAATATGCATACTCCCGGCCACATTCTGACTAGACATGTCCTGCCTCACTTAATACAAGTGTATTGAGCAAGGCTGGAAACAGTCTAGTCTGAATGTGGCCAGGAGTACGCAAATTTCATACTTGTGGTCATATGACTGCAGCTGCTGGAGCTGGAGAATCCTTACAACATGCAGTACTCACTATGTGAGGATTCACAAGTCTGCAGTCACATAGAGTGACTGCAGACTTGTAGTTTAAGACCAGACAACCCCTTTAATATATAATTTTTTATTGCTCATTCCCTTTCATTTCCATAAGGGTTTTGCTGCAGCTTAATTAAATAAATGTACCCAGGTCCCTCTACATATTACAGCTGATTGTGGGGTGATCTGTTATCAGCTTATTGATGGGAACCCTTGTTAAAAAAAAAAAAACCCTTAGGTTTAGCATAATCCTTCATGGATTTCTTCGAATTATTCCATCTTTCATGGTGTCAATAAAATATCACAGATTTTCTTTTCGCGTTATCTCAACACAAAACATTACACAATCTTCATTCATAGAAATATAAAAAATATATAAAAATAAAATAAATGACCTCCCCCCTGTATGTCAGAAGGAATAGATTTTGCGTATCCGATGATTCATCCTTGAACAATATTTCAGGATACATTTCTTTCCTCGTAGCAGTACATTGTGCAGAAGCTCTTTATTTTTTCCCTTTATTGCGCTTCCACAGGACAGAGAAAAGATGTTTTTCCCCCATAAAAATAAATAAATAAGCATAAAACTCACAACACTGCAAAAATTCACTTACTCATCCCCATCTGCATTTAAATGAAACACTAATTCTAAGCAATTCATGTGTGCCCAAGCCTTTGTTTCATTGCATGTTATTATATTCACATTGTTATAATGAGGAAAGATGGTAGCATGTTAGCCTCGGAAATAGATGAGGGAGCAAAATAGTCTCCTCTTAAGGAAAAAAGGAGAACGCGTTAACATTCAGGTCTAAGGAAGGAAGAAAACAATAATCTTCCAGGGCAACAAAAATACCTCTACGTGGCGGATTCAATGATGGATGCTTGGGTTCTGTAATTTTTTTCTTTAAATCTTCAGAAAAATACCAAGATTGCATAAATATATTATAGGACATCATGAGCATCTAATGTGACGTAAGATACGGTTGTCTTGCTCTTATAACTTGTGCATTTACTGATAGGAACTTTTGATAGTTTTGTAAATATTATATTGTAAAAATAAATAATAAAATTAATTAGCAACCAGTTTTTGTGATTGCCTGGATGGTGACAAGTGGTATAAGACAGCAAGCAGTTACAAAAAAAAATAATGTTATTAATATTGTGTCCAGTAATGGAAAGAATTAATTAAAGAAGAAGTCTCATCAAAAGTTTCATTTCGGGATTCCTCCCAATTATCTATGTAATTATGTGCAGGTGTACCAAAATACTTACCGATCGCCGTCTTCTCCAGTTTCCAGCGCTGCTCCGGTCCCATGTGAGCGCTCTGAAGCTTTATTAGCTTACATAGCGTCTACTGTGTGGGTCGGTGCTACTTTCCCAATGCAAGTCCGGGTTCAGACAAGCGTATGCCAAATCATCCGTTATTTGTCATGAAAAAACTCACACTTTACAACCATATTGTTATCCGTATGTCTGTTTTTTTTAACATCCATATCTGTATGCAATCCATTTTTTTATCCATTTGTTCATTTTGTCCATATGACTTCTGTTTTTTTACACGAACAATTTAATAAATAATAAAAGGCCAAAAAATAATCCATATGTGGTCCTCTAGTTGGGCGCCCATTGACTTGTAAAGGATAAGTCTGGGCCGAAATATAGATCAAAGTAGGGGAAGGTGCAATTTTTGTTTACATGCATGCCATCGGTCTGTCTTTAAGAACGTTCATGTGGACCACACTACATTGACTTGATTTGGTCCTTCTGTTGGCTGTTAGCTATCGGTTTTGCATACGAGCAGCACACAAATGTTTGTCTGAACGAGTCCAAAGTCTAAGGGTTCGCTCACAGAACCGTATTTTCGGCCCGAGTGTTGTCTGTGTGTGAAAAAAAATTACAGCATGAACTAGTTTCTTCCGTAAATCAGGTGAGACATGCAGCGATTTTGTTTCCTCGGACTGGCTCTGTCCAAGGAAAATATCAGAAACTAGGAGCAAAAAAGGCCAAATAGGGTCTTATCTGAGAATAACAATTATGCAAATAAAGGATATGCTAACCTGATAAGGTTGTGTGACACGCAACCATAAATATGTATGAAAACAGCTGCTGCAGATCCATGGGTCTTCCGACCAGGAAAGAGAAGAAAAGGAGCCAAATTTGGTTTATCCACGTTGCTGGTAGGCAATGAAGATCCAAATGGAAGTATAATACAGGATTTTTTATTTGAGGTCCTTTAGTCAACGCGTTTCAAAGACATTCTAGACTTCTTCCCCAGGACACAAACCGTGTATACAGACAGTGGAAGGTGAACATATTTGCACACATTGTTTAGCAAAAAAAAAAAAATGGGCGCCAAAGAGACACCAGACATGTCAAAGTTAAATTTTTTTTTTATTTATTTCAAAGACCTGAAGACAGAGAAAGTAGGAAAAGAAGATTTTTTCTGTGAAAGAATTCTAAATGTTTATTGTTATCTAACTTTTACAGTTTTATCAAAAAAGTATAAACAAAAATATATATGGCGGATGATTAAAAGAAAAGTTATTTCATTAAAAGCGGATTAGAACTTGCGTTAGATTTTTGATAACATTTTAAAAGTTAATTAACAATAAACGTTTATAAATCTTTCACCAGAAAATCTTCTTTACTTTTCCTTCTTTCTCTGTCTCCAGGTCTTTGAAATAAATAAATAAAAAAATTAACTTTGACATGTCAGGTGTCTCTTTGGTGCCCATTTTTTTGGTAAACCATGTGTTCACCTTCCTCTGTCTGTATACACGGTTTGTGTCCTGAGGAAGAAGTCTGGAATAACCAGGGCTGTGGAGTCGGAGTCGTGGAGTCGGAGTCCATTTTGATGGAGTGGGAGTAGGTATAAAATGGACTGACTCTGACTACTAAAATATATAATAGATTGGGTACAGTAGTTCAATGCAGTTTGTGGGGAATATTTTTTCATAAGAATTTGGGAAAGTTATGAAATGTCCTATAAATGTCTCCTATTCCTGATCTAAGGGTCTAGACTTTTAGCTGAGATGAATCTGTGCTGCAGTAAATTTATCACTTAAACATGAGCCGTGTATGAGGGAGTCGGAGTCGTGGAGTCGGAGTCACAGTCGGAGTTGGAGTCGGTGTCATGGAAATTGAGGAGTCGGAGTTGGAGGTTTGGTTTACCGACTCCACAGCCCTGGGTATAACTTTGAAACGCGTTGACTAATGAACCTGAGATAAAAAAATCCTGTATTATACTAACATTTGGATCTTCATTGCCTGCCAGCAGCGCGGATAAACCACATTTTGGCTCCTTTTTTTTTCAAGGAAAATATCAGACATGTGCACAGCTCCATAGAATAACATTGGTCTGATGTTTTGTCGGATCGCACTCTGTCCGAAAATATGGTCGTCTGTATGAGCCCGTAGATTGTATGTGGTAGTGCAGCTCAGTAGTAATAATACTTTCCAATCCAGATCCAGAAGAATGTAATGTATTTTTGAGCATATATTACAGAAAAAATAATTTTTAAAACACCTCTAAGGTGCGCAATAAACGTTTTTGCCGCCTACTAGTTCTCTCTGTTGTTTCCGCCTGCAGTTGCAGTACATACCCGTGTAATGCATATTTATTACATCTCCTCTCTATCTTCCCAGTACCCAGCGGATACCGGTAATCCAGACTAAGGAACGGAATAGAAAGTGTTCTCTCCCTCGCTAAAGAAAACATTGCCTGTAATGCATTTTTGCATCTACCAAACGTTCCGCTAATGAGGTTTGCGAATGCTATAAATAACACTAATGAGACTTTGTCTTCCTATGTAATATATTTCCTTGATGCGACTCACAATTCTCTGTATTGTGTTCAAGACTAAAAGCCAAAAGGAACATCTTGCCTCTCTACAGCTACCACTATAAAAAATAAATGAGTTCAGAAATTCTATGGCCGGGATTCAAAAAAAAAGAAAAAAAAAAAAATTAAAAACGCAGAAGTAATATTAGCATTATTTTCTTCCCATAAATAACCGTCTTACAAGAAAATAGACTTCCATTAAAAGAGACCTGTCGAGTTTACAGATGGAAGATTAACAGGTTGCCTTCCTATTCATATAATGTATTCTAGGAGCCATTGAGGAAACAGATAGCGATATGATTGGAAAGGAGAGACTACAGCAGTATCACAAGAACTATATAATGGCTCTTCAAAGCTCCAGCCAAGAGCTTTTGCATACGAGAGGATCCTAGGCGCAGGAGTGTACATAGCTCATAGTCGGTAGCAGGGAAATTGCTATTTCAAGGCACTCGGGTGCCCCTCCGAGCACCGGTTAAGGTCCACAGGGGCTATTGTCTATAATATAAATAAATTCAGTATTTTAGTCTCATTCCCTCTGGTATTTCCTTCTTTTTTTATGTTCCAGGAAATTGATCACATCTCAGCTTCTCGACATAAGTGCAGGAAGATCCTATTGGGATGTGTAATTGTGGAAGATAATTGCACTGAGATCTTGTATATTTAAAACCGTTTGGCGGCTACACCTTATTTTAACGGCACACTTGAGCTCCGCAATGGTTTCTTTCCTCAGAGCCACATATTCTATTTTGTCTCAAGGCATAAAACTTTTGCATACAGGATACACAGGCTATTCACGGATCTGGGGAAGGGACGGCGGCATTCAGAGATTTATTACAGAAGGACAACTTAGGCCAAATGAGGACAATTTTTCATTGTTCTTATAGATGTAAAGTGGGAAAGCCCTTGCCGCAACCATTCCTTAATAATGCTATTATGCTCATTGTAACCCACTCAGTACAAGGTGATGAGAAACAGTAACAGAAGGGATATTCCCATCTCCAAGATCCTATCCCAATTTATAGTAGGTCTAATAATAATAATATTAGCAAATATCTCCAATTAGAAATGAAGTATAGTTTGTCTGATTAGTTATGTCGCTTACCCCATGTGCAGGGCAATGCAGTAACTTACGTATCCATGGTTATGACCACTAAGAACTAACCAACTGCCACTATATGAGTGGTGGTAACCATGGATACCTAAGCTACTACAATGCCCTGCACATGGGGTAAGTGACATAGCTAATAAGGAGAACTATACTACATTTCTAATTGGAAGTATTTGCTAAAATCATTATTATTACACTTATTATATTGGGATGGGACCTTTTAAGTTTCATTTTTCACTACATAGTGCACTATTAGTTTACTAATAAACATATACAATTACTGATCACTACTGCCATACTGTGCCCAAATAATATTGCCACAAGGTACTCAAATAACACTAAAAAATGAGGGAACTTAGCAGTATAACTGTGCTACTCAATTCCATAGGTTTGTACACCAAGTATAGGATTTTATGTTACCCAACCTATCAGCTGCCCTATAGACGAAAGACTGAACGTGAGAGCGCAGAGTCAAGCAAAGAATGGGGGAGGAATACTGAGGTCCAAGAACATTTAATATATTTGAGCAGGTACAATAAAAGATATAAAAGCATAGGAACATAGTTAATAAAGCTGAAAATAAAGAAAAAAGTCAGTCCACTTAATTTTCTTCCACTGAAATGTTAATCCACAGAAAGACAAAAATCCTTATCAGGCAAAAGTCGATGTATGATATATAGCAGAAAAATTCCTTCCCAACTTCTAATAAGCCAAACTGCAAAAGGGGTATAATGTTAGACAACCACTTAGTAAAATAGATCAAAGCAAATATTGTGGTTAGAGGGTTAAAACGTAACCTTTAATTACATATACGGATAAAAACATAGATATACAGATAAGATAAAAGGTCACACAGACCAAAAGTCACGAAAATTCCTGCCAATAATGGCAACAATTTGCCACAAATAATCTATTCTTACTCCAAACAGGGAAAAAAAGGCAAAGTACCTCAGTGCTGCCCACCTGCCCACCTGAGAAAGAAAAAGTGGCAGAGAATTATAGAACCATCCCTGCCAAGGTCATCATGCATGAAACCTAACAGACAATCAATGGTTAACAATGAGAGTCCACTTTTTACAATAATAATGGAATGACCTCACCAGCCACAATGTCAGTTCATGCTCCTGTTCAGGATAGTTCAATTCAACCGAGGCGTCAAGACATCGTCAGCCACCAGCCTCACATGGAACACCGCTCCCAACGCGTTTCCTCACCTCAGTAATTCATCAGGGGAGATATGGGTGTCATTTGTGCCCTATAGTAATGGGTGTCCGTCGCCAGCCCAAAACACACAGGCGGCGCAACTTGTGTGTCAGTCCTATCATCCTATTTGTATCTGCCTGCGTTCCTCAAACACGGGCACGTCACTTCCGGTTCCGGTCATTCCACTTCCGGCCCGTGGAACGCAAGCGCCGGCCGTGACATGCAAACATCACATCCGGTGCGCATACCAAAGCACTAATAAGTGAGAGAATCATTTTCACCTGTCCGGTTCTCGTCGCATCTTCTTATAACTGTCGTCAAGTGCTGAATGCCAGGCTTTTAGGCTAGGCGGGGACATCTGACTCTGTTGAGGCCTGGGACTATTCCATGCATTCATGTGAAAGGTAATGGCGCACATCGTCATAATGATGTCGCCTTACGTCTGCTTGCTCAGAACAGTCCACAGCCTCATCAGAGAAAGAAGTCCTGGCCTAGTGTGAAGAGGCTCGGGCATTCACCACTCACGGCAGTGATAAGGACATGCGATGAGGACTGAACGAGTGAGAGTGAGGAGCGGTGGGTCCAGACAGGAGAGTGTAAGTTTTTTTTTTTACATCTTAAGTTTATTATGGTTTGTTAACTTCTCAGCAAATCAAACTTCCCAACAAAATCCATGTGAACATACGAATACGAATTTTGCCTGATACGTTCATCTCTACTGTTTATCTATCTATTCATCATGTATCTATTTATTATCAATCTATTCATCTATCATTGATCTATTCATCTATCTATTTATCATCTATTTATCTGTGATCAATCTCTATCTATCTAGAAAAAGAAAAATGAAGCAACACCAACTAAAAAATTTTTAAAGGGTGCCAAGCCTCCCCGGCAATTACAATTCCTCCAATATAAAGTAAAAACATGGAGGCAGCACAACAATTAGAATCGCAGAACAATCAGTAATTTAATAGCCGATAGTGGCAGCGACGTTTCGGTTCAAAAAGTGAGAAAGGTTTCTAATTAGTGTGCTGCCATTTTTTAACTTTATCTATCATTGATTTATCTATCATCAATCTATTTTTCTACCCATCCATCCATTCATCCCTCTATCATCAACTATCTATGTGCCAAGGTATACTTGAGTACATGAATTTAACACTGCATTACTGCTATATAGACTATGCTTGAGAAATTGAGGTACTTAGCACACACTTTGAACAAATTGAGTGAGCCCATCTGCCAGTAACAAAGTAACCTCTGTTAGTGTAGGTTCCCTTCTAAAGACTTGGCCTTGGTCTGCAAAGTAAAGGAGCAGATAGGAACCAGCATTACTTAATAACATCTTTGGACACATGGAGAAGTCACTTATCTATATCTTATCTGCCAGGAACAGACGGGAACTTACATTGATGCTGGCAGATAGGCTGACACAATTTGAGCAAAATGTGCGGTAAGTTTCTCAAACATAAAAGTATAGTTTATATAGCAGTAATGCAGTTCAAGATTCATATATTCAATATTCATATGTACCTTAGCAGACTGATTGTGGTTGTATCTGTTTGTATAGTATCCCAATGCAGTCACAGAAGACTGCACCCAGGTTTGGACTGGCCCACAAGGGAACAGGAGAATCCTCCGGTAGGCCCCGATGAAGAAGCAGAAGTAAATTTGTTTACTAGGGTCAGGATATTGTTGCACATAGCTGTACAGTGGACCCTAAGAATCACTGCTACTGGTGGGCCTTTGCCAATCCAGTCTAACACTGGCTGCACCGGCACATTTTGCAAGGAGGTGCCTGTCAATCTTATTTTAAACTCTATCTATCTTCCCTATTTTTCTTCTATCTTCTCATTTCTAGCTCCAATTTGCAAATAAAAATTACCAATAAAATTAGTAAGCCTTTACCATACATACTAAACATGTCTCCGTAAACGACAATTTTCTCATTGCTATGGCCATCGGTGGGTTTCCATACAAGCAGGTTATGCATATTGTAAACTATGGCAGGAAAGTACCAGATTACCTTAGAGGTGAGGCCAATACTGTAGCTATCCATTCCATATGAAATCTGCAAATAAATGAAAATATTGATTTAGAAAAGCAATTGATCATGAAACCGAGTTCATCATTTATCATCAGAACAAAACTTTACGGCAACAATACTGAATATGTCAGAAATATCTAAAGAAGGATGAGAAATATGAAGCAGACGAGAACAATTCTCAGAAACCATACATCAATTTTGTTTTGTATGTTCAGCACAGCAACGCATTAGAGCCATCAATTAAACTAACATCGTCTAACCCTTGTGACACTGATTTACTTTGCTGATTTCAAGGATATTGTTGGCTTTGTCAATTTTAAATATAATTTTCAATATACATCAGAAAAAGATTTCTGTCTGACATCTAGTCCTATAATGTGGACATTTTTCTTTCTTTCTGAATATTATAACTGATCTGTCATCTAACGCAAGGGCAATATATATTACAGAAACAGGTTTCTATACCTAATAGCGAGAAAAGCATAAAAAATGTGCCCTTTGGCTACTAGGGGATCTAAATTAAGACACTGGACACATAGTTAATTAGTCTGTTGTATTCATAATAGGAAGACTCCTTTTACAGGCTGCTCTGTATAAATGCATACAGAACAGCCTTTCAGTCACTGCACTGAGGGGTGGGGAGAGGTCGGGGAGCTCTTTCCTTATGAATACACCGGACTCATAAACTACATGTCAAGTGTATCTGTCACTTAGTGACAAGGGACTGTGGGCACCTACCCGATCCTTCGAACCAGGGACAACCTAGGCTATGCCTGTCCCCCGGATAACTCCGGGTGGTGGAGATGCCGGGGTCTCAAACCTTGCTATGCTCCTATCTTAACCCTTATCTGTTCCCTTCCCAAACCAGTTAGGTGTGAGGCCGAAGTGTATTAGAAAACACTAACCAGACAGACTGAGGTAAACAGACAGGGATAAAAGAATTGGAATGGGAGGATTTTGATCTAACATTCAGATCAAAATTGTACATGTCTCAGATTTTTTTTTCCTTGGACCACTCGGTTTGATGAAATCCAATTACAAAAATGATTTTTAGATATAAATATATACATATAACAAATAGAAATGTCCCAAAATGTGTCCATATTCTATAAACTGATGGAGCCACTCATTTTATTTATCATTTTTATTGCAATATATTTCATGTTATTATCTGCAGTTAGACACATGACCAATTATTAGATGTATTGTGATGAATTTTTATTAATGAAGTCAGTAAAGACAACCCCTTTTTTAATTAAGCAGATTTGGTGGACAGTTGAACGTTCTTTCCGGCTTCTGAAACCTCGACCAATCTGCTGTTATTAAGTCGCAGCCAGTAATACATTGTAGTAATGAATGGTGACCATTTAAATGAATGAATGTCCATGTATTACATTGAAAGGATGGCTCAATGATTTAATGGCTGTCATGTAATGTTATATTAACCTTGTAGAGGTCACTGCAGGGGGGAATGAGTGGGCACATGTTGCTCTGAGTGATACCAACTGATTTCATTGGTTAAGGAATCTGGACCTGCAAATTGATACATTTTCAAAGGGAGTAGTTTTAAAAAGACAACCCAATAAATCCCACACTCAATGTCAAAACATTTAATAAAACTCAGGTGACTGATTGTTAATTACACACAGATCCGGGACCTGGGTCCTAATAGTTAATCAGCTTTGGTTTAAATAGGTCATTTCAACTCAATAGGATTCATGGAAAGAGTGACTGCAAAACATGCCAGGAAGTGACTGCACAACATGCCAGGAAGTGACTGCACAACATGCCAGGTAGTGACTGCAAAACATGCCAGGTAGTGACTGCACAACATGCCAGGAAGTGACTGCACAACATGCCAGGAAGTGACTGCACAACATGCCAGGTAGTGACTGCACAACATGCCAGGAAGTGACTGCACAACATGCCAGGAAGTGACCGCACAACATGCCAGGAAGTGACTGCACAACATGCCAGGTAGTGACTGCTCAACATGCCAGGAAGTGACTGCACAACATGCCCGGTAGTGACTGCACAACATGCCAGGAAGTGACTGCACAACATGCCAGGAAGTAATTGCACAACATGTCAGGAAGTGACTGCACAACATGCCAGGTAGTGACTGCAAAACATGCCAGGTAGTGACTGCACAACATGCCAGGAAGTGACTGCACAACATGCCAGGAAGTGACTGCACAACATGTCAGGAAGTGACTGCACAACATGCCAGGAAGTGACTGCACAACATGCCAGGAAGTGACCGCACAACATGCCAGGAAGTGACTGCACAACATGCCAGGTAGTGACTGCTCAACATGCCAGGAAGTGACTGCACAACATGCCCGGTATTGACTGCACAACATGCCAGGAAGTGACTGCACAACATGCCAGGAAGTAATTGCACAACATGTCAGGAAGTGACTGCACAACATGCCAGGTAGTGACTGCACAACATGCCAGGAAGTGACTGCACAACATGCCAGGAAGTGACTGCACAACATGCCAGGTAGTGACTGCTCAACATGCCAGGAAGTGACTGCACAACATGCCAGGAAGAGACTGCACAATGTGCCAGGAAGTGACTGCACAACATGCCAGGTAGTGACTGCACAACATGCCAGGTAGTGACTGCATAACATGACAAGTGTGACAAGTGGTGACTGCACAACATGCCAGGTAGTGACTGCACAACATGCCAGGTAGTGACTGCACAACATGACAAGTGTGACAAGTGGTGACTGCACAACATGCCAGGTAGTGACTGCACAACATGCCAGGAAGTGACTGCACAAGGTGCCAGGTAGTGACTGCACAACATCACAAGTGGTGATTGCACAACATGCCAGGTAGTGACTGCACAACGTGCCAGATAGTAACTGCACAAGATGACAAGTGGTGACTGCACAACATGCCAGGAAGTGACTGCACAACATGCCAGGAAGTGACTGCACAACGTGCCAGGAAGTGACTGCACAACATGCCAGGTAGTGACTGCACAACATGCCAGGTAGTAACTGCACAACATGACAAGTGTGACAAGTGGTGACTGCACAACATGCCATGTAGTGACTGCACAACATGACAAGTGTGATAAGTGGTGACTGCACAACATGCCAGGTAGTGACTGCACAATCTGCCAGGTAGTGAATGCTCAACATGCCAGGAAGTGACTGCACAACATGCCAGGAAGAGACTGCACAATGTGCCAGGAAGTGACTGCACAACATGACAGGTAGTGCCTGCACAACATGCCAGGTAGTGACTGCATAACATGACTAGTGTGACAAGTGGTGACTGCACAACATGCCAGGTAGTGACTGCACAACATGCCAGGTAGTGACTGCACAACATGACAAGTGTGACAAGTGGTGACTGCACAACATGCCAGGTAGTGACTGCACAACATGCCAGGAAGTGACTGAACAATGTGCCAGGTAGTGACTGCACAACATCACAAGTGGTGATTGCACAACATGCCAGGTAGTGACTGCACAACGTGCCAGATAGTAACTGCACAAGATGACAAGTGGTGAATGCACAACATGCCAGGAAGTGACTGCACAACGTGCCAGGAAGTGACTGCACAACATGCCAGGTAGTGACTGCACAACATGCCAGGTAGTGACTGCACAACATGACAAGTGTGACAAGTGGTGACTGCACAACATGCCAGGTAGTGACTGCACAACATGCCAGGTAGTGACTGCACAACATGACAAGTGTGATAAGTGGTGACTGCACAACATGCCAGGTAGTGACTGCACAACATGCCAGGAAGTGACCGCACAACATGCCAGGAAGTGACTGCACAACATGCCAGGTAGTGACTGCTCAACATGCCAGGAAGTGACTGCACAACATGCCCGGTAGTGACTGCACAACATGCCAGGAAGTAACTGCACAACATGCCAGGAAGTAATTGCACAACATGTCAGGAAGTGACTGCACAACATGCCAGGTATTGACTGCACAACATGCCAGGAAGTGACTGCACAACATGCCAGGAAGTGACTGCACAACATGCCAGGTAGTGACTGCTCAACATGCCAGGAAGTGACTGCACAACATGCCAGGAAGAGACTGCACAATGTGCCAGGAAGTGACTGCACAACATGCCAGGTAGTGACTGCACAACATGCCAGGTAGTGACTGCATAACATGACAAGTGTGACAAGTGGTGACTGCACAACATGCCAGGTAGTGACTGCACAACATGCCAGGTAGTGACTGCACAACATGACAAGTGTGACAAGTGGTGACTGCACAACATGCCAGGTAGTGACTGCACAACATGCCAGGAAGTGACTGCACAATGTGCCAGGTAGTGACTGCACAACATCACAAGTAGTGATTGCACAACATGCCAGGTAGTGACTGCACAACGTGCCAGATAGTAACTGCACAAGATGACAAGTGGTGACTGCACAACATGCCAGGAAGTGACTGCACAACATGCCAGGAAGTGAATGCACAACGTGCCAGGAAGTGACTGCACAACATGCCAGGTAGTGACTGCACAACATGCCAGGTAGTAACTGCACAACATGACAAGTGTGACAAGTGGTGACTGCACAACATGCCAGGTAGTGACTGCACAACATGCCAGGTAGTGACTGCACAACATGACAAGTGTGATAAGTGGTGACTGCACAACATGCCAGGTAGTGACTGCACAATCTGCCAGGTAGTGAATGCTCAACATGCCAGGAAGTGACTGCACAACATGCCAGGAAGAGACTGCACAATGTGCCAGGAAGTGACTGCACAACATGCCAGGTAGTGCCTGCATAACATGCCAGGTAGTGACTGCATAACATGACTAGTGTGACAAGTGGTGACTGCACAACATGCCAGGTAGTGACTGCACAACATGCCAGGTAGTGACTGCACAACATGACAAGTGTGACAAGTGGTGACTGCACAACATGCCAGGTAGTGACTGCACAACATGCCAGGAAGTGACTGAACAATGTGCCAGGTAGTGACTGCACAACATCACAAGTGGTGATTGCACAACATGCCAGGTAGTGACTGCACAACGTGCCAGATAGTAACTGCACAAGATGACAAGTGGTGAATGCACAACATGCCAGGAAGTGACTGCACAACGTGCCAGGAAGTGACTGCACAACATGCCAGGTAGTGACTGCACAACATGCCAGGTAGTGACTGCACAACATGACAAGTGTGACAAGTGGTGACTGCACAACATGCCAGGTAGTGACTGCACAACATGCCAGGTAGTGACTGCACAACATGACAAGTGTGATAAGTGGTGACTGCACAACATGCCAGGTAGTGACTGCACAACATGCCAGGTAGTGACTGCACAATCTGCCAGGTAGTGACTGCACAACATCACAAGTGGTGACTGCACAACATGACTAGTGTTGACTGCATAATATGCCAGGTAGTAACTGCACAAGATGACAAGTAGTGACTGCACAACATGTCATATAGTGACTGCACAACATGCCATGTAGTGACTGCACAACATGCCATGTAGTGACTGCACAACATAACAAGTGGTGACTACACAATATGACAAGTGGTGACAGCACAACATGCCAGGTAGTGACTGCACAAGATGACAAGTGGTGACTTCACAACATGCCAGGTAGTGACTGCACAACATGCCGGGTAGTGACTGCACAACATGCCAGGTAGTGACTGCACAACGTGCCAGGTAGTGACTGCACAACATCACAAGTGGTGACTGCACAACATGACTAGTGTTGACTGCATAATATGCCAGGTAGTAACTGCACAAGATGACAAGTAGTGACTGCACAACATGTCATATAGTGACTGCACAACATGCCATGTAGTGACTGCACAACATGCCATGTAGTGACTGCACAACATAACAAGTGGTGACTACACAATATGACAAGTGGTGACTGCACAACATGACAAGTGGTGACTGCATAACATGCTAGGTAGTGAGTGAACAACATGACAAGGGGTGACTGAACAACATGACAAGTGGTAACTGCACAATATGGCAGGTAGTGACTGCACAGCATGACAAGTGCTGACTGTGCAGCATGACAAGTGGTGACTGCACAACATGCCAAGTGATGGCTACACAACATGTCAGGTGGCGACTGTACAACATGCCAGGTGGCAACTGCCCACCATGCCAGGTGGTGACTTCACAACATGCCAAGTGGTGATTGCACAACATGCCAAGTTGTTTCTGCACAACATGAAAAGTGGTGACTGCACAACATAACAAGTGGTGACTGAACAACATGACAAGTGGTAACTGCACAATATGGCAGGTAGTGACTGCAAAACATCCCAAGTGATGACTACAAAATATGCCAGGTGGTGACAGCACAACACGCCAGGTGGTGACTGCACAACATGCCAAGTGATGGCTACACAACATGTCAGGTGGCGACTGTACAACATGCCAGGTGGTGACTTCACAACATGCCAAGTGGTGATTGCAAAACATGCCAAATGGTTACTGCACAACATGAAAAGTGGTGACTGCACAATATGCCATGTGGTAACTGCCCAACATGTCAGGTAGTGACTACACAACATGCCAAGAGGTTACTACACAACATGCCAAGTGGTGATTGCACAACATGCCAGATGGCGTCTGCACAACATAATAAGTGGTGATTGCACAACATGCCAGATGGCAACGGCCCAAGATGTCAAATGTTGCCGGCACAGCACGCCACGTGGTAACTGCACAACATAACAGGTGGTGACTGCATAACATGACAAGTGGTGACTGCAAAACATCCCAAGTGATGACTACAAAATATGCCAGGTGGTGACAGCACAACATGCCAAGTGATGGCAATACAACATGTCAGGTGGCGATTGTACAACATGCCAGGTGGTGACTGCACAACATGCCAAGTGGTGACTGCACAACATGCCAGGAAGTGACTGCACAACATGCCAGGAAGTGACTGCACATTATGCCAGGTAGTGACTGCACAACATGCCAGGAAGTGACTGCACAACATGTCAGGAAGTGACTGCACAACATGCCAGGTAGTGACAGCACAACATGCCAGGAAGTGACTGCACAACATGCCAGGTAGTGACTGCACAACATGCCAGGAAGTGACTGCACAACATGCCAGGAAGTAATTGCACAACATGTCAGGAAGTGACTGTACAACATGCCAGGTAGTGACTGCACAACATGCCAGGAAGTGACTGCACAACATGCCAGGAAGTGACTGCACAATGTGCCAGGAAGTGACAGCACAACATGCCAGGTAGTGACTGCACAACATGCCAGGTAGTGACTGCATAACATGACAAGTGTGACAAATGGTGACTGCACAACATGCCTGGTAGTGACTGCACAACATGCCAGGTAGTGACTGCACAACATGACAAGTGTGACAAGTGGTGACTGCACAACATACCAGGTAGTGACTGCACAACATGCCAGGTAGTGACTGCAAAATGTGCCAGGTAGTGACTGCACAACATCACAAGTGGTGACTGCACAGCATGCCAGGTAGTGACTGCACAACATGCCAGGTAGTGACTGCACAACATGCCAAGTGATGGCTACACAACATGTCAGGTGGCGACTGTGCAACATGCCAGGTGGTGACTTCACAACATGCCAAGTGGTGATTGCAAAACATGCCAAGTGGTTACTGCACAACATGAAAAGTGGTGACTGCACAATATGCCAGGCGGTAACTGCCCAACATGTCAGGTAGTGACTACACAACATGCCAAGAGGTTACTACACAACATGCCAAGTGGTGATTGCACAAAATGCCAGATGGCGTCTGCACAACATAATAAGTGGTGATTGCACAACATGCCAGATGGTAACGGCCCAAGATGTCAAATGTTGACGGCACAGCACGCCACGTGGTAACTGCACAACATAACAGGTGGTGACTGCACAACATGACAAGTGGTGACTGCAAAACATCCCAAGTGATGACTACAAAATATGCCAGGTGGTGACAGCACAACATGCCAAGTGATGGCTAAACAACATGTCAGGTGGCGATTGTACAACATGACAGGTGGTGACTGCACAACATGCCAAGTGGTGACTGCACAACATGCCAGGAAGTGACTGCACAACATGCCAGGAAGTGACTGCACAATATGCCAGGTAGTGAATCCACAACATGCCAGGAAGTGACTGCACAACATGTCAGGAAGTGACTGCACAACATGCCAGGTAGTGACAGCACAACATGCCAGGAAGTGACTGCACAACATGCTAGGTAGTGACTGCACAACATGCCAGGAAGTGACTGCACAACATGCCAGGAAGTAATTGCACAACATGTCAGGAAGTGACTGTACAACATGCCAGGTAGTGACTGCACAACATGCCAGGAAGTGACTGCACAACATGCCAGGAAGTGACTGCACAATGTGCCAGGAAGTGACTGCACAACATGCCAGGTAGTGACTGCACAACATGCCAGGTAGTGACTGCATAACATGACAAGTGTGACAAATGGTGACTGCACAACATGCCTGGTAGTGACTGCACAACATGCCAGGTAGTGACTGCACAACATGACAAGTGTGACAAGTGGTGACTGCACAACATACCAGGTAGTGACTGCACAACATGCCAGGTAGTGACTGCAAAATGTGCCAGGTAGTGACTGCACAACATCACAAGTGGTGACTGCACAGCATGCCAGGTAGTGACTGCACAACATGCCAGGTAGTGACTGCACAATATGCCAAGTGATGGCTACACAACATGTCAGGTGGCGACTGTGCAACATGCCAGGTGGTGACTTCACAACATGCCAATTGGTGATTGCAAAACATGCCAAGTGGTTACTGCACAACATGAAAAGTGGTGACTGCACAATATGCCAGGTGGTAACTGCCCAACATGTCAGGTAGTGACTACACACATGCCAAGAGGTGACTACACAACATGCCAAGTGGTGATTGCACAACATGCCAGATGGTGTCTGCACAACATAATAAGTGATGATTGCACAACATGCCAGATGGTAACTGCCCAAGATGTCAAATGTTGCCTGCACAGCACGCCACATGGTAACTGCACAACATAACAGGTGGTGACTGCACAACATAACAGGTGGTGACTGCACAACATGACAAGTGGTGACTGCAAAACTTTCCAAGTGATGACTACAAAATATGCCAGGTGGTGACAGAACAACATGCCAAGTGATGGCTATACAAGATGTCAGGTGGCGATTGTACAACATGCCAGGTGGTGACTGCACAACATGCCAAGTGGTGACTGCACAACATGCCAGGAAGTGACTGCATAACATGCCAGGAAGTGACTGCACAACATGCCAGGTAGTGACTGCACAACATGCCAGGAAGTGACTGCACAACATGTCAGGAAGTGACTGCACAACATGCCAGGTAGTGACTGCACAACATGCCAGGTAGTGACTGCACAACATGCCAGGTAGTGACTGCACAACATGCCAGGAAGTGACTGCACAACATGCCAGGAAGTAATTGCACAACATGTCAGGAAGTGACTGAACAACATGCCAGGTAGTTACTGCACAACATGCCAGGAAGTGACTGCACAACATGCCAGGAAGTGACTGCACAACATGCCAGGAAGTGACTGCACAACATGTCAGGAAGTGACCGCACAACATGCCAGGTAGTGACTGCACAACATGCCAGGAAGTGACTGCACAACATCACAAGTGGTGACTACACAATATGACAAGTGGTGACTGCACAACATGACAAGTGGTGACTGCATAACATGCCAGTTAGTGATTGAACAACATGACAAGTGGTGACTGAACAACATGACAAGTGGTAACTGCACAATATGGCAGGTAGTGACTGCACAGCATGACAAGTGCTGACTGCGCAACATGACAAGTGGTGACTGCACAACATGCCAAGTGATGGCTACACCACATGTCAGGTGGCGACTGTACAACATGCCAGGTGGCAACTGCCCAACATGCCAGGTGGTGACTTCACAACATGCCAAGTGTTGATTGCACAACATGCCAAGTTGTTTCTGCACATCATGAAAATTAGTGACTGCACAACATAACAAGTGGTGACTGAACAACATGACAAGTGGTAACTGCACAATATGGCAGGTAGTGACAGCAAAACATCCCAAGTGATGACTACAAAATATGCCAGGTGGTGACACCACAACACGCCAGGTGGTGACTGCACAACATGCCAAGTGATGGCTACACAACATGTCAGGTGGCGACTGTACAACATGCCAGGTGGTGACTTCACAACATGCCAAGTGGTGATTGCACAACATGCCAAGTGGTTACTGCACAACATCAAAAGTGGTGACTGCACAATATGCCAGGTGGTAACTGCCCAACATGTCAGGTAGTGACTACACAACATACCAAGTGGTGATTGCACAACATGCCAGATGGTGTCTGCACAACATAATAAGTGGTGACTGTACGACATGCCAAGTGGTGACAGCACAATATGCCAGATGGTAACTGCCCAAGATGTCAAATGTTGCCGGCACAACACGCCACGTGGTAACTGCACAACATAACAGGTGGTGACTGCACAACATGACAAGTGGTGACAGCAAAACATCCCAAGTGATGACTACAAAATATGCCAGGTGGTGACAGCACAACATGCCAAGTGATGGCTATACAACATGTCAGGTGGCGATTGTACAACATGCCAGGTGGTGACTGCACAACATGCCAAGTGGTGACTGCACAGCATGCCAAGTAGTGCCTGCACAACATGAAAAGTGTGACAAGTAGTGACTGCACAACATGCCAAGTGGTGCCTGCACAACATGCCAAGATGTGACTGCACAACATACCAGGTGATGACTGCACAACATGCCAAGTGGTCACTGTACAACATGCCAGGTGGTGAATGTACAACATGCCAGGTGGTGACTGCACAACATGAAAGGTGGTGATTTCCCATCTGAGGACACATCTGTAGGTCTGGACAGTAGATTGCACTGTTTAAAATGTATGAACTCACATTTAGCCTATGGTTTGTTGAGGTCCATCACTAACTATTGCTTTGAGGCTTTATTCAGCTTTCAGAACTTGTTCAGAACGGGATTATAACAAAATTTTATATGTTTTAGAGAAGTCATTCACATCCTTTATCCACAATGCCGTTAAAACATATTCCCAACTGAATGTTCTCAAACATATACTGTATGCACATACACACATACATACAGACTTGTACGTCTTGTGATAAAATTCAAGCCTCCGATTCCAACTATTTGCAAAGCAAAAAAAAAACATGTCCTGCTATTTCATTTATAGAGAAAATATTAAAGCTTCTACACAGACATAAATACTACTCATGCTTCCCGCGTTAGTTCTTAGCATATCATTCTCAGGTTATTGCCATATAGAGTAATATCGCTACATACCGATTTAATAAACCGCACAATTCCCAACTCCAGAGCACCGTGAAAATGTCACTTAAGTTGCAGAATAACATTCATACTGATAACAAACACTGCAATGTCTTGGATATTCCTAGATTTTGTGGCCTACATATTAGTTATTACCATGCTTTCGAATTTATTTTAGTCTACGGATACCTAGGCTCCATGGCGTTGAATCTTTCACATGCTATCTTGAATTCCAGCAGTCAAAGGTAAGGACTATATTAAACCAACCTATCATCAATTCTGGATTCTGGAGCTATAACTCAAAGCAAATGTATGATCACTGAGAAAAATTGCTGTTCTTGTAAAAACTATAGCGGCCTGAATTTACAGCAGATTTCCCGTGCAGTCTTCTCCCTTTCATCTGTAGATCATCATACAGTATGAACATCCTGTTTGTAATAAATAAACAGTCGGAGTTAGCAGCTATGAGGTGTATATACATTGCTGCACCTGGCTGTGAGCCACTACAAAGGGCCCGGGCATACACTAAAGCTTCCTTTGATTTTCCTAATGGAAAGTGTATTAAAACTGGAGTATGCGAGTTCAAAAAGTAACTACAAAGAACAATGATTCCTGGGAGCCTGTGAAGTTTTAATCCTAAAGGATGCAAAACATTATTATACAAGACATTCTGTTTGTAGCTATTTATTTTTTGCCATTTCTTTTTTTTTTTTTTTTCGTGAGTGTTATGTTGGTTTTTGGAGGAGGGGGATACTGCCAAGCTGTCTTAAATTCTCTTAAGTGGATCGGACTTATAGAATTATTTCACAGACAGAATGTTTGAAATCCCAGATCCCTAAGGTACGCTGAGGCATCAGTTAGATAGCACTGGAAGCTAGGTGAATCATTGGAACAAAGACTGACAGAGAATCTTAATAGACTTCTTTTTATATAACTGCCGGCAATGATGAATCGCTCTGTTATGGAGTAGTATTCATTCCAAACAGCTCACAAGGCCAGTGTTACATGCGAGGGCTGGCAAGGAATATAAAAGGCATGTCCCCGTCTTTTCTGTAGGTATGGTGGGAAGAACAAGAACCTGTCACCAAATTTCGGGCCACTGTAGGGTCGGAAATACGATTAGTGCACCAAAGAGGTAAGTGGTCCCAGTTCCAAGTTTAAAGAAGCAAACAGCTTTTTTTTTTATAGATCCAAAGAGGGGTCCATGCACTGTTCTTGCACAGGGGTCCTCTTCTCTCTGCGTTAGCTACTGGGCCACTGACTCACCAGCATATTGTTTGTCAGCTGAAGATTAACTTTCTAAGCATTCCCATGCCTAAAGTTAATATTCGGCAGCCAGTAGTAAAATACCATAAAAATAAAGGGAGACAATTCCAGGGGCATTTGGCACATTGCACAGTTAGAACTCATTTAGACATTAACCCCTTCACCCTCGGGCCATTTTCCGTTTTTGCCCTTTCGTTTTTTGCTCCCCTTCTTCCCAGAGCCAGAACTTTTTTTTTTTTGGTCAATGTGGCCATGTGAGGGCTTTTTTTTTTTTTTTGCGGTACAAGTTGTGCTTTTGAAATAAACCATTGGTTTTACCATATCGTATACTGGAAAACGGGAAAAAAATTCCAAGTGCGGTGAAATTGCAAAAAAAGTGCAATTCCACAGTTGTTTTTTTGGTTTTTTTTTTATCATGTTCACTGAATGCTAAAACTGACTTGCCCTTATGATTCCCCATGTCATTATGAGTTTGTAGATACCAAACATGTATAAGTTCATTTTTATTTAAAACGTAAAAAAAAAAAATCCAAAAAGAAAAAAGTCACCATTTTCCTAGACCTGTAGTGTCTCCATTTTTCGGGATCTGGGGTCGGATGAAGGCTTATTTTTTGTGTGCTGACTCTGAGCTGACGTATTTATTGATACCATTTTAGGGTAGATTGGATGTTTTAATTGCCCATTATTGAATTTTATTGCAAAAAAAACATAATTCTGGCGTTTTGATTTTTTTTCTCGTTACAACGTTTACCGATAGTATTAATTATTTTTATATATTGATAGATCAGGCAATTCTGAATGTGGCGATACCAAATATGTCTATATTTGATTTTTTATTGTTTTATTTTGAATGGGGAGAAAGGGGGATTATTTAAACTTTTATATATTTTTAATATTTTTAAAAACATGTTTTCTTACTTTACACTTGCTTCAACAGTCGCCATGGGAGACTAGAAGCTGCAATCATCAAATCGCCTGTGTGTAGCAGAAATGCTCACTGGCACTCAAAGCCTCTCGGCAATGACATCCACAGGGGTCTCCTGCAGACTCCCGGTTGTCATGCTAACGCATCGACGACCCACGGTCATGTGATACAGGTGCCGATGGGAGGAACTTAGAATGTCTTTCCGCCACGGCCATGTTAAATGACTCTCTCAGAAATTGACAGTGGCATTTAACATGTTAATAGCCACGGGTGGATCACGATTCCACCCATAGCTGTTTGGGGCAAATGACAGCTGATCAGATTTATATTGTGGGACCAACTTGTCAATCCCTTTTCCAAGTGATGCTCAAAATCGCTTGGAAAAACGCTTAAAAAAAACAAATGCATAAATGCATGTAAAAGCGCTGAAAAAACATTGAAAAAACGCATGTAAAATCTGCATCGTGGGCACATAGCCTTATGGTACATAAAATCTCAGACCTTTGTTCATCTGTCTTTCTTATCCAAGTTTCATCCAAGAGTTGATCAGTTTTTACCGTCAGTGTTTCATCATTGATCTTCACTGATGAAAAAATTAATTACAAAGCTTCTCCTATACACTACAATGTTAATCATGGACAGCACATCGATTGGCCCCTGCTTCTAATACGTGTACGGGAAATTTTGATCCATGACTCAGATCAAAAATGGACATATTTTTGTATTTTTTTCCTGGACCATTCATTGCGCTAACACGCAAGGACATGTGACCAGCCTCATAGACTATAAAGGTTACATGTTCTAGCCACGAAAAACAGGGATAGAACATTTCGGGCGTCTGAATGAGGCCTTTAAGTCTTGGAGGGTAGAAAGTGCTGATATAGCAGTACGGTAGCAACAGCGTTATTGCAGTTTGTAGGATTTCTCTAGAGTTTGGGTTTTCAGGTCACGGTTAAGGGGGAAGTCTGGTTGATTGGGGTAGTGAATTCTAAAGAACGGGGGAAGAAAAAATCTTGTAAACTGTTGTATGGAGAACAGTCAGTAGGAGAGGAAAGATGGAGATGTTTGAGGACTGGAAATTACGTGTGGGGAGATAATGAGAAATTGAGATTTACAGAGGGGATGGGTTATGGAAATTTAGTAAATCACTTTGCTTCTCTGAACATAATACGGGGATGGAAAAGCTTTCTTGGTGACCAATTCAGGAGTTTCAGAAAGTGCCACTCCACTTTGCTCACATGTCCAACATCTGTAAGTGCAATGTGTAGGTGCACATTCCCACTGTGGCCATTTAACGGACAGAACCTATGATAAAAACAAATGAGGAAATACCCATGCAAAGTAAGTACAACAACCTCATCAGATCTGCTATAAGTTTTCAATACTGTCCCTGGCATTCTCCTACCCTTTATTCTAACCCTGGTTTACTACAATGGTAGAAGAAGCTACTGTGCAAAAAAAAAAAAAAACTGGGACAAAAACTTTACTAAGTAAATAACTGTCAACATGATAATAACTATACAAAAGAGATAAATGAAAATATGAGTAGGCGGGTTAGAAGTAAAAGACTGAATATTATATTGAACTCTATGCAATATAAAACCCATTTTAATATAATGTACAGTATATACTAGCTCTATATATTAGAGAGGTTGACCTCAACACTATGATGTAGTCTATTTATTGACCGCTTCTTATCACTGGACCCCTTTTTATTAATCATAGTGGCTTTACTACAAGCACCAGACACAGAGAAAAAAAAATGAATTAAAATCAATACCAAAAAAATGACACTCGTCCATCTCATGGAACCCAATCTGGTTGCAACTTTCACTAAGTAAATGAAAACAGAAGCATAACATGAATTAGGCTCCTCTCTCTTATGCCATTTATAATTGAGGAAAAGGTCATAAATACATGCAGATGTTTAATTATCGACACAGCTCTCTACATTACATGTTATGGGCTAATAAATGAGAACATAGCTAGTATGAAGAATTAAACGTTTTTACGATCAAAATCAATGAGTAAAAAGAACGTCTCACCCATAGCCAAACTTTGAAAGTGCAATAATATGATGAAGAAATCATATAGTTTATGTACTAAAAGTGCTCCACTGAATGAAGGGTGCTGTCCACGTTTCAGAGTGCTGAAGTACAAGGCTTAAAGTACTATACATCAATGGCATGAAACAAGAGTGCGAACATTGATTTATATTGCACCTTAGTTTTTTTTCAGTAAAATCTAATGTGAAAATCTTGGATAATTCGCTAACATTACCAATAATGCTAGGATCTACTTAAATGACCCATCTGCACATTTAAGAGTGTTAACTGGTTTTACCCCTGTACCGCTTACATTAGAAGCTTGTTTAGAGTGGAGAATTGATTTGATAGACTATTATCAACTTCTCTCAGTGAGAGTGCTAAGGAAGGAGACGAGACTCCTGCCTCCTGAGCTATACATATCTGATGGATCTTTTAAACAATCGGTGGTGGTCTCAGGAGTCCCTCTCCTCCTATATCTATTACTGAAATGTCATCTCTGTCATATTCTCACTATGCTAAAATTAACCTAAAATGTCTGCTGCATTCCCTGCTAGGGCTATTATACAGGCCAGAATAGTTCCTCCTGATTGGCTGCACTATGCTATGTGAGGTGATAGTTGCAAACCATTCTGGGGATGCTCTGAGGTCATGTGATACTTATGTGAAAGATTCAATCTTATGCAATCTGTTAAAAAGCAGTTGCCATTTTATTTTTGATGATTCATGCAAATCAAATTGCATATAGTTCAAATTTGCTGGAATCTTTGAATTTCATAAAATTTGACTCGAGCTTGATTTGCGGTGATTCGATTATACCAAATATATTATCTATTTTTACATTGTATGGCGCATTATACCATATGGAGGTGCATTATACTATATGAAGTGAAATCTGAGTGTATTATACTATATGGAGGGCAATGTGGGGCCCATTATACTATATAGAAGGCAATATGCACGCCACTATACTATATGAAGGGCTATGTGGGGGCCATTATGCTGTATGGAGGGCTATGTATGGGCACTTATACTATTTAAAGGGCTATGTGGGGCCCATAATACTATATGGGGGTTATTATAATATTTGAAGGACTATGTTGGGGCCATCATACTATTTGGAAGTCTATGTGTGGGGCCACTATAATATTTGGAGGACTATATAGTAGTTTTTATACTTTACGGAGGGCTATGTGGGCAGGGCATTATATTGATTGCAGGGCTATGTGGGGTCCATTTTGCTGTTTGTAGTGATATGTGGGAGTGCATTATACTGTTTGCAGGGCTATATGAGGGGCCATTATATTGTTTGGAGAGCTAGTGCGGCAGTTATGCAGTATGCAAGCAATTATACAGTGTGAAGGTGTGTGGGGTCTATTATACTGTGTGGATGACTATGTGGGGGTCATTATCCTTTTTGGGTGGACATGTGGCCCTGTGGGGGCCATTTTGCTGTTTGAAGATTTGAATGGGGGCCATTATGCTATTTGAAGGGCTGTGTGAGGGCATTATACTGTTTTCAGGGCTAGTGGGGCCATCATACTGTGTGGAGGGTTGTGTTGGGGCCATTATACTGTATGGAGGACTGTATGGAGGACTGTGCTATGGTCTCAGTTGGGGCATCATACTGTATTGGGGTCACCATACTTTGCCTGCGGGTACAGTAAGGTCATCATACTGTGCGTGTGGAGGGTACTGTGCAGGAATTGGCTGTGGGGGTATCATACTGTGACAGTTTACTTTATGGGGGCGATGAGATGGGAATCTAGGGGCTTCAATAGTAGAAACATTACTTTGTAAGGGCTGCAAAGCTGTAAGTTATGCTCTCCTGTGACCCTGCCAAATATTCATTTTTTTAAAGGGGGGCCCAATTAGAACTTCTGCTACGGGGCCGCATGATTTATATGTACGCTCCTGATTGCTAGCATGTCTATTTATATGATTGACACAATGGGGGAGATTTATTGTTATCATAAATTCTAACAGCTTGAAACTAGATCAAGCAGGCAAAGGATGCACTTTCTAAACACAGAGGCACTCACTGTGATAGTTTTGGTGCTTCTTGCTAGACGCTTTTCTTTTAATTTTGCCACCTCTTGGATAGCTTAAATTACCAATATTTTGTGCCAATTTTTTCCTTCATGTTCACACTCCGATGCGCCACAATTCCTTTATAAAATTTCTAAAACACATATAAAGCTAGCACAATCCATGTATGTCAGTTTCTTGGCACAAGCAGGGACAGAAATCATTAGAGATTAAAATTTCCTCAAAGACTAGATTTACTAGGAACACTTTTTTAAAATTAGAATGGCAAAAATATCATTCATAAATTGTTTTATGGAAAAATACAATATTTGACAATAAAACAAAGAACACAGAAGGTTACAAATAGCAGTATCCAGTGTTCTGCAGCATAATACACTGAGTTCTGAGTAGTAAACGGAAAATAATTTGGGGACAAATCAATAATTAATTTTAAATTGGCCCCAAAATACATTATTCTTGTTATACAGTAGGTCATTGTTTTAGCTTAATAATATTTTAGAAAATGAGTCAGCCAAATTATCATCTCACCCTTTTTTTCCAGTCTCATCTTTAAAAACTTCTAGAAAACTTTAGATAAAAGTTGGTCTGAATCTTTCAGAGACCTTATGTCTGTGTCCAGCTATCTCCCAATATAGCTGCTCCCATTTTCTTCCAAACTCCTTGAGCAGCATGTCCACACTGAACTTTCCTCTTACCTCTCATCTAACTCGCACTTCGACAACTTACAATCTGACTTCCGTCCCCATCATTCCACTGAATCTGCCCTGACCAAAATTATGAACGACTTGCTTACAGCCAAAGCTAAAAGACAATTCTCTATATTCATCCTTCTAGACCTGTCCTCTGCCTTTGACACAGTTGACCACAACCTCCTACTACAGATCCTCTTTTCCTTTGGCGTCAAAGACCTTGCCCAATCCTGGATCTCTTCATACCTTTCCAAACGCACATTTAGCATCTCCAACTCCCACACTACCTCCTCATCTCGCGCTCTCTCTGTTGGAGTCCCTCAAGGCTCTGTCCTAGGACTCTTCTCCATTTATCCGAACTAATCTGATATCTTCCCTCACATAATCTCCGGTCCTCCCAAGACCTCCTTCTCTCCTCCACACTTATTTGTTCCTCACCCAATCGCCTCCAAGACCATTCCCGAATATACCCCATCCTCTGGAATTCTGTGCTCCAACATGTCCGATTGTCCACAACTTTCAGATCCTTCAAACGGAACTTGAAAACTCATCTCTTCATCTCTGAAAGCTTACAATCTGCAATGACCCTGCTGCCTCCTCACCACCACCAGAGCTGCCGCCTCACCAATACCAGAGCTGCAGCAACCCCAGAACCTACTGTTTCCTTCCCCATCATGCTGCAGAATGTAAGCCCACAAGGGCAGTGTCCTTTTCCCTCAGTCTATCATTGTTAGTTTGTTTACTGTAAGTGATATCTGTCACGATTCTGTTGTCAAATTACCCGGGGCCAGGTGCTCCTTCCCTGTCCCTAAAAGGGCACCCTAGCTATCCCTGCTCCCCAGATTACTTCTGATGGTGAAGATGCTGTGACCACGTACCCTGCTGAACTCCGGAATCAGCCCTATTTCTGCCCCCCTCCCCAACCCATGGAAGAGGGGGGGAATAGTGTATGTACAGTTGAAACCAGAAGTTTACATACACTATATAAAAAGACATATGTGCATATTTTTCTCAATATCTGACATGAAATCAGAATAAACCTTTCACATTTTAGGTCAATTAGGATAACCATAATTTGTAATATTTGCCAAATGCCAGAATAATAAGAGAGAGAATGTTTTAAGGCATTTTTATTACTTACTTCAAAGTCAAAAGTTTACATACATTTCATTAGTATTTGGTACCATTGCCCTTAAACTGAATGACTTGGGTCAAATGTTTGGGATATCCTTCCACAAGCTTCTCACAATGCTTGGTTGGAATTTGGGCCCATTCCTCTTGACAAAACTGGTGGAACTGATCCAGGTATGTAGGTTGCCTTGCTCCCACCTGCCTTTTCAGCTTTGCCCAGAATTTTTCAATAGGATTGAGATGAGGGCTTTGTGTTGGCCACTCCAAAACATTGACTTTATTATCCTTAAGCCAGTTTGTTACCATTTTGGCAGTATGCTTCAGGTCATTGTTCATTTGGAAGACCCATTTCCGCCGAAGCTTTAACTTCCTGGCTGATGTCTTGAGATGTTGCTTTAGTAATGCCACATAATCTTCTTTTCTCATGATGCCATCTATTTTGTGAAGTGCACCAGTCCCTCCTGCAGCAAAACAACCCCACAACATGTTGCTGCCTCCCACAAGTTTCAGAGTTGGGATGGTGTTGTTAGGCTTCCAAGTTTCTCTTTTTTTCCTCCAAACGTAATGATGGTCATTATGGCCAAAAAGTTCAATTTTAGTTTCATTAGATTACAAGACATGTCTCCAAAAATTAAGGTCTTTGTTCCTGTGTGCATTTGCAAACATTAATCTGACTTTTTTATGTTTCTTTTGAAGTAATGGCTACTTCATGGCAGAGTGGCCTTTCAGCCCATGTTAATACAGTACTCATTTAACTGTGGTTATTAACACAATCTTACCAGCTTCCACCATCATCTTTACAAGGTCTTTTGCTTTTGTCCTTGGGTTGATATGCACATGTCGGACCAAAACACGTTTGTTATGCTTACTCCTGGACCTTCTGGCATGAGCGTGGTTTGCGGTCCCACTGGGCTACGAACCGAGGAGTGCCTGGATGGGCATGACTAGGGCTCTCACCAGATCCGACCTCGGACGCAAGGAGGCTTAACAGCTCCATGATCCGAGGAAGGATGAGGGAGGTGGCCCAGGTGCTACTCCAGGGAAGACCCCGGTCACAAAGCTGTTGACCCACAACGGGATATGCAGGTACTGGCAGGTTCGGTTGAAGTGTAGTTAAGCACTAGCATGTGCGGTAGGTCCAGCGGGAATGCAGATAGGCAGGCGAATACTGGCGGGCATGACTGACATACAGGCAGGCAGGCACAGGCCTTGCATGGGGGAGATAGAAAGCCATACACGCACTCCGCCAGGGATGTTACAGTCCACCCTTTATGCCCCCTCTTTTTCAAGGCCGCGAGGATTCTCTGCAGAGAAGCTGAAGACTGACTCTTTTTCACAGACTCCCAAGACTTTTCTTCAAGAAGACTGCCTCTTCTGTCCAACAGAAGGAACGAGACAGGTCTCACAATCTTTTTGACTAGGATGCTTCTTCCCATCAAGCCATCCTCAGCATAAGATGAAGCGGGCGAAGTACCAGGAACAGGGCATAGGAAAGTCTTTCTCCATTTGTTGATATCAGGTAGCTTCCAGGTGGATTCAAGAGACAACTAGAGGTCTTCTTCCTGGTTGGAGGGGTGCAGAGACTTGGGTGTAGCCACCGCCTTGACGTACTTCTTGCCAAATTTACTAGAAGAAGTGGGCAAAGTACCAGGAACAGGGCATAGGAAAGTCTCTCTCTATTTGTTGAAATCAGGTAGCAACCCAGAGGATTCAAGAGACAACTGGAGGTCTTCCGCCTGGTTGGAGGGTTGCAGAGACTCGGGGGTAGCCACCGCCTTGACATATTCTTTGCCAGACTTATTAGAAATGAAAAATACCTGCTTAGGGACTGTCTTCAGTCTGGTCTCTAAGATGACACATCTATGCCAGATCATTGATAGAATTGTCGAGACTGTGTGGGGACAGTGCCTCCACTTCCCTTCCTTCGGAGACTTCCGCGCACAGCGAGTTGGCCACTAGCAGATCAGGTGAAGAAGATGAAGACATTGCTGACTGACCTGGAGGTATTGGGACCAGACACCCCTTATATCTCAGCAGTCCCACAGGAAACACCATGCAGGACCTTCTAACATGAGTGGGCAGTAGAGTTCCCAGCTCTGGACGACCTGTGGGCATACTAGACAGCACCTGGAATGTAATATTCTTTTCTGTGTAATGCTCTTATCTGGAGCTTAATTTGTACAGACATATTTTGACCGTTTTTGAGTAGGGCTTGTCCCTCCCCTGACAATGCCCAAACCGGATTTTGGAGTGATCGGACGGAACTCAGACACCGACTCTTCACGGCTTTCAGCCCGAAACTTCCCATTAAACTGAGTCCTCCACTTGCCACGGAGACAGTCACAGTCATCTGAGGATAGGGAACACTAATGCCATTGGCGGTCTCTCCTACAGGCCCAAGGTTTTGGGACTCTCCAAACTTCGCAGGACAGTGACTGACAAGGTGTTCCATACAACCACAGTGATACCGCAATCCTATTTTATGACTGAGTTCTGGCTTCTGCTTTGCCTGACAAACACAGTCAACCTTCATGGATTCTGCATGAGTAGCTGCCTCTACAGGCTGGGAAATAGGAGGATAGGACCTGACATGACGGTTTTCCTCTACGCCTCTCTCGTCTGGACTACCTCTTGAGGTTGGGTAGGGAAGCATTCTGCTTTGTGTGCAGAACACTGTCATCCTCCGTAGATTCTGCGCAGGTAGCTGTCTTTTCCGGCTGGGGAACATGTGGGCTGCCTACGGGCATCGCATCACCCATCCTGACTGCTCCTGGATATTGGGAAGTGAAGTATTTGCAGAAGACACAGGGTTAGGGTAATCAAAGACCATTAGAAAGGCCACCAGGAAGGCCTGCAGGTCAGAGATGATAGGATCCCTTGCTTCCCATAGGGGGATGACCCAATTCAAGGCATCAACTGTTAGGTAGGACATCAGAAATGTCACTTTAACCATATCGGTGGGAAAATAATTAGCATAGAATTTGAAATGCAGCATGCATTGCTCCACGAATGTACGGCTTTGTTTTGGATCCCCATGGTACTCTGGTGGATCCACAGGAACGAGTGCAGATAGCCCCATTGGGCTGGTGCGAAAATCGACTGGACTTCAGCTCGGGAAAAAAAGATTCTTGGCGCAAGTATTAACCAGACAAGGATTCAAATGTCTTCGATAGTGAAGGACCGTGGGACTCAACGGGGACCATGGCCTGAAAAAACTGTTACACTCACGCCTGGACCTTCTGGCATGAGTGTGGTTTGTAGTCCCACTGGGTCACGAACCGAGGAGTGCCTGGAGAGGCGTGATTAGGGGCCTCACCAGATCCAACCCCGGACACACGGTGGCTTAATGACTCTGTGATCCGAGGAGGGAAGAGGGAGGTGGCCCAGGTGCTACTCCAGGGAAGACCCCGGTCACACAGTTGTTGACCCATACCGAGGTATGCAGGTACAGGCAGGTTCGGCTGAAGTGTAGATAAACACTGGCAGGTGTGGTAGGTCCAACGGGAATGCAGATAGGCAGGCGAGTACCTGCGGGCACGACTGATATATAGGCAGGCACAGGCAGGCATGGCTGGTATACAGACAGGCAGGCACCGGCAGGCGAGGCTGGTATGCAGGCAGGCAGTCACAGGCGGGCACGACTGGTATACAGACAGACCAGTAGACAAAATGAATAGGGACCAATAGAGACTGGATTATAGGAATGGAACTGCAGGTGCGGACAATAGCTGGGTGGAACAGCAGGTGCGGACAGGAGCAGAGTGGAACTGCAGGTGCGGAAATGAGCTGAGCGGACTCGCAGGTGCAGACAAGAGCTGAGGGTAACCGCAGGTATGGATGGGAGCTGAGAGGAACTGAAAGGTGTGGACTGGAGCTGAGTGGCACCGCAGGTGCGGACGGGAGATGAGCGGAACTGCAGGTGCAGACGGCAATGGAGTGGAACCGCAGGTGCGGATGTAAACAGAGTGGAACCGCAAGTGCGGACAAGGCAGGAATGCCCCAAGCGCAGCCAAGCAGGAGTGCCGCAGACGCGGCCTGGCAGGAATGCCGCAGACGCGGCCAGGCAATCACAGGGAGATAACCAGTACACAGAGGATGAATACAAGGACAGGGTAACGGAACAGATAGAGCCAGATTCACACATGAAGTAGTGTGCGGACACAAACGTCACAAACAGAAATACAGAGACAACAGATAGGAATTAGGTTCTGGTTCAGACACTGTAGATAAAGAGAAAGTTATTGGAGTAGACACAAGAGGAAAATGGAAGGATCAGACATAGAAGCGAATGGGAAACAGGCTAGGACACAGTTCAGACAGGAACGGGACACAGGTACAGGCCTGGGTACTCAGCCCCCAGGGTGGCGGAAACAGGCAAGACACAGGACAGGACCTGGCAACGCAGCAGTTGCACAGAACATACTGAAAGATAGTGTTGCTCAGACACCTCCAAATGGGTGGGGGTGGTTTAAGTATCCAATGCCTCACAGCAATAGGCTGGGGCCAGATTAGGAATGCGTGCACTGTTCCTTTAAGAATCAAGAAGTGCTGGTGCCGCCATCCTAAGCCTGCAGACAAGAGACATGCACACAGCAAGCAGCGGAATACAGTGCGCAGCCTGGACTGGTGAGTAAGTAGACGGCCTTGCATGGTGGGAGATGGAAAGCCACGCCAGCATGCCACCAGGGATGTTACAACATTCATCTCTGGGATACAGAACCTGTCTCCGTGCTGAGCGGTATGATGGCTGGACATTCACATCTTGCTTGTGCTTGCGTATAATTGTTTTTATAGATGAACGAGGCACCTTCAGGTATCTTGAAATTGTACCCAAGGATAAGCCAGACTTGTGCAAGTCCACAATTCTCTTCCTGATATCTTGGCTGATTTTTTTTAGACTTTCCCATTATGCTACACAATGAAGCAGTGTGTTTCAGGTGTGCATTAAAATACATCCACAGGTGTGTCTCTAATTAACTCAGATGTTCCCAAAAAAAAAGCCAAAAAATCAGGAGCTTCCAAACACATGACATCATCATATGGGCAGTCCAGAATGGTTTAAAGGCATAGTAATCTTAGTGTATGTAAACATTTGACTTTTCAGCAAGTAATAAAAATGCCTTAAAACATTCTCTCACTCTCATTATTCTGGCATTTGACAAATATTAAAATTGATGGTAATCCTAATTGTCTTAAAACGGGAAAGGTTTATTCTGATTTTATGTCAGATATTGATAAAAACATTCATATGTGTTTTTTATGTAGTGTATGTAAACTTCGGGTTTCAACTGTATATAGACAAGCAAGGAAGGACCTACAGGGATAAATGAAAATACCAATCATACAAATATGCACTCACAGACAACAGAGAGGAACACCGGGGAGAAAAGGAAGGGAAACTAAATAGGAGAGGATGAGGATTAGCACACAGCCGAAACATCTAGCAACAGTCAAAGATAAATACACCAAACGCCTCTAACAACACCCGACAACACCCGACTCCTCCACTGCTCACCAGGCAGTTCAAGGCTTAACACTGGCAATTCAGATATATATAGGAGAGGGGAATGGCTAATACTGCACAGCTGAGATCATCCAAGCTGGGAAGCTTCAGAGACTCCAAACTGAACAGATTAACCCCTGCACTGCTAACTGAAATCTGCACGGTAAACCCATGACAATATCTGTATTATGTATGTAACCCCTTCTCATGTACAGCACCATTAAATCAATGGTGCTATATGAATAAAAAATAATAATAATATAGAAATTCAACTTTGCATGTCTGATTTTGCATAGATTGGCAAAAGATAATTACAGTGTTAGAGTGTTACAAAATGTATGATAAAAGAAAGGGTGGCACTGAATGTGGATCCAGCTGCAGAAGCACCACCACCACCAAACACAGGCCACATTTGGCCTCGTTCACCTCTGCCATGCATATTAGTGGGGAGGAAGTGGAGGAAGTTATGGAATATACGGAACATCACTCATCTCAAAAACAGCAGTATCATGTTACCTCTGTCAGTGAATCCATTAGTTTGAGTTAAAGTTCTGCAAAAAACAGTCTGTCTGATCACAAATAGTTAAAAGGCATAATTTTTGGACCGTCTTTTAATTATAAAAACATGAAAAGTCTGTCGGAACGCTGTCACTCTGACATTAGTAAGGTTGGGCTTGTGTGTTAAAGAGCTTGTAAGAGGTTGGGTATAGTTCTAGCAGACCTCAGTGTTACACGAGTCTTTTCAGGGCAATTGGAGGCTTTGAAGTATTGTGATGAATCAATTCACTGCTAATTTGAGAAGATTTGATCAACTCCAGTATGCACCCTTTTGAAATTTATTCCGGGAACCCTACACTGGGAAGAGACAGGCATGCTGCTCTTTCAGTGCATTGGTTTTTTATAAACTTCCCTGTTGTGGGTAAATCATAAAAGTTGTGAAGGTATGGCATTGTGTGTTATTAGTTTATTAAACAGTATAAATTATTTTTTTTATATCCCATAAATTGTGTTCTCTGATTTAGTCTATCGTTTCCACTGTTATACTTTTTATATACTCAGTTTTTCTTTTCGAGTATTCTTTAAAGAACTAAGAAAACAACTAACTTCGGCAATTGAATAAGTTGAAGCAGTGACAGAAGATACAGTGTTTTCCAAGAGAATAAGAATATTCTGCCTGAAAATGGAATGATAAATGGTACCATCTCACAGAAAAACACATTTCCCTACCAGTACCGAGTGACACACAGGATGTCTACTTCCATGGTTCCAGTCTTATCAATAAAACTGACACCATTCTTATTTTCCCTGGATTTTATAACTGCTTTGTATTCATGGGTAGACAATGTTTAATGATCCCATCTATGAATCAAATATATAGCAAAGCAAGGAAGATAAAGGTAGACCATTTATCAACAATACATTTATTAGAGGGATCTGAAAAAAATAAGTATTTATTTTAAATATAGAAGCTGGGAAATGTCATGCTACGTCTAAGCCATTTTTCCAGAAGTTTATTTTCTATGATATTTTACTTCTTAGTATAGTTTAGGTGTTTGCAAATATATATGGAGATCATAACGTAACTGTCATGATCTTTTTTTTATTGCTAAATTACTCAATTCTCCAAATGACATAGATTAAGACTGTAAAAAAATAAAAATAAAAGAAGAAAAAGCCATGACAAGTCATAGAAATAGGTATCCCTCCGCAATATTTTCTCAACTCTTTCTGTGGAGATGATAAAAAATGTTTCCTATCACAGAGGTTTTAACTCCTTCTTGATGCAGCCAATTTCCATTGTTTAACTTTCATTTTTTTCCTCCCCTTCTTCCAAAATCCATAGTTTTCTCTTTTATTTTTCCATCCACATAGATGTATGACAGCTTGTTTTTTTCAGGACGAGTTGTCCTTTTTAATGACACCATTCACTTTACTGAATGGTGTACTGGAAAATGGGGAAAAAAAATTTCAAATGTGTTGAGAATGTTACAAAAACATAAATCTGACATAGGATTTCATGAATTGTATTTACGGCATGAATCACGTTCTAAAAATGACTTAGCAGTATGATTCTCTTCATCAGTACAAATATGACAATACCAAAATTTTGTTATCATTTTAGTGGTGAAAAAAGAAACAGAACTTTTTTTTTATTTTGTCAATATTTTTATTTTTCGGTTGATGCAACTGTGTTAGTGCTTATTTTTTGAGGGGCGAGATGTTTTTATTGATACCATTTTTACGACAGATATGACATTTCGTTTGCTTATTTTTCCTTGTTTATGGGAGGAAACATACAGAGAGAAGCAGTAAATACCGTATAAGAATTTGACCAAAATTGTCCATATTAAGTACTGCCCATCTAAGACTGTTTAGTAAACTAGGTCATCCAATGCACTCAACAACAAAAGTGGAGGGGAAGTGAACAGCCCCCAAATAGATAGACCAAGACAACATGGCTATAAATATACAAACATATTTTATTGATTAAAAAGAACATACAAAATGAGGTGAATAGCATAGAAGGGGATACACAAGTGGACATCCCTGGAGCACACAGCCAAAATATTATATATACTGTACAATATTGTGTATAATGGTATATAGAGAAAATCAGGTATTAATTATAATAAGGACCTAATCCTGTCTAGAGTCCTCATATGTTTTTTGAAGAATAAACTTAATTTCCTCTCGGCAGCCGGACTTCCAGTGCAGAAGCCTTACAGCTTCAGAACACTATTAATCAGCAGATTAACCCCCTATCTGCAGGTTAATGACGTTTTTTCACATGACAAGTTCCCTTTAATTAATCAAAGTCATACATGAACAGAAAACAGCTGCCTATTGAAATCTATAGAGAGGGTAGTGGGGAACAGATGGAGGCACAGTGCGAGAGAAGTAGAGATACAAAGATTATGCTGTTGCTCTCAAGCTACATATACTCCAGTGCTGGATTCATAGTTACACTGCTCAGTACTGCAGTATAATATCCTATGTGCTGCTGCTTCTGAACATTAACTACAAAGAAATAGGAGAACAGGAATCCCTCAGGTCTATATACTGTGTTTCAGAGACATCATAGTAAACAGTTTCCACCAAAAAGGTCATGGAGAGCTGCAACTTAGAATTCCTATCATGGCCAAAAACATTGTTTTTCCAAGTGTACATATACATGACAGCTTATTCTGAAAAGTCAATTGAAACCCATGAATATAAACAGCACCTTGGAACTTAATCATACTGCCACACAAGTAATGATAATAGCAAACATCAAACATTGACTTTAATGTCCCTAATAAATTACAAACATAGGACAAAACCATTAGCATTAAAATGAAAAATAAAAAGGGTAAAAATAAAATGTTTTTTTTTTCCTCCGAATGTTTAGCCAGTAAAAGTAATTGTATTATAGGCTCTTCTTTTTATTCATAAGAAATGAATACAAATAACAAAAAATATATATATAACACACAACACAATGCCCATAGTGACTGAACATATCATTAGGATTTGCAATAACATGGTATCATGACTGAAAAGAGCATAATAAATTGTTACATTATGTCTCTGGCTCACTAATGCTTCTGCTTAAACCATTCACGGGAAGGAGAATAAATTACAAAATAAAAGTATTTGTTTGAATAATAACCAATTTTACAGCACTTATAGCACATTAACAGAAGAACAGTAAAGCAACAGAAAACTAATCTGAGCCAGAGAATTGCTGACTTCAACTTGAGATCCCTAATTCATTACACAATAAATATTGTTTAAACATTTGAATGGCTTCTTATTAGAAACAATTACGACATAATTAAAGAGCAAGTTTAAATTAACGTGATAAAAAGCACAATTCAACAACAAATTGAAATGATTTAAAATAATTGGAGGTAATTACAAAAATGGACAAATGGATTAATAATTCATATGAATAGTAGAATGTACATTAAAGGAAAATTGGAATTCAACAACCTGAATTTTACTTTTCTTGCTTTGATAAATATTTTCGCACTATGAAAATAAAAAGACTATTTAGTTTTCGAAAAATTAAATCTCGTACTGATGAAATTACTGTTATTGTTTTTATGGCACAATATAATGATCTTCTACCCGACACTTATTATTGTCGAATGCAGACTAAGTTAGTCATTCCTGCGATTGTCTCACTGAAGAATACTTACTATAGAGAACCACACAGTGCTCTGAACTGAGCCGAAATCTCGATCTGCGCATGCGCCGCCTCCGGCGAAACATTTTATTGAACACAGGGCACAGGACGCTGGCTCCCACTGCGCATGCGCTGCCCACACAATGATGGCGGCAAAATTTTAAAAAGGGGGCAGGTTACTGAATAATCAGTGACCTGCAGAAGAAACAGAGGAGACTGGTGGGGGGGGTGGAGAATGAGAATGAGACCTTGCCCCCACGTCCTGCCCCGAAGCACACAAGACATCATTTTTTGAAAACTTCATAAAGGTGAGTATTAAACAATCACTCATCGGATCCCTTCACATCAGGTATCATTAATCAGCATCACAGCGCCATTATAGCCATGCCTTTAGTTTATAGGGCTAAATCCTGATGACTGGTTTCCTTTTACTCAAAATCATAGTTAGATTTTGATCCACTAGGGAAAAGATAAAATTAGAAAGTCATAGTAAAGATATATAGTAAGTCAATCTTGATAATTTAGCTTTTAAAGAGCAAGGGCCCAACATATATCTTTATTTATATAAATATAATGTCTACATATAGATTCATATACAGTATATATATATTAAAGATGAACGGATTGATTCACGAAGGATCGAGTTTGAGTCGAATTTCCTGAAATGCGTGGTTTCATGTGAATCCAAACATTTTGAGATTCGATTAGCAAAAAAAAACAAACTCTTTCCACGGCACCATTTCCTACGCTATTGAAGCATCAGAAAGTAGGCTAATGTAATTTTGCATTGCTGCATGGACCTCACCATAATGCTCTGCAGCTATGACATCTTACAGATTTTCATACCTTAGAATCATAGAATGTTAGAGTTGGAAGGGTCCTCGAGGGTCATCGCGTCCAACCTCTTGCTCAATGCAGGATTCACTAAACCATCTCAGACAGATGTCTGTCCAGCCTCTGTTTGAAGACTTCCATTGAAGGAGAACTCACCACCTCTGGTGGCAGCCTGTTCCACTCATTGATCATCCTCACTGTCAATTTTTTTTTCTAATATCTAATTTGTATCTTCTCCCATTCAGTTTCATCTCATTGCTTCTCGTGTTTCCATGTGCAAATGAGAATAAGGATGATCCCTCTACACTGTGACATCCCTTCAAACATATGTAGACAGCTATTAAGTCTCCTCTTAGCCTTATATTTTGCAAGCTAAACATTCCTTGTACAGTGGTGGTCAGTAAAGTCAGTAAAGTAGTACCCAAATAGTATTATGGTCTCCATATTAGCTGCCACACTATATAATGATAATGTCCCCCACATTAGCTGCCACACTATATTACTATTACCTGTCCCCCACAGGAGTACCCAAATAGTATAATAGCCCTCAAACTTTCAGGGCCCCCCCAGTAGCCTTTACAGTGTATGAGGGGCCCCCTCCCCCATTGTGTATGATGCCCCTATGTCACATCACAAGTTTTAGATAAAATAAAAAACTTCATATACTCACCTAATCCAGGATCCCAATAAATCCTCCTGCAAAGCACTGATGCACGCATAGGATGTCAGAGGCCCAGCGCGGCGCAATAATGTCAAAATGCCAAGGCTCAGACGTCCTGCATGTGTGCCGTCGCTCCAGACACTGCATCATCCTGCCGATCTATAGTCTGCAGGCTTAAAGAGACTTGTGGTCTACAGAGCGGAGAGCAGTAGTAGAGGGAGACAGTGTCTCCCTGCTCTACTGCAGGTCTTAACTATATCAGCGAGCTGTGCATGCCGATATAGTTAAGGTTAGCACAGCTTCGAGTGTGCCCCCCCGGTAGCTGCACTATTGGGTCAGCAGAATCCTCTTTTTCTCGCCTGTGAAGTGTAAGCTCTAAACAACATCCCCTGTCGAAGGAGAAAACCCCAGGCAAAAGGAGCATTCACAAAATCTTAGGCAGGAGACAGAGGTCACTATGACGAGTGGCCAGCCCATCATTGTCTGAAAGCTGTCAGACGGCAGGAAATAGAGAGGCAGGAGAGCTGTAAATGCAGTGCCCAATGCGCTGCACTCGCGGCTCATTATCATAAAATGTAAATGCTGGATTCCTCTAAAAGTTGATGATTCTACAAGAAATGTAAGGATTTAATCAGCATAAGGCCACGACCCCACTATCAGTATTCGGTCAGTATTTTTTCTCAGGAGTGGGAGCCAAAACCACTAGTGGGTGATAAATGCAGAATTGGTGACATGTTTCTATTATACCTTTTCTCTGATTGTTCCTGACCTGATTTTGGCTCCCACTCCTGAGAAAAAATACTGACCGAATACTGATAATGGGGCCATGGCCTTACACAACCTTTCCACACATGCAATTAGTTAGGGGTATAATATCTTAATGACAAGTTCCCCAGTAAAAGGAAAGGTTCATGAAAAAAAAACTCTCTGAAGAAAAACAAACATATATTTGGTATTGCCATTTTTGTCATGAACGTTACTATAAAATTATTATTATTATTATTATATTATTATTCATCTTTTATGGTGAACTGAACACCATTTAAAAAAGTATGAAAAACTTTACCAACTATGATGTTTTTGTTCAGCTCTTCTCATCTCTTTAGTCCTTTGGCTATTTAGCCAAATTCATTTATTTGTCTCTTTAGTTCTTTGGCTACTTGGCTTTATATGTATTATTATGATGTAGCCATATAGTATGGTGTATTGCCGACTTGTTGCCCTGTTTGGGTTACTTTGTAGTAATACAGATTTTCATCATTGTTCTACATTCTCTTTTTTATTGGTTGCGTTCAATCAGTGTCTTTTGATGAATTATGAATAAAGTTTTTTACTCTTTATTTGGTTTATGCTTTCTATGTTTGCAGTGTTTTTTCAGTAATTTGGGAGCACACTGTATTTTTTAGGCCATACATAGGCTTCCAAAAAATACTGCACCCTTGTTGCGCAGAAAACAAGCAATCACACAGCAGAATTATACCTGACTGTGAACTCCGTAAAAAATAAAATTAAAAACAATTTCAAATTTATTGAAGCCCTCAAATAACTCCATGATGAAAAAAAATATTGTTTAAAAAATATTTTTTTTTGTTGGGGTGGGGAGGGGATGGGAGAAAAAGTTGCAAAACATTAAAAAGCAGTAAAATTGTAATATTCTAGCAACTGTATCACCCCGCAGAGCATGATAACTTGTCAATCATACCTAACAAAGAATGGTGTTTAAAAAAAATAACTAAAACTATCTAGAATTGTTGTTTTTGCTCAAAATATAATACAAATTGATCAAAAAGTCGTATGTACTACAAAAGGGTATAAATGAAAACAACAGCTTGTTACGCAAAAAATAATCTCTCATGTAGCTCCGCTGATGGAAAATTGTAAAATCTACAGCTCTCAGAATCTGGCGACTCGAAGACAAATTATTTTTTTTTTCAGAGTGTATTTATTGTACAAAAATAATAATACACAAAAGAAAACTGCATAAATGTGGTACCACCATAATTGTTCTGACCTGAAAAATAATGATAACACTTTATTTGTACAGCATGGCAAATTGCTTAAAATTTAAAAAGCAAAAAAACAGGAGCAGAATTGCTGTTTTTTTTACTTATAATTCACAATGCAGAGTTAATAAAGTTTATTAAGAAATTCTATGAACCCCAAAATGATGAAATTGATAAACATTACTCATCCCCCCCAAAAAAAACAAGCCCTCACAATGGCGGAAAAAAAAAGATATGGCTTTTGAAACTTGTCAATAAAAAAATTTAGAAAAATGGTCCTCATGGGGGCCAAAACTGACTTTGATTGGAAGGGTATAACATTGTTGCTCCTAGTGACCACCGTACTGTACAATCACAGCAGCAAAATAACTTTCTGAAGTGTAATTCAGAAGAGTAACAATACTAAATTTCCTCTATAAATATATTTAGTACAACACTAAAATACCTTTTACAGTCCCCTCGGCTGGGTAGCAAAATGACACGCTGCGTTCGGCAAGGTATTAAGATTTAATCATATATTGATTGCCCAATATTTGGCACTCTGTAAAATCCTTTTCTCCATTGTTGCATTCATAAACAAACTTTTGCCGTTTTCTGAATGTAGCTCTTTTCTTTAATGATGAACCTTTTCCCAGACTTTTATGATGCTGCTGATTAAAGTACTTCAAAACTCATTGCAGATTAAATGTCGCAACAAATTCCATCGTTGTGCCTATGAATATGTATAGAAAGGGAATAAAAGAGATATGCTTTAAATCTCCAATGCCACGCTAAGCAATTTTTATCTGACTCTTATTAGACTGTCCAGTGACATATTTACACTAGTGAGATAAATACTATATGCAGCCACAATGGGAATATCACCTACTGTGAACTATTCTAGGCTGTGATAAAACATAAAAACTACTTTTCAAACAAATCTACTTCTTTATCAGCTATTCACTTAAAGCGCTTTCATTGTTTTATGGCTGCTCAGTAGAATATCTAATCTAGTTAATTAATTTTATTTGACAGCCATTACTATATCCTGATGTGTTAAGTGGGACTCTATGGAATTACTATTGTGCCGCTTACAGACACAATACAAGGCTCATTTTGAATCTTCTACGTTTAGGGTGCCATAAAACCATTCTTGCAACAAGTTTATTATTGCACTGCCAGAACAGGCTTTCTTCTTATTTATAGTCTAGAAATGGCAAACCACAAGGACAAAGGAATTTTGCCTTTTGAATTTTAGTTTCTGGCGATCCATATTAAGCACGATGAGCCACAGTCCCTCATATATCACTGGTTTGGGCACTGTAAACAGTAGATGGTGTATATGACTCGCCCCCTGGGCCGTGGGGCACTCGGATCCGGGCAATAGGGAACGATGGGAGTAGTAGTGGCAACCCGGTTCCGTGGCTCAGGGTGGTCAGGCCAGTGGTAGTCCGTTATGTGCTATTGATTATGTCCGACTACGCCACCCGTGGATTGCGGTTGTTAGGAACCGCCGCTGCAGGGCAGACCGCTGGGGCTGATGATGTATGCAGCTGGGATGATGTGACTCCCCACGGGAAGAGTGCGGCCCCTGGGCAGTGTAGTGGATGGTGGGAGTGATGGTGGTGAGAGTCCCAGTACCGGTAGTGCCGGAGGAGCGAAAAAGCACACAGACAACGTACTGCAGTCCAGGGTCTTTACTCACGGTTAATATCCAAGTCACTTCTGCAGGGAATGACTGCCCGAGCCGTGCTGCGTCCACCAGGTGAGGGGCTCGGTCAATTCCCAGGCAGTTCAGGAGCATGACACAGGACCCCCTTTAATCCTTTCTCTGGCCTGCCTCACCAGTGACCCACTTTTGTCCAGCTGCCGCGGACTTGTGCGGGTAAACGTGGGCTCCGTCCTCCGCTGTCCTATATGGTGCCTTCCTAGCAGGTTTGATGAGGTGTCGCACCAATAAATGATCACGACGACCGGTCTTTGGCTGAGGGTAGTTTCTCCTCCACCAACTTGGGATCCGGTACCCTTAATCTGCCTGACCCTTCACCCTGGATTCTCGTGGGTTCTTAGGGTCCCTTCCACCTTCTTGTTCCTGAGCCCTTCTGTTTCTCTCTCTCTTCTCCTTCTTTCCTGTTCTGTCTTCTCCTCCTTCCCTTGGCCTCTTCTCCAGGCCCACTTCTCCTTCTCCTCTCAGGCTCCGGCCTCTTCTCTAGGCCTGCCTCTGGAGCAGCACTCAGCCTGAGCTGCTGCTCCCTGTCAGCTCTCCTCTCCTCACAGACTGAACACTGTTCTAAGATGGTGACCACCTTTTATACCTCCCTCTGACCATGAGCCCAGGTGACCAGCAACCAATGAGCTCCTTCCTACACTCAGGAACCAACCCCTATCTGCCCCTACAGCACTGGGTGTTCCACCCCCCTCCCCACTCCAGGCAGGGACATAGTCGGTCGTGCCTGCACTTCTGTCTAGTGGGAGCACCGTTGAGCTGTCCTTCGGAAATGGGGTGTGTGTGCTGTATGCAGCTAACTGAGCCCTGGTCCATACTCCATCCTTACCTGGGAGTGGAATATCACACCTCTGGTCTGAGGTGCAATACCCCTGTAGCGGCCGAACCCTCGGGGCACTACATATATAGTGGACCCTAATTTAATATCTTACAGCAAATTTAAAGTGCCTCTCTACCTTTTAAATGGATTGCCATTTTAGATCCAAAATTTCCGATGATTGATTCTAATCTTACATAGCTTGAAAGGTTTCTCCCATATGAGACAATACATATCAACAGGATATTCCTTAAAGCGCACCTGTCAGCAGGATTGTGCTCAGTAAACCACATACACTATCAGGTGGGTGACATTACACTGATTAATATGATACCTTAGTTGATGAAATCCGTCCTGTGGTTCTTATATAATCTTTACTTTCAGTTTGGAGATAATGACATGCTCGTGCTTCAGGGTGGCCTATGGGGGCACTCTATCTGGTGCTCTGCTTACATATTCATCTGTATGCTCATATCACAGCTCACTGTGCCTTCACTGACCTGCCTCCTATTTTACTTAGCAACACACTACTAGATGCATTATGTAAAATAGGAGGCAGATCAGTGAATGATCAATGAGCTGTCATAAGAGCATACAGATGAATATGTAAGCAGAGCACCAGATAGAGCGCCCCCCACAGGCCGCCCTGAAGCATGAGCATGTCATTATTTCCAAACTGAAAGTAAAGTTTACACAAGAACCACAGGACGGATTTCATCAACTAAGGTATCATATTAATCAGTGTAATGTTGCCCACCTGACAATGTATGAGGTTTACTAAGCACAATCCTGCTGACAGGTGTGCTTTAAATGTCCAATAGGTGCCGGTCTCAATGTTTAAAACAGGTAGATAGATGCAGGTCCAGAGATGGGATTTGCAGCTGTTGGTCATTTGTGGCAAATCCTGTCTAGAGGTGAGCAAACCAAAATTGTAAAGTGCAGGGTTCATACCGGGCACCTAGTGTCCAGTGCTGAACTCTGAACATGGACTTCTCCTGGAAGTCCGTTTTACAGTTCTGGAGTTCGGGGAGGAGAGAGAGAGAGATTTTACAGCTCCAAATTTCTATTTCTATTGATTTCTGGTACCCGAGCCCGATGAACCTGAACATCAACGGGTCTGCTCACCCCTAATCCTCAGGATAAGGAATTAATGTTCCAGATTGGAACACCTTTTTTTAATATATCTTAATAGCAGTTGGGGCTCTGTTATTCTAACAGTTAATCTAATCTAATGAGTAGACATAGCTAATTTGCAGGCTACCTGAAATCACCACTTGAAGGACTTAGAAGTTTGAAGGAGTATTCCAAAAGTGTTTTTCCACCAATGTTCAATGTAATGACAAGTCATTTTGCAATAGCTTTTAGCTTTACAGAAGCAACTGATATTGTAATCATTTACTTTTGACCATGGAACACCAACCACATTGCCTGCTTCCTCTTTCACTGATTTCCCATAGATTGGTCTCTGTTAATCACCTCGACCAGTACTAATCCTAGGCATGCCTAACTTATCATATGACCACCTCCCTTTACAGTAATCCATGCTAGGTTTCTTAGGTAACCCAACACCCTCCTCTTACATCATCATCCAGGGCCTTTTAAGGCTGATTCTGGTAGAACTTAGGTGCTTGAACATTAAAGGGGTTGTCCGGTCTTGGGGTCCAAGTCTGCAGTCACTCTTTCGGACTGAAGACTTGTGTATCCTCATAGCACACACAAACTGTGATAATCCTCCGGTGCCGATGCCAGGAGCGCGCAATAATGTGACCGCAAGTATATGCTTTGCATACTTTTGACTACACATGTCCAGCAACGTTTAATACACTTGCATTAGTGAGAATATGTACATCTAGGTGCGACTGTGCAGGTTTCCCAAGCTATCACGTCTCATGGTAAATTGCAGCCAATCAGCAGGTATTATCATAGTCTGTATAAATGGCTAGATAAAAAATGAAGAATCCATTTTACGGTGATTTAGGGTAGAAAGAGGACATTAGATCTTACCATTCACCATTGACTAAGGGAAGAGAAAACCTTAAAACATTGGACACACACTCCAAACATGCAAATTGTCTCTTCAGAGAGGAAGATGACTAGATCTCTAGTGCCACCTATAGGAAGTAGCAATCCTAAAAGTCAATATCGACCCTATAATGAGCCTTGTCACATGATTTAGGATTAAAGCCAAAACCAAAATCTCAATTTGCAGACACTGTTTCTTTTTTTTTAAACCATTCAGGTTAGTTATAAACAACTTAATATAAGCTCATCAACTTAAATGTCGTTGTTTCAAACTCTCATTATCATGGTTCATATTTATTCTAGTATTACAAACCAAAGGTATACACAGAAAAGACATCCTAAATTCTCTAGGAAAAAAAAGACCCTTTAACTAAACATCAATAAAACTCACTGATATTTGATCAGTTGCTGCCATTTCTTAAAATTCCCAAACGCCCTCTGCATCAGAACCACCACCGCCTTTGCTTTAAATTTTTCACTCTTTGTTTCATTGCAGCCATTTGGTAAATTCTAAAAAGTTCATTTTTTCTCATTAATGTACACTCTGCACCCCATCTTGAATGAAAAAAAAATAGAATTGTCGAAATTTTTACAAATTTATTAAAAAAGAAAAACTGAAATATCACATGATCATAAGTATTCAGACCCTTTGCTCAGTATTGAGTAGAAGCACCCTTTTGAGCTAGAAGCCATGAGTCTTCTTGGGAATGATGAGTATTTCACACCTGGATTTGGGGATCCTCTGCCATTCCTCCTTGCAGATCCTCTCCAGTTCCATCACTTTGGATGGTGGACGTTGGTGGACAGCCATTTTCAGGTCTCTCCAGAGATGCTCAAATGGGTTTATGTCAGGGCTCTCACTGGGCCAGTCAAGAATGGTCACAGAGTTGTTCTGAAGTCACTCCTTTGTTATTTTAGCTGTGTGCTTAGGGTCATTGTCTTGTTACAAGGTGAACCTTCGGTTAAGTCTGAGGTCCAGACCACTCTGGAAGAGGTTTTCATCCAGGATATCTCTGCACTTGGCCGCATTCACATTTCCTTCAATTGCAACCAGTCATCCTGTTCCTGCAGCTGAAAAACATCCCCATAGCATGATGCTGCCACCACCATGTTTCACTGTTGGGATTGTATTGGGCAGGTGATGAGCAGTGCCTGGTTTTCTCCACACACCCCGCTTAGAATTATCACCAAAAAGTTCTATCTTCGTCTCATCAGACCAGAGAATCTTATTTCTCATAGTCTGGGAGTCCTTCATGTGTTTTTGAGCAAACTCCATGCGGGCTTTCATATGTCTTTCACTGAGGAGAGGCTTCCATCGGGCCACTCTGCCATAAAGGCCCAACTGGTGGAGGGCTGCAGTGATAGTTGACTTTGTGGAACTTTCTCCCATCTCCCTACTGCATCTCTGGAGCTCAGCCACAGTGATCTTGGGGTTCTTCTTTATCTCTCTCACCCAGGCTCTTCTCCCAAGATTGCTCAGTTTGGCTGAACGGCCAGGTCTAGGAAGACTTCTGGTGGTCCTAAACTTCTTCCATTTAAGGATTATGGAGGCCGCTGTGCTCTTAGGAACCTCGAGTAATGCAGAAATTCTTTTGTAACCTTGGCCAAATCTGTGCCTTGCCACAATTCTGTCTCTGAACTCCTTGGGCAGTTCCTTTGAGCTCATGATTCTCATTTGGTCTGACATGCACTGTGAGCTGTGAGGTCTTATATAGACAGGTGTGTGCCTTTCCAAATCAAGACCTATCAGTTTAATTAAGCACAGCTGGACTCCAGTGAAGGAGTAGAACCATCTCAAGGAGGATCAAAATGAAATGGACAGCATGTGACTTAAATATGAGTGTCTGAGCAAAGGGCCTGAATACTTATGATCATGTGATATTTCAGTTTTCTTTTTTAATAAATTTGCAAAAATTTCTACATTTCTGCTTTTTATTCAGTCAAGATTGGGTGCAGAGTGCACTTTAATGTGAAAAAAAAGAACTTTTAGAATTTACCAAATGGCTGCAATGAAACAAAGAGTGAAAAATTTAAAGGGGTCTGAATACTTTCCGTACCCACTGTAGAAAGGATCAGCCTGACACACTTATTCATAGATAGATGCTTCTTTTTGAAAAGTCCTAAATTCCTCACATCCAACAAACTCTGCATCACACAAGTCATAATTAACCATAATACTCTATTTTTCAAATGACTACACGCACCAATTCCAAACATCGCAACACGCCAATCAATAAAACTCACACCCACTAACTCTTCCCACAAACCACCTACACTCTTCCACAAACTGTACGCATAATCACAGTCCCACATAGTATGCCACACAGTCTCACATCCACCACATCCTTCTCTCGGGCACACATCCATTCCGGGAAGACCTCTTCTCTTCTGAACCTGTCTCACAGGCAAAATATTGTGCAAGGACATCCATACAATAACCCTTTGTCTATTGGACATCCCCTGCGTTCCCAAACTCTTCCATGCAACCGAAACTTCATTCCCTCTCAACCCCACAATATTACTCTCCACCTTATTCTTACATATTATTTTCATTACATTCTTAGCCATTCTAAAATCATTCATCGGCGCACTCAGTAAATCGTGCTTCCTCACAAACTTTTCAATCACCTCATACCAGATGGGACACTTGAAAGCAACAGGCACTCTAGCATCCTATTTTCTCCAACATAATCCATACAACATCCAACCAGTTGAATAACTTGCCATACAGTGGGCAAAAAAGTATTTAGTCAGCCACCAATTGTGCAAGTTCTCCCACTTGAAGAGACGAGAGAGGTCTGTAATTGACATCATAGGTAGACCTCAACTATGAGAGACAAAATGAGAAAACAAATCCTGAAAATCACATTGTCTGATTTGGAAAGAAATTTTTTTCAAATTTTGGTGGAAAATAAGTATTTGGTCAATTGCAAAAGTTCATCTCAATACTTGTTATATATCCTTTGTTGGCAATGACAGAGGTCAAACGTTTTCTGTAAGTCTTCACAAGGTTGGCACACACTGTTGTTGGTATGTTGGCCCATTCCTCCATGCAGATCTCCTCTAGAGCAGTGATATTTTGAGGTTGTCGCTGGGCAACATGGACTTTCAACTCCCTCCAAAGGTTTTCTATAGGGTTTAGATCTGGAGACTGGCTAGGCCACTCTTGGACCTTGAAATGCTTCTTACGAAGCCACTCCTTCGTTGCCCTGGTGGTGTGCTTGGGATCATTGTCATGTGGAAAGACCCAGCCACGTTTCATCTTCAATGCCCTTGCTGATGGAAGGAGGTTTGTACTCAAAATCTCAAGATACATGGCCCCATTCATTCTTTCATGTACATGGATCAGTCATCCTGGTCCCTTGGCAGAAAAACAGCCCCAAAGCATGATGTTGCCACCCCCATGCTTCACAGTAAGTATGGTGTTCTTTGGATGCAACTCAGCATTCTTTCTCCTCCAAACACGACGAATTGTATTTCTACCAAACAGTTCTACTTTGGTTTCATCTGACCATATGACCATATGACCATATGACCATATGACCATATGACCATATGACCAATACTCTTCTGGATCATCCAAATGCTATCTAGCAAACTTCAGATGGGGCCGGACATGTAATGGCTTAAGCAGGTGGACACAACTGGCACTGCAGGATCTGAGTCCCTCGCGGTGTAGTGTGTTTCTGATGGTAGCCTGTGTAACGTTGGTTCCAGCTCTCTGCAGTTAATTCACTAGGTCCCCCCATGTGGTTCTGGGATTTTTGCTCACCGTTCTTAAGATCATTTTGACCCCACAGGGTGAGATCTTGTGTGGAGCCCCAGATCGAGGGAGATTATCAGTGGTCTTGTATGTCTTCCATTTTATAATTATTGCTTCCACAGTTGATTTCTTCACACCAAGCTGCTTGCCTGTTGCAGATTCAGTCTTCCCAGCCTGGTACAGGGCTACAATTTTGTTTCTGGTGTCCTTCGACAGCTCTTTGGTCTTCACCATAGTGGAGGTTGGTGTTAGGCACCGGGTGCTTGCTGGATCAGAAATGGGTTCTGAGTCATCAGCGGATTCTGTGGTCTCCCATTCTGGTCCAGCCAGGGCTGATGCTGCACAGCATCACCATCGGTCCCAACGCCTAGCCAATGCATGAGATGTACAAGTAGTATCTCGTGTATTTGTGCCTAGCAACATGAAGCGCAGGTTGCGGAGAGAGACTAGGCTACTGCAGCCTAAGTTCAAGAGGCGCCGCACTGAGCATGCCCGTGACATGGCGGACCGTGATTGGTGTTCAGGAACCAGCTGATCCGGTAAATGTATACTTACCTTCTGTCGGCCCGCGCACCGCTCCTGCTTGGTTCCCGGCACTTTGCAGTGAGCTGAAGGACCTGCGCTGACGTCAGAGTCATGTGACGGGTCACGTGACACTGACGTCGGCAGGTCTTTCAATTCAATGTTGCCGGCAAGGGAGAACGGAGTGAGCAGAACACCGGGGGCCATCGGAGGGTAAAGTATACATTTATTTTTTATTTTTACCATTCTCTCGGGTCACACTATATAAATCCATGCTGTTTGCATGGATTTATATAGTGTGACCTAGTTGTCAAGCACTTTCCAGGTGATGCTAAAATCGCCTGGAAAGTACTTGTCAATCCGCATGCGGAAACGCATGTGGAAACGCATGTGAATCCGCATGTATTCCACAGGAAAAACGCATGTACAATCCGCATGCGTTTTTCTGCCAGGGAGATGCAGAAATGATGCAGAAATTTTCTGCTTCATTTCTGCATCGTGTGCACATACCCTAACCCTACTCATAGACGCAACACTTTCACTCACAGCCACAACGTCATCCATATATCCAAGAACTTTCACATGCTTCCCACCACTCCCTCGAACCATTTTATCACATCTCACCAAGCACAACAAAGGTTCAATCACACATACAAACAAGACAGGGGACAAGGGACACCCCTGTCTTACATCAGACATAATATTCGCTTTCTAGCTCAACCATTCAGTAACAAGAAACTCACTTGACACACGATCATGCAAAGATATTATTATCCTATTCACAAATTTTTTAGGGAATCCCATTCTCTCCAGAACTTTAAACAAAAACACATGCAAAACTCTATCAAACGCTTTCTCAAAATCAATTGCAAAAACCATACACTTCTGTTTTCTCATCATGCAGTCTCCAATCAAATCCCTTAATAACAAGTTATCACTCATACGTCTTCCAGGCACAGCACAGACTTGATCCTCACCCACAACACTACCAATCACCTCACGCATACAATTCGCCAACAATTTGCTGTAGATGTAATCTGAAATCAACAACGTTATAGGTCTCCAATTCTCTGAACACTTTCTCTTACCTTTCTTATACACAAGCACAACCACACCTTCTTTTATAGATTCACACAACCATTCTCCCACATATACTTACATATCTCAGTCAAATCAGCTCCCAGAAAATCCCATGCTTTCACATAGAATTCTACCGGCAATCCATCATTACCCGGTGTCCTATTCTTTTTAGCACTCTTCATCACGTTTTCCACTTCATCCATAATCACATCCTCATTCAAAATATCACATTCATCACTATCCAACTTATTCTCTAACCCATTCAGCACCTGAAACAAGACCAGAATCAATCCATTTTTTTATCATATAACTTACTATAGAACTTACTCGCCTCCTTTATCACATTCTCACCTGACACACACAAACCGTTCCTATCCAGGACTTTATCCATATGAACCTTTCTGCCATTCATTTTCTTAAAAAAGAACCTCGTGCACTTTTCATCTTTCCCAAGATGTTCTATTTTGACACAATAAATGATTTCTTTCCCTTTTTCATCCATGACATGCTTTAATTCACTCTTCCTCTCAAACAGCAGATTAGACACATCCATCCCACACTTTCTTAACCAGTCTATCTGCATGTTTAAATCATTAAATCTGCTCCGATAAATAGCAGTTTTTTTATATCCCCATTTTTTGAAGAATTTTTTGCAACACAACTTAACCCAGTCCCACCATTCAAGCACACACGCAAAATTCCTCTTGCATACTCTCCACTCTTTATACTTTATTTTTAATTCATTCATCACATCCTCATCTTCTAACAATCTCACATTCAACTTTCATACCCCACCCCCATACACACGGTCATCAATCACACTAAGCACACCTCTTAAACACTTATGATCAGAAAAAGGTACAACATTTTGTTCACAATTCATACACAACATATTTTGGAAAACAACATTTTGGGTATGTGCCCATGATGCAGATTTGAAGCAGAAATTTCCTGAGGATTTCTGCATCTCCTTAGCAGAAAAAACCACATGCGGATTTTACATGCGTTTTTCAAGCGTTTTTACATGCGTTTATGCATGCGTTTTTTTCAAGCGGTTTTTCAAGCGATTTTGAGAATCACTTGGAAAAGGGCTTGACAAGTTGGTCACACAATATAAATCCATGCAACTGGCATGGATTTATATTGTGTGACCAACTTATGAGGAGATTTCTGCTTCAAATGGTGCAGCTAGTATAAATAAAATGAAGTAAAAAGAAAAAAAACTTTATACTCACCTCTCCGGAGGCCCCCAGTCTCCTCCCGGCGGCGATCCTCTCTCCTCGGCGGCCCGCGGTGTACTGTCTGAACCTGCGGTGACGTCATTTAGTCAGCTGATGGTCACCTCCTGGATTTGAATCTAATTTGCCTGACATTCAGGGACGCAATGCGCCAACCAGCCTGGGGAGCCATAACATGATGGTATTATATACATGACGACAAACAGGCCACTTCCTCTTCAACCATTTTCATCTTCCATCTGGAACTGCAACTACTCAAATCTGTTTACATCTGCGGGAATGCCTAAAAAAGCACTGTTGTCAGGCAAGAAGATATTCTGATGGTAGCTACGTTCACTCACTGGACTTAAAACATCTTCACCGGCATCTGCCCAATCCTTTCTCGGCTTCTTACAGGAAGTTCCAGGCTACTCGTCCTCAGATGACCTTGCAAGAGTGAAGTCACCTTGACCTCCACAACTGGCCAACTCCTCCTCAGTAGATATCCAAGATACACTGGGGGACTTACCAAGAAAACCATCCAACTCCCCCTCTCCACAGACATCAGACTGATGAGGGAGCTCACACTCTTCAGCAAGTTCCAAACTCACTGCCTCGGCTGGGAGACTTCGTTAGGGGCAGAGCCTCCTCATGCACATCTATGATTTCAGGTTCCTCATTAAGTTCCGGGCCTGTAACCTATGGTATGTCAACAACAGCAGCAGGGGGTGCAGCCGCCCCACCTGGTACCTCAACGTAAGACCTAGGACTGATCCTGGCCTTACAGTCCCTATACTTATGGCCCTCCTCACCACAAGCATTGCACATAACAGGATTTGTGCAGTCTTTTGCCATATGGCCAGAACTATTGTAATTCCTGCAAGTTGGCATCTCCTTGCAACTATCCTGGGTATGCCCGAAAATTTTACACCTCCTGCAGTACATCGGGGTATCCGGGAAAAACAAAAAAACACTATTCTTCCCAATTGAAAAATTAAGAGGGGGGTAATGGATGCCTCCTGGGCTTTGGGGATCCATCCCAAATCTCACAAAAAACTTCTTGTACTTCCTGGTCCAGAGCCCTTCTCCATTCAGGACCCTGTGGGATTACTGAACATAAATGCTATGTCTCTTTAAAAAAAAAAGTAATGTCATCCAGGCAAACAAAAGGGTTGTGCATAAAAACTACAAGTGGGACATCCCCCTTAGAGTAAAGCACAGTAAAGGTAAGACCTTCCAGCAAAGGATTTGCAACTCCATTTTTCAGGACAGTAAAGAAATTCTGGCAAGCAGCCGTAGAAGATAGTGCCATCGCATACCTGCCTTCCCTCCTGAACTCCTGCAGGCATATTATCTCAGACTTCCGAATCTTCAGGATGTCATAAAACACCATGTTGACCAAATATCCCAGAGAAAAATGCAACTTCTTATCTTCAGCGATGTCAATCTTGAATCCTTTTTTAACCCGGCTATCACCAGTCCCAGAATATTGAAGCTGGACTCCCATCATCCACAGCTTCCAGGATCTCCCTCCTGAATCCTCCTGGCTATCTCCCAAAAGCAGCGACTGGCTTAAGCCACCAAAGTGGCGATGCTGGAAGGCCAAGAAACAGCACTCAAGGTGTTCAGGAACTTTTTCACCTCGTCAGTGCAAAGTGTGAGATCTGGTTTGGCTAGGTGAGATGCATCTGACTGGATTCCAAGAGGTAACGTTTCTCCTTGCAGGGAGTGACATGTCATGCCTGACATGCCAAGGTGAGGAGACTTTTAAGCTGCAAAGCTCCTCTGGAAAATATGCAAATTGTCTCTTCAGAGAGTTAGAGAACTAGTACTCTAGTGCCTCCTAAGTCATGTAATAAGGCTCGTTAGAGAGTCGATATTGACTTTTAGGCTTGCTATTTCCTATAGGTGGCACTAGAGTTCTAGTCCTCTTCCTCTCTGGAGAGACAATTTGCATATTTCCCAAAGAAGCATTGCGGCTTAAAAGTCTCCACACCTCGGCATGTCAGGCATGACATGTCACTCTCCGCAAGGTGAGAAAATTTACCCCTTGGATCACACTCCAAACATTAATAGGTAGTACCACTGCAGCAGTGAAGAAGATGAGTATAGTAGTTTATATATATTTCAAAGGTTCAATTATTGGAGGGAGAGAGAGTTAGGAGAGGTGCTAAGAGCAGGAGTGCCAGACTCAGTGTGATTGACCTGTGATGTGGAGCAGTTGGCATCAGTCCTCCTGCATTTGAATTATATTTACTCATTTCATTTCTTCACTCTTGTTGCAGCAGCAAGGCAGCTTGATATTTTTTACAGAAAATAAATTCCTGAAATTCGTATCAGTAAGAGACAGTGTGCTTGCTTGTCACAAGCGACTGTACTGAGCTTTTGCATTTCTTGTGCAATCTCTTCTGCGAGAGGAAATATATATATATTATATTTGTATATATATATATATATATATATATATATATATAAACATATATATACAGTACAGACCAAAAGTTTGGACACACCTTCTCATTTAAAGATTTTTCTGTACTTTCTTGACTATGAAAATTGCTCATTCACACTGAAGGCATCAAAACTATGAATTAACACATGTGCAATTATATACTTAACAAAAAAGTGTGAAACAACTGAAAATATGTCTTATATTCTAGATTCTACAAAGTAGCCACTTTTTGCTTTGATGACTGCTTTGCACACTCTTGGCATTCTCTTGATGAGCTTTAAGAGGTAGTCACCGGAAATGGTTTTCACTTCACAGGTGTGCCCTGTCACGTTTAATAAGTGGGATTTCTTGCCTTATAAATGGGGTTGGGACCATCAGTTGTGTTGTGCAGAAGTCTGGTGGATACACAGCTGATAGTCCTACTGAATAGACTGTTAGAATTTGTATTATGGCAAGAAAAAAGCAGCTAAGTAAAGAAAAGCGAGTGGCCATCATTACTTTATGAAATGAAGGTCAGTCAGTGCGAAAAATTGGGAAAACTTTGAAAGTGTACCTAAGTGCAGTTGCAAAAACCATCAAGCACTACAAAGAAACTGGCTCACATGAGGACCGCCCCAGGAATGGAAGACCAAGAGTCACCTCTGCTTCTGAGGATAAGTTTATCTGAGTCACCAGCCTCAGAAATCGCATGTTAACAGCAGCTCAGATTAGAGACCAGGTCAATGCCACACAGAGTTCTAGCAGCAGACACATCTGTTCAACAACTGTTAAGAGGAGACTTTGTGCAGCAGGCCTTCATGGTAAAATAGCTGCTAGGAAACCACTGCTAAGGACAGGCAACAAGCAGAAGAGACTTGCTTGGGCTAAAGAACACAAGGAATGGACATTAGACCAGTGGAAATCTGTGCTTTGGTCTGATGAGTCCAAATTTGAGATCTTTGGTTCCAACCACCATGTCTTTGTGCGACGCAGAAAAGGTGAACGGATGGACTCTACATGCCTTTTTCCCACCGTGAAGCATGGAGGAGGAGGTGTGATGGTGTGGGGGTGCTTTGCTGGTGACACTGTTGGGGATTTATTCAAAATTTAAGGCATACTGAACCAGCATGGCTACCACAGCTTCTTGCAGCGGCATGCTATTCCATCCGATTTGCGTTTAGTTGCACCATCATTTATTTTTCAACAGGACAATGACCCCAAACACACCTCCAGGCTGTGTAAGGGCTATTTGTCCAAGAAGCAGAGTGATGGGGTGCTACGCCACATGACCTGGCCTCCACAGTCACCAGACCTGAACCCAATCGAGATAGTTTGGGGTGAGCTGGACTGCAGAGTGAAGGCTAAAGGGCCAACAAGTGCTAAGCATCTCGGGGAACTCCTTCAAGATTGTTGGAAGATTATTTCCAGTGACTACATCTTGAAGCTCATCAAGAGAATGCCAAGAGCATGCAAAGCAGTCATCAAAGCAAAAGGTGGCTACTTTGAAGAACCTAGAATATAAGACATATTTTCAGCTGTTTCACACTTTTTTGTTAAGTATATAATTCCACATGTGTTAATTCATAGTTTTGATGCCTTCAGTGTGAATGTACAATTTTCATAGTCATGAAAATACAGAAAAATCTTTAAATGAGAAGGTGTGTCCAAACTTTTGGTCTGTACTGTATATATATATATATATATATATATATATATATATATATATATATTCCTTCAGGAAACCGGTCAGGCGGAAGTGGAGGAATTCTGCGGACCCCGGATACATGAAGCCAGTGCTCCAGCAGCTGTGAGTTGCGGTGATGGTTGGAGCAGGATCACAGGTCCCTTCATTCCCTGCTTCAAGAACCCGGCGACAGCAGAAGAGGTGAGATGCCGGTGTCTGGTTGGGGCCTGTGGACCAGCTGGGGCCTGTGGACTTGCCTAGAGCCTGCGGACTGGCCTGGGGCCTGGGGCCTGTGGACTGGCCTGGGGCCTGTAGACTTGCCTGGGGCCTGTGGATTTGCTTGGGGCCTGGGACCTGTGGACTTGCCTCGGGCCTGGGGCCTGTGTACTTGCCTGGGGCCTGTAGACTTGCCAGGGGCCTGGGGCTTGTGGAATTGCCTGGGGCCTGTGGACTTGCCTGGGGCCTGTGGACTGGCCTGGGGCCTGTGGACTTGCCTGGGGCCTGTGGACTTTCCTGGGGCCTGGGGCCTCTGGACTTGCTTGGGGTCTGGGGCCTGTGGACTTGCCTCAGGCCTGGGGCCTGTGGACTTGCCTGGGGCCTGTGGACTTTCCTGGGGCCTGTGGAATTGCCTGGGGCCTGTGGACTTGCCTGGGGCCTGGGGCCTGTGGATTGGCCTGGAGCCTGGACCTGTGAGCTGCGTCCGCCAGTGAAGGAGAGGAGCCGGGGCCTGTGCAGGGCTATGAGTGGTGTCCAGCGGTAAGGCAGAGGAGCCGGGGCCTCTGCCGGGCTGTGAGTTACAGGAAAATGGCCGCCGGAGCTCCGGCGATGCGGCAGAGCAGCATGTGCGGCTTCCGATGGCCGCAGCCATCTTCCTGAGGCTGTGATCTACAGGAAAATGGCTGCTGGAGCTCCGGGTCGGCGCATGCACCGGCTCCGGCGGCCAATTTCCACCGGAAGCCGCACACGCTGCTCTGCCGCACCGCCGGACACTGCTCACAGCCCGTCAGAGGTCCGGCTCCTTTGCCTCACCGCCGGATGCCACTCACAGCCCGGCACAGGCCCCGGCTCCTCTACTTCACCACCCGACACCAGCACAGGTATAGGCCCCGGCTCCAACCGCATCTCACCTCTGCCTCTGCCGGAGGACCCTGCGATCCCCGCTCCACCACCACCGGTAAAGTACCGTTCGGACCATAAGGCGCACCCCCCATTTTCCTTCCAAATTTTGGGGAAAAAATGTGCGTCCTATGGTCCAAAAAATACGGTATATATATATATATATATATATATATATATATATACATATATATATATATATATATTTATATGCAAAAGGAAAATTTCCCAAAAAACAGACATTTAACTGAATGTCTACCTCACAAAGTGAATGTATCACAAACATTTTTTTTCACTTCTGTTCCAGTAAGTAGCTTTTGCATCTTAACATGCCATGCCAATACAGTGCACTGTTGTAGTCGCTATGTGTGTGCCTACCTAGCATTTTTTATTCATATAATGTTTTGGGGGAAGAGGTATGAATTTTTGTTCAAACAAAATAGAAAAACAAATGTTCCTAAAATGTAGACATTTAAATATGCATGTTTGTTTTTGAACCACTGTTTTACTAGTCCAGTTTTACAACTTTTCACTCCACACCTTGCTGGTTGCTGGTGCATTGCAACGCATTATACAGTGATCAAAGTAATGAAAGTCAATGTCCCACAGAAGAACTAAGAAAAAAATAATATTTTTTTAAAAAAAAAATTCACAAAATTATAAAAAAAATAAAAAAGTAATTTTATACCCCTAAATGTGTATATTATGTAAAAAAAGTAAAAAAAAAAATTCCACGACTGGAACGACCGGATCTATAAAACTGTCATATTAGTTAACGCCTTCAGTGAACACTGTAAAAAAAAAAAGCAGCAAAAGACTATACTTTTTCATCACTGAACAAAAAGTAGAATAGATTGAAATCAAAAAGACAATTGTAAATACAGCTGAAAATTCCATCTTGTCCCGCAAAACACAAGCCGCAATAGAGCTCTGTCAGCGGAGAAATAAAAAAGCTATAGCTCTCAGGATACAGATTTGCAAAAACAATTTTTTTTTCTATAAAACAGTTTTCATTGTTTAAAAGCAGAAAAATATAAAAAAGATATAAATGTGGTATCGCTGTAATCGTACTGACCCGAAGAATAATATTGTCTTATCACTTTTAAAATATCGTGAACAGCATAAAGAAAGCCCCAAAAAACAATTCCTGAATTGTTGGTTTTCGTTCATTCTGCCTCCCAAAAATTGGAATAGAAAGCAATCATAAAGTATCATGTGCCCGAAAATGGTGCCAATAAAAACATCAACTTGTCCTGCAAAAAACAAGCCCTCACATGAACTTTGTCGGCAGAAATATAGGAAAATTATAACTCTCAAAATATGGCAATGCAAAAACTTATTTTGCATAAAAAAGCGTCTTTTAGTGTGTGACAGCTGCCCAACATAAAAAATTATATAAATCTGGTATCGTTGTAATCGCACCGACCCGAAAAATAAAGTCGTCACACATATACCGCATGAGGAACGGCATAAAAAATAAATACAGCCAATTCTTCACCTGCTGTTGATTTGTTCACTCTGCCTCCCAAAGATCGCAGTAAGGCTCGGCTCACATTTATCTTGTGCTCTGCGCTGAACGCTTACACCGGGGTTTCCATGCAAATCTCTGAAATGTGTGATTCAGACAGAACCCCCGGCGGAAGATTCCCTATGAGGCAAATGGAGGCACTGTGGACCCCGTCTGGCCTATGATCCGGCGGTGTTTGTCTTTTTAGGTGTGCATAAAAGTGCGGTCGGGACAAAGTTTTGTGCTCCTCTGCAAAAAAAGGACACTTCCGAACAGAAAAAAGATGGAGTCCAGAGTAATTTTGCTTCCTCGTTATGGTGAATGGATCCTTCGGGGGTTTAATTTAAATCACATAATTCAGAGAATTAAATAAAGATTTAGATGGGAATCCAATATGTTATGTAAAATGTTCCCAGGAAAAGCTTCAAATCAATCAATAAAAAAGCAAGTCCCCACTCAGGTCTGTCATCTGTCATTGAAAATGTAGGGGGCTTCCATGTTACTTGTAACATAAAGTCTCCGGAAAAGTGCTATAGCTCCTCTCCCCCCAAAAGAAATCCAGCTAATTGTTGGCTCCCAAATCCAAATGCCCCCCCCCCCCTTCTGATCTCCACAGTGTGCATAAACCACATTTAGCATCCACATGTTTGGCATTTCTGTAGCGATTAGAGCTACATTTACCAGTGCATGTCTCCAGAAGCACAAGCTGGGCATAACATACTGGGCACTACAATGTACTGGGCACTGCAATGTACGGGCACTACAATTGGCAGATATGCAATTTTCACTCAGCAACATCCAGTGCTGTTTATTTCTCGAAACACTCATGGAGTCAAAATCATAACTACACCTGTGGATAAATTCCCAGAGGGCTGTAATTTCCAAAATGGGGTCACTTGCCGGGGGGATTCTGCTCTTCTAACAGTTAGGGGCTCTGTATATGGAGTCTACAAACTATTCTAGGAAAATCTGCGCTCCAGAAGGCTAATAGTGCTCCATCCCTCCAGAGTCTCACCATATGGCTAAGCAGTACTGTACAGCCACATATGTGGTATTTCCTCATTCAGCAGAAATTGTGGGACAAATTATGGTGCCATTTTTACCCATTTTTTTGGTGTGAAAATGTAAAATCTGGGGCTAAAATATTTTTTTGTGGTAAAAATGTAATTATTTTTACTTCTCTGCCCAATGGTTTAAAATTCTGTGACACACCCATGGAGTCAATATAATCATTGCATCCCTACATGAATTCATTGAGAGGTGTAGTTTGTAAAAATTGATGACTTTTGAGAGGTTCTGCTGTCATGACACACGCAAATCAAAACAGCAAAATCTGTACTATAATATGGAGCTCCTTCGCTTCTGAACTCTGCACTGTGCCTGAATATTATTTCTCGATTACACGTAGGGTATTGGAGCACTCAGGAGAAATTGTACAACAAACTGAGATGTCCATTTTTTACTATTAGCCCTTATAAAAATTAAAAGTTTGGGGCAAAATCAACATTTCAGTGGTAAAAATGTAATTATTTCTTTCTTCACTGCAAAATGGTATAAAATTCTGTGAGGGACATGTGGTGTCAACACGCTCACTGCACCCCTGGATTAATTAATTGGGGGGTTTAATTTGTAAAATAGGATCACTTATGAGTATTTCTGCTGTTCTGGCACCTCAGGGGCTCTACCAATGTGACTTGGCACCATCAAACCAGTCCAGCAAAATCTGAACTCCAATATGGCACGTCTTCCCTCCTGAGCTTTGCATTGTGCCTCAAAAGTAGTTTTCAACCACATATGAGGTATTGGTGAACTCTGGAAACATTGCATAACAGATTGTACTTTTCATTTTTTCCTATTTCCCCTTTTGAAAATTAAAATCCTGGGGCCAAAGCAACAGGACAATGACCCCCATTACACCTCCAGGCTGTGTAAGGGCTATTTGACCAAGGAGGAGAGTGATGGGGTGCTACGCCAGATGACCTGGCCTCCACAGTCACCAGACCTGAGCCCAATCGAGATGGTTTGGGGTGAGCTGGACCGCAGAATGGAGGAAAAATGGCCAACAAGTGCTAAGCATCTCTGGGAACTCCTTCAAGATTGTTGGAAGACCATTTCTGGCGACTACCTCTTGAAGCTCATCAAGAGAATGCAAAGAGTGTGCAAAGCAGTCATCAAAGCAAAAGGTGGTTACTTTGAAGAACCTAGAATATAAGACATATTTTCAGTTGTTTCACACTTTTTTGTTAAGTATATAATTCCACATGTGTTAATTCATAGTTTTGATGCCTTCAGTGTGAATGTACAATTTTCATAGTCATGAAAATACAGAAAAATCTTTAAATGAGAAGGTGTGTCCAAACTTTTGGTCTGTACTGTACAGTCATGGCCAAAAGTTTTGAGAATGACACCAAAATTATATTTTCACATGATCTGCTGGCCTCTGGTTTTTATTAGTGTTTGTCTGATGTTTATATCACATACAGAAATATAATTGCAATCATATTATGAGTACCAATAGGTTATATTGACAGTTAGAATGAGTTAATGCAGGAAGTCAATATTTGCAGTGTTGCCCCTTCTTCTTCAAGACCTCTGTAATTCTCCCTGGCATGCTCTCAATCAGCTTTTGGACCAAATCCTGACTAATAGCAGTCCATTCTCGCATAATCAATGCTTGCATTTTGCCAGAATTTGTTGGTTTTTGTTTATCCACCCGTCTCTTGATGATTGACCACAAGTTCTCAATGGGATTAAGATCTGGGGAGTTTCCAGGTCATGGACCCAAAATCTCTATGTTTTGTTCCATGAGCCATTTTGTTATCACCTTTGCTTTATGGCAAGGTGCTCCATCATGCTGGAAAAGGCATTTTTGGGCGCCAAACTGCTCTTGGACGGTTGGGAGAAGTTGCTCTTGGAGGACATTCTGGTACCATTCTTTATTCATGGCTGTGTTTTTAGGCAAGACTGTGAGTGAGCCGATTCCCTTGGCTGAGAAGCAACCCCACACATGAATGGTTTCAGGATGCTTTACAGTTGGCATGAGACAAGACTGGTGGTAGCGCTCACCTCTTCTTCTCCGAATAAGCTGTTTTCCAGATGTCCCAAACAATCAAAAAGGGGATTCATCAGAGAAAATGACTTTGCCCCAGTCCTCAGCAGTCCACTTCCTGTACCTTTTGCAGAATATCAGTCGGTCCCTGATGTTTTTTCTGGAGAGAAGTGGCTTCTTTGCTGCCCTCCTTGAAACCAGCCCTTGCTCAAAGAGTCTCCGCCTCACAGTGCGTGCAGAAGCACTCACACCAGCCTGCTGCTATTCCTGAGCAAGCTCGGCACTTCTGGTAGTCCGATCCCGCAGCTGAAACAGTTTTAAGATACGGTCCTGGCGCTTGCTGGTCTTTCTTGGGCGCCCTGGAGCCTTTTTGACAACAATGGAAGCTCTCTCCTTGAAGTTCTTGATGATGCGATAGATTGTTGACTGAGGTGCAATCTTTGTAGCTGCGATACTCTTCCCTGTTAGGCCATTTTTGTGCAGTGCTATGATGGCTGCTCGTGTTTCTTTAGAGATAACCATGGTTAACTGAAGAGAAACAATGATACCAAGAACCAGCCTCCTTTTAAAGTGTCCAGTGATGTCATTCTTACTTAATCATGACTGATTGATCGCCAGCCCTGTCCTCATCAACACCCACACCTGTGTTAATGGATCAATCACTAAAACGATGTTAGCTGCTCCTTTTAAGGCAGGACTGCAATGATGTTGAAATGTGTTTTGGGGGTTAAAGTTCATTTTCTGGGCAAATATTGACTTTGCAAGTACAGTAATTGCTGTTAAGCTGATCACTCTTTGACATTCAGGAGTATATGCAAATTGCCATTACAAGAAATGAAGCAGTAAACTTTGGAAAAATTACTATTTGTCTCATTCTCAATACTTTTGGCCATGACTGTATATATTTAACCCCTTTCCGACCATGTCAGTAATAGTACTTAGCTGTGCCCTGGGACTTATGAACCAGCTACGTACTACTACGCGTGTAGCGATCGCGCCGCACACAGGCTGTGAGGGCGCGATCTCCACTGGGTGTTAGCTGATTGTCACAGCTGACACCCGGTGCTATGTGCAGGGAGCGGTCCAGCACCGCTCCTGGCTCATTAACCCCCGCAATGCTGCGATCGAAGTTGATCGTAGCATTGCAGTGGCAGGGGGGGGAGGTGATCTGTATACTCACCTCTCCTGCCGGCGTCCAGCGATGTCTGCGGTGGCTTCTGGATCTTGCCATGATGACCAGATGTCGTCATGACAACAATTGGGTCACCAGGAGCCAGGAGGTTACTTTGGTCATGCGCAGTGTGCGACCAAAGTAATGTCTCCCCTGTGTGCAGCGCTGACAGGCTGCATGACAAAGGGAGCTGCTGCTCTCTATGCCATGCAGCCGATCAGGCTGCAAAAAGTGAAAGTCCCATAGTGGGACAATGTGTAAAAGTTAAAAAAAAAGAAGAAAAGTAGAAAAAATAACTAAAAAAAAATTGTAAAAATATAAAAAAAAAAAGAAAAAAATAATCTCCAAAAAATAAAAATATATTGAACCCATAATATTTATTTATTATGAAAAAAAAATAAACCAATAAAAGTACACATATTTAGTATTGCCTCGTCCGGAACGACCTGACCTATAAAACTGTCCCACTAGTTAACCCCTTTAGTGAACACGGTAAAAAAAAAAAAAAAAAAAATGAAGCTAAAAACAAAGCTTTATCATCATACAGCCAAACAAAAAATGGAATAACACGCGATCAAAAAGACGAATGTAAATAAAAATGGTACCACTGAAAACGTCATCTTGTCCCGCAAAAAACAAGCCACCACACAGCTCCATTGTCCGAAAAAAAAAAAGTTATAGCTCTCAGAATAAAGCGATACAAAAAAATTATTTTTTCTAGATCGTTTTTATTGTGTAAAAGCAGCAAAACATAAAAAAAACTATATAAATGCGGTACTGCTGTAAATGCACTGACCCGAAGAATAACGCTGCATTATCAATTTTACCACACGTGGAACGGCATAAAAAAAAATTAAAAAAAACAATTCCTGAATTGTTGTTTTTTGTTTATTCTGCCTCCCAAAAATCAGAATAGAAAGCGATCAAAAAATGTCACGTGCCCGAAAATGGTACCAATAAAAACGTCAATTTGTCCCGCAAAAAACAAGCCACCACATGACTCTGTCGGCCAAAATATGGAAAAATTATAGCTCTCAAAATATGGTGATGCAAACACTAGTCTTTGCAAAAAAAGCGTCTTTTAGTGTATGACAGCTGTCAATCATAAAATCCCGATATGAATCTGGTATTGCTGTAATCACACCGACCCAAAGAATAAAGTAGTCTAATCACTTATACCGCACGAGGAATGGCGTAAAAAAATAAACTCTAGGGTTACGGTTGTGCTAGGGTTAGGGTTGGGCTAGGGTTAGCGTTGTGGTTGTATTAAGGTTGGGGCTAGGGTTGGGGTTTTTTCAAAGATAAAGAAAAAAAAATGATGACAATATGGCGACCAGTGTTGAGCGCAAGTGCTCGCTACTTGAGTTTGCATCGGGTACTTGGGTAAGCACTGAGTATCGCGGGTGCTCGAGTCTCCGCCCCATATGCTTCGCGGCCAAAAAAAACGTTGCTGGGATCGCCTGCCATGCACAAGCGATCCTTGCATGTTTTTTTTGGGTGTCTAACAACCGTGAAAGATGCAGGGTGGGGACTCGAGCATGTCGTTCAAGCACCCGCGATACTTGGTGCATACCCGAGTACCCGATGCAAACTCAAGTAGCGAGCACTTGCGCTCAAGACTAATGACAACTTATTCAATATAATGACCTAATGTTATCAAATTCTGTCGTACCTTTGGGTTCAAAATGTACACTATACCCCTTGATAAAATTCTTGAGGGGTCTAGTTTCCAAAATGGGGTCACTTGTGGGGGATTTCCACTATTTCGGCACATCAGTGGCTCCCAAAATGTGACATGGCGTCCGCTCTTGATTCCAGGCAATTTTCCGTTCAAAAAGTCACACAGTGCTCCTTCCCTTCTGAACCCTGACGTGCGCCCAAGCAGTGTATTTTCCCCACATATGGGGTATTGACGTACTCAGGAGAAATTGCACAATAGTTTTTAGGTTCCATTTTATCCTCTTACCCTTGTGAAAATAAAAAAATTGGGGCAAAAAGATCATTTTTGTGGAAAAAGTTAGATTTATTTATTTTCACGGCTTCATGTTCTAAACTTCTGTGAAGCACCTGGGGGTTAAGGGTGCTCACCACACATCTAGATAAGTTCTCTCAACGGTCTAGTTTCCAAAATGGTGTCACTTGTGGTGTTTTTCCACTGTTTAGGCACATCATGGGCACATCCGCTAATTATTCAAGCAAATTTTACATTCGAAAAGTCAAATGGCGCTCCTTCCCTTCCGCACCCTGCCATGCGCCCAAACAGTGGTTTTCCCCCACATATGGGGTATTGGCTTACTCAGGAGAGATTGCACAACAAGTTGCATGGTGCAATTTCTCCTGTTACCCTTATGAAAATGCAAAACTGGGGGCTGAAAAACATTTTTGTGGGAAAAATGGGAATATTTTATTTTCACGGCTCCATGTTATAAACTTCTGTGAAGCACCTGGGGGTTCAAGATGCTCACCACACATCTAGATAAGTTCCCTGAGGGGTTTAGTTTCCAAAATGGTGTCACTTGTGGGGGGATTCCACTGTTTAGGCACATCAGGGGCTCTCCAAACGCAACATGGCTTCCGCTAATTATTCAAGCCAATTTTACATTCAAAAAGTCAAATGGCGCTCCTTCCCTTCTGAGCCCTGCTGTGTGCCCAAACAGTGTTTTTTCCCCACTTATGGGGTATCTGCATACAAATTGCACAACAAATTGTGGGGTCCATTTTTTCCTGTTACCCCTGCAAAAATAAAAAATTGGGGTCTAAAGTAACATTTTTGTGAAAAAAGTTAAATGTTCATTTTTTTCTTCCCCATTCCAAAAATTCCTGTGAAGCACATGAAGGGTTAATAAACTTCTTGAATGTGGTTTTGAGCACCTTGAGGGGTGCAGTTTTTAGAATGGTGTCACTTTTGGGTATTTTCTGTCATAAAGGCCCCTCAAAGTCACTTCAAATGTGATGTGGTCTCTAAAAAAAAGGTTTTGTAAATTTTGTTGGAAAAATGAGAAATCGCTGATCAACTTTTAACCCTTATAGCGCACTAATAAAAAAAATTTGGTCCAAAATTGTGCTGATGTAAAGTTGACATGTGGGAAATGTTATTTATTAACTATTTTGTGTAACATATCTCTCTGATTTAACGGAATAAAAATTCAAATTTTGAAAATTGTGAAATTTTCTAAATTTTCGCCAAATTTCCAATTTTTTCACAAATAAACGCAAGTGATATCAAAGAACTTTTACCACTATCATGAAGTACAATATGTCACAAAAAACAATCTTAGAATCAACGGGATCCGTTGAAGCGTTTCAGAGTAATTACCTCATAAAGTGACACTGGTCAGAATTGTAAAAATTGGCCCGGTCATTAACGTGCAAACCACGTGCAAGGGGTTAAAAAAAAAATTCTGATGTAAAGTAGACATATGATAAATGTTATTATTAACTATTTTTGTGTTTTATAACTATCTGGTTTAACAACATAAAAAAGAAAAGTTTGAAAATTGCTAAATTTTCTAAATTTTCCCCAAAATTCCAATATTTTGACAAATAAGTGCAAAAAATATTGACCTAAATTTACCACTAACATAAAATACAATGTGTCACAAGAAAACAATATCAGAATCACTGGTATATGTTGAAGTGTTCCAGAGCTATTACTACATAAAATGACACTCGAATTGTAAAATTTGGCCTGGCCCGGAAGATGAAAACAGGCTTGGGGGTGAAGGGGTTAAAGGGAATCTGTCAGCAGAATTTTGCTATGTAATCTGAGGACAGCATGAGGTAGCAGCTGAGACACAGATTGAGACACAGATTTCAGGTATGTGTCACTTAACAGGCTGTGTGCTGTTGTTTACTTACAAATAAGGTTTTATCACCTGGTGGTTATCACTGCCCACACTAGGTTCCACATGCCTGATAAGATGACCACACCCCTTCCTTTGATAAGCTGCTCACTGTCAATAGACAATGTACATAGAAAGGTGAAAAAGTTACTTTGGTGATCGGCACACTGTTTATTCTATGGAAGATTGAGCGGGCCGAAAAAGGATTCAATGCAGTAGTGCCACTGTAATGGCCTCCATAAATGGATAGTAGGTAATGGGAGATGATCGCACTGCTTGTGCTTTCAGCATGTAATTGGAACACAGGGAAGAAGAAGGGTGGCTTTTTTGATTTTTTTTTGGAACAGGTAGGTGGATGTTGCGCCGTGAAAGGTAATGTATGGATCTTAAAGTGGTCCCTTCTGGACTTAGGGATAGTATAGAAATCAATTAACTGAATATTGTGTGTATAAAATGATTTAAAAATTATTTAAGAACGTTGATATAAGTTCTTTACAGATTCATAAGAGCTCAGTTCAGATATTTCATTTTCATTTTCATTTCATTTAGGTTTCATTTTGAACCGTGATTCTAATTTATAAATACAGAACATATAATTTTTTTAATCTTCCATATCTATTATATACAGTATCAATAATCCAATCAATCAAGATCATTTTGATATTCTTATTTTTTTATTGTATTCTAAGGTGCAGTGGTGAGACAAAACAGGTTTTAAAAAGACATTTTTAACATTGGACCTATATTTATTTAGCCTGTAATGCAATGGTGGAATCGTTCTACCCACATATTGATTTTACAAACACACTCCATCAAATATTTTACCTATTTGGATTAGCATCTAAATTGGGTCAAATTAAAGAATTCTCCATTACTATGTGACTGGAATGTCCATTACATTGAATTGTTTTACAACTTAAACTTATAAGATTTGATAATACACTGTAATAGATAAAATACACGGCTGTATCTGTGGATTCCAAGAACACAACTGTACAACCTCAATATATCTGATACAGCTGTACCAAAAACACTTTGTCACTATATAATGTAATAAAAGAAGGAAACACAAATTTCGTATATATGCAGCAGCTGTTAGTGAACGGATGCACCTGCTAAACATGCAGAGTTTTGCCAATTAATAAAGTTTCGTACAGCGTACATGATGGAAAACATTTCCCTTCTCCAACTTTGTCATAGAACTCAATATAGAAACAGAAGTGACTGAAGGTAAATGTGGTTGAAAAGTTCTGCGTAGAATAGAAGTAAATCTAAAATGGAATATTTGGCCTTTTTCAGGAATTTCATCTAGACAAGCTGACTCATCAGGAAATATGGCATTGCAGGTATCAAACTCCAGGAGCAATATTTCACCTAAAAAAGGTGCGGTTTATTGCCAGCTCTGTGAAAGATCTAGACATGTGAAATGAATGATATTTTCTTGTACAGGTGATATGTTTGAAGTGTTAAAGACCAAGGTTGCAATATTACTGGAATTAAGGCTAAAGCGGGTATCCATCTTATAGCATTCAGAATATAGCATTGTAGGCAAAGAATGAAATGTCAAAGTGGAAAGAGCACAAGACTTTTATGCTATTGAGAAGGTTGATGTACTGTATATCTTACTTTATGCGCTGCTGACATAGCAGATCAGGCATTTTAATTAAAGGGGAAGTTGAACCTATTTTCTTAAAAATATATCTTACAGTGAATGAGTAGCAATACATTGTATTCAGTATATATTGTACATAGTATTATATATGTGGACTGCCTTATATGTATTGAGTATGAAGACTGCTTTGCACATTATAATGTGTATGTGGACTAATATGCAGTGTATAATGTGTATGTGAACAGCTGTAGAGTGTATATGTGGCACCCTGCTACCACGGGTACCACAGGACCCAAAAGGGTGCATGGACGGACTAAACCACAAGAGGCCCTCATTACATAACATACACCTCCACCCTTCCACCACATACCACCAGAGGGAGCCCTGTTAGGGAGATATATACAGGAGGGTGGAGTTAGGTAGAGAGAGTGTGCTGGCACGTAAGATCAGTGAAGAATCAGCATGTGAGCTGCTGTGCTGAGAGCCAGCCAGGGCCTAAAGCATGTGCTGAAGCCTTGGGGCCTAGAGCAGGGCCGGAGGCAAGGAGAAGAGTGAGAGGAGCAGAGGAGCATCTTAGGCTCACCCCAGAATACAAGCCGGACACTGGGTCCGCGCCTACAGGGTCCTCTATGCCCAGTAGGAATAATCGGCATAACAGGAGGATTCTAGACCCCTGGTCCACCTGAAGCTACAATCATTTAAAGAACTAGGAACCATGAAGGCCCCAGTGTCCAGGGATAGTGGTAGCCAGAAGAAAGTTCTTACCACCAAGCATGCAGGTGAGGAGAGTGAAAGAGTACAGAAGCTAGACCTAGTTTCAGGCTGGTCAGAAGCTTCAGAGTCAGAGGAAGAAACGGATCAGGAGGCCTTATACCTGCTCACTGGGGAGAGTCCAGAAGTGCACCCTTCCTATCAAGTACCCTGGACCGTACCTGCCGTCTTCACCAGTAAAGGTACTGAAGTGAACCCCCTGTGTGCGTGTCAGTTATTCTCCCCTGGCCCGGCTGGGCCACCTCTCACCTGCATCCCTTTCATCAACCCTGCCCCGGGGGCCCACTCCACCTGTGGGGAGCAGAAACATCCCAGCTGCCATGCCATCACCCCCAGAGGTCTGCAGCAGCCTGGTACTCATTACCGGGAACCACAGGTGGCGTGACGAGACAAAAACTGTTAACAAAACCCCTTTTAAAGAGTGACCCCAGGGTACGGGCCTGGGAGCCGACTGCCGTGACATCCCACAGAACGTCAAGGCCCGGGTACCGAGTCTCCCCCGTATATCCCCCTGGGCGAGTCATATGATGTGTATATGGACTGCTGTATAGTGTATAATGTGTATGTGGACTGCTGTATGGTGTGTAACATGTATGTGAACAGCCGTACAGTGTATAATGTGTATATGGACAGCTGTATAGTGTATAATGTGTATGTGGACTGCTGTATAGTGTATAACATGTACTGTATGTGAATAGCTGTATAGTGTATAATGTGTATATGGAATGCTGTATAGTGTATAATGTGTATATGGAATGCTGTATAGTGTATAATGTGTATGTGGACTACTGTATAGTATATAACATGTATGTGAACAGCTGTATAGTGTATAATGTGTATATGGACTGCTATATAGTGTATAATGTGTATGTGGACTGCTGTATAGAGTATAACATGTATGTGAACAACTGTATAGTGTATAATGTGTATATGGACTGCTGTATAGTGTATAATGTGTATGTGGACAGCTGGGTTACCAACCTCGGTGACACATATCTCCCTTTAAGGACCTGACCGGCAGCCATCTTACATACCCCCCCTCTGCCCAAAGCCGGGGGGCTTGGCACCTTCCACTAACAAACAGTGGACCCTCGACAGTGCGTCAACATTGCCATGCAGTTTCCCATGCTCTACATGGAAGCTAAAATCCTGAAGGGCTAGGAACCACCTGGTCCCACGGGCATTGTTCCCTTTCTTCTCGCTCATCCACCTTAGTGGGGCATGGTCTGATACCAGCCGGAACTTCCTACCTAAGAGGCAGCATCTTAGAGTGTCCAACACCCACTTGATGGCCAAACATTCCTTCTCCACCATGGAGTAATTCTTCTCACAGGATGTCAGCTTCTGGCTTAAATACATTATGGGATGCTCTTCCTCGTTCATCTCTTGTGATAGGACAGCACCCAGCCCGGTATCAGATGCATCCGTTTGGACCACAAACTCTTTAGAGAAATCTGGTGCCACCAACACTGGCTGTTTAAACAGGGCTTGATTTAGTTCCTGGAAGGGCATCTCAGCTTCTGGAGACCACTTAGCCATAGCCGATTTTGTCCCCTTAAGTAGGTCTGTCAAAGGGGCGGCTATCATGGCGAAGTTAAGGATGAACCGGTGGTAGTAGCTCACGATGTCTAGGAATGCTCTGACCAGCTACTTTGAGAGAGGTTGTGGCCAACCCTGGATTGCTTCAACTTTATTTGTTTGGGGCTTTATCTCGCCTCTGCCTAAAACATTGCCCAAATATTTTGTTTCCTCCATGCCCATGGCACATTTCTACGGGTTGATGGAAAACCCTGCCTTCCATAGAGCATTGAATATCACCTGGACTTTACTCTGATGGCTTCCCCAATCCTGGCTGTAGATCACGCTATCATCCAGGTAGGCTGCTGCATAATTCTTGTGGAGAGATAGGATCCGGTCCATGGCTCTCTGGAAGGTAGCTGGGGCTCCTTGCAACCCAATCGGTATCCTTGTGCATTGGAAATATCCGTCTGGCGTTGAGAAGGCAGTCTTCTCCTTGGATTCTTGGGATATAGGGATTTGCCAATACCCTTTTGTGATAAGGGTTGTAATGTACTTGGCCGGCCCTAATCTTTCAATTAGTCCATCTACCCTCGGCATTGGGTAAGAATCAAACTTAGAGACCTCATTCAGTTTCCTATAGTTATTGCAAAATAGCCATTCTCCATCTGGTTTCAGTACTAAGACTATGGAAATGGACCAGCCACTCTTGGACTCTTCAATGACTCCTAGACCCAGCATGTGTTTCACCTGTTTTGAGATTACCTCTAGACGGGCTTCAGGAATCTGATATGGCTTCATGTTTACTTGGACATCAGCCTCCATAAGCATCTAATGCTTTATGATCTGAGCAGACCCCGCTAGATCCAAGAACAGGTCACTGTTCCGCTCTAGCAACTCATTGCACTGTTGCTTTTGGGCACATGACATCGACTCTGCCACCTTGACCTCTCCCACTTCGGCTTCCGACTTTGCCACCAAACCTGGAGCTTGCACGGGCTACCTATCTAGCCATGGCTTAATCAGGTTGACGTGGTACATCTGGCATCCTTCTCCCTGGTTGGTGGACTTTATAGTTGAGATTGCCAACTTTTTCCATTGCTTCATAGGGGCCCTTCTACTTAGCCAGGAATTTTCTCTCCACCGTAGGTACCAGCACCAGTACCCGATCTCCAGGGTTGAAGTGTCTCACCCTCGCCGACCTATTGTCAGGGCTGCTGCTACGAATTTGGGGGCCCACAAAGTGTCAAAATTTCTGGGCGCCCTTGAGACTCCGCCCAGGCTCCACCCCAGCTCTGCCTCCACCTCTTGAACCTTCCACAGTCTCACCGCCCACTCTTGGAAAAACTCCACTTCTGCACCAAGTCCTCACCAATCACACATTAACAGTTCCCATCGAACACCAGATCACATACATAGCTAGCAGCTGTTATTTTGGCCAAAAGTCTCCCCTCCCTCACCAGTGTCCCTTCAGCTGCCTCCCCTCCCTCACCAGTGTCCCCTCAGGAGCCTCCTCTCCCTCACCAGCATCCCCTCAGCAGCCTCCCCTCCCTCACCAGCGCCCCCCTCAGCAGCTTCCTCTCCCTCATCAGCGTCCCCTCAGCAGCCTTCCCTTCCTTATCAGCATCCCCTCAGCAGCCTCCACTCCCTCATCAGCGTCCCCTCAGCAGCCTCCCCTTACTCATCAGCGTCCACTCAGCAGCCTCCCTTCCCTCACCAATATTTCCTCAGCAGCCTCCCCTCCATCACCAGCATCCCCTCAGGAGCCTCTCCTCCCTCATTAACGTCCCCTCAGCAGCACAGCACAGCGCAACACACACACACACACACACACACTGTGCCTTGCCTGACTACCCGCCGCCGTCCCCGCAACACATGTGGCACGCACGCTGCTCTTCTCCAAATTGAAGATGAGCATGCAGCGTGTCACATAACCGGCGTCAGGACCATGATGCACCCGGCCGCAGATTAAAGGTACAATACTCATTTCCGTCCACTGGGTGCATCATGCGCCAAACTGTTGTCTCTAAGAGGCCAGGTAAGCAAAAGCAAAGAGAGGGGGGTCCCTGGGCCATGGGCTTGGGGCTCGGGCTGGCCGGGCTCCCCCTTTTTTCTACTGGTCACCGGGCCCCATTCAGTAGTAAGGGCAGTAATGCACTGATGGCAGCCCTGCCTATTGTACACACTCGACTGTGCCTCTTGTGCTTAAAGGGGGTGTTCTTTCACGATGGGCATTACCTCTGCAATCTTCTCTTGCATCTGCGCCACATGTTCGATTAAACGGGGAGAATCCTGTAGAGGCCTGTGGAACTTCTCTAATGTAGAATAAAAGGTATGGCAGTAGACAGTCCCAGTCCCGGCTGTCTTTCTCTACGACCTTCTTTAACATGGCCTTCAAGGTTTTATTAAACTTCTTCACTAAGCCATCTGTCTGGGGGTTAAAAACTGATTTGAGTGATTTGCAGGGTTTTGCACAACTCCCTCATCACCCTTGACATAAACGGAGTCCCTTGGTCCGTTAGGATCTCCTTAGGCAACCCCGTTCTAGAGAAGATGTTGACCAACTCCTGGGCTATACATTTGGCAGAGGAGTTACATAGTGGCATGGCCTACGGATACCATGTAGCATAGTCCAGTACCTCCAGGATATACTGATGTCTTCTGACTGACTTGACCAGGGGTCCCACTAGATCCATGGCTATGCGATCAAATGGCACCTAAATGATCGGCAATGGCACTAAGGGGCTATGGAAGTGAGCCATCGGGGAGGTCAGCTGGCAGGTGGGACATGACCTACAATAATTTACAATTTCTTGGTGACAACTGGGCCAATAGAACCTCTGGAGGATCCTTTCCAGGGTTTTCTCTACCCCCCAGATCACCACCGAGCACATGTGTAAGGGCCATATCTAACACCCTGCGTCTGTACAACCCTGGCATTAGTAACTTCTCGATTACCTCCCCTCTGAGCTTGGTGACCCGATATAGTAACTGCCTATTTATGGCAAAGTACAGATATCAGGTGTCAGCCCCCGGCTCTTGAGTAACACCATTCAGAACAGTGACATTATCAAATGCCCCTTTATAGAGTTAAGTCTCTGAGCTGGGCAATTCCAAAATTCCCCCCGGATACCTCCAGCTCAGGGATGTTGGCCTCCGGGGGTGCTGCCTCATCCTCATCCCCAACAAGCACACAAAAAGGAAACCAGGAGGCGGGGGCCTGTTATGAGATTTCTTTTGGAGCGACCTGGTTGTTGTCCCTTTCTCCCACAAGTCCCAAAACAAGGCAAAGTCCCACCCTATTATAACAGGGTGCAACAGGTCTTTGACTATGCCCACCTCATGGGACTCGGCATCACAGTTTGTGTCTATGAGCACTCGGGCCACGGGGTAGTACTTGACGTCCCCATGAACACAATGGACGCCGACTTTTTTTCCCATAATTTTTTTGAGGAATTGTGGCCCTCACTAAGGTTACCAAACTCCCCGAGACCAATACACAAGTCATTTGTACTCCATTTACTGACATGTGGCATGCTTGCGGACCCTCGCCTGGTTGAGGAACAGCACTGCAGGCAGGATATGCAAAATACGAGCAACCCTGTCCTGCGCTGCAGTCCATTGGTTCGTTGGTCACGGGGTATCTGGCGGCTATGTGATCTGCGGTGTGACACCTCCAACAAATTACGTTATGAAAGGGGCCTTTGGAAGCAACCTGGACCCCTCCTGGGCTCTAGGACGCCCCCAGACGTGGCTCTAGTGCCCCTCTTTTAGGTGTCCACCCCCCCTTTGGGAACCCCAGTATGGAAATGTTACAACCCCTTGCTTCCCCAAGGAACTCTCTACCACCTGGTACCTTTCCACCAACCCCACCAGGTCATCTGCATTACGGGGATCTCCCTGGGCAACCCAGGTTTGCACTGACCTCAGAAGGTAGTGTATTAACCTGTCTCTGACAACTTTCTCGACCATCTGTGCTGGGGAGGAAGATTCAGGTTACAACCACTTTTGGACCAGGTTTAGGAGGTCAAACATTTGGGACTGGGGAGGTTTGTCATTGCTATATGCCAGTGGTGCACCCATTGTGCCCTGACAGTCAGAGTCACTCCCAAGCGCGCCAAGATCTCTGTTTTCAATTAGGCGTACTCCTTTGCATCCTGCAAGGCCATGTCAAAATAGGCCTCCTGCCAGACATACCATGCTGCCTTGCGGCCTTCACCCAAGAAATATATGGTTTCCTGTTGCAGTCACACTGTCCCTTGGGATTCGTTCCCGTGCTTCTAGCACCAATTGTACGGTTTGGTACTAACTTAGCTGTTTAAAGGTAGGCACAGGTAGCGTTTTTTTTTAAATGTCCAAGGCAGGTTTATTCAGACTTCATAAACCGCGCTTTCAAAGTAAACAAAAAACAGCCTGCCCGGTACAAAGTAACAAAGCAGAAAAATAAACAGTCCATACAATATTGTGGGTTCGCCAGCTCACAGTCAGTGTCTTTTAGCACAGACACGCAGGAGGTCTCCACACCTCCAGCAACAGACCCTGAATGAGACACTCGGTCTCCATTTTATTTACAAGACACACGCTCTGGGGTGGGGATATGTGAGCAGTCAATCCCTCCCATCTCTTATGACTGCTCGTAAAAACCGGCCCTGATACCCCCTATTAGCCATCTCAGCACTACATGTGCTGGAGCATGCTTTTCTCTGGTTTACATCACCAAAAATATCAGCCTCGTTGACACATATCTCCCCTCAAGGACCTGCCCGGCGGCTATCTTACAACAGCTGTATAGTGTACAAATGTGTATGTGAACTGCTGTACCTTATAGTGTATAATGTGTATGTGGACTGCTGTATAGTGTATAATGTGTATGCGGACAGCTGTATAGTGTATAACGTGTATGCGGACAGCTGTATAGTGTATAACATGTATGAGGACTTCTGTATAGTGTATAATGTGTATGTGGACTGCTGTATAGTGTATAATGTGTATATGGACTGCTGTATAGTGTATAATATGTATGTGGACAGCTGTGTAGTGTATAGTGTGTGTATTTCTTTGTATTTGTATACTGAGGTGAAGGAAAAGTCAGATTTTTTTGTTCCTATAAAACTACTAAAAATAATAAGAAGCAATTAAAAAAACGTCATTTTCCCTTTTTTCATGAGTTTTCCTAGGTCTTGAACCCACAACCTTCAACATTATAGGCAGGTGAGAGTCAAGCTACTGAGCCAAAGACTCTGGTGAGTTCACTGGCAGAATTTTATATGCTTGATCTGTATTGCAAACTCTGACTCCACAGGCAGATTACGTAGAATTACTTCTGTACATAGCAATGTATTTTTATGCCTCTGTATTCTAGAGGAAGAATAAAAGTTTTTTTTTGCTTCCTATATAATTTCTAAAAAATAATGAAAAACAATTACAATAATGTCAGTTTTAATTTGCTTTTTAAAAAAATAATAAACATCACAAATCATCAAATAACATGAATGTATTTGGTGTCAGTGTGATCATAACGACCCGCACAACAAATCAATAAAAATTGTAATAAAAATGTAACTCCATGACCTCGTTCACACGTAACGTAAATGCCGCATAATTTCTACTGCTTTTTCTCCTGCACATTTTCTGCAGGTGTCCGCACCACGCGATGCAATAACCACCTTCTCTGATTATTGTGTGTTTGCTGCTTTTCTTTTATGCTTGTTCACCCATATTTGATGCATTTTTGGTGCAGATGTGAATCCGCATTTTTAACGCTTTGTTAATAGCGCAGAAAAACGTTGAATCTGGACTTAAAAATGCAATGGTGTTTTTTATTTTCCTTGCGTTTTTTCAGGCACCATATAGAAGCCTATAGGGAAAAAAGCACCAAAACAGCAGCTTCTTTAGATGCACTGAGAGTGGAGATTTCATGGAATCGCATCCACTTTGCTTAGACATTTAAACTGTGTTCGCATGTAGCGTAAATGTTGCGTTTTTTTCTGCTTCTTTTTTTGCACCGAAATTCTGCTGTGTTAAACTGTCCAAGCAAAGTGGATGTGATGTCATGAAAACTGCGCCTGCTGTACATCTAAACAGGCTGCTGAACTGTGCGCTTTTTGTGTTTTTTTCTCTCTTGTCTTCTATGTGGAGCCTAAAAAATGGATGTAAAAAACTGCAGTTATTTTTTTAAGTGCAGAATCAAAGCTTTTCTGTATTATAAAAAGGACATTAAAAATGCGCCTTCTCATCTGCACTAAAAACGCATCAAATAAGGGGAAAAGGCATAAAAATGCAGCAAAAATGCAATAATCAGTGAAGATTGTTCTTGAGTAGTTTGGTGCGGATGCTGCAGAAAACAAAAAACACAGTATTTCTGCAACGTGTGAACATGGCCTTACAGACACCAAAAAAAACAGATGTTATATAGTGAAGCTACATAAAGATGAAAAAGTTCAGGCAGCTCCAACTTTGAATGAGGGAAAAAAAAAAATCCACAGGTCTCAACTAGAGGTGAGCATGAAGCACAGATGACGTTGCACTGCCCTGGGTGATCAAAAGCCGCACATGGGACACAGGATGGTAAGAGAATCGCAGCCTCCCATCCAACCGCCAGGTAGCACTGATCTAAGTGATGAATCCGAGTCCCGTGAATGGACCCGCTCATCTTTAGTCCCAACTGTCCCAGATACAGCGGGACAGTCCCATATGTGGGTCTACGCTCTGCAGTCTCAAGCGTCTAAATTTCTCTTACTACCACCACCCCTCTGACTTCTCCTCCTGCCAGTGTAGAAAAAAATGTTAAATAAGCATGGATTGGGTGTGTGGCCTTGGGCGTGGCCAAACTTTGCTATGGTGAGCATAGCACGCCTCATGATTTGTCCCTTTTTTTGTTCTTCAAAAGTTGGGAGGTATGAATTCAGCAAACACCAAGAAGAGTGAGATCTCTGCTTGCAAGCTTCCAATCAGGGGAGCAGCGACATCATGGAAAGAATCTTTCCACGATGTCCTGCTCCTGGTTACCAGCCTGCTGAAGCAGGAGCAGGCTGGTAACCATGGTAAACATCGGGTTACTAGGGGCACACGCGCACCTAGTAACCTGTTGTTTATCATGGTTACCACTCTGCTACAGTGGGCGCGAGGTTACCGCTCACTTTAGCAGGCTCGTAACCATGATAAACAATGGGTTACTAGGTGCGCGTGTGCCCCTAGTAACCCGATGTTTACCATGGTTACCAGCCTGATCGCTGCTCCCGCTGGTCACACACAGCGATGTGTGCTGACCAGCGGGAGAGCAACAACCAAAAAATGGTCCAGGACACTTTGCAGCGATCAGCGACCTCACAGCAGGGGCCTGATCGCTGCAAAGTGTCACACATAGCGACATCGCTGATGAGGTCGCTGTTGCGTCACCAAAACCGTGACACAGCAGCGATCTCGCTAGCGATCTCGCTATGTGAGACGGGGGCTTTACACTGCCTTTGACAGGTTGGAGTAGCTACACTAGTCTGCATTTCAAGTTCTTTGCTCGCACACTGGATTTGTATAGTTATATATGTGTTATATGAGCCATTATATAGGTGCTATACTGAGGTTAAATATTTTCTCCAGGGACACCTGGTTTTGAGTTCTATATCTTTATTATATGCTTAGGTGACAAACCCCACAATGCTGAAGAGTTGTGGACAGCTGTGAAAGAGCAGGCAGATCTGTGTCTGACACCGCTGAAACTTCAGCCAGGCATGGCCGTGTGTGACAATGGCGGAACCTGGTGGCGGCTCTGAGGCGAGGCAAGCTCACACATGTATCATGCCTAGCCCATGTGCTTATCCTCGTGGTTCAGCGGTTTCTCAGAAACTACCCGGAGCTGTATGATCGGCTTGTCAAAGTACGCCGCCTGTGTGCCCATTTTAAAAAGTTAGCTACAGCTTCCGCCCCCTTACCATGCTTCAGCAGCGTTTGCAGCCTCCGGCTCACAGACTGGTGTCTGATGATCCCACGCGATGGAACTCTACACTAGTGTTGAGCCACCCCCGTAGTGTTCGAGTTCGGTTCGTCGAACACCCGTGTGTTCGCCGAACTGTTCGTTGAACTGTTCGTCGAACACCTTCGAACACCGTTAAAACCAATGGCAGGCAAACAAAAACACATAGAAACACATAGAAAACACCTTCAAAGGTGTCCAAAAGCTGACAAACTGCTCAGAAGACACAACTAACACATGGAAAAGTGATAAGTACATATAGTCATGCAAAAAGAAAAGAGGTGGAGGAGTAAAAGGAGGGGGAGACACAGATATAGGCATGTCATGCCCTTCTAAAATCCAAAAAGTGAGAAGCCGACACGGCCAGTCCGTTCCTGCCTGTGCCACCTCTGTGTCGCCGGGTTTGTGCCAGAGCCGCGGTGGACCCTGACGGCCAGCCCCCCTATCCCAATACTGGTGCCTGTCCGCCGGTGGGTCGAGGCCCCCCACGGTGGGGGGGGGGGTAACATCTGCAGAAGAAAGACCATCTTCCAGCCAAACTAAGATGTCGACTTCTTTTCGTGGACAATGTGATACGATCCCATTCTTACGGACACGCCCATCGCTACAAATTCTAGATGAGGCACAAAAACAGCAGGTGCTTCAACGGATATCAAGTGCTCCTTCAAGTGGGCTCTCCATCACCTCAATTTCAACATCACAAATACTCCAGTCCTCAGAGGTGTCACCCCAATCGCACTTGCTTCCTCACAGCTCCCAAGTCTCCAGCTGCCCGTCTGAGTATGGGGTAACACAGATGGCTGAGTCTGCCCAGCTGTTTACTCATGCTATAGCCTGGGAAACGGAGGTCTGCTCCAGAGCTTCTGTTAATCCAGATGAGGAAATGATCTGATCCGATGCCCAGAATCTTTATAAG